>NC_139160.1:72190593-72790593 GCF_964270905.1 Leucopleurus acutus | reverse complement strand
TAAGAAAGAAAACCACCAGGCAACCATTCAGCTGCAAAAGCCAAATAACTTCCAAATTTATCCCATGAAAATCCCTCACTCTGTGAGCAAGACAGAATTCACTGCTCCTGTACCCTCGAGTTTCCCAGCTTAGCAGGTCAAACTCTTGCCACAAACTCATCTCTGCCGTGTTTTATTTCGTGCTCAGAGTTTGGTTTTTGACATCATCAGCTCCACCATCCTTTGGGCATGCCAAGAAGCAAGTGAAGTTGAAGACTGTTCTAAATCTAGACTTTTGAAGTGTGCTTCTTATTCACCTGGCAATGAAGTACCAAGATGTGGCTACCTTTAAGAAGGATTTGTCTACATTAAGGATTAAGTAATTCCATAATTGTTTTCTTAGTAGAACTAGGGATTAAGAGGGTATCACTCTTCATCTGCTCTTTCAGTAATTCATTTCGGTGATCATTTGCTCTTTTCAGACTTTAAGGGTTAACCTTTAGTTTTAATAGTGGGTAAAAAGCAATGGAGTGCATATCATTCAAAATGTTTAAAATGTCAGTCATAGCCTTTGTTGTTTATTTTTCTTTCCTCATTAGAGAATCTGGTTCCATTAAACATTTCAACATTTAAGTGAGCTATCCAAATCAGAAAGAAAAAAGGGAAGATGGAAGTCTCCTGGTATAAAGGAGAAAAACTGATTTTGAATACAGACAATCAAATTAAGGACTGCATAGAGAACTTACTATTACCTTCCTACTACTGCTTTAACCCAGAAACATCTCCCTGTGGATGTTAATTCCTAAAACATCAGCAATATTCAATTCAAGGGAAAAGAATAGCATGAATATTGTTCTTTTCAAGAAACCCAGGACAAAGTTAGAGGAAGGAAGAAACACACACGCACACACACACACACACTCAGCCTCAAAAAAAAAAAACAAACAAAAAGATTGAATACAATTATTAACCAGGTAGTCTAAAAAGAACCAGTGAAATTCTAACAATGCGATGTTAAATTATTGCATATATTATATTACAGGATATATCTAGTACTTGAACCAGACGATCTGTACTTCTCCACACGCCAAGTATCAGCTGTTCATTCACACTTAACCATGTTTTTGTGAAAGTTGCAAAATAGTGAAATTTTTCTCTGTCCCTTTAAAAGCACCTCAGCCCTCCAGGTAATCCTCCTGCAAACAAACAAACAAACAAAAAAACAAAAACCACCACCAACAAAAATTGTAGTACGGTCCACGTGGGACCCTCCAGGTTTCTCTGCTCAGCCTCAATGAGGCGCTTCAATACAGTAGCCACTAGGCACATGCGACTGTTTCCATTTAATTTAATCAGGCCAGCCTTTTGGAATTAGTGCCGCCACTTCTGGACCTCACTCCTACCTCCATTGTAGGAGTTTACTTATGCTGAGCTATGTTTCCTCAAAGCCCCATCGTCAGACATCATGCTTCAATCATAGTGAAAAGAGCAAGCCTTTGAAAGCAGAGCATCTTGGGATTAGATCCCAAACCCACTGCTTGGTGGGTATGTGGTCCAAAGAGGCAAGACCCTTAATTGCTCTGACATCCAGTGTCCTGACCTGAAAAATTGGTGTAATAATTCCTGGGTGGCTTGCAAGATAATTGTAAGTGTTAGAAAAAATACACATAAAAAGTGTCTGACACATAGTAGTTTCTCAGTATAGAGTGGGTATTATTATGATTGTTGTTTTAATATTATTTAATTAGCTTAAATCACATTCAAGTTCCCTCCTGGAAAAATATTGTCATTTAAAACACTATATAAATGTGTTTTAAAATGCCACCTGCTAAGTATTTAGGGCCTGGTAAGCTATTAACTTATAAGCATGGCAGAGGTTCATTAGGTTCAGACACTAGTTTGAGGTAGTCCAAAGAGATGGAAGTTTAAGAAAAGGAAAAAGTCAGAGGAAAGGGCTGTGAGCTCTTTACATCATCTTCAAAATGACAAAAACCATAACAACTAACATGTAGTAGGCATTTTGCACCAGGCATCACTCTAACTGCTTTGTGACATTATTTAACCATCCTAGAAATCCTATATCATGGTTTCCATTATTGTACCCATTTCATGGATGAAAAAACTGAGGCAGAGTGAGGTTTATTTATTTATGTATGATGTTGAAAAAGAAGAGCTAAAGTCCTTAATCTCATGAAACTTACATTACATTTGGACATAATGACAACAAACACAAACAACAACAACAAAAATATGTATACATATAATGTTTGGAGAAGGTAAGTACGAGAAAGGAAAAGAAAGCAGAATAAAAACTCAGAGTGGAGATGATTCTACCAGAGGTAGGTTGGCTGGTGAATAGCAGCCCTTCTACTAAGGTGACAGTTGAGTGAAAAGACAGCTGGTTCTGTATGACACACAACGGCTCCATTATACATTTGGCCAAACCTGTAGATCGTACACCAAGAGTGAACCTAGATGTACACTGTGGACTTTAGGTGATAATGATGTGTCCGTGTAGGTTCATCTATTGTAACAAATGTACCATCTGGTGGGGATGTTGCTAGTGGAGGATGTTGTATGAAATGGGGCAGGGAACATATGTGAAATTTCTGTATTTTCCACTTAATTTTGTTGTGAACCTAAAACTGCTCTAAAAAATAAAGTCTATTGTTTTTTTTTTTTAAATGAAGATAACTGGCAGCCTTGTGGACTTTAAACGTTAGGTGAGAAAAGGCAGAAGCAGAAAGACGTGTTAGGAAATTATAGCAATTGTCTAGGTGAGAAATCATGGTGCCTTTTGTCAGACAGTAGGTGTGGAGGTTCTAAGAAGCATTAGATTATGGACCTATTTTGAAGATAGAGCTGATGGTATATTTTTTTAGTAGATGGAACAAGTTGTATAAGAGGAAGCGAGGCATCTAAATTACTTTAAGGTTTTTGGCCTGAGTGCCCCGAAGAATTGAGATGCTGTATTTTAAGAGGGGGGACTTTGGGGGAGGATCAGTTTTGGGAACGAAGATGAAGAGCTTAGTTTGGGGCGTAGGTTTGAGATATGGCACATTTGAGAAGTTAAGCCCGCAAGCCCTGTGTCCCAGTCTGTCTCCTCTTTGCAGTGCTCAGTGTATGTTTTCAGGTCTAGTAGGCTCAATGTTTAGTGGTTGGAAGGAAAAGACTCCGTGACTGGGTCGATCTCATTTACTGCTCTTTCCCCAACACCTAGCATAATGTCTGGCATGCATTCGAAGAAATAAAATGATATTGAAGATGATTCTTTAATTCATAGATTTTTTTTCTTTTCAGTAATGGTTTATTACAGGATATTGAATATCCCTTGCTATACTTTAGGACCTTGTAGTTTCTCTATTTTATATATAGTAGTTTGTGTTTCTCTATTTTACATATAGTAGTTCGTGTCTGCTGATCCGACACTCCTAATTTATCCCTTCCCCCATTCCCTTTTCCCTTTGGTAACCATAAGTTTGTTTTATTTATTTTTAAATTTTATTTATTTTATATTTTTACACAGCAGCTTCTAATTAGTTATCTATTTTACACATATTAGTGTATATATGTCAACCCCAATCTCCTAATTCATCCCACCACCACCCCCTCACCCCCTGCTTTCCCCCGTTGGTGTCCATACGTTTGCATAAGTTTGTTTTCTATGTCTGTGAGTCAGTTTCTGTTTTGTAAATACATTCATTTGTGTCATGTTTTAGATTCTACATGTAAGTGATATCATATGGTATTTGTCTTTCTCTTTCTGACTTCACTTAGTATGTGAATCTCTAGGTCCATCCACGTTGCTGCAAATGGCATTATTTCATTCTTTTTTATGGTTGAGTACTATTCCATTGTATATATATGTATATACACCACATCTTCTTTATCCATTCATCTGTCGATGGACATTTAGGTTGCTTCCATGTCTTGGCTATCGTAAATAGTGCTTGACTCATAGATTTTTTTTTTTTAACCCTGCGCTGCAGATAGATATAGGAAATTTCTGTTAATATTAGGGAATCAAGACAGGTAATGCATGCCTTTTTTTTTTTAATTAATGCAGAAGTCTGAGAATATGATTCTTACTAAAGAGAATTAGAACTTTCTTCAAGGACAAACTGAATAAAAATTGTGTATATTTTGACACACAGTTAAGGTGGGGCATGGGAGAAATTATTTTAGTTTGTGTGGGTTTTCTTAGTTTAAAAAGAGAAGTTAAATTAGAGATAAACTGGAAAGATTTAATCATTTGTTAGAGAAAAGTGTTTAAAAGAAAAAAAAGTCTAAAAAGTAAATCCATGCAGCAAATTATATGTTAAATAGTAGAGATTTTTCAACAAAGATAATGAAAAACTACTCTTAATATAAAGAGAGCAAACAGAAATAGGTAAACAAAACAAGTATTAGGTAAAGCACAAAGCGCCAATCAGCAGGCTCAGCACAAACAATTGTCTAATGCCCTGAACTGTGCAGGTGGGCCCAGCGAGAAGGGCTTTCACAGGTAAACCCAGCTGCCTCGAGTAGGCCAGGCCCTCTGTGGGCCCAGCCGCTGGCTTCCGACAGGCCAGCAAAAGTGATTCCAGTCTCTTTGGACAAAGTCAGAACACCCAAGATTTAACTGCTGGAACATGAGCCAGGAAATCCGAATCCAGAAAAAAAAAAGAATAAGAAACTTAATTCCACTGGGCATTAGATGAGGCTTCTGGGAGATAATGTGTATAAGACGTCACTGTCCATACCTGGGCTTTGACAACAAGGCATTTTGTTATGTGAATGGACCAGATTTGATCCACGGCTGAGAGCTGAAATAGGCATAACTCAAAAGAAGACAGTGTAATTGATAAATTATTATTTTAAAAGTTTAATATCACTATTAATCAAAGAAAAGCAAAATAAAATATCCATTCGCTCATTCATTCCTTAAATACATATTTTTGAAAGTCTTCTATTTGCAGGCACTGGGAATAAATAAAGAGACAAAAATCCCTGCCTTCATAAAGCCCATATTTTTGTGGGGGTAATGAAAATTATACAAAATAAATCATATGTCATTCGATGTTAGTGTGAAGTGCAAGAGAAAAAAAGGGAGGGATCATCGTGGATGGAAGGACGGCAGGAGTAGCAAGTCTAAGACACAAAGAAAAGGCGAAGGCGACATAGGAGCAGAGCCCTGTGATCGTATTTGATTGTATAACGTTGGTGGAAAATGCAACAAACACTGGGCTTTGTGTCTGACTGGCTGTGTATGAGTCCATCCCCTACTGGGTACTGTGTTGTAGTTTGCTTATTTGCAAATTAGGGGTAGTGGTGATGCCAGCCCTTGGACTGTTGTGAGGATTAGGTGAAACAATAAAGAAAAACGATTCATGATGACTCATGCAGCAAGCACACAAGGTTAGCTTCCATCCTATCTGTTAGTCAGTTACTGCAGGAAGATCTTTTTGAAGGCAATGTTCAATGCTGATGAGGATAGGACAATATATCTTGGTAAAGATAGGGCACAGCTGATACAATTAGGGGGGAATGTGTTTTAGTTAGCATGCTTTCAGGTTCATGCAACTTAAACATACAGACCTTTATAAAAACACCTGACAGGGACTCTGGAGTTAGGGCAGGTGTGAGGCCTGGTTTAGTTGGAGGATCAGTGATGCGCCACAGTGTGGGTTTCTCCATTGCTCCTTTTTGCAATGGTGTTTTCTTCTCTGGAGGCTTGTAGCATGACAGTGACCCTGTATCCAGGTGTGACACTGTCTGAAATGAGGCTCTTCAATACAATAGCCACTAGGCACATGCGACTATTTCCATTTAATTTAATCAAATTAAATACAATTTAAAGTTCATTGCGTATATTGCTGATAGAATTATAAAAGAATTATGATTATTTTCTAAAGTTTTCTCTATCTTCTGTTTTTCTTTTTCTGTCCCCCTACTTTTTTCTGTTTTATTAATTTTTTTTCTGATTTATGCTATTTTTGCACAGAAATAATCATTAAGAAATACACACCCACACACATATGTACGTATGTATTAGATACAGCTAGCTAGCTAGGTATATATACACACACACACACACACACACACACACACCCTATTGAAATATGTCTTCTTGGCTTATATAATATAGAAAAACTATTCTTAATATGCAGAGAAAAAATTGTGTATTTAATATGATTGCAACTGAAAAAAATAGAGGCATAGAATAAAATTGGAATGGAATATATAGAAATTTTGACAGACAGTGATATATTGTTAGGAAAATTATAGGTGAAAATTTTTTCCCTTTTTAGGTTTTATCAATTATATATAATTTTTATCCTGGAAGTTTTAAAAAAGTATTTTTTAAACAAATGAGGGAGAAACAAATGCATATTTCAGGAATACTGTGGTTTACAAATCTGGGCTCATATGCAACTATTTTACAATAGGCTCATATCAGTTCTTTTAGCATGAAAAGAAAAGCAGGGAAGGGTATTACTCCCTTAAATGTTGAACATACCTTGTCAATTATTTTACATGTTATAAAAACATTGGATAGACCATTTTATAATTAAAGACTTAATACGTTATAAAACAATTATTCTTACTTGCAGTTTTACATTTTAGCGAGGTACAGATTTAATCTGAGTTTTTCAAACTGATGTCAATCGAAGTCTGTAGCTAGCTAGGAAGTGCCTTTGACCTGCAGGAGGGGCCAGTCAGGGCACTGGAGAGAGAAAGAGGGGCTTTGAGACTCTGACCACTCCCTTTACTCAAAGAAGCTGCACTTTGATTTGCTGTCCTTTACACTGAATTGCTGTGTAAATTTTTATTTACAAGAAAATCATGTCTCAATAATGCAAGAAATCACTGCTTTAAATAGTGGAAATGTTGTCCAATGATCCCATTTCTGTCCTGCAGGAGAGCAGTTGAGAGAAATATTAGAAGGAACTCTCCGTTTCCCTACATTCAGAGCTGTACACAACCTTTTGTTTGCATACAACCTAAGCCTTCCACCTCTAGTTACTGGATGTACTAACTACTATCACAGGGCCATCTGCCTCTTAGAACCCAGTGCTGAAGATGCTAGGAAGGACTGCACCTGTTCTGGCTCTTTTCAGTGACCACGTACAGTGTGGGTGTTCCCTATTGCAGGCATGTGGGATATACAAAGGAAGAATAAAGCATGACTCTTGGAATGAAATAGCTACCCTTGAATCAGAGTGAGGGTGGAAGATATAGGGTGATATAAAATTAGTTGGGATGTTTTAAATGCATGCAATAGAAATCAAAATCTAAACAATAAAGAACTTTATAAATATCTAACAAAGAATCACAATTAAGGTAGCTGTCAGGCTGGTTTATTTTGAGGATTAGTGATGCACCAGGATGTGTTTTTTTTCCATTGCTGCTTTTTGCCATCCATAGTGTTGTCTTTATTTGCAGGCTTGTAGTGTGTCAGTGACCTTATATCCAGGCATGACACTGTCCAGAGCTAAATTCTTCAATATGGTAGCCACAAGCCACATGCAACTATTTAAGTTGATCAAAATTAAATAAAATTCAAAGTTCAGTTCCTCAGTGGCCACATTTCAAAGCTCAAGAGCCACATGTGGCTAGTAGCCATCATGTTGGACAGATATGGAACGTCTGCATCTTTCCAGGGAGTTCTATTGGATAGCACGGAATTTAGCAAAAATGACAATGATCCTCCTGCGGTTCGTTCTTAAGAGGCAGGATATCTTCCTGTAAGCATGCAAGTAATCTTACCCACATGCTGCTTTGACCAGAATTGATTCCCATATTCATTTGGATCAAAACCCTGACAAGGCCATGGGATTACTGCTGGACCCGTCAACGAACCGCAGACGGAGGATTGAGACAGCATCCCTCCATTCCTGAGTTTGTTTTTCCGGGAAAAGGCTCCAGAAATAGGCAGTGATGGTCTCCTGGGATAAATTCTAGACACCTTGCAGCTGATGGGAGGAAAAATTGGCCCAGAGGACGTGCAGTGGAAATCCGTGCCTGGGTCGCTGTGGCCTTGGACCTCAGCAGACGTTGCTCTCGAGCAGAGAGTCTCAGGGTATTCAGCCCCCGGAAAAGTAGAGCTTCGCCGCCTGCGCCTGCGCAGTTCACTCGCCCATTCTGGCCGCGGCAGGCCTCGCCCCTCACCGGCTCCCTAGCCACCTGGCCAGCCCCTGAGAAGCATCCCTGCGCTGGGACCTGGAGTGCTCTGGGGGGTGGGGGTGTCCACGAAGATTGGGGCTTGCAAGACTCCTTACGGACAAGTCTGCGATGAGGGGCGTCTGGCACCTGGGGCACCGAAACGTTCCTCATGCCAGGACGCCCCTAACTCGCGAGATTCCACGAGGTTACTCCCCTAACTCCCGAGATCTCGCGAGATGCCACGAGGTTTGGCTCTCTCTGGAGAGTCGGGGCTCCAGCGCCTGAGGCCTGGTTCAGTCAGCCCCAGGGCCTTCCCTGTCGGCCGGCGCGTCGTAGCGCATCCGCTCCTTTCCCTCCGCAGGACCCCCACTTGCTCGCTCCACGCACGCCCAAAGCCGCGAAGCGAACCGCCGCTGCGGCGCCCTGTTTGCTTTCCCGAGAAACCCCACGCTCCACCCGTCCGGCCCGGGGCCTGGCCTCGGCCTTGAGCATCTCGCGCTGCTGGAAGAATGTGGCCGAGTGAACACGGATGCAGGGACAAGACGGGGCCCTGATCCCAATGGACTCTGTTAAGAAGTTGGGGCGCTGGGGGCCAAGCAGAAGCGGCTGGACAACGGTGACCCTTGGTGCTGATTGAACTCCAGGGAAGGCAGATCCCAGCAGTCTAGGACTGTCAGGTGAGATTTTAATCAAGAAGTTTGATTTGAGCAGAATTTGAAGTTAGAAAAATAGGGCTTAGATCTCTCGAGAGTGAGTGGAAGGATATTTGAAGCACGCATTCTGCTTTTTAAGATCTATTCTATATTTAGTTCTTTGTCGTACATCTACTCCAGTTTTCTAATTAGAATGAAAATTATGACTGAATTTGAAGACAAGGCATAAATGAATTCTTAACTGGGGACACTGGCCTTTTAGAATGGCTGTTCTGTTGAAGAGGAGCTGGGCGGGACCCTGGAGTGTCTGCGAGGAAGGTCATAGGGTTTTTTTTTTTTTTTTTTTTTGCTGTACGCAGGCCTCTCACTGTCGTGGCCCCTCCCGTTGCGGAGCACAGGCTCCAGACGCGCAGGCTCAGCGGCCATGGCTCACGGGCCCAGCCGCTCCGCGGCATGTGGGATCCTCCCGGACCGGGGCACGAACCCGTGTCCCCTGCATCGGCAGGCGGACTCTCAACCACTGCACCACCAGGGAAGCCCCATAGACAGATTTTACATCTGAGTCTGTTTGAAAACACTGATGATAATGATAAACATTGGACTCGTCCTTTTGAGATATGCTTTTCAATCGAAGTTTCCTTTCAAAATCTCACTATAGAGCCTTTTCTTTGTTTATTTTTATCTTTTTAATTATTTTTTAAACTTTTTATTTTATATTGGAGTGCAGTTGATTAACAGTGTTTTGATAGTTTCAGGTGTACAGCACAATGAATCAGTTATACCTATATCTGTTCTCTTTCAAATTCTTTTCCCATTTAGGTTGTTACATAATATACTGTCTCCCAGAGTAATGGAAATAAAAACAAAAATAAACAAATAGAGCTTTTTTAAAATAAACATTTTTAGATGACTATAAAACAAGTCATGAATATTATTATCAGGTTTTACAAAGAGTTCTATTGCTATGTCACTATGTCCAAATAGGCCTGTTGCTTAAGGAAAAAAAAAAATCTTCCTTCGCTTCCCATTGCTTTCAGAGTCAAGGTGATGTTCCTTGGAATTGCATCAAGGCCCTCCAGTATCCACCCCATCTGCCTCTTCAGTCTTGTTTCTAGCTCCTCCTTTTTCTGTTCTCTGCAGTGAAACTGTAACACATGCAGCTTCTGGAATGGAAGCGCCCCCCCCGCTCTTCTTTGCCTAACTCATTGCTGTACCTTTTTAAGACCTAACCCTGGCTTAGTGTCCTCTGGGAAGTTGTGGCGTTGCTATCCTTGTTATTCAATATCTAGTTCTCCTGTAAGTTCTCTTTCTCAAAGAACTTTCCTTTGTTATGTTGTTGAATTCAGGCACCACAAGATCATGTGACTTTGACCAAGAACTTGTGGGTGGGCGTGATGTATGTCACTTCCCAGCACGAGCTTAAAGAACCAGTTTGTGTGTCTGAGATGATGTTCCTCGTTTCCAGCGCCAAGGTTGCAGGCAGAGTTCCAGACAGCAGCTGCTCAATCAGCCTTTCCTATCTGATTACCACATGGAACAGAGCCCCCAGGCCCCATTGATGGACATTAGTATGAACAAGAAATGAACTCTATTAAATCACTGTCATTTGGGGCTGCTTTGTTACCTCAGTGTAACCTAGTCCATCTTGACCGGTAGAGAAGTATTCCCAGACTCCCCTGGTCTAGGTTTCGTTCCATATTGAGTATCAAACTTTACCAGTGTCTTAAGCCAGGGCTCAGCAAACTTTTTCTGTAAAGGGCTAGATGGTAAACATTTTGGACTTTGTGCGCCATGTTGTCTCTGTTGCAGCTACTTAACTCCATGTAGCACAAAAGCAGCCATAGATAAAATGTAAAGGAATGAGTGGGATT
The DNA here is from genome assembly GCF_964270905.1 of Leucopleurus acutus. Lineage (NCBI taxonomy): Eukaryota > Metazoa > Chordata > Mammalia > Artiodactyla > Delphinidae > Leucopleurus > Leucopleurus acutus. The sequence goes on along the minus strand of NC_139160.1, from coordinate 72,779,945 downwards.
GTGTGCCAATAAAACTTTATTTATATGAACAGGCCCTGGGTTGGATTTGGTCCTCAGGCTGTAGTTTGTTGACTGCTGTTTGAATTCATGAGTCTGAAATCAGTAGCAGGAGTCCTTTGGTTTGTATTTTAAGGATCAATTAAATTTTTCTTCTCATGTCTCTATCTTGTTTTACATACTGATCTGAATTTGGGGCTATGATTTATAGTAAGAAAGTCAGGATAGATTTGAACTCAAGAGTATAAGCGTTTGTGAAATCGTACTTGGGGTTTGGAGAGAGCATTTGAAAAATTAATTCCTAATGAGTAATGAAAGAAATGGCATATATAAGCATGATTTGAAAAGATAAACAGTCTATTAATTATTTTACCTGCCACTTCTAAATAACTGCTATTAGGAAGAGCCATATGAAATTGCTCTTCTGTAGAGAAATATTGACAATATCAGATGATATAACCTACTACTAATAATTACACACTTGGATTTTTTAAATTATAGTTTCTCTATGCAAGAACCTAGAGCAACACCAGTTTCTGAGGCGATAGGTAACCTGTTTCATGACTAACCCACACTGGTGTATACATGATTTTCCTGCATCCGTGAACTTTAGTGCCAATGTCCTAAAATCTCTAAGAGAAATTAAGCTAGTTCTATTAAAAAAACAAAAACAAAAAAAACAAGCACACTCTATGTGCTCAGCTCTCTCTTTCTGGTTTGTTTTCACAAGAATGTGTTTTTGTGAAGGAACTGTCCGTAGGTACCATGCAGGTGAAAGCTTTCATCCTTTAGTGAGTGTGATGAAAGAAGCGTCTCGAGAGGTTACCAGTGCTACGGCAGGAGGGGGAAACAGGGGGCATCCATACATTCTCTGCACATTTTTCAGCCAAAGGGACTATTTCCTTTTTGGTGATTTCTAAAAATAAAAGTTAAAAAAAAATGGTGAGGCATCTCTGCCATCACAGAAAATTGCAACTCAGGACATAATAAAATACAATATAGCTCGTATTTTCTGTGGGGCGGAATGTTTATGCCATGTTGCTTTCCCAGGGTATTTATAGATTTCCTGAGAATGACTAATTGTTCTCCAAAATTATATTTTTAGTTGCCTTCTCTCCATCCACAGCTCTAGGAAATGTTAGCCTGAAAAAATTGAGGCCTGTTGGTGGACTTCCATCTGTTGTTACTGGTTTCATTACAAAAAACCAGTGTATCTCTAGAAGAAATTTTTTTAGAAAGAAGTCATTTCAGCTCCATGTCAATTGATAGCTTTACAAGTTACCCGTCATAGTTTATTTTATGTGAGATATACCCTTTCAGAAAAAAAAAATCTCTTGATCTTACAGAAACTGTGCTAGGATATTATATGTATGAGAAGACTCTAAGAAAACAAACCTATGGACTGAAGCTAATGAATTATCTATGGGTTCAAGTTCAGATTTCCTAGGTTTACTTAAGAAGATGAATATATTCAGAGAAATAAATGCCATTACTATTTCTTTGTCTGTTAACAAATGACATTAGCAATAGATTTTATTTTATAAGACATGCACATTGCTTTACCTGGGGTAGCTCAGGAAATATTAATAGTCAGAAATAATGTAAATTCCAGTAATGTATTTATGAAATATATTGATGCTGTCAGTCTTTATTTATTATACTGTGCCATGAAGTCTAGACAGAATAATAGTGCATTCTTTGTAGAGGCAAGCGTTTCAAAAATCATTGAATTTGCTGTAATGCCAGGCCCTGGGTCTCATTCATGAATTTTTTACAGTTGGTTTTACATTCCATCTATAGAGAAAGATAGTTAGCAGCACTTTTTTCCCAATTCAACTAGAACTTTGCCTTTGGTGTGAACAAGTAACCTTTAATTTGACCATATTGAACTACGTCTTCTTCCCTCTTGCCTATTCCACACAATCCAATTTCTCATGCAAATGTCAACAATTTCAGATATTTCCCTCCTAAGAAGAATTTCATAATGATACAGCTTGTGTCATTATACAAACATCCATTTTAAAAATTCTAATTCATTACAGATCCTCTTTTAGCCCCTGAATAAAAGCAGTACCTCTAACCCTGAAGTTTTATTGTTCATTAGCTTAAATTTGACCTGCTTTTCTTTTTCAACCTAAAAGCCATAGCTAAATAACCTAAATGTAAGGAAGAACAGAGCTCACTCTTGACAAATCTAAAAGGACCAACTGACAGAGAATGAGGAATCTATTAAATCTTCAAAGATCTAGTTTTCTGCAGCCCGACCTCCTTTGCTCCAGGCGACTCTGCATATTCAGCATCAAGCACGCATCGTTCCTCTTAGGGCTGCTTCCTCTCCCGTTCCTCCTGAAATGCAGCGTGACGTTTGCTATCGCCATCCCTGCAACTCATTCAATACACACTAGCCCGCAGCAGAAGAATCTGTCTTTAAATTATGGACTCTCCAATAGTTTAAACATGTTTATTTTCCCTTCACCTTGCTCTTGGTCTTGTCCATAGGAAATTGATTTTTTACCTGACAGCCATCCATTTATTAAAAAAAGGGTGCTTTGTACAAACTTCTTTATCTTCTTTGCCGATGGTCTTGTTTTCTTTGTGCTCTGTTTCTGCCCCGATAGTTTTCTGCATGATAAGAAGCTTACCTGCCAAAAGGCGATAGACTAGAATAGACTGAGTTCCAAGTCCTGGCAGCTACTCTATTTCAGGTGATTTTCTTTATCATGCTAACTTTCCCAAAGAAAAGACACGGTAGATGTCCATTAAATGGAATTATTTTGAAGTGTGCTTGTTCTCGTATACAATCAGAACTTCAGCCCTCCGTCTCTGGGCAGAGGAAATAACTCTCCATAAAGAAAAGCCCTGTGTTTTGCTGGTAATGTGTGCTCTTGAGGCCACCTGGCTGCTTTGAATCCTGTCTCCATAAGTTACTAGTTTTGGGCTTTGAGCAGGATATTTAATTTCTCTGTCCTCACTTCTCAGCCGCAAAACAGAGAGGTAAGTATTACCTTCTTTGTAGTATTGTTGTGAGGATTAAATAAGTTAATATGAGTGAAAGTCTTAGTTCGGTGCCTGTCATGTAGAAAACACTCCATTAATGCCGGCCATTCTCATCTTTGCGTCAGCACTCCCAAGAATCATTTAACATTTATTCAGTCTTGGATGTTTTGCCCATGTGACTGATGCGATGGCATTTTCATTGTATTAACCATTATTTAAGATGACGCTGTGGGTACGCAACTGTCTAGTGATGTTATTATAGACGCTGAGCGACACCCAAGAAAAGTCTGAGCGACGTTGTTCAATAATGTGGAAGAACCTTTGCAGTCAGTTGAAACACCGGGAACTAAACAACCCTGCTCCTTCTGGGGCTGTTTTCCTGGCAAGGCATGTGGTATAGTGCATCTGGTTCACCCACGTGTGGGGGCTCCGACCCTTATCTATAAAGTTAAATATAAATGTGAACAGGAGAATATAAAATAACGTAAAGCTGTTTTGTGTGTGTGCGTGTGTGTGTGTGTGTGTGTGATGACAGGATTATGACAAGAAATGAAAAGTTTCTTTTATTCCGTTAGGCCTTCACTTACAGAAATGGGAAAATAAACATTCATAGATTTCATTGAATGTTAGAGAGCATTTAATATTAGAAAGATTTACAGAAGCAAAGGAAGTCGTCTTATAAAAAGTACGGGCATCATGTTTTGAGACATGAGACTCTAGAAAGGAACATACTTAAGTGCTGATGCTGGAGCAAGGGAGCTGTGGGTGATGGTCTCTGCCCCTCCCCTGCCTCACTCTGCCGCCTTCCCACCCGCTTTCACGCAACCCTGTACCCTCTGCACACCGAGAACCTCTTGAATCCTTCCCCACCGATTCCTCTCTAGGATGCACCTCCACCATCTTGAGCGTGGATGACTGCTGCAGTCTCCCCGCTGGTGTGCAGATGTATGCTTCTCGCCTGCGTCTGGACCAGAGACGTCTTTTAAAGCCTATAGTTGGAGCGTGACCCTCCCAACGTCTTAAGCCCATTGCACACCTAGCGAAGTCCTCAGTCCTCAGCTTGGCTGTGGGCCCCTCCCTGACCCAGCCCCGCCTCCTCGTCAGCCATCCCCCGGTCCCTCCTCCTCACTTCGCTCTCTAAGCCACATTGGCTTTCTTTAAGCGGGATATGGCCCACTCTCCACAACGCTGACTAGTTAACTCCTTCCTGCCTTAAATCTCGGCCTGTTCCCCGCTCACTGCTGCTGGCCTTTCCTCCATCCATTCGCCCTCCCTGCACACATGCCTGCTGCTGGGCGTCAGATCAAGCCGTGCTTCTTCTTGAAATGTTCATCTCACATAGGACTGCTGGTTCCCATTCTCCCTGTTAGAATGTGAGCCCAGAGCTCAGAGCAGGCAGCACACCTGTCTTACTGCAAAGCCAGCCCCAGATTCAGCAGAGGATCGGACTCATAATTTTTAATGCTTATTGAATGAATAAACAAAGAAATTTAGAGAAAGCCTAGGTTATTTCCTAATACCCAATTACTATATTATGAAATGGTATGTGGAACTAGTTTCAGTTAGGGCCTGGATAATGCAAGACCTACTCAGTTAAGTGAAAGTTTGAAACATCTTCAATTTGGAGGAGAACAGAATGGAATTGTGGAAAACATTGTCACCACGGCTGGAATGCTGGGTTCAAATCCCATCTGCACCACTTGGATGTGTCCTTGGGTTAACTGTTGACTTCTTTGTATTGCCTCCGTTTCTTCATCTGTCAGATAGTTGCAGGAATAAAGTAGTAAAAGTGTGTAAACCAATTAGAACAGTGCTTCATAGTAAGCATAGTAAGCCTCATGCTCAGAGACACCATCATCTACCAGGAAACTGGCTCCTTTTGTCCTTCCTTAAACTGGCTGTTTCTCTAACTTGTCCTTTTACAAACTAAAATGTTAAGTTGTATAGAACTCTAAAGTTGTACAAGGTGGAAAAAAAAAAAGCCCCGTGTCCTTTCCTCTGCGTAAGTACAAGATTGGTCTGAATATTTTGGACGTTAGGGTCTGTGTCCACACAGCTCAGATGCCCTCCAGCCAAGTCAGCTGGACCGAAGGAATTTATATTGGTTTCATGAGCCAGGGTGTCTACACACCATGGGTTTTTCCTTCTCCCTCCTCTCGACTCACTGAGCAGGGTAGAGACAGGCTCTCAGGCACTTCCCAACTGACACGGCAGATTTCCCATCAGGGCAGCAGTCGGTAACCAGTCGAAGAGAGAAACCAAACCTTCTGTTAGGATGCTTGATAAGCTGCCAGTAGCTGAGAAGTCTTTGCTTTTGCCCAAACAGGAATGTCTATGTACCCCTGTCTTCATACATTTTGGTGACAAATTCCTATTCTACCATATTAAGAGCTCCAAATAATATTTCTTGGGTAGTTGACAGGAGCTTGACAAAAAATCACACTGGGTTTCGGGTTCTGGGTTTTCTAAAGAACATGCCTTCATCAAGACCTTCAATATGTTTCAAAAATTAATCAAATGGAATTATTAATTTTTCCTCTTTTACCCACCACAGACTGCTTTACAGAGGAGTTAATCCATTGGTATGCTACCAAAGGGAAGACATATTTTCCCAGGTAAATTTGCTCTTAAGAAATAATCAGGCTGCTTTGGATGAATTTTGAAGTCTCTATATTTCAAAGAAATAGCATTTAAAGTACAAAATTATAATTGGCTATTTCTGTCAAACTGAAAAAGACCTATCCCTTTCGGTAATTAATTTTAGATATATAGCGATTCTAAAATTTTTCATCTTTTAAATTAGCTCATATTAGCACATTTTGGTCAATGAGTTTATTTTTCTTTTTGTTCTCAAAGATGCATTAAGTAAGAGAAAAAAGCTTTTAAACAGACTTAATTAACAGCCAGAAATGACGTGATTTATTTTCATGAATTGTACATATGTCTGTAGTTCTTCCCGTGCCATATTTTGAATACATTAAAGATATTTTTTATATTATGATGTTCTATAAAATTATCCCCAACAGCTCTGGGGAAAATAGCTATTATATCCTTAGGAAGATAAAATGATTCTCATTCCTCTGGGAGTTTAACTTTGAAGAGCTTTATAAGCTGTAGGGTATGGGGGCTAAAGCCATTTTCCTTTATTTTCTTTTGTGTTTCTTATTAGGCACCATAAAAATGCAGAGAAGAGCAGACATGGGAAGTAATAAAAGTAAAAATGTTTCTCTTCCCTGTACTTCAAATGTATACTGACCCATTTTGTCTTAAATAATCTGGGGAAAACCATTTTTTATATACACATATATATAAAAGCATTATATATATTCAATATATATAGTATAGATATTTAACATACTTTTAATATTTATACATATAATATTTATATATTTAATTTACATATGTGATTTTTGTTAAGCTTCTGTCAACTTTCCAAGAAAAATTATTTTGAGCTCTTAATCTGGTGCTATGGAAATTTATCACAGAGGTGTATGAGAAAATAGGTGTGCATAGACATTTTTGTTAGGCAAGATGTATAAACATATATATATATATATATATATATATATATGCAAGCATATTAGATCTAGTAATATATATGTACCTTTAGGATTGCTATATTGGAGGCTAATAAAAGTCTTGCTATTTCCCTGGATTACTGCTACACACATTTTAAAACCAAACAAAGTAGATTTGCTAGTGATGACATTTTAAAACAGGAACATTTAGGTGATTGGGAAAGTGAACTGATTCTGTGACTCAGCTATTACCATGGCAACTCCAGGGTTCACAAGGCATCTCTTGGAGTAATCATTGGGTGCTCTCAGGCAAAGCCTGGATGATTTAGTCCTCCTTTTCTCAGGGGATGTTAAATGGAACCTATTAATAAACTGAAAAATGGGGAGACTTAGATACAATGTTCTGATAAGGTTCAGTATCCCCAGGAGCAGATATCATTAATGGTGTATCCAGCCTTAATCTCCCATGAATAGATGGACTTGTTTCAGGTAGAGTGGAGGCTTGTTTCTCCCTCATTTCTGGAATGGTATAATGTTAGCCTTGCCAAAAGTGAAGGAGGATTATTGGTTCCTTTAACCAATTTTTCAACTCATTTCTTGTTCATAACTTTACTAATAAAAGTAAGTATACTCCCCTACCCACCCACGCAAAATATTCCCATATTAGAAGGCGCAAGCGATAAGCACTTATGTCTCCTTTGGAAGAAGAGGGTAGAGACACACACACACACACACACACACACACACACACACACACACACACACACACACACACACAACAAAACCAAAATGCTTTGGTAATGCTTCTCTGTCATTTTAGTGAACAAGGACCATAATGACAAATGTTTTCTTTATTTATAAATTTGGACACTTTGCTTAAGGAGAATAAAATAAGCTCTTAATCTTTCCCCCTATTTTTTTTATTGAAGTATAGTTGATTTACAATATTATATTAGTTTCAGGTGTACAGCATGGTGATTCAGTATTTTCATAGATTATACTGCATTAAAAATTAAAACAAAATAATGGCTTTAATTTCCTGTTCTGTACAATATATCCTAGTTGCTTATCTATTGTAGACATACTAGTTTGTATTTCTTAATCACATAACCCTATCTTGCCCTTCCCCACCTTCTCGCACCCCACTGGTAACCACAAGTTGCTTTTCTATATCTGTGAGTCTGTTTCTATTTTGTATATACATTTGTTTATTTTATTTCTTAGATTCCACATGTAAGTGGTCTCATACTGTGTTTGTATTTCTCTGTCTGATTTATTTCACTTAGCCTAGTGCTCTCTAGATCCATCCGTGTTGTTGTAAATGGCAGAATTTCATTCTTTCGTATGGCAGAATGTACAGACTCGTACTTAGTAGGTCACGGGAGCCTGTAGGACTACCTTTTGACTGCTTCTGCTTTCTAACTGAAATAAGAATCAGTGAAATCAATGCAGAGTGAGAATGGAGAAGGAGGTTTCAGAAGTTTGAGGAGAGAAGAAAAGGTATGAAATAGAAACGTGAGAGAGAAAGAGTGAAAGCACTAGAAGACAGTGCAGTTATGGTTTTCAGGCAGTATTTAGGACTCCTTTAGGGTTAGTGATGGTGAACTTAAGGAGAGACGTATCAGCATGAACGTTTGTTTCTCTCCAGTCGTGGTTAGTTCCATAAGTGGTTGTACGTGTATAATAATGGGGGAGGCAGAGAGTGAATAAAATCCAGTCCAAAATGTGGTTTGACAAGTACAGTGAGTCCCCTACATACGAATGAGTTCCATTCCGAGAACGCGTTCATAAATCCAATTTGTTTGTAAGTCCGACAAAGTTAGCCCAGGTACCTGACTAACACAATCGGCCATATGGCACTGTACTGTAATAGGTTTGTAATACTTTTCACACTAATAATATAAAACAAACACAAAAAATAAAGAAAACATCTTTAATCTTACAGTACAGTACCTTGAAAAGTACAGTGGTACCGTCCAACAGCTGGCATCCAGGGGCTGGCATCGAGGGAACAGGCAAGAGTTACTGACTGGAGGAGGGAGAGGAGGTGGGAGATGGTAGAGCTGAGGGATCGTCAGCAACAGGAGACGAGGGCGAGCTGCGATGTCGCTCACGCCTGACGCTGATGGCACAGGTTCTGGTTCCTTGCTGGATTCAATTCCATCTGCCCTCTTGAAAAAACGATCCAGTGATGTTAGGGTAGTAGCTCTTTTTTTCTCATCATAGGGGACATGGTAGCATGTATAAGAATGAGCGACATCTACCATCTTTTCACATCGCTCCACTCTCAGTTATTTTCACTTTTGTTTCCATCGTTATCACTTGGTGCTTCTTAGCAGTACCAGCTACATCACTGCTGCTTTTACGCTTGCTTCTGGACATCCTGGGCTTGAAATAAAGATACTGTACTACTGTACTCTATACAGTACCGCACAGTAAAGTACACAAAAGCACAACCACTTGTGGAGGATGCACGCACGTGACAATGTACGCCAGACACACAAGCTAACTTCCGTGACTGGACATGCGAATGCACGTTTGCGTCTTCGAAAGTTCGCAACTTGAAGGTTCATATGTAAGGGACTTAATTTTTTTTTTTGCGGTACGCGGGCCTCTCACTGTTGTGGCCTCTCCCGTTGAGGAGCACAGGCTCCGGACGCGCAGGCTCAGCGGCCATGGCTCACGGGCGCAGCCGCTCCGCAGCATGTGGGATCCTCCCAGACCGGGGCACGAACCCGTGTCCCCTGCATCGGCAGGCGGACTCCCAACCACTGTGCCACTAAGGAAGCCCGGGACTTACTTTTAACTGCAGTGGAGTGAGAGGAGGATAGAGGTTGAGGATACATGGAAGGGAGTGATTATATCCACGGGCCATGGAAATTATTTGAAGGAAAGGAAGAGAGATGTAGAGAGTATAAATATAGAAAAATTAATGAGGTCAAAGGGAACCAGTAGGTGGTGTTTGAAGAGAAGGATCTCTGATCCTTGGTCATGACCAGGTCTGTGAAATGGCCATGGGAGGAATGATGAGTTGCATGAGGACAAACTCATTGGAGGAAAGGATTCTAAAGAACTGAGTGGCCAGGTTATTGGAAGGGTCGTCTGTACAAGTATTAAGAGCGCTAAGAATAATGGCTGGAGGAGAGGGACCCGATAGTAAATGACAACAACAAGATGTAGGAGAAAGAGTCTAGCACCATATTCCAGGCTGGACTTGTAGGGGCGGAAATTGTCTGTCTGGGAGTGAGGGTGAGCAGCTAGCAGTCCTGTCCCTCCCCCAGGCTCAAGTGTGTGCCCACGCGAGGAGGACAGGGGACATGGAGAGGGCAGCAGAGAGCGCGGGCTCTGGGCTTCTCTTCTCACCAAGTGCTTCATTCCCTCTGCGATCCTTAGTTCAAGGTCATGGAGGATAAACAGTGAAAGGCATTGTGCATTTTTTTTTTTTTAGGATAAAATACATCATATTACAATCCTGCAGTTTCTACCCAATTAGTATTTGGCCAATACGATACTACCTGGCTCAAAAATAATTCTGTGAAAGGCTGTGTGTGAAACGATGGTTCTACCCCCTTTCCTCCTCCCTTTGTGCTCCTGGTGGGTCTTCTGTGCAGCATGTTTGCCTGGGCTAACCTTTGAACAGCAGCTAGGCCTAGGCAAGGCTGTGACCCCATTGCTTTCCAAAATGCTGAAACTGTTGAGCATGAAGAAATCACATTCAATTTGACTTCTTTCTTCAGTAGTGAACCACACTAAGCCAGAACCCAAATAAACGTTTAATTGGAATTGTTTTTCATAGAATTCTCTTAGCAGGAAGAGGTAATTATGACTTCACCCAACACACACACACACACACACACACACACACACACACACACACAAACACACACACACATATTATACCGCACACACACACATACACTCATATAAAATATTTAAATAATAAAAAGAAACAAAGAAAAATAGGGGCTTTAATTATATACCTTTGAGTCTACTGTGTGGTAGAATGAATCTTGAATTCTGGAATGCAAGTTCAGAAACTTAATCTTCAAAGAAAAATTAAAGTGTAATCACTAAATTTTAATTCTTTTATCAGGAAAGTGTACAAATTGAAACAAGTAAGTAAAGAAGGAAACAAACAAAAAAGTTGAGCTTTATTAGACCATAGTCTCCCCCAACATTCTGTTTCTTTAACATTACTGTGTTTTTTTTCCTTTTTTTAAAATAATTTATTTTTGGCTGTGTTGGGTCTTCATTGTTGCTCTAGTTGCGGTGAGCGGGGGCTATTCTTTGTTGCGGTGCGTGGGCTTCTCATTGCGGTGGCTTCTCTTGTTGTGGAGCATGGGCTCTAGGCACATGGGCTTCAGTAGTTGTGGCACGTGGGCTCAGTAGTTGTGGCGCACGGGCTTAGTTGCTTCGCGACATGTGGGATCTTCCCAGACCAGGGCTGGAACCTGCGTCCCCTGCATTGGCAGGCGGATTCTTAACCACTGCGCCACCAGGGAAACCCCAGCATTACTGTGTTTTGATTCAGGGTGTTGCATAGAAAACACAGAAGTTAAACTGTGACAAAATTTAATGAAGGCTATTGCACTGAAGGCTGTCTCCCTTTCTTCTCATATATTTGAAATTCTTTGCAGAATTACAGCTTGTATCAGGAAACAGAATACCTGTCCTGGTCTAGACATGTAGGAAAAATGTGAATATTTACTCAGTAGTCCTTGACTGACAAAAGAAGTATCTAAGTGGAAGGTCAAGCGTTTGTGTACGTGGTGAAGATGGAAACTTAGATCGGATGATACAGAAGTTAAGCAGTTTGCAGCTTGGACCCTAGCGTAGTATATTCTTCCCTACACGCAGGCTGCATTGAATGTGAACTAGGCGCTCCTCCAGCAGGAAGTGATCAAGAAAATATGCCTGGTCACTTTATGCTTATCTAGCATGTGTCCTTTGCTCCTTTTTTTTTTTTTTTTTTTTTTTTTGCGGTACGCGGGCCTCTCACTGCTGTGGCCTCTCCCGTTGCGGAGCACAGGCTCTGGACGCACGGGCTCAGCGGCCATGGCTCACGGGCCCAGCCGCTCTGCGGCATGTGGGATCTTCCTGGACTGGGGCACGAACCCGTGTCCCTTGCATCGGCAGGCGGACTCAACCACTGTGCCACCAGGGAAGCCCCCCTTTGCTCCTCTTAATTGTAGCTCAGGTGAACAAACCTCAAACCCAGATAAGTCTTTTGTTGTTTCCCTGGTCTCACTTGCAAAGCAAATTAAATACACGTGCATACCTTTTGCATATGCTAGTAGGTTTTGAATATTTTGCTGACGACTGTCTGATGACTGTTTCGGGTATCCTCAAAGAGTATGATGGTGGTGATTCTCCCCTCATGGCTCTGAACAAAGACATTCTGTCTGTGGAATGAGGTTGGAGAATAAATGTCAAGATGCTTTCTCTTTTATTGGCAGACAGAAATTGGATCTTAGTTTTCTTCTTTACACCTTATTCTCTATCTAATAAAATTAGTGATATAAACACATGGAAACACTGGATGCAATTCATTTACATACTTTGTTATGACCCTACCTCACAGGATTTCATTAATACTCCCACGCAGTTGTCATTGGGCACTCGTCCTTGGCAGATCTGTAATAACAGGCTTTTACCATATTTGATTCGTAAACATGGAATTTTTGTCCTGTACTTATGCTGTTGACTTCTATGTTAGACCATAAGCAGTAATTGCTAGGACTGCTCCTTTCGGTTAGCACTTATAATCACTCATTGGAACTATGGTGATAGTTATAAGTAATAAGGACCACGTAGCATTTCCTGGTGTAAAACAACAGAGTCGCTTAAGTGTTTTAACATAGATGTGAACCCTTTCAGCCTACTCAGTTTCATTGAAATGTTAATAATGGCCTTTTCTCATAATAGCTTTTCTTACATCATCCCTTTTGTCTTTCATGCAAACAAACCAAGGTCCAGACACCATGGTATTTTCAGACAGCTCTGAAAGAGTTTCCCAGCAAAACTGCATGCGGTAGAATTCTGCTTGTGATAGAAAGTATTTAAAGTCTCAGGGAAAATCTCACAGTGCTTAATTCTAGTATAAGCACAAAAAAATCTTGGTATTTTATTATCAGTTAAAACAATTCATATCAACAGAAAAGAATCTCATTTCCCACCTTTGTCGCTTAATTTATCATAAAGGAGCAAAAAGAAGTCAAACTACTGAAGCTAATCCCCTCCAGGAAGACATTGTTTTATTGGGTGATTTTCCAAGGAATCCTTGGAAATATGCGATCCTAAAAATCTATGACCTAAGTCTGTTAAACAGAATGGGCATTCCTGAAGTTAATTCCAAATTTGCTAATAAATAGATGCATATTTGTCAATAATTTCAAATTCCCAGATCATTAACTGTATTTAATATCCTTAAAGGAGAACAAATAAACAGTGTTTCTCCATTAGCTGCTTATATGTTTTTGCTTATGTGAATATTTTAGAGGACAAAAGAAAGATTGTGCAGAGAAAATTTTTTTTGATGAAATTTTCCCCCATCACTGCCAACAGACTGATCTCCTTTTTATGTTCATTTATTTGGCAAAACGCTGATTTAACCGTTGCCAATTTTTGTTTTCATGAAGAGCTACAAGATAAAGCTATTCTTTAGTTTTCTCATTTGCAGATGGCATCTCCTGGGTCCTTAGCAAGGCACTGCAATGAATTTCACAGGCACCTGCCATTATTAGTTTACTGTGGTCCTTAAAATGAAGCAGCCTTCAAAGTTGTAAATATTTTTATCCAAATGTGATGCAGATTCATTATCTAATTGAAACAGTGGTGAAATATTTAACTACAAAAGAAAATACCATGGTTGCAGACATGGTGTTATCTATATAATAGTCTATTTAATCAGTGATGGAAGAAAAATACAACGTGTATAAGAAAGAGCTTTTCAAAGGATAATGGTATAAGAAGGATTAACAGGAAGTGGATTTACTCTCTTGCTTCAAAAAACTAAGAGAGTGGACAAAATGCATAAAACAATGCTTTGCAAGACACTTTGCTTCAGGGAAAAAAGGACAGTGATCCCTAAGAGATCAGCAATAAATAATATGAGTGCTACAATCCAGGTCATGGCATATGCAGAGGGAACCCAGTCAGAATCCCGTGGAATTCTTGAGTTGGGGAGAAGAAGATCAAGGTATGTTGACTTTTCAGGACAATGTTCTAGAGAGATGAGAAAATAGACTGTAATAAATTAACATTGTGTATTAAAAACACTAAGGTAACCCATTGAAGTCATATAAAGTGTCTTATCTATTAATAATTAATAAAAGAAATAGAAAATCAGTGAGGACATAGAAGACCTGAACAATCAAATTAACCTAATTGACACACATAGAACATTCCTCTCAACACCTGCAGAATTCATATTATTCTCAAATTCACATGTAATGTTTACAAAGATAGACCATATTCAGGACAATAATACAAGTCTTAATACATTTAACATAATTCACTTCATGTAAGATATATTCTCTGATGAATATAAAACTAAACTAGAAATAAAAAACAGGAAAATCTCTGGAAATGTCCCAATTATTTGGAAAGTAAATAACATACTTCTAAATAATCCATGTGTCAAATGAGAAACCAAAATGAAAATTAGAAAATATTTTGAACAAAATAAAAATGCAGCATATCAGAGTAAGTGGGATGCTACTAAAGCAGTACTTCAGGTGTAATATGTAGTACCTGACCTCCATATTGGGAAAAAAAAGGCTTCAAATCAGTGATTTGACTTTCCAACTTAAGAAACTAGAAAAAAGATACACAAATTAATCACAAAGTAAATAGAAGAAAGTAATAATCAAATAGTAATCAATACAATAGAAAGTAAAACACAATAGAGAAGACCAATGAGCTAAAGCTGGTTCTTTGAGAAGATCAATAGAATTGATAAATCTCGAGACAGAATGATCTGGAAAAATGTGGTAGAACCAAATTACCAAGTAACGGGAGAGGTGACATCACTATAGATACCATAGATGTTAAGAGATAAAAAAGAAAGTTATGAACAACTGCATGCCAAGAAACTTAGAAAACAGTGGATAGATTCCTTGAAAAACACAAACTACCAATATTCACTCAAAAAAAGTGCTTTATAGTGTAGTTAAAAACCATTCCACAAAGAAAAATTTCAGCCTCAGTGGCTTCACAAGTGATTTCTACCACATATTTAAAGAATAAATTCTGTTCAAACTTTTATGTTCATTCTGTCCAAACTTTTCCAGAAAGTTTAAAAGGTGGAAACACTCCCCAACATGTTCTATAAGATCAGCTTCATTGTGATATCATAACCAAAGATATTTCCAGAAAAGAAAACAAGAATCATATTACTTAAAGGGAAAGATGCAAACTTCTAAACAAAATTTTAGCAAATCAAACAAAATATTCAAAACAGGTAATACACAGTGAAGAAGAGGCATTTATCCTAGAATTAAAGTTCAGTTCAGTTTAATATTTGAAAATTAACAAATGCAGTTTTGCATATTAATAAATATGAATATATTCCTGATAAATACTCTTATCAAAGTTAGAATAGAATTGTCGTGATCTGATAAATGTCATCAAAAACAAGCAAACAAAAACAAACCTACAGTTAACGTAAAGCTCTAGTCTGTGAAATCAGGAAAGAAAAAAAATTGAGATTAGAAAATTATAACTCTTTATTTATCAAAATTCCAGGCTGTTTTTTGGTAGAAGTTGATAAATGTTCTAAAATAAATATGGAAATGCAAAGGATCTAAAATAGTCAAAATAACTTGGATAAAGAAGAACAAAGATGGAGAGCTAACACTATCTGATTGTAAGACTTGTTACAAAGCTGTAGTAATGAAGGTACTGATGTATTGGCATAAAGACAAATAGATCAAGGGACCAGAATGGATGTTCCAGAAATAGACCCTTACACATACTGACAACTCATGTTTTACAAAGCTTCATAAACAATTGAGTGGAGAAAGGATTGTCTTTTAAACAAACAATGTTGAAATAATTGGGTATCCACATGTTAAAAAAAAATGATCTCTGATCAATACCTTGCCCCATAAAAAATATGAACTCAAAAATTGTCATAAACTTCAAAGTGAAACCAAGAACTATAAAACTTCTAGAAAAAATGCTTTGTAATTTTGGGTTATATGCAGATGGCTTAGAAATTACACCAAAAGAATGCTCAAAAAAAATAAATTGGTAAATTGGAATTCATCAAAATTAAAACTTCTGCTCTTCAAAAGATACTAGGCAGAAGAAAAGAAACCAAAGTTTAGGAGAAAATATTTACCAATTAATTTATCTAATAAAGAACTTATATCCAAAATAAATAAAGAACTCTAAAAAATGAAAAAAAAACCCAATTAAAAATTGGCAAATGATTTGAACATACACTCTACCAAAGAATATATATGGGCAGCAATAAGCGCATTAAAAGATACTCAAAATGGTAGCTGCAGTGGGATACAGCTGTACACCTATTTGAATAGGTAAATTTCAATACACTGGCCATGGAAGTTTTGATCCAGGATGTGGAGGAAAATAGAACTCTCATACACTGCTGGTATGAGTATAAAGTCATGCAGTTATTTTAGAGACTAGGTTGCCAATTGCTTAAAATTCTAGGTATTTCCCTGTAGGAAAATATATGTACATACATACAAAGACTTGTACAGAATTGTTCACAGCAGTTCTTTTTGTAATAGCCCAAGTTTGGAATCATCACAAGTGTTCATCAACAGATGAATAGATACACAAACTATGGTATATCCATGCAACGAAGTACTACTAAGTAATAAAAATGAATAAATTGTTGATACAGGCAACAATGTGGATGAATCTCAAAATAATCATTCTGAATGAAAGAAGCCAGACCAAAAACGAATGTGCTCTTTGATTCTATTTCTATAAAGTCTTAGGAAATGCAAACTAATACTAGAGAAAGAAACATATCAATGGTCGTCTTGAGATAAAGGAGTCAGGGTCAAAAAGGTATAGGAAGGAAGGTTTAAATGGGGCATGAGGAAACTTTTAGGGGTTATGAAATGTTCATTATCTTGATGGGAATGATAATTTTAAGGGATATAAAATGTCAAAATTTATTAAACGGTGCACTTTAAACATGTGAAATTTATTGTATATCAGTTATTCCTTAATAAAGCAGTTAACTAATTTTAAGTACTTTGATCACAGTTTTTGGGCTTCATAAATATGGATTCATAAACAATTACCAGAATTATGGCTTAAACATCTCATTTTAGTATGTGATGTGATAAAAAGAGAAAATGCTAATTGCTGCAAAATGTGTGCCAGTGGAAAATTTGTAATTTTTTTTTACATAACCACACTTAAGGTTTACCCATAAAATATTTGGTTTAAGAGTAGTAACAAAATGCTCTTTTAAAGACCTTTAATCATTCATTCACTTACACACCAAATTATGTGCTTGCTGTCTAAAAGGATGTATGTGAAGACATTATATATCATGTTTGAAAAAAATATCACACAAAATTTTGCCTTCATGCCCTCATCTAGAAAAGGGGCCACAAGATAAAGACACTTAACTACATTATTTCAGTAATTAAGTTGAATGATTTTTGTAAAATACGTCACACGGAGCTTGATACACAGCACGTACTCAGTAATAGTAGCACATCATTAATAAAGGAGAGAGAGTGATAAGTCATATGAAAAGGATGAATAAAATATCATGGGAATTTAGAGAGGTAAAAAGTAACAGATTTTTAACTCTCCCTTCACATATCTCCCTGTCTGTCTGTCTGTCTGTCTCTCCTTTCTGGACAACCCCCTCCCTAGCCCCCATGTGTAGGAGGAGTGTGTTGGGGTAAATGTAGTGTCCCATCTGCTCCATGACTGGGGTAACTTTGAGAGCTGATGGAAGGCTGCCCTGCAGCATAAGGCTACAAGTCATATGAAGATGAAGCTGGATAAATGGATGAGAAGAGGAAAAAACTGTTTAGGTCTGAATTCCATATTTTTCCTTAAATATTATCGATTTCGCCCTCCTCTTCAATGTAACCTTTGTTAATAAAGGCAGAGAATGAATTGAAAATGAATAAATTGGCAGTTTTATAGAATACACCAGAAAATGGATATTTGGAACTTAATTATAGATGATGAGAGAGCCACCTGCTCTTAAAAAAAAAGGAAAACAAAACAAAAAACCAAATAGGTCACTTAAAAAGTTCCCCAGACCAGGTTTTCTCCTGGCCTCCACACCTTTCTTTTCTCAGTGTACTCCCTCCTCTCACCTTGCCAACCCCGATTCATGATACAGGCCATCACCTGTAAACTAAGTTACAGGGAGAAATTCACATTACTCCGGGAGTTTGGCTCGGGAGTTTGGATAGGGTGTAAAGTTGTATTTTTTTGCTAGTAAGTGTTTCTAAGGCCTGCTGCTGTGTACAAAGCACTCTCTGGGCCCCAGATGGGAAATGAAAAATACTGTAAAACAGTCCCCCGACAAAGGAGACTGCATTACCCCAGTATGGAGGAGGGAGACAACAGAACTACATTCTTGAAAGGAGTAACATGCAGGGGAGGACGAAGGAGGTGCTGAGTAGGGAAGGTGCTTAGCTCAAGGCTCGGCAGCTCATGACTGCCGAAATTCCTCTTGCGTGTCTCGAGATGCCCTTTCTAAATTTCATATGTTTAAAGTATACAGATAGAGGCACTGTGAGGTACTTGAGAGATGGTGTTTCATGCTTGTTACTTTTTTAGAACGCTCTTTGAAAAGGTTCAGTGTTTGAAAGTGTTAGCAAGTGTTAAACAATGATTGCATATATTTAATGAATCTCTCTGCATTGTTCAGTGATGTGAATAGGCCCTGCGTCCAGTGGATAGAAGATCCCATCTACGTTGTGGGACATGGATGTAGGTACCGAGAGGGGGCCTAGTTGAAGGGCCATCTGAACACGCTTCCTCCCACTTCCTTACTTTTGACTTCTGAGATGAAAACAAGGTGCCCAGATTGTATTTCCTCTCCCATTGGCTGATTCCATCACTGTCTTTTCAATTGAAGTTTCCTGTGTTTTTAAAATCGTATCATTGGTCTTCAATTTTATAATGCTCTCTTTGGCCAAATACACACAGCCAAAGGATACTGAGTGGTAAAGCAAAGGAGAGCACTGATACACTCCGTTCAAGTTCATCCACATGTTTACCAGAGTGATATTTCATAGACTTTAGTGCTGTCATATCACTCGCCCATTTAAAGCGCCCTGTCACACCCCGTCACAAAGCCTAACTCCTTAGCACGGCTGGGTACATCTTTACCTTCTGACCTTTCTGGCCTTTCCCATAGCCTTCACTGTGGCACCAGTGGCACCCATACTGCATTCCTAACACTTCCAGAAACGCACCAGGCTCACCCCGCCTTTGCTCAGGCAGGTGCCTCACTCCGGCGCGCTTTTACCTCCTTCGTCCCTCTGGCTCACCCCGCATGCCTTCAGGACACGCCCCCTTCTAGTGTCAGCAAATCCTGAGCACTCCTTCCCGCCACCATGAGCCCAGTGCTCCTCTGTGCTCCCTTTTCACAGTGTACTTACAAAGTAACACCTTATATTGGCATCTGTGCTGGCACACAGCACACACTCAGTGTTTATTGGATTGAAGTAAAGTACAGTTAGCCCTTGAACATTGCAGGGGCTAGGCGGGCTGACCTTCCGTGCAGTCAGAAATCCGCATATAACTTAGAGTAGGCCCT
The DNA here is from genome assembly GCF_964270905.1 of Leucopleurus acutus. Classification (NCBI taxonomy): domain Eukaryota; kingdom Metazoa; phylum Chordata; class Mammalia; order Artiodactyla; family Delphinidae; genus Leucopleurus; species Leucopleurus acutus. The sequence continues at coordinate 72,760,655 of NC_139160.1, read as the reverse complement.
TTGTAAATGCAGTTCCTCCTTATCTGCAGTTCTGCATCTGCAGATTCAACCAACCTGGGATCCTGTAGTACTGTAGTATTTACTACTGAAAAAACTCTGCGTGTAAGTGGACCCAAGCAGTTCAAATCTGTGGTGTTCAAGAATCAAGTATAAATACTGTCTTAGATAATCAAGTACAAAGCATAGTTTTTAAAACCTAAATAATTCAGTACGATCATCTGTATCAGAAATTGTGGTTAAAAAAAAAAATCCTCTCTGAAAAGGCTGATAAAATCGGTAACCTCCAGTATGCAGTTTAAGTAGACACCATAAAATGAAAAGGCAATCTGTGTATGTTCAAAAATTCTTCCGGCTTATCAGAGAGGCATGATTTCTTTCGAGGACCCCAGTGGAAAAGGATGTATATCCAGATGCTCAGAGAATACCCTTGCAAGTCCAGGGCAATTCATCCTCTATAAAAAAGGGATCGTACGACCATGATGTTGAGGTGAGTACCAGCATCACGTTGCCTCAGTGCTAACCTGATGCCCTTAGTCAAGTTGTCTAGGCTTTCCCTCCAATTTTTAAAATTGTGATAAAATATACATAATGTAAAAGTTACTATCTTTTAATAATTTTTAAATGTACAGCCCAGTGGTTTTAAGTACATTCATTTTGTTGTTCAACCATCACTACCATCCATCTCCAGAACTCTTTTCATCTTGCAAAAATAATACTCTGTACCCATTAAACAACGACCCCTCATTTCCCTTCCTCCTTGGTCCCTGGAAACCACCGTTCTACTCTTTGTCTGTATGACTTTGATGACTCTGAGTACCTCATGTAAATGGAGTCATACAGTGTTTGTCTCTTTTTTTTTTTAATTCAAGTATAATTTACAATGTTGTGTTAGTTTCAAGTGTACGGCAAAGTGATTCCGTTATACATATATATTGTTCTTCAGATTCTTTTCCATGTAGGTTATTACAAGATACCGAGTATAGTTCCCTGTGCTATACAGTAGGTCCTTGTTGTTTAGTATTTGTCTTGTTTTGACCAGCTTATTTTACTTAGCAAAATATCCTGAAGATTCAGCCAAGTGGCAGCATATTTCAGAATTTCCTTCCTTTTTAAGGCTGAATAATATCCCACTGTATGCATATATCACATTTTGCTTATCCATTTATCCATCAGTGGACACTTGGGTGGCTTCCACATTGTAGCTGTTGTGAATAATGCTGCTGTGCACACGGATGTGCAAACAATCTAACCTTTTCAAACCACAGATTCCACACTGTAAAGTGAGAGGAATAATAATACATAAAACATTAAATGATCTATGTAGAGAAATTAGCACAGCTCTGGCACATGATATGATGTTTAAGTAAAATGTTAACTCTTTAGCAAAGTGTTGGCTCTGCAGTATTTAGCAATGTATACCTTTCCTAGACCCCCAGGAACTGAATATTAAATATCAGATAGACAAATCCAGTATCAACAGTGTATAGTGAGAGCCAACTGTGAGGTCACACCTATGTGTTCGCTCAACTGAAATATGTTTTGTTTTTTTTTAACCTTAATTTTTAGAGTTGTGTCTTTGTATTTTATCCTGTGGAGCCATAACAGGCCAAGTGGTGAAGCAGTCTGGAGAATTATGACTTCCCACATCTGGCCCTTTACAGATCTGATCATTTGAGTGCTTGACATCATCTATCTTTCCACTTATCTGTCCTTACAATAATAAAATGTGGGATTAAAGTGGCTCTTATCTGTAGTGGGAGAGTGGATATATTTTATACATCAGTTCTTTAAAGGGGAGACTCAGAGCTTCAGAAAATATCACTGAAGAGTTAGATGAGTGTTTGGGAAGAACATTTCTGAGTATTACCTGTTAAGATCACAGTTCTACTGCTTTAGAGGAATTATAATTTTCATTGCAGCATCTATTAAAACCACTTTCACCTGACAGTAATTTTTCTTGTAGTTACAGGTGATTATTAGAATGAAGGGAAGAAAGGAAGACATGAAGGGGACATGGGACTGTTTACCAAGAGTATCTTCACAGACAGAGGGAGACAAGAAGTGCTGAGAACCTTAGTGTCTACAGAGCATAAATCATTTCCGAGGTGTAAGAATCCGGCTGCGACCTCCCAGAAGCCTGCTTGTTCACGTGTGAGTACTCAACGTGATTTCACTTTATACCCGTATTTCTTTATTAGATAATTTTATTTCACATCTAACCTTAGATTTTATTCACACCCTGGGATATATAGCTGTTTTTTATATTATCATTTATGTCATCGAGGATGGAGAGAGATTTCTTTTTATTTTTATATTATGTTTAAAAAACTGTAGCTACAATTATCGAGCACTTCTAAATGGCAGATAGCACAGGCCACTTAATTTTATATGTCACTGTTAAGTGTCCTCATGACAAACATTTGAATCTGTTTATATGTGGAAGAGAGATTTGAAATTATGCAAGTTATGCAACTTTTCCAAAGTTCCTCTAATATCTATAAAAGAGGTAAAATTAATTGCAGATCTATCTTCAAAGCCTATGCTTTTCCCCACCACACAACACTGAACATTCATGGGCGTGGAGATTCCCTATACCTCTTAAATAAACATCTAAACTTCACTTTTAAAGAACTTACATTCTAGATCCGTCATAGACCAAATGACCAAACATAGTCAGAGGTGTTTGTATGTTTGTTTTGGTCTCAGAAGAATCTTGAAACTTTCCTAGAGCCTTGAGTGTCTAATGGTGAGATCTGGAGGCTGCATGAATGGCGGTATCGAGTGAGCAAGGAAGGAAGAGTAGGAACAAGATTGACACCAAATAACTTGTTTGTCTTCTGAGGCCTAAAGAGGAAGGGAGCTTCCTCCAGACATTCAGGTAGCTGGTCCTTCATAACTGCTTACGGAGTTTTGTGTCTTCATGTCATGAGCTAAGTTACATTTTGAAGAAATGCTATATCGGCAGCAAGTATTTCTAATACTAGGAGATGTCACAGTTTCTGAAATTTTGTCAAGTATCATTTTAACCAACCAAATCATCCTCTTTCCATGCATTTGTCTAAAATGAAATTTATTGCACAAATTCATTTGTAGTCATTAATGTTTGATAGGCAGTTACTGTAATCCATTAATAACCTAAAATCTCATTTAGCCACTTGTTTGAGCTCTCTCATTTGTGAATATTTTTAAAAAGCACTTCCAGAAACAAGAAACTTAATACCTTTCCCCCGTCTTTGTGGAAGTACTGATACTGAATAGGTAAAGCTAGATGGCAGCTTGTGGCTAGAAGCACCATGTAGGTACAGTGTGCAACCTGGATAAACAGCCTCTCAATTTCTAGAATTAGCTGTAAAAATCTATTGTTGGCTCCAATTATGTTATGCCAAAAATCCTTAATTTTCTTAGCAAGTCGTATGTGTTTGATGGACTGATTTTTGGAAGGGACCCTAGAATTTTGGTTGACAGTGTTTTCTGAGTAACTCAGTATGGACTAGAGAAACCATAGTAAACCGCAGCACAAAAACCTGGAAGGCAGCCTCTGATTTACATTGTCTGCATGTGACCTACTGTAATGAGGAGATGGAAATCATAAAATGAGCTTTTATCTAATGGTTTAAAACTTGGTTATGAAAAGTGTTGCCGATGACAAAGGAAATGTTACTTCGTGCTGGTGGCTGGGAGACTTATGGGCACCTGAGTGACCAACAGCTGAATGAACAGTTGGCAACTGAAACCCGTCTTGTCAGTGTCAGGCATAGTCCATCTTCCTGATTTGCCGGAGAAAATACAGCCACACTTTGCTTACAGTGTCTGGTGTCAGAAGGACCACGCTTTTGGCTCCCATCCCTTTAGGACCATGGAGAGAAAGCCAAGGCGTACACTCAGTGTGCCCACCCCGTCAGCTGTGGGACAGAAGGAGATGGAGAATGCTGTCCATTATGAATCATTGCTTTCAAGTATTCAGAGGCCAAAATCGGACAAAATGTTTTTTAAATATAATTATATAAAGCAGAAGAAGGAAAATAAGTCAAAATTATGCCTCCCCATACTTCAGTTTTGAACGTGTGGATATCGGAAGGAGAATCCATTTCCTTCATCTCTTAAGCTTAGGGTTGAGACATGTAAGAGATAATCTCTTTTAGTAAATTATCCTCAAGACTCATTTACTCAAAAAAGGAAAGCAACTCAAGATACACTGTAAGCAAAACAGCTCATAAGTGCTGCTATAAATAAGATTAAATGAGGATAAAGATGAAAAGGGGTAGGGAATACCAAAGAAAAATTAAATAGAATTTTCCAGAGCTTACGAATACAAACAGTCACATCAAAAAGAGTTCACCGAAGACCTAGCATGTTGAATGTAAAGACTTATACTTAAAACCAACTCTTGAAATCACAGAAAATAAGCACAAAGAAAAATATGGTCAACTGCAAAAAATAGGAGTCAGATTTCCATCAAAAATTCTTCCTAGAAGAGGAGGACGCCTTCCCTCTCTGGCATTCTTCCCACAAATCCATAACCCAAGTCTAATCATGAGAAAACATCAGCCAAGGCAAAATGAGGTATGTTTTACCAAATACCTGACCAGTACTCTTTGAAATGTGAAGGCCAAGGAAAAAGAAGGACTGAAGAACTGTCGCAGATTGGAGGAGTCTATGAAGACATGAAGACTAAATGCATGTGGTGCAGTGGGTGGACTCCTAGAACACAATAAAGGGCACCAGTGGGACAGCTAGCAAAATCCAGATAAAGTCTGTGTTTCAGTTAGTAGTGTTGTACCAGCATTCTTAGTTGTGACAAATGAAACACTGTTACGTAAGATGATAACATTAGGGCACACTGAGGAAAGGTATAGAAGAGCATCAGGACCCTGACGAGGGCAGCACCACATGGGAGGGGCACCGAGCCTAGGCTGCAGGAATCAAGTAGAGCTTTCCACAGGAAGTCTTGTCCACGCTGAAACCTGGAGGCTGCCTAGTCTGGGAGAAGGACATGGCAGTAGAGAGGATTGCAGTCAAAAGAAACAAAAAGTTGAGAAGGCCCACAAGTAAAAGAAAACATTCTGTGTTCAAGGTCCTGAAAGTAATGAACACTAATAGGAGTAAAAACAGCTCTAGACATGGGGAAGCGCTGGTGAGAAATGTGATTTGAGAAGAAAGGGCTGTGTCATGGGGTAACATGTATTTCTTAAGTTTTGAACCTATGCTAAGACTGATAACAAAGTGGTTAAGCAGGAGATCCACAGTTACGATACCACTCTTATAAAGATGACTTTGAATGCAGTGTGGGGAATGGTTGGAATTGAGAAAGAATGAAGGCAGAGAGGAGAGGAGTTACTATAACAAGAAGTCGTTTGGCCTAGATTAGAATAGGGCCAGTAAGAAAGGGGAGAAGTGAATGGATACGAAGGGCCTTTAGAGGGAAGCATAGGTAAGACTTAGTGATTGTGTGAACTTTGGGAACCAGGAAGATGCAAGAGTAAAAAAGAGTATCCAGTTTCTGACTTGAGTCACTTTGTAGGTAGAGGTGCCAGTCTCTTCTCTCAGCACAGGTGGTGTTGGGAAGTGGAGGGCAGAAAAGCTGATGACTCCAGTGGTCCAGTTGTCGATATCTAAGAGATGCAGGATGAGATAGAGGGCAGGGAGTTGGGTATGTGATTTCAAGCTCAGAATGGAGACTTGGGCCAGAGACATTTTGGGGTAGCATCTGATAACGATTAGTGATTGAGGTCATGGCAGTCAGTGTTACCTCAGTGTTCTTTTGAGGGTCGGTCGTATCAATCCACAGCTATCTGATGTCTTTTTTTAATGGGATAAAACAAATAGTAATTCAGAAGTTTCTATAGAGAAAGGTCAGCTACTCATCCCTTCCCTTTCATTCACAAGTCAAACAATAAATACCTACTAAGGTGTTTGGGAAAACAGGTGAAAAAATTCAAGGTGGCTACATATACAAACTAGTTAAGAATTCTCCAAAATGGGAATGTACTGTGTTCTATCAGAATGTGGAGAAACACAGATAAGGCAAACCTAGGCAAAAATATTCAATTTGGTTGTCATTTCATACTGAGACAGAATTTGCGCAGTATAAACTATATTGTTACAAATTTAGATGCTTTTGGAGTGGGTCTTCTCTATAGCTGCACCTATACTGAGGTTGTATTTAACCTACTGTTCTGCAGCATTTGGCTTACAAAAGTGTTCAGACTGCCAACAGGAAACACCATAAGCCTGAGGAGAATCTGGCTCAGTAATTGCTCTGCTGCCTGAAATGTGCTGGTTGGGGTCTGTGTGCAGTGATGTGAACCGGGGAGCCTGGGGTGGGGTCTGGGCAGGAGTGGTCTTCTGTGATGCACATTTGCTTATCCGTCTTTGGATGAAGAAAGCTTTGAGCAGTACTCTTTAAGTTTGAAAGTCTTATCTTTTGGGACCTAAGGATATATTTATTTGACATATCAAATCTAATCTTCTAGAATGTTATTAACCTGAGGTTATTTCCGGGATCATATGATATCTGTTGAATAAGAATATCTCTGATATTATATACTAAGTGAAATAGCCAGAAAACTGTCTTTGCTTTGACTCACTACCAATTAATTCCAAACCACCTTTATTCAAGGGGTTTAGGGATGAAAAGGGCCAGTAAAGCAATGAGCAGGATCAAAGTGTAAGAGCAAGTTAAGTCCACGTGGCTTTGAGAGTTAGGTAATGCCAGGTATTAACGCGATGAGAGCAGAATGAAGTCAGCCCAGGAGGCAGCATGTGAAGGAGAGCCTGACAGGAGAGGAAGGAGCTGCTTGAGTAGGCAGGTCGGAGGATTCAGGAAAGGTGTGTGGGAGAAGTTGAGGGAAATGGAGGGCTGGCGTCAGTGGACGCGGGAATGAGACTGGGAAGATGAAGAGAGGACTGACTTGTGAATAGAGTGAATTTCAAGTTATACTGTGGTAGGAGAAAAAGTTAAAAGCATTAAAACATGTTGGTGGCTCCTGAATTACATTCATGCTTAGTAATCCCATGTAAGAAATAATGGGAGATGCTCTAGGTTTTGCGTCTGTTTCAGGGAAAGGGCTAGGGAGATGATGAAATGAAAATGCTAAACAATACAGATGAAGCGGCTGGTTTTCTTCTTCACAGGAAGCAACAGTGAAACTGCTAAGAGAGATAAGGTTTGAGTTGTTATAACCTAAATTAAGTCTGTGGTGATAAACCATTTTCATACAGAAGGATACAAAATTATTTCCCAGCCAAGAAAAGTTTTTAATAAAATAACATGCATAAAAACATATAATAAAGTTACTACTGTGTTTATTTTCAATGTGACAGTTTTTAACTACACAGAGTCAGAACAACCTCAGCTGAGGGCAGGCTTGCTCAGGTAAGTAAGAGAGGATTTAATTTGGAGCAGTAGGATCTAGGAGACATTGCCAAGGTATTGAGGAAGACTGGTGAGCTTTGGAAGCCAGAGTGGTTTTGGCACAAGAATTGTGTGATAATGTAAATGCGGAATTGTGGAATGATGGTAATCAGTTATGAAGTGAAAGCCATAAGAGTGAAGAGAAATGCTTCAAAAAAATCATGTTTTAAGGAAAAAACATGAACAAGTTGCCATGAGATTATGGGGGAAAAAAAAGGTTGGTAAAGAATGATGACTCCAGAATGTACTGCAAGGACAGTGACACCATACCAGGGACAGAAATGAATTATTTTAAAGGGAAGCCAGTTTTTGAAGAAAAATGATGAGTTAAGAATTTGAACACATTGAGTTTAAGGTGACAGTCAATTAATCAAGGGGATTTTTATTTGGACAGGTAGACTGGTGGGGAAGGAATACCAGAAATAAAAGTAAAGTCATGGGTCCATTTACTGAGTGAATTAGCACATAGAGTAAAATATGGGGGTCTCATATTTGGGAGCAGAAAGACTAATGAAATCAGTAAGCAAAGTTAGAAAGAGTGAGACAAGGTGAACTGAGAAACTTGAGATCCATGGAAGCCAAGGTAGGTGAGATTTGTAGGAGGCAAACATCATTCAGCAATTGGAACTTTCGCAGAGGTCCAAAGATGATGCTGGCCAAGAGGAGGTCCATGGCCTGGCGCTCAGGTGGACATCAGTCATCTAGGAGCAACTGAAGGAGATAATGAATTGGGACAACAGAAACCAAGATAGCTGGGGGCTAAAAAAACAAGCAGCAGCTAAGGCTTATACTTCTGAGAAGGAGTTTTTGGAAAAGCTTTCTCTACATTTCTATTTTAGGCCAGAAATCTTTGAGGACATGCTAGAAAGAAAAATGGATTTCTTTAGAAAGATGATTAAATGAGGTGGTTGACATTTTTGGCAAAGAAAGGTTTAGCTTTAGAAGACCAAAAAAAGTTAACAGCAATATTTAGACCCAAAATAGTGTGGCATGAAATGTTTGTCAAATTCCTGCTGAATTTGAAGAGAGACTCCAAATTAAAGTTTTGTTTTTTTGTTTGTGTTTGCAATAGGTTGTGTTCACAGTATTCTTAAAGCTAAAATGTATGTCACTGGAATAATATTGATTATTTTATTATTGAATATTTAACACAGAACTGATGAGATGATCATCACCAACGGCACCACTAGGAAAAGTGGTGCTAAAAAACAAAATTAAACTGGGCAGATTTGAAGATCTACTTGCCTTTATTGAATGATTCATGAATTAGGCAGCATCCCATTAGCAAACAGAAAGTAGCTCCAGAGATCTGTACAAAATGGAAGACTTTTATAGGCAGAAGGAGGTGAGGCAAGGAAGTTACTCTTGCAAAGAGTGGGTTGTTTTAGGCAAGGTCACCTTCCTTTGGGGAAGGCAGGGGTCTATCAGGCAGATTATCTTGCTAGTGCTGACCAGGTAATTCCAGATTAACTGGTTGAAGGTTACATTCCTGGAAGAGGCTGAAACTGCAATCAGTTTAGGTACTAAGTCTGGGTTTGCTGACATGGGTCTTAGCACAAGTGACTCCATTTTGGACTTACTTTCTTTTTTTAACAATGGTATAGTTCCAGTTTAAACTCAAACTTTTCAAAGTAGGATGAAGTGAGTACCTTCTATGAGGTAGACATAGAGTGGTGTTGCAGATATCAACAAATAAAATGAGAAAAAAGTTGGTTTTAGGTTATGCAGTTTATTACTGACACAGGCATACCACCGAGGTATTGCAGATTTGGTTCCAGACCACCTCAATAAAGTGAATATTGCAATAAAGCCAGTCACACAAATGTTTTGATTTCCCAGGGCACATAAATGTTATGTTTTCATTATACTGTACTCTGTTAAGTGTTCAATAGCATTATGTCTAATGTCTATTACATTCCTTAATTGAAAAATACTTTATTGCTAAAATATGCTAACGATCATCTGAGCCTTCAGCAAGTCATAGTAGTAATGTCGAAGATCACTTATCACAGATCACCATAAAAAATATAATGATATTGAGAATGTTTGAAATATTTCCGGAATCACCAAAATAGGACACAGAACTACAAAGTGAGCAAATGCCATTGGAAAAATGACACCAATAGACTTGCTTGAAGCAGAGTAGCCACAAACCTTCAATTTTTTAAAAATGCTGTAATATCTGTGAAGTGAAATTAAGCAAGGTGCAATAAAACAAGGTATGCCTGTATTTCTTATGTACATTCAAGGAGGGCTAGAGAATTATATTCCCCACCATATCATAAAGTGATCCCAGTTCAAACCCTGTATATAGCAGAAGCTGCCCAAGAACCACTATCAAAAAGGTGCAGGGAGTATATCCAGTGTCCCACTGGACTCTCTGCCTTCCTTCTCCTGTCTCCCTCTACTTCCTTCTCTCTGCCCATCATCTTCTCCAACCTCCCCCAGTTCTGAGGGCTCACTCCCTTGAGGTTTGCCTCAGAGGCATCTGTTCATAAGATCACGCCCTGTTTCTCAGAGCAACAGAGGGAAGCCATTTGGAGAAAGGACAGTGAACCTCAGGCCTTTTCCTTGCTTTATTTGTGGCTCCTGCTTGCTAATCCCCAGCCAACGGGCACGGTGGGGACACATAAGGAATCCCTCAGAACTCGGGAGCGCAGGTGTACTCCAGGCCAGAGAGAGAACTGTCACCATACCAGCCGTTAGGCATGACACCGCTGTCCTGGGTTCTTCCAAACTCTTGTTTGAAGTTACAAATGGCTCCTTGCAGCGCTCTAATCAACTCTGTGGATTTTATTCATGTCCTAGACAGTTACCGAACTGTGTGAATGGCTATTTTGGAAAAAACAAAGAAAGACTTACTCAGAAAATCCAGAAAGGGAAATTCCATTGTACTTTGATTTTTCCTTTTTGGAAAAGACAGAGGAGTTACCTTTGCCCAGGCGGGGTGGCTCTTGGGAAGTCAGACTTTATCCATATAATAACCCACTGTATTGATCACCAATATGCACAGGTTATCATGCTTTTACTCAAGAACTATGCTAATATGTGTTTTTCCGTTGGAGTGACTTTTAAACCCCACAGCGTTCCTTATTATATATTTGTTAAGGAAACTCCAGTGTGATTTAAAGGGCCACCATGAATCACTGGAGAAAAGGAATTGCTTGTAAGACATGTGGATATCTTTTGAAATACCATTTCTTCCATAGAATTCAGTGCTTCTCTGCTGTCTTGAAAAGATGATTTCCCCTCAGATGGGTGAAGTAGTTATACATATATTGTATACAAAGTAAATAAATTCAACAAAATAGATGTAAGGAATCCAACAACTTAAAACATTACTTCTTTATTCTGTTTGCTCACAGAGAGAGTGTTCCCAGGATTATATGATAAGAAAACACTTTATTAAGTGTATTCTATGTACTGGATAATTTGTAGAACCCTGCAATTATTGTCCAGGTTTTATTAAACACAGTCTTTATCCTATTCAGTGCCAAATCCTAAGGTTTTTTTTCAAGCCACTCTTGTGCTGTCTGAGGTCTGATCCCCATTAGTGTGTCATATATACAGATGTGTGTAAACATGTGTGCATACATACACTGACACACATCTTTCGCATTTGTAATTTTTTTTTTTACCCAGTCGCTTCATAAAAGATTAAAATGGAAGATTAGACCCCATTCAGAATTTCACAATACCACAATAATAAATCAGTCCTCATCATTTGAAGAACATTTCAGAACTATGAGGTGGGACAAAAGCTGATTTGAGATTCATACCGTTGTATACCTACTCAAAAAAAAAAACAAGCAATTTACACATCTGCAAATCTTAGGAAATGGCTGAGAGAATTTGCATTTGCATGATTTGGGCACATGAAGCCATTTTAGCGCACAAATTCCTTCCTTTCATCTCTAAAGGGTGTCGAAAGGATACAAACATATTTTTTGCAGATGATGGGGATTATTGACTGGCATAAATAGCAACTCACGCTAATGCTTCAGGAATTTTTTTTTTAATTGAGTGAAGATGGCATATGGAAAATATATGTAGGAAAAACCATATTTTATGAGAGCTGATGATATGGAGTGGGGTATACTATTTTTTTGTGTGTACTGTAAATGACATTAATGTTTTAGGTTGATCTTTGTTGCCCATGTAATGTGTATAGCCTTGGAGGAGACATTTATTCTCAAAGCTGATAAAATAAATAAGTAAGAAAACTTGGAAATTGTTCACTAGACCTTCACAGTCTACATTAAGTAGATGAACTAAAAGGTAAATATGGGTTTTTACTTACTAAGGGAAACTGTTAGAAATTTGTTTCATTTTTACAGTGCTATGCAGTGTATTCTAAAATAATCCCAATCCGATTTTCTGTTAAAGGACTACATTAGTCAAGGCATTGTAAATAGTTTCCCTGAGAGTGAAACTTTTGCACCATAATTCAGACAATCCAAGAACTGTAAGCAATAAACTGAAGTGCAAAATCCATGAGCTAAAAAGGTCTTGGTGTTCATTGGGTTCAGTCACTCTTTTACACGTGGAAAGTGAGCACCAGGGCGTCCCAGTGGGTAATGGAAGCTTATACATTATGATTGTGACAAAGCCGTGGCTAAATCAGGTAGTTGAAATTCTTTTGGTCTTTCCACCGCATATGATATACTGTCTCTTTAAGAAGATAAAGTAAAGCTTTGAAACATTGGCAATCTGTAATATAGGCATATCTCATTTTATTGCGCTTCACAGATATTGCATTTTTTTACAAATTAAAGGTTTGTGCAACCCTGCATCTAGGAAGTCTATCAGGGCTATTTTCCGGTAGCGTTTGCTCACTTTGTGGTTCTGTGTCACGTTTTGCTAATTCTTGCACTATTTCAGACATTTTCATTATTATTATATTTGCTGTGGCGATATTTGATCAGTGATCTTTGATGTTATTACTACAACTTGCTGAAGGCTCAGATGACGGTTAGCATGTTTTAGCAATAAACTATTTTCGAATTAAGGTATGTTCTGTGCTTTTTTAGACATAATGCTATTGTACACTTAATATTTACAGTATAGTGTAAAAATAACTTTCATACGCACTGGGAAGCCAAAAAATTCATGTGACTCGCTTTATTACCGTATTTGCTTTATTGTGATGGTCTGGAACCAAACTTGCAGTATCTCAGAGGTATGTCGTGCCCAGGTTCTTGGTCTTGAGGGCTATTTACCCCAGGGAGCATCTCAGACATAGAGACTAATCTTGGATGCAGCAAGTGGGATTGAATGGTAAATGGTATAAATATTGATAGTTCAGCTTATACAAATGCAAGAAAGTCTGTTGTGATCAAAAAAAGTTTGTCATTTTAACATGTTGAGTCTAGTTTAATTGGCTCTGTGAATGGCAGGAAATTCCGAAATGCTAAATCTGTTATTTGTTTTTTGCCTATTGGTTAACTATAGTAAATCAAATTGTCAGACTGAAAAGTCTCATGAAGGTAAGGGACAGGTTCAGATGGTTTTAGTTTCCTGCCCCAGGACTTGCACATTGCCTAGTGCATAATGAACTTTATCATTCTCTCCCCGCCTCTCTTTCTCTCATACATATAGTTGGCTCTCCATATCTGCGGATATGGAGGGCCGACTGCACTGTGCCATTATATAGGGTTTTATATAAAGGACTTGAGCATCCATGGATTTTGGTATTCACAGGGTTCCTGGAACCAGTCTCCCTTGGATACCAAGGGACTACTGTATACACACACACACATATATATGCACATATATATACATATACACATATATACACATGTACATACACATATACACAATGAATAAATAGTTAAATGTATGTGTAAGTGACTAAATGGAAAACGTATTTAGTTGTGCCTTAGCGCTATAGTGAAACCCAGGGAATTGCACAGATTTGTCCGAAAGCCCTGTAATTGAGTTAAATTCTTGAAGTAAAATTCTAGATCTCCTACAACCCAATCATTTCACTCTAAGGTATTTATACAGCAGAAATGTGTAAATATGTGCACCATAAGACACACACAGAATATTCATGCAGCATTACTTGGAATAGCCCCAAGTTGGTAACAGTCCAAATGTTCATTAACAAGAGAATGGATTAGTTGTAATATATCTATAGATGGATATTCTATAAGGCAATAAAAATGAATGAATTATTGTTGTACCCAACAATATGGATGAAACTCAGAACTTCTTGAGGGGGTCAAACCAGAAACAAAAGATTGCATTCTATATAACAACATTTATTTAGACTCAACTACAAGCTTAACTATACTGTGATGGTAGAAGTCAGATAGGAATTTTCCTTTAGGGATTAGTGTCACCAGGAGAAGGTCTGGGGGAAATTTATAGGGTGATAGTGATACATTGTTTCCTGATTTGGGTGTAGTTACACTGATGGGTTTACTTTGAAAAATTCATCAGGCTGATTGTATGCTTTCTGTATGTTCACATAAAAAATTCAGGGTCATCCATTTCATGGTTGTGTGACCTGATACAAGCTACTTTTCTTCTCTGTTCCTCAATTTCCTCATCTGAAAAATGAGACAATAATGCTGCCGTGACAAAATTTGTTGTCGTAATCATTTCTAAGTGTAGAGCTCAGTAATGTTAACTGTATTCACGTTGTATAACAGATGTCCAGAACTTTTTCAACTCTTAAAACTGAGACTCAACACCCATTCAACCACTGCTTCCCATTCCCCCTTTCCCTCAGATCCGGAAAATACCATTATGCTTTCTGTTTCCTTGAGTTCACTTACTTCAGATTCCTCCTAGAAGTGAAATTAAGATTTTTGTTTTATTTTTTAACTAAGACCAAGATTCCGCCATTTCACATCAACCCATATTGTTAACTTCTGTGATATTTTTTAGCATTTTCAAGTATTGGTTTACAAAAATGTTAGATAAATCTAAGGGTTCTTGTGCTGTGCTGGATTTCTGATGGAAATCTGGATAATTGGCTGACATCTCATGTCAAGGAGGACTCCATGTTCTTCCCCACCTGTCCTTTTGGTGTCTCTTTCAGAAACCGAGTGCTGGGTAGATATATCACAGGCTTGACTCGTTTCTGGTGTGGGGAGGATTAAACCAGAAGAAAGAATCCATTGGACACCCCCCTAGTGCCTTTACTCCCCCAGAGTCTCTTTACTGGTTTTCCTGATCTCTCAACTGAGAACAATGGCATTTAAACAATTTTAGCAGCAGAAGCTCCTTTTACCTGAAGCAGAAGTTGTACGCATAATCACATTATCACACAATTTAAAACATATCAAAACAATATCTTATTAGTATTTTTATAAATTCAAATTTATAAAATTTACTTATTTCAAAGTCAGTCAATATAAATAGCGATTAATTTCAGTGCATTTTAATGGGCTAGAATTTGGTTTATAACTCATTTTGGGATTACATGGTCTATTTAATTATACTTTTAAGAGTATGGCTTATACATAAAAAATGTTAAATAAAAATTTGAAGACACCTTAAGAGCAGTTGTGAAAAGAGTACTTGTGAACCTTTAGAAATAACAGACACATTTTAAGGGCAGAGAAGGAGTTTATTTATGTTAAGAAAAGGGTGGTACAGTTAAAGAAGTAGGAAAGAGCTTAGTGGGTACAGGGAACTGTATGCAACTGTTGGGTCATTGGTGAATCTAGGTTTCTCAATTGAAAACCTGGCTGGATAGTCGCATGTATATAGGTTGTGGTTGAAATCATAGGAATGGATAAATCATCCAGGGGGTATGTGTTACAGCTTCCTGTCCTCCGTTTGCCCCTCAGAGCTGCCCTTGTTACTGTGCTCTGGACCCCAGAACACGGACCCAAGTGAACTGTGTCAATGGGCTCTGTTGCCTTCCGATTTTTGTTGAATTGATCAGTGGGAGACATTGAGAGAAAATTGGGAGATAGAAAGACAGTGAAAACATATCTGTCCTGAGCTCCTTCCCTACTGGGTCAGTGAGGCACAGAAGGTTGAGTATGATTCTCTGTCAGAGACCACAGCTCCAGCAGGTGGGCCTCTTCGTACAGCTCCCTCTGGGGAGCCTCGTGACTTCTCACTCCTTGATTTCCTTCAGGCCTCGGGATGATGAAGTCTCCCAACTGTTACCAGCCCTACAGTTCTGAACTACCCTCTGTTGATTTCCCAAAACCTACCTATCCCTTTGTGGATAGTACCTTTACTAAACTCTCCTCATTAATTAAAAAGCCATGGCAGTGTGCCGTGTTTATGCCATGCCCCTGGCTGATGTGGTAGCATAAGGAAAGCTGTGGCCTGAGGATGGAACGTAGGGGAAGGATGACCTTCAAAGGATGAGTGAAAGAACAGCTCAGGAAAGAGGTGGAGAGGGAGGCAAGAGTAGGGAGGGAGACCAGGGACGCTTATGGGGGGAGTCAGAGGGGCCAGAGGGTTTAAATGTAAGGAAAGGAAAACGTCTGTTATATTGAAAGGTCATGAAATGTTTCTTCCTCAGAAGTTTTGTGCTCTGCTGACAGCAAAAAAACAGATGACAGGGGACCAGGGCATGAATGCAGCTGAAGAAGTGAAGACTAGTTATTTGACAAATTGATGACAGGAGGAAGAAAGTGTATGGAATTTATTAAAGAGAAGACTTAGAGTTAATCAATTTGTTGATATTGTTGAATACTTTCAGTGAAGACTAACTATGCTCCATCTCCCATTTTCATGACAGAGTACTACAATAACATCATTAAGAGTCTCTGTAGGTGTGTGTGCAATGTACATAATTTGTGCTCTCAAGGTTTAGATTTTTGTTCGTCATTCAAGGAAGAACACCAAAGTGTTAAATCTTGATTTAGAAAGTGAGCAAAGACATAAAAAGATAAAACACGGAAGATGTACAAATAAAATCCAGTCTATCCTACCTATTTGGAAGTGATTCCTGGATTAAGTCAGAGTGTCAGAGAGCTGAATATCTAGACATCGTTTCGTGCCCTTCCTCTCCCCTTTCCGAGAAAATGTTTCGCCAAGTTGGACTTTGCAGTGATATTGCTTTATCTGGAAGGGTATTTAAGAAATCAACACAAGATATTGTTAAAGACGATAGTCATTATATCACAGAGTGTCTTTAGTGGAGTGAATCTGAAAATTGTTTCCTTTAGTACTTATAGCAGCCTCTTTCATTTCACATCAGCAGGCTTGCTTTTTACCCAGAGACTGTGCTCTTGGAAACTGCTTGTATTTTCCAGTTCCCCTCTGCTGCCAGAAGTTGAGAGTTGACCTTGAAACTTCTTGTTAGGAAAAGCAATGACTTCACAGGCAGATTTCATGGATTAACGTTGCTACTGGTTTCTTACTTTTTAAACTTTATCTCACTTGCCTCTTTTGTCTGATTTTTTAAGACGTATTTTATTTTACTTCTTTATCCGTAAAGCAAACTAAGTTTTTTTCTACTTATAGGAAAAGACTGAATTTAAAGGCATAAATAAATAAAAATAAGAATAATGAAAAGGCAAGAAGACTGTAAAGTAGTAGATGCTCCTTGTTTGGCTTTGTGTTTTGATATGTGTGCTGTTGCTACCCCAGCTGTTTCCCTGTGATTACTTTCCAATCAGTCACAACTTCAGTCACACCTCAGGCCGCATTTGTGTATCACCAAGTGAAGCAGAGAACTGACAATTTCCTTGATTTAACTGCATCAGTTGAAACAGTCAATCTTGATAATTCAGCCTGCTAGTTTAATTTTGTCTGTGTTGATGAAATTAACTGACCTGTTGCCAAATTCCTCTCCCTTCTTTCTTTCTTTGCTTTAGAGAATTCCAAAAGAAAGAAAGAAGGAAAGAAAAGAGGAGGAAAGGAGGGAGAGAAAATATGGCTCTTCTGTTCAGCTTACAGATACCATTTAAGATCTGGGCAAAAAAGGAGTATAGAGTCATTTGAAGCTTTATAGATTTTTTATTACAAACTATGGGCATAGGCTACTTAACTGAATGGCCACCATGATATGGCACAAGTGGATAAGACTATAGACTCTGGGAACTTGTGTGTGTGTGTGTGTGTGATCCATTGGTTTTTCATACATATTTGCTTTAACTAAAGAACATATATAAAGTCATATAACATGGATACCATTAATCCAGTTTGAAGGGAGATAACACTAATGTTAAGGTAGGCATGAGGGGGTTTCTGAGTTGGACAGGGACCCAGCAGCCTGGCAGAGTCATAGAATGTAGTCATCAGCTATAGGCATATATTCCACTGACAGGAAAGACACTGCCAGTGAAAGATTTTGAAATGGGAAAAACAAAACAAAAAAAGTCCAAAAGAGCTTCCTATCTATTTCAGGGTAACCGTTCAGGTTATCTGTTTTAACAGTTTTTGAACTAGGTAGAAATTCATAAAGTGTGAATAACCGACAGTTGTTAAAGTGACACCTGTCCATGGAAACGCAAATGAATTATCATTCCTGGATGTCTCCACTCCCTGCACCCCACACACACCTCCACGGAAAAGCCAGTTTCGCATCTGTTTGTAAATTTATCTCAGCATTTCTGACTTCCCTATGTAGGGGAGGAAAAATAATTTTTCCTCTTCTCTTTTAGGTTTTTGACTGAGATACCCCTGAAATAAAGGCAGATTAACAAGAGAAAAACAAATAGACATTTAGCAACATATATACCTCCTATATACATGCAAGAGACCCCGGAAAACTACGATCTCCAGCTAAAGGCAAGGGAAGAATGCTGGGGGTTGGGGGGCATTTTTGGGGGGTTACCAGGGAGGGCACAGTAAACAGGGTATGGTTTCTTTGCAGAGCTAAGTCATTGCCTTCTTCATTGAGAAGAGGTTTTATCCATTTAGTCATCCTTCTCTTCCTGGTACAGAGAGGGAGACACTCTTAAAAATGGACAGTTCCCTTATACATGAAAATGTCTCTTACAAAAGGGCAACTTCTACTCCATTTTCAGAGTTTCTCCTGTCTCTACAGCCTCTTGAATATGATCAATATGCCAAAGAGACGTATGTTAGGGCGGCAAATTCTGCTTCCTTTCGTGTGTGTGTGTGTGTGTGTGTGTGTGTGTGTGTGTGTATGTTATGTTGAATTCCACTTTGAACCGATTGTACCATCATACTAGTTCCCTAATTAAATGGAAGGGTAAATAAAATATAAAATATTTGGTGGGTTCTTTTGATATGTGTATAAGTTTCATGATATTATCTTTTTTTAAAAATTATTTTTTAACACCGATACACTTTCTTTTCAATAATGGCCCTCTTTGTACTTCTTAAATATTATGTTTAAGGGGATTTAATAACATTACAGCAGAGAGTTATTTTAACTGTTATTTTATATGGATCTATGTTTTTTAGTTAAGAGCAACTTATTGTGAATAATCAATGGCCCCAATTATATGTACAGTAGTATCTCCTTAACCAGTGGGGGTTATGTTCCAAGACTTCACATGGATACCTGAAACCACAGATAGTACCTGTCGACTTAAAGAAAAACACACAACATAAGAGTAGTGAGTTTAGGTTTTATTCAAGGTCTTGATGAAGACTATAGCCCGGGAGTAGTTTCCTCAGAGCTGAGTGGCTGCTCCTGGTCTGTCGTCCTCAGCAAGACTCACAACTCACAACCCTTGTGTTTGTGTTGTCAGTATACCGAACCCTATAAGTACTATATTTTTTCCTATACTAATGGGCAGGTAGCGTATACAGTGTGGATACACCGAAAAAAGGGATAATTCATGTCCTGGGCAAAATGGAGAGGAGCAGAAAGCATGGTGTGAGATTTCATCACACTACTCAGAAGGGTGCACAATTTAAAACTTATGAATTGTTTATTTCTGGAATTCTCCGTTTAAAATATTTGGACTGCAGTTGATATCAGGTAACTGAAACTGCAGAAAGAGAAACTGTGAATAAGGAGGGGGGGTACTTTGTGTGTGTGTGTGTGTGTGTGTGTGTATCTGTATGTAACAGATACATATATATACACATATATGTATCTGCTATGAAATAATGCCTTAAAAATTCAGCATTCGATGGCAATAGATGGCCTTTTCATCACTCATATTCTATGAACCAGTGGCATTAAGGAAACTTTAAAAACTGAAGGTAAGTGGTGACTTATAGTGCTGAAGAGAGCTTCCTTAAGGCAGAAAAAACCTGGACAGGAGAGTGTGGCTAGATGAAAACAGAACTTCAGTGAAACAATTAATTTTTCCTTTACTAGTGTCAGTATGCAAATACTAAGCTTTCTTGGGTAATTGTTGGAAATTTCCTTGAGGAATGGCTGTCTTAGTTTAATCAAATGATATACAGTACATTTTAAACTAAAATATATTTATATTTATGCTTGAGATTATTAGAACATAATTGTATAAGAATTTATGTACTGCATCCCCAGAATCGATATTCAACCATACTAAAAAGGATGCAGAAACATGTATTATTTATTCCCTTGTTTGAGTGCCTGACTAAGGAATACCCATCAGCAAGTCAGGTAAGGGTTTAACAACAGTCCTATTGTTGGTGTCTAGTTTTTATTTGTTCTTATATTAACAGATAATTTCTATAATGTTGATCCAGTCAGTTTCAGGGTCTACATGACAAGGCTTTGTGTGGCCTGCAAAGTAAAGTTACTGTTGTTTTAACTGAATTAGTTGCTTTCCATGAATTAAAAATGACAGATGATTTTATATAAAAACCTGGATTTCCAGCCTCTCTTTAAAGATTGTAAAATTTCCCAACACTAGTCCACATCTTCCCATGGTGATGCTGTGTACAGAGGCTATCTTTCTAAGACTGGGCATGTCCCTCTGCTTCCCTGCTCCCTGTGGCCTCCTGGACTCTGAGATGGACCATATAGCATTTCCAGTTATCACCTACTTACGCTTTTATTTTTCCTAAAGTTAGGAAAAAGAGTGAGATATTTCTTTATCCATGTCACTGTTAAAAGTGAAAAAAATGAAAAATAAAACAAGACTCCTGGGCATAGAAAAGATGCACTATGCAAAGTTTTATGAACTAATAAAGAAATTTCAATAGAATTGTTCTTGAATCTAGTAAAATTAATGATGCTACAGTGAAACGCTTTAAGACATGTTGGCAATGATGAATCTATGACTCTCCTCCTTTGTTGATATGGACCCTGCCTGTCCCCTGAGGCCGCTGAGTTTGCAATTCCTAGTGGAGGACAATACTCCTGGTCTCTGTGCTGAGACTTCTTCTATTAGTTTAATTTCATTTGCATTTTTAATGAATCATTAGTTTATTTTCATCAGGTTAAAATCTGATTTTTAAAAATTAAAGATATGTTTTATTATTAGTCTTCTTGGGCTGCCAGAACACAATATCACAGACAGGATGACTTAACATAAGTTGATTTTCTCACAGTTTTGGAAGTTAGAAGTCCTACATCAAGGTGCCCCAGATTCAGTTCCTGGGAGGATTTCTTTCCTGCCTTGTGGACAGCCACCTTCTTCTCTGTGCACCTTGACCTTTACTTATTTATTTTTTGTGTGTGCTCAAGGGAGAGAGAGAGCAAGTGCTCAGTGTCTTTTCTTACAAGGGCACTAACCCCCTCATGGAGGCCCCACCCTCATGACTCCATCTCACCTTAATTACCCCCCAAATGCTTCATCTCCAAACACCACCACATTGTGCAGTAATGTGGGGGCTAGGCTTCAGCATATGAACTGTGGGCAGACACAGACGTTCAGTCCATATACATTAAAATTTAATGCATTCAGAATGTGTGAATAAAGTCTTGTTTTTCTTATCTAGAGTGGATTATTGTTTCCTTATATTTTAGTATATTTATTTAAATTAAATAGGCTTGGATTGCTTCTGTCTTGTTGCCTTCACCACAGATATTCCAGCTTCTATACAGAACCAGGGCAGAATATGTAAATACCAAACTACCACAAGATTTTTATCTAGCATAATAAATGGTAAGTGGTTAGAACCTGCTCCACTTTGTTCTTTTCTTTAGCATCAAATTACTTAAACGTATTTCAGTAAATTCTGCTGCTGTTCTCCAAGAAATGGAAATAGTTTAAACTGTGCTGTACCTTCAAAAAGTATTTTTTCTTGATTTGATTTATTGAATTCAAAGTTGAATGATTAACCAGACTTTTTTTACATGCTTAAAGTTCCAGATAACTTTTCATAGAATCAGAGTACAAATACAGGGATGATTTTAATATAAATGCCCAAGAAATTTCTAAGTAGCCACTATGACATTTTTCACGCTCTTTCAACCAAAGTCACCTTGAATACCTCCCAGAACAGGACCTCAGTAACTCTCAGACAGTTCATTTCATTAATGCATATTTGTGGTTGTTAGAAAATTATTTTTATATCCATTTGAATCAATTGATCCAAGTTCTGCCCACTAAAACAACCCAAATCCAGTATATTCCATCTCTACGTAATAGCCCTTTATATCTTTAAAAGCAATTATTATGGTTCCTTGAGTTCCTGTTTCTCCCTGTTTTCCCCTCAGGCTGCCTGCCTTTCCAGACTCTCTCCTGGGGCTTCCCCTGACTTTGGTCCACCACCTTTTACAGAAGCCTGTGCACTGTTGTGTAGATTCTTCCCATTGAGGTCTGTTCAGGCCAGCCTACACTGGAGCTAAGGCTTCTTCTGAGGTGGACTTTGCCATTGTCTCCTGTCATAAAAAGGAGATTCCATTATTGGTCTTTCAAGGTATATTTCTAGGTGCTGAGCCAGAGCTCCCTGATCCTGTATTTTAAATTGGTTTTCGAAGTTAAATTGAGAACTTTCAAATTTTATACTTTTTAGAGTCAAAAAGAACCTTGAAATCATCTGGAGATTAGAATTAATATTCCAGTTTCACTGCAAAATACTTATGTGACTTTGGACAGGTTACTTAACTTCCTGGAGCCTCTCTTTTCTCTTCTGTAATCTGGGAATAGTAATATTATCTCCCCCTACCTTACAGCACTTTTGTGGGAATCAAGTAAAGAATACCTATTGTTGAAAAGGATACAAAACACAAGATCTCCCTGGTTTATGCATGTATTCCTTGATCCTATATTTCCATTCCACTACTGTGGTATCCTCGTCTCTAAGAAACCCAAAAAAGCTGTTGGGTGGTTTCTTCTAACATCAGCCAATTCTCTGACACCAACTGGGTGTCTAAGAATTCAGTTCAATTCTGACACGAACAATCCAGAGTTAGAGAAGACCTCACAGTACAAGGGCTCAGGCCCACAAGACTGCCCCCACTTTAGATGCTGGGTGCAAAAGCGGTGCCCAGGCTACCCACACTTCTGCCCGGCCAACTACAAATTTGGGGTTTTCATGGTTTCCCTTCAGGTTTTATTTTGCTAGAGCGACGCATAGAACTCAGGAAAACACTATACTTAGCAATTTTCAGTTTATTTTAAAGGATGCAAGTCAGGAACAGCCAAATGGAAGAGATGCAAAGGAGAGTGTATTGGAGGGAGGAGGGACTAAGAGCTTCCATGCCTTCTAGGACTGAGGCAGGAGATAGCTGGGCCCCCCAGGGTGAGCGGCTGGAGTTCATTCCCTGTGGACCAATTCTCCAGGATGAAAATAGCAGGACAATTGAGAGAAGAGGCTGGGCCCTGCCCAGAGAAGAGATAAAAGACCACATATTTCTCATTCACGAAGTCAAGGAGAACTTCCCGACTAAAAAGCTCCTGGGAGGTCGCAAGGAGAGTGATACTAAGCTACCCATAGGCCTCTTCACTGGAATCCATCTTGGCTGAGAGATGCACACATGGGAGGACCATGGGAGGACCCTGAGCTATACCAAATACGGATTCAGAACCAGGCAAAGCAAAATGATTGGCCAGAGAAAACCCGGAAGAAATGCCCCATAAAAGTAATTCAAACTACCACGAGTGCACGACTCTCTCTGAGCCACACGTACTGTACTCTTTTTCCTCCTAAGAAACTCTTTACTTGTTTCACTACTCTCCGTCTCTGTGGGGATTCTTTTCTGCAAAGCTGTAGGGCCAGGGCCTTGTCACTGACCACTGGTCTAGTGACTAGGATTCGGCACTCTTACTGCCACAACCGGACCTGTCTCTGGCGGGAACTAAAACCCTGCTTCAAGCAGCTGCAGGCCGAGGCCACCTGAGATCAGGAGGAATGTGCCACCTTCCTGACACATCAGTGTGTTCACTGACCCAGAAGCTCTCTGAATCTTTTTGTTCAAGAGAGTCTTTAGAACTCAGTATTCCTTTATAATCCAATAACATCCAGGGAGGGGAGAGAGGCTTGAAATTGGGTTAGAGAAACTCTTGAATAAAGAGTTCTGTTCCCCCCGCCCCCATCACCTCATTAGCATAAACCCAGGTGTGGTAGAAAGGGGCTTATAATACACAACAAAAGGCGCTCCTGTCTTTCAGGAAATCGCAAGAATCTTAGGAGCGCTGAGCAAGGGGCTGGGGACAAAGGCCGAATATAGCTTTTATTATACCACAGCTGTCAGTACCTGTTTCCAGCATTTTCTTTTACTCACTCAGCTGACATAATCTCCCTCTGTCCCTTCACTCCACTAAAACAGCTCTGTATTTTTCTCTTCTCATCCTACATAACCTCTCAGGAGCATTAAGAGCAGTTAAGCCTTCCTCTTTCTTGAAAGCGCTCCCTCTCTTTGGAGACATTAATATCACAATTGCCTTGTTTTCCTGCTACAGTTCTGACTATTCCTGATTTGTCTCCTTGGAGACGTATTAATGAGGGAAGAAATAAGATGTTACAACTGGTTCCAATGAGAATTTGACGTACAGAGATATATATCCCCCAGGGGACACGATGCTGTTGTACTACCATGAACAGTAATTATTTGCACGCCCATGGAAGGAAACATTTGCATTACTATTAATTTTTTACAACTTGAGTTCTTTCTATACAGAATTGTAAAACAACCGAAGATGTGCACTCTTAAAGAATCAGACAGTCACCCAGAGGTTCTGCTGGACCAACTCTCAGCATCTCACTGAAAGGACACCCAGCAATCCTGCTGCCCATTTCCTGACAATTGCCTTATCTGTGATGAAATTAATCTCCAAAGATAATTCTTGATCACAAAAAGACAAGTCCCATTATATTTGACCTGATTATTTACATAGGAGCAACAGAATTTAAATTAGCCATATGGGCATCCTTGAGTTTGCTTTGTAGATATAAATCAGTGAATTACTAAGCTACTGCTGAGGCCAGGAAATAAAGTTATATCTGGGAGTTTTCACTAAGAATCTTGGATTGGGCTTTTAAAAGCCTCTGTTTGTGGGCTTCCCTGGTGGCACAGTGGTTGAGAGTCCACCTGCCGATGCGGGGGACCTGGGTTCGTGCCCCGGTCCGGGAGGATCCCACATGCCATGGAGCGGCTGGGCCCGTGAGCCATGGCCGCTGAGCCTGCGCGTCCGGAGCCTGTGCTCCGCAACGGGAGACACAGCAGTGAGAGGCCCGCGTACCGCAAAAAAGAAAAAAAAAGCCTCTATTTGCTATTCCAAAGCCAGAAAACCAGCCTTAAGATACCCTTTTTACCAGACTTCACTTGTACAGTATTTTCTATACACTTGGGTAAATACCTCAAATTGGCTAAGGTTTGTGATGGGCCAGCAAGTGATCCTTGTTACCACCTGAGGCATAGACACTGTAAGCTAGGTACCTGGATGAATTTTTCAGGGAAGGCTTTGGGCTTGGGCTCCGCACATAATGTCGGCCTTGTTACTTAATAGCGGGCTTGTCAGGCCTGATTAAATGAGAATCATTTTCAAATATGGCTCTCCAAGTCAAGTCTTTGTTGCACAATGTGTCCATTTATATCCTATAAAGAGGAAGCAACATTCTTAGAGAGTCCATGCAAATATCTATACAGCACTTCCATAAATCATTAGGAGACTTAATAAAGTTTCTGACTTCTGGGGAGTCAGTGAGAATCAGACCTCTGAAAAATGTTTCACCTTCAGAAGCAGAGTTATGAAATTAAGGGTTAAATTTGCTTCAAAAGAGTCGTTATATATCTTTTAGAACATTAAAAAATATTAACAATTTCCCAAAATCTTCCATTTCTCTTACCAGTTCACACCCATGTAATTAATTCATGTTCTGCAGGATCTTGCTTTCATGAAGGAAGTTTACTTCCAGATTATCAAGTGGCCTGCAAAGCCTGACTCTGTTTATGGATACTCTCTCAGAATTGTTAGGTAATGTCATTTCAGAAGTCTGTATACAAGAGGCCATTCTGGAGGTTATCAGTAGTTAAAAATCCTTGCTGCAGACATTTCCACCAGGCTTTCGGACTGTTTTTCTTTATAAAGAAAACTCTGGTGTGAGGCTTATATCAATCTTATAATAAGCATCAGTGTAAAAAGAAGGTACCTATAGCTGGTAAAGAGTGAATGGCTGTGGGTATTTTATTGTAATAGCCGATCATCTCAGAATGGAGCACAGAGGAATTCTCTGTTGGGGTATACTATGCAACCCTTTCATCAGGGTTTGGTAATGTAGCCTCTGAGCTAAGAATATACCCTGGATAGCCAGAACTTTGACAGATCTCCAGGGCCTTCCCATAAGTTGTATACTTTCTGAAATATTTATATTAATAATTACTGTGAGCTGAATTATGTCCCTCCCCCATTCATACGTTGAAGGCCTAATCCTCAATGTGACTGTATTTGGTGGTGAGAGAGGGAATTCCCAAGAGGGAATTCATGAATTTTCTTTCCAAACATCTTTCACTCCTCTTCTAGTATTTCCTGCTTCTGGTAATGGTTCCACCTTCTGTAGAATTATTTATGTCAGAAATCGAAGACTAATACTGAATGCCTTCTCTCCCTACACATTCGCCTGTCATCATAATCACTTTATTACCAAGCTCTGTTGGTTTCACTTTCTAAATATCCCTCACCTCTGTCTCCTTCACCTTAATCACCTTCACCAATATTCTTGTACCACCATCACCATTTCCCTAGACCAGATCCCATAGATGGTGGCATTGGCCTTGCTTCTGCCCATTGCTTCCACTACCTTAGGCATCCTCTTAGCCACCAAATTATTTCACATATATCAGTCAGAGTGATATTTGCCAAATGCAAATCTGGTCATTTATTGCACTACTGAAAGCCTATAATGATTTCCCATTGTTCTTAGTATAAAGATCCAAGCTCTGTGCCTGGCCTGCACGGCTCTGTTATTCTACTGCTGTTCACCCTTCTCTCCTCTTCAGTGTTATTGTGAACCAGGTCCCCCTTCGCTTTCTGGTGCAGGCTACACTAATTACACGTCTTTCAGCTTCTTCCCACCGTGGTATCTTAGATGTGCTATTTTCTTTCCCTCTGTGTTTTTTTCTAACTCTCCCATCTTTCTTGGTTCATACCTGTAGTCATCAAAGTTCATCTCATTTACTACTTTTTCAGGGCTCTTTTTCTTGACTTAAAAACACTTAAAAACCAGTGTAATCTTACACTGATGTTTGTGATTATTTGAGTGTTTTCCCTCCCATTGCACTGTAAGTTTCAGGAGGGCAGGGCCATGTTTATTTCTGTTTATCATTATGTTTCCTAGAGCATAGTGTGTAGTTGGCACACACTTTGGGGTGGTGAATATATATTTACTAAGGGAATGAATGAATACATTGCTATTATGTAATCTATTTCCAAGACAGATTCTATCTTCTACTCTACTAAATAAATTTATTACTTCCAAATTTGATGTACACCTGTTACGTTGTTCTGATTCCAATAAAAATGTATTAAGCGATATGAGGCTTCCTGTTTCACATCACAAGAAGGCCAGAGGTAGAGAAGATGCAGCTGTTCAGCCTCTGAATCAGAGTAGATGGGGGTCACAAATGAAAGTCCATCTCTCAATCACTCACCAGCTGTGTGAGCATAGTTCTATATTTACAGATTACTGTGACTATCTTTTCAACTCAGTCTTAGTAAGAACATAGGGATGATAATATCACCTTTCACACGGAAGTTCTTTGAGAATTACTGAATGAATTCATTCAAGTAATTATTTGAGTACTGTTCAAGCACTTCAGTAGTACCTGTTGTTCCAAGTTCCTTTAGTATCCTGGATTTTATTCATGTAGAGTGTTAACCATTTAAAAGACATCACTGACTTTTCCTATTGCCTTACTTATCTCATCAGTTAGGACTAGGTTCACCTGCTGGAAACACGAGATACTACTGCTGTTTATCTTGTGCTGCAAGAGGTTCAGGGATAGGCAGTCAGAGTCAATGACAGCGAGAAACCAGACCCTCATGACTTCCTGCCGTAGCTGTGGCATCCTAAGCAGGAAAACCAAGACAGACAGGAAGTAGCCGCGGTAGACTTTGGCTTACACAAAGGGGAGGGGAAATCAAGTTTTTAGCTTTCACAGACTCTCCAGTAGAGGCAGACAAGGCAGCAGGAAAGGAAAGAGGAGTTGGGTCCATCAGGTCAGAGTGCTTGCCACATATATCCGGGTGCAGGAATTTTCTTTTTCCTGGAGGTGAGGGCCATGCTGGCCATTCAGTGGTGTGTATCACCAGCTCATCTCTGGGAGGTGTGGGAACTTCACTTTGCCTCAGTTGTTATTCATATACCATTGCAAATGGCCATCTTGAAGATTTTGTGAAATGCGCATCACTCCCTTTCTGTACAGGGTCAGACCTTCCGAGTGATCAAGCCACACACTTAAGGACAGACAGCGACCAGTTCAGAGCTGATATGAAGTAAGCATTTTCAAGAAAGAGAAACACTTCTCGTTCTTGGGCTCAGGCAACTCTTTACTTATTTTTTGAATTCCGAAACAGCGATTTGAAAAGAGAAAAATATTTTCTTTTCTGAAGGCTGCCAAGAATAAAAGCTATTCTTATTTGTTAAAATAAGGAGAGGTAATAAGTTAAAATAAGAATACTCTGATCTTATCCTCAAGCCCAGCTGCCTCTAGGAAAACATTTCAAGTGAAGGGAAGTTCAGTTATTTTTGCAGTCATTGCCTTTTTGTAGGTTCTAGTTGTCTTTCAAGTTTTATCACTAACAGAATTTACTGTTGCAAGGGAACTTTTGAAATCTATTACTGAACACTTAGGAGTCTCTTAGGTCATTTGGCATTCTTACAAGGGAATTGCTTTGTGGATTTAAACCATTCTGGGGTGCAGGTTCTTTCATTCTATCAGTTAGACACATAAGGTTGCATGAAGATCACCATATACTATTTTCAGAGGAAAATGCAGACCATGGTAATTTAGTAACTACAATGTTGTATGGACTGACAGCTTTCACTTTCCTCACTTTTCCTACCTCAACACTTTGCTTTCTGAAGCTGTGATACGCCATTCAAAAAAATCACTATTGGGCTTCCCTGGTGGCGCAGTGGTTGGGAGTCCGCCTGCCGATGCTGGGGACACGGGTTCATGCCCCGGTCCGGGAGAATCCCACGTGCAACAGAGCGGCTGGGCCCGTGAGCCATGGCTGCTGAGCCTGCGCGTCTGGAGCCTGTGCTCTACAACGGGAGAGGCCACGACGGTGAGAGGCCCGCGTACCGCAAAAAAAAATCACTAATTTTAGGTAATAAGCCAATATAATTGAAGGCTTATTGAAGGACAGACTCTATATAAACATCTGAATAACTGGGACAACAAAATCCAAAATATTTATTATGAAGCAGAATTGTTGCGTTTGACTCCATACGCTGCTGCTAATAACCCAGAATCGTTTGGTCAATGCAGATACTCCTTTAGGGCTCAATATTTCTTATAAACTCAGATCAAATGTCTTTGACTAACCCCATAAGAGTAGAAGAATGAGAAGAGATTACTAAAAATAATTCCATTCTTTGGTCTCTTTTCTGAATAATTTTCCCCTTTCACAGTTATACCACTTTCCGAATTTTTATCTATATTCTGATTTTAATAAAAAGAAATGCTTAAGTTTGGAGTAGACAGTAGGGCATCATATCACTGATGCATGCTATCAACAAGGCTTCCCACCACCTGTGTTAACAGTGGTTGCCTGGTTGATGTACTGTTTGTCACGTGTCCCCACCATTACTGTTTTCCTTGTTTCCATTCTGTATGCTTTTGGAAGGAAATCACTAAAGCTTAAAGAGTGGAGAGTTTTGCTTCCTATCCTTGGGAACAAAATATCAACATAAGTATTTGGAATTCATCTGAATGAGATATGTAGCTATTCTCCGCAGTTTGTTTACTTACTTAATCATTTACTTATATTAATATGGTTCCTGAATATTTATTTTAATCTTTGGGTTAAAAGTCCAGTCCTACTTTATTTTTGCTCAGATTGTTCTGGCTTTGACCTTTGGTACTATTTGGCCCTTTCATTTGGCCACTGTGACTCTTTGACATTGGCATGGATTTGGGGGATGCACTTACTGCCTGACATTTTAAGGTGTTCCATGCTCATGTTGTATATTACCTAAGCCAGCCTTGGGGTTAGCCATTTCTCCAAGGTTGTGACAAATGCATAGTGTCATAAATCTGCCATTACAGTACCATACAGTGTCATACAAAGTAGTCTCACTGCCCCCTCCCCCAAATAACTGTGTACTTCACCTGTTCAACTCTCCTCTTCCTAGACCCCCTGGCAACCGCTGACCTGTTACTATCTCTATAGTGTTGTTCTTCCCATAATGCCATAAAAATAGAATCGCATAGTATGTAGCCTTTTCAGACTGACTTCTTTCACTCAGTACATTAATTTCAGATTCACCCATATCTTTGTGTGTGTTAATAGCTCATTCCTTTTTTTTTCTTTTTTTTTTGTCACTGACAGTATCCATTGCATGGATGTGCCACTGTTTATTTTTCCATTTACCTATTGAAAGACATCTCAATTCTTTCACATTTTGAGTGATTGTGAATAAAGCTGTATACGCATTTGTTTGCTGGTTTTCGTGGGGACATGATTTTTCAAATAAGTTGGTTAAATACCTCATAGCACGATTGCTGTAGTGTATGTTAAGACTATCTTTTGCTTTGTAAGAAACAGCCAACCTGTTTTCCAAAGCAGGTGTACCATTTTGAATTCTCATTAGCAACACATGAGAGTTCTTACTCCATGTTCTTGTCAGAGATTAATATTTTCAGGTTTTGTGGGGCTTTTTGTTTTAGACATTTAATAGATATGTAGTAGTATCTCTTTTAGTTTGCATTTCCTAATGACAAATGATATTGGATATTTTTTGTATGCTTATGTTAAGTCTGTATGTCTTCTGTGGTGAGATGTCTGTCCAGATCGTATGCCCATGTTTTAGTTGTGTTGTTTGTTTTCTTTTTGGTTAAGTTTGAATTGCTTATCTCTATGTAATGTAAAATTCACAGAGGAAGAGAATTAGCAAATATAAATAATAATTATTACAGTTCTAAAGACAATTGTGAATGTGCCCAACAAAAAGTGATGTCAGTAATTTGGAGGCAAGTTTTTATTTAGACAGCACGGACATTCCCATTTTACTTTTTTTTCCCAATGAAGCCCAGTATGAAGTCTTTGGAAACCAGGAAAAACACTTCCTGTCAACCCCTGAGCTATTCTTATTCTTGCTTTTAGAGTGGAATCTAAAAGCAGCTGGGACCAGTGGAGGAGATATTTGAGAAAAACAGGAGTCAGTTGTTGGCCACATTGGACAGAGGACACAGGCACACACATACACATACTGAAGTGATTAGCACCTTAGCTGAGCTCACATAAGGGGGCAAGGAACAGCATGGAGACAGTGGAGCAGGGGCAAACCACTACTTACTCTGCCATGGGTATTTCTCTTCCATTTGGCCCGAAATGTCAATGCAAGAAGCATTGCTAAAACACATATATTTCCACATAGAATCTGTCCTCAGTCACACATGCTATGGTACAGTAAGGATGACTGACTTTAAGATGAGAACACATGGAGCCAGTCTTTAAAGCCTGCATGCCATGGGAACATATGTATATGTATAACTGATTCACTTTGTTATAAAGCAGAAACTAACACACCATTGTAAAGCAATTATACTCCAATAAAGATGTTAAAAAAAAAAAAAAGCCTGCATGCCATGTACTGTTCTCCCCTTGAAGTTTCATGAAGGCTGTCCTGGGCATTTTTCTGCCTTTGCGTCCATTTTAGCAGTTGGAAAGAAGGAGCATCAAAACATGTACTCATGGGGCAAGAATGGCTGTGGGGGGGGGGGAATGGGGGACCATGTTAAAATAAAGCAATATAATTTAATGATTTAATAACCATAATGAAATTTGCTTTACATCTCGTAATTTTCATGTGTACATGATTTACCATATTATATTCATAGCTATGCCATTCAATCCTAATCATTTTGTTTTTAGACCAACATAGAAACCATAAAGACAAACGCAAATAATGTAAAATCTAATTATAGCAATAGAGTTACTAACTAGAGCTACTCTAACTTAGTTACCCTTTTAAAGTGATCAGACTATTGCCATTATAAATCCGTTATAAATTATATATTGACAAAGTTTTTCTTCTTTATACACTGTATATAAAGTATATTTGAAGACACTGCCAAGACTTACTCCATGAATATTTCATGGATTCTGTTGCATAAGAGAATTCTTTCCCTCTTCTCCCTGTTAACCATGAAATGTTGTGTCAAGCTGGCAGCTTGTGCTCTGAAGCAGTGGTAGAGAACATCTGCAAAATGGCAAATGCCTCCTGTTACTGAGAGCAGTGATTACAAAGTTACTTTTATATCTGGGTTATTTGTGTTCAGAGCAAAATAAAGGACTGGTGTATAGTTTGTCAAAAGAAGGTGTGATCAGAGGAGCTAGTAGTAAGTTTAAATCCAGCTTTTGCTTTTAGTGGCTGTATTAGTTATCTGTTGCTGCATTACAAATAATCTTGAACGTTCGAGTTTCTTAAAACAGCCAGTATTTGTCATCTCTTACCGATTCAGTGGGTCAGGAGTTTGGGGATGGCTTAGTTCGGTGATTCTGGCCTGGAGTCCTTCAGGTTGCAGTCGAGCTGTGAGCCAGGGCTGCAGGCATCTGAAGCCTTGACTGGATGAGACCATCGGCTTCCCCAGTACCCCATTTGCAAGGTTTCTGGTAGGAGGAATCTGTTCCTCACTGGCAGCTTGAATGTCTGCATACCTGACAGCTGGCTTCTCCCAGAGTGAGTGATCCAAGTGAGAGAGATCAAGAAAGAAACCACACATCATCACTTCTACATATTCCATTCATTGGAAGCCGGTCACCAAGGTGAGCTGACGCTCCAGGGCAGGAGAATTAAGCTCCATCATTTGACATGAGGAGAGACAAAGAATGTGCGGGCATATTTGAAACCACTGCAGGAGCTATATGATCTTGAGCAATATCACCTCTCTGAATATCAGTTTCCTTCACAAATGAAAATAATGCCATCCCCCTAGGAGAAGTTTTGAGGTTGTTAAATAAGATGGTGCATGTGGTGTGTCTGTAAGATGCTGACTGCTGTATGAATGTGACATGTGAGCAGATAAGAGTATCAGTGCCGGTCAGCGCTGTTCGTCACGGACCTGACATGTGCTGAGCACACCAGGGTAATGACCTCCGCGGTGCGCAGAGAGTAGCACTGTGTGTAGAGAGCAGTCATTTTATAAGGGAAGCTTAATTTCCAAGGAATGGGGCACAGTAAAGGAAATTAGACTTATTTCTCATTTCGTCAGTGGCTTGATCAAGTATACGTTGTTGTTGGCCTTCCCACTTGACCCGGTGCTGGAGACAGGCAGGCAGGGCTAGGCGGGAGCGACGCAGGCAGGACCAAGGGCCTTTGGGGACCCGCCCTGTCTCTCCCTGCACAGTCGTCCTTGTCGGGTCCTTGTGACCTTGCCTCTGCTCCTCTTGCGGCAGTGGGCCTGCATTCCAAGCGGACAGAGGAGGCCCTCTGCTTTTTTTTCTAACTTTTATTTTGAAAGAACTTTAGACTTACGGAAAAGTTGTAAAAATAGTAGATACTTCCCATATACCCCCTTCCCAGCTACACTTGTTGTTAACATCATCCTTAACAGTGGTAAATTTATTGAAATCAGGAGATTAGTGTTTATTGTAAACCAGTTGCTACTAGTTACATTGGAACTAATTAACAGCTATTACCATTAACTCAAAGTACCGTTATTTATTCGTAATATGGTAATACTAGTAATATAAAGTAATGTAACAAAGAGTATAAAATATAGTAATATAGGATCTTAATTGTAATACTCTT
Organism: Leucopleurus acutus; assembly: GCF_964270905.1. Taxonomy (NCBI): domain Eukaryota; kingdom Metazoa; phylum Chordata; class Mammalia; order Artiodactyla; family Delphinidae; genus Leucopleurus; species Leucopleurus acutus. The sequence goes on along the minus strand of NC_139160.1, from coordinate 72,727,042 downwards.
TGTGTTTTTAGTTAATAATACTACTAACTAAGTTACAGACCTTTTTAAAATTTTACCAGTTTTACCACTAATGTCCTTTGCCTGGCTCTGCTTTCCACAGTGCATTTATTCATCACGTTTTCTCTGTTTTCTCCAGTCTATGCCAGTCCCTAATTTTTTCCTTGTTTTTTGTGACCTGGGAAATTTTGAAGAGTACAGTTTTGGAGTCTACAATTATTTGGTAGAATGCCCCTCAGTTTGGGTTTGCCTGATGTTTTCACATGATTAGATTGAAGTTATGTATTTTTGAAAAAATACTGCAGAGGTGACATTGTGCTTTTGTTGTCACGTGGCATCAGGGGTACATGAGATGTAAACCTGGATTATTTGGTTTTGATGGTGTCTGCCAGCTTCACATAATATGTACCCCCTGATACCATGTGATGAGAAAAGCACAATTATTTTTGACTTAGTAATTTATAAGTGTCTTCTGGAAAGATATTTTAAGGCCATGGAAACATCTGTTTTTTATCATACATTTTGCCCACTACTTTTAGCATCAATAGATAGCTTTTGCCTGCAACAAGTATTTCTGTAGTATTGGTTTAATTTGATGACTGCTCTAGGTACAGATAAATGAATGAATGAGAAACCACAGAAATTACAGAAATGAAATTCATAGCTTAATACTGAAATGTGAATGCCTACATGGCAAAAAAAAAAAAAAAAAAAAAGTTGGGGGAATTTGGTTTCACCAAGGGAAGCAAAAGAAAAGTGAATAGTTTGAATTTCTGATCCTAGGACAGTATTCTTGAACCTTCTTCTAAGTATGAAAACAATGAAATATATTTACAACAGGAAGAAGTAGATAGACTTGCAAAATCCAAAGATACCAAAACAATGTAGCTAAATTCTCAGGTCCAGGTCCAGGTCCAGCAGATCTACCAAAAATGAAAGAGTTGCTAAAGGCATGTAGTTTTCAACCTGGGCAGAAAGGTGGAGAGGAGGAGTGGGTATTTGTGGTGGCTAGGCTACAGCAGGGAGCAGAGGAGGCTGTGATTCTTTATCCCTTCTGAATCACCCTCACATCGTTTAAAAAAGTCAGATGATTGGGGCTTTGCTTTCTTTTTGGCCAGTGAATTGAAGTGGAGAAAAGGGGTGTGCAAATGAAGACTGTGTGATGGCTGTCAGAGTTGGTAAGTCCACTCTAGACACCAAGGTGGAGTTTTTAGATTGGCTGTCTGTGCAGAAATGGGTCAGCATTTGAGAAACAACCCGGCAGCGTCAACAAAGAATGGTTAAACACACTGATCTGGAAGTCAGAAGGGTGTGTGTTGCAGAGGGCCGGTGGTGTTAATTCTACATGGATTAACCACGGTTATTTCCTGAAACAGAAAAGATGTGACACAGTGTGTGACCCAGAGTTCTTTCTTGCATAAACTCTAGAGCAGGCATTTATCATTTTCTTTGAGCTCTCTCACCAGTGAGCCTAAATAAATAGCTTCTGAATGGATCACAGAATCCAGTTCTGCCCTTAGGTCTCAGGAGAGGGGGATGTACCCTGGACCCCATGTTGCAGAGGGCCCGTTCTGACCCTCCCGTCGACAATCATTTCATCCTCTGCCACAGAGCAAGGAGGCCATGCCCACAGGCCCCCAGGGGGCCATGCCCACAATCAGCCTGTGCCCACTTCAACATGTGCTCCCAGAGTTTTCTGCTCACAGAGTCTAGAGCTCATTTGCAAGAGCACGGAGCCCTCTTGTGTGGATTTCTCATCTTGAGGTCAGACCACACGGTCACCAGTCAGTGCCTCCGAGGGGATAACGGTGGGACCGAGTTGCATACATGTGATCACAGAGCCCCCAAGGTGAAGGAGAAGCCAGGGTAGGAAGAGCAGAGAATCGGCTTCATGTGCACGGAGGTGGGTAGCACAGGGAAGGAGGCTGCCCTGTCTATACCACCACATTCCAGATGGGAGAGAGAAATCGACCACACCTAAACCCAAATTATACCAAAAGTTCCATTTATCAAGATAAAAGATGAGGCTATAACTCACTTACTTAACATATTGTTTCCTTGTTTTTCTAATACTCTATTTTTTGAACAGTAAGATATACATTAAATATATATGAAATGTACATAAAATTGAACATTTCATAATTTTTAAGTGTACTACTCAGTAGCATTAGGTGATTTCACAGTCACCACTATTTCCAGAACTTTTCCATCTTCCTGAAGAAGTATTCGTATAGCATTGAACACTTACTCCCAGCTCTCTGCTACCCCCTGGTAAACTATTTTTTATGACCTTAGGAATTTTCCTATTCGAGGTACCTCACATAAGTGGAATCATACAATATTTTTCCCTTTGTGTCTGGCTCCTTTCACCTTTCACAGTGTGTCCCAGGTTCATCCATGTAGCATGTATCAGAGCTCCATTCTTTTTTGGCTGAGTGACGTTCCACTGTACAGATCTACCACATTGTCGCCTATCCGTTCATCTGTTGATGGACACTTGGGTTGTTTCTCCATTTTGGCCATTGTGATTAATGCTGCTATGAACATTGTTGTACAAGTATCTTTCTGAGTCTTTGTTTTTAATTCTTTTTGGGTATATACTTAGGAGTGGAATTGCTGGATCATATGGCAGTTTTATGTTGAACATTTTGAGGAACTGCCAAACTTGTTTCCTTGGTTTTAACTTATGTTCTTTGCACATATGGTGTGCGGACCTCCATGGTAGCCCTGGGCCCTACAGATATTAAGAGTAGGGCCTTATGGGTCTATAGATATAGTCTGTCCATCCTTATAAACATTGTTCTCTTACCTCTTTCTCCTATGCTTCTTACATCACAAAAATGAGAAATCTGGGTTTCCGTCAGTGTTCAAGCTTGGAAACTTTTGTGTCATATGAAAAAAAAGAATCCAAGTCAAGCTGTTTTGTGATATTTTAGATCTGGCTTAAACCAGGAAGTAATAGGAATATAAAAAGAAAACTTGATCTTCCGAGATTTTCTGCACTACAGTACCTTGGATAAAAGTTAAGCCTTTAAAAATCTTGAGGTTCATCTATCAATGCCACTGATTTAAAAAATAATATTCTACTGCTAGCTTCTTTCAAAAGTAAAGAACTCATTTCGCTTCCAAGGCTTTGTAGAAATTCTTTGTCTTAAATAATATAGCTTAAAAAATGTGTCTTTTAACACTGAAGGATGTCAGAAAGAAACGTGAAGAACGAAGAAAAGCAGAAATTAAAGGAAAAATGAGCGCTACGCTCGCAGGGAGACCCAACTCATACCGTTTGGGTCCAGCCAGAGCTTTTCAAATCTTTTGAAGCTCGTACAGTATTCTGATCCCTAACAACCCATATTCTTGAAAAATTAACCAGGAAACTAGCATGAGAGAAAAGTCTTTCTGTTTGACTTCGGGAACAGAGACCAGGCTTGCTGCCCTCAGGGAAGGCTTTTAATCAGACTATCTCTTCATCCTAGCTTTTGACCTTTCCTAACATTCAATTGTTTTTTCACACTGGTCCTGAAAGAGCCTTGGCTCTAAGAAAAGAAGGATGGGTGTCTTCATCTTGCTTAGCATGGTTTATGTCAAGATTTTGCCCTTGCAAAAGCCCCCATGTGTGCTGGTGACAGACAGCATTGGTGATTTGAAAGTAGTTTCTGCTCTTGTTAAACTTTTATTTCAGGCTAACTGGAGACACATCCTATCACTGCCATGAAGATGTCTACTCACGTTTTTCTCTAACAAGTTTCCTTCCTCATTTCTAGTAACGACACCATGCATTTTCCACCCCCCACGTAATCTTTCTGTCCTCCTCATATGTCTGAGAATATCAAGTGATATTTTCCTAGGACTGTACTGACTTAGCAGCAAATTAGCCTGTTTTTCACATCCTGAAAGCCATAGTGATGAGCCTTAAAAAATTCTGCATAGTATCCACAGGTAAGCATTAGAACCCGGAAGCCTTCCCACCCCTCTTACTCCTGGGAGCCTCACCTTGCTCTTTTCCTGTGGTCACGTAGCAGCATTGATATGTAGGTGTGATCAATCTATTAGTAAATCTTTTATTCTCACCTGACTTTAAGGATCTTGAATGTAGGGCAGTAATCAATTTAAACGTTTTAAGCCATCTTGCTTCTGATGTAATTCTACCCCTTGGCATTCAATGTATTTTGTTGGTGACTCCATAAGAGAAGTTGTGGGCAGTGGAAAGAAGGCGGGTTACAGAGGTTCAAATTATAGCCACTGACGAACTCTGAGAACTAGGGCAGTTGTGTATTAGATCTATCTTTCCAGTGCATCTATTTTAGAAATAACCAGTGAAACAAAAACAAATATCAATAATTGTTCCAAGATATGGAATGTAAAATGTGATGCCTAAGAAACTGACAGAACTGAGAAATGAAGAAATTTCAGGGCTTCCCTGGTGGCGCAGTGGTTGAGAGTGCGCCTGCCGATGCAGGGGACACGGGTTCGTGCCCCGGTCCGGGAAGATCCCACGTGCTGTGGAGCGGCTGGGTCCGTGAGCCATGGCCGCTGAGCCTGCGCATCCGGAGCCTGTGCTCCGCAGTGGGAGAGGCCACAACAGTGAGAGGCCCGCGTACCGCAAAAAAAAAAAAAAAAAAAGAAATGTCAGAGAATCACATGCCTAAAAGCAGAAATTATATGTTATAGAGCAGACACGACATCAGTTAGTTTGAAAAACTCTGCAACCGAAGGGAACAAAGGGACCATTTATTGTTTTCTAATATAGCACACATTTTAGGAAATGGTTCTGTTCTCAAACTTAAACTTTATATTTCCCATATATTTTTATGTATCAGTTTTATCAATTCAGTGATATTTGTATAAACATTTATTGATCTCCTACTGTGGTCCAGGAACTTGTTATTGATGTAGCTCGTATTCATATAAAACAAGTTAACAAGGAGATCTAATGCACACACACACACACACATCCTCCTCTGTTACTCATTGTATAGAACTAACTAGAATCTTCAAGTCTGATATGGCTAACAAAAATCTAAATTTCTAACACAAAATGACCTTTCAGAGAAAGCATCATTGAGATGTAGAATAATTTACAGATCATTTGGGACATTCTGAAAATTGCGACTTCATTCTAATAGAAGAAGCTGTTGGCCTTGGATAATTTTCAAACAGGTTGTCTCCTTTTCCCCATTGTGAGCGCCCATGTTTTATGCAACAAATGCATTATGAATTGCAGCCCTGCTCCTTGCAGAAAAGCGAATTTATAAAAGGCATACATTTTATATCCTATTCACCTTTCTCACCTAGATCACACCGCTGCTGTTTTCTCTCACCTTTTCTGGACCCACACCTGGTCTTCCACCACTTGGTGGAAGTCTCATAAAACTTTCCACCTCCTAACCTGCCACTGAAGCTTAGAGTCTGGCTTTGCACCTGAATGACCTTTTCTTCCTATTTTGAAGACATTGCTTTAACAATTTTAAAAGTCAACTCTCTTTGCCTTACACTCTGTATTTCTTCAGTCTCTTTTTAAAAATACTCTTTAATAAAATAGTTATAGTCAACATTGTGAGTATTCATTATACTGATCTTTTTCTTACATAGTCCTTGAACTAAATCATGGGTGGTTAGCTTTGAAAATGAAGTATAATACGACATTTTTGACACTATTCCTGGCACTATGCCAGATATAAGTATAATCCACGAGCAGAGTGCAAGTTCTAGATCATGCGATTTTATGAATATGACTGTCATCATGGTATTTATACTTAATAAATGTTATAATAAATGTTTATACTTAATAAATAAATAAATAAATGTTACTCCTCTTTCTGAAATACACGTGTGCACACACATTCTGTACATGGCAGCATAGGATGAAGATAAAGCAAATAGAGAAGTTACAGGTATTGCAGTGACTAAATATACAAAATATATTATTGACCTGATTTGTTAATCAACTCGTGGTTAATAAGATGGTTGAAAAGACCAATTACGAGGGCCACAGCCAATTCAGCAGAAGTAGGTGGTCATGCTTAAACCCTCATCAGGGGAAAATGGTTAGCCAAGAACTGCAGATGTGTTAGAACCCAAGCTTGTTCAATTGTTTAAGTCACTGAGGCAAAGTCGACGTGGCGTCTGAGATGTCTGCTGATGGTCTTACTTCTCTTTCCCTTGGGAAGGTTGGTCTGGCCTCACAGTAGAGGAAATCAAGTAGGTTTTCTGAGATTTACTTTTGGACAAGATAGAGTTTTCTAGGAAGATGCAAATTAATCTTTAGAATTCGAGTTAAAGGAATCTAAAAATGCTTATATATACTGTGATTTTACCACTTTGCCACTGTGGGGTGCATGCCATGGGATTTTGTAAGGAGTTCTAAAAATCGTGTCTTGTTGGACAGTACCCAGAGCAACCACATGCACAGTGAATCACGCTCACATGGTAGCTTTTCTATATAGAAACATGGATATAAAACTGGTTTTATATCCATGTTTATATCTCTATCTTTAGCTAAAAGAGAAGATCCACACATTGATAAAGATATATAAAAGCACTCATGTTTGGTGGTTTCTGTTACGATACTGGGAGTTAAACAAAACACACGCAAAACAAACTATTTTTGTTAAGGCACTAAGCACGCACGGGGAGGACACTGGTGCTCAGGAGGGCCTCCGAGAGTAGAAACAGTTATTTTTTTGTTAGGGACCATGTATTTAGGTACAGATCATTACCATTGTTTTGTTTAATATTTGTTCAGTGAAGGGTACATGCTAACTCTGTGGGCAATTAAAATTCATAATTATAATATGAGATACTCCTGCTTCACTTAGATTTTTATTATAAACGTGGTAAGCATTGGCTATATTTCATGTAACTTGCAGGCTCAGGGAACATCTGTTATAAAAAGTTTTTCCTGCAGAAAACATTTATCAACGTCCTACCTTATCTCTAGTTACCCTTGGTTATTAAGTGTTGTAGTAATCATAAAATTTAAACCGTTTTAATTTACATTTTTGCTGTTCTAAGTTTGAGGAAATTATATTTTAGAATGCTTATAATTATTTCAGTATGTACTTTACAGAAACAGTAAATAGCATGGTGTGTGATTTCAGAATGAGACACTAGAATTTCTTCAATACCTGGAAGGTAATAGACTCTGCTACTTTGGGTGTATTGTTTCATATGTGGGTTGATTAACAAGTAGCATGGACATGCCTATCATTTGATAATCCGGTTATTGTAGACCGCGTGCCTCCGTGATGCCACCTCCTTTATTAGTCAGGATGTGCTGTTATACTCTAGTCACGTGACCTCACATCTTAACAACTTATAATGGAGGTTTATTTCTCGCTTAGTTTACGTCTTCATCACCAGTTGGCTTAAGCTCTGCCTGACATCACCTTCACTCCAGGACGCAAGCCAGCTGAAGGTCTTCTCTTTAGAAAACTACTGATGATCAAAGAGAAAAGGAGCATGGTGGGTACATTTGTGCTGTCTCTCGAAAGCCCTCCTTGGAGGGGACACATCACTTCTGCTCACATTCCATGGACAAAATGAGTGACGTGCTAAGCCTGATGATAATGGTGTCAGAGCAGGGAGAACAGTAATAGTGTGAACAATACTACCATCTACCAACGCATCATAGAATGATATTAGAGTCATTGATTCTCATTATTCCTTATATTTGTTTTGTTTATATATATTTTTCAGAATCTAATATAAACTAAAAAACAGAAAACAAAGAACGAACATTCCAGACCAATTGTTTTCTCATGTCCAAAATCAATGTCCTAAATTACACTCACTTTAATCAGAGTATTAAAAAAATCAGAGAGCTGAGGTTTTAATGGACTAGTAATTTTTGCCTAATTATTTGCTATAATTGTTTTATTTATTTATTTTATTATAACTTTTTAAAACATTTATTTATTTATTTTTGGCTGCGTTGGGTCTTTTTTGCTGCACGCAGGCTTTCTCTAGTTGTGGTGAGTGGGGGCCACTCTTCGTTGTGGTGTGCGGGCTTCTCATTGCGGTGGCTTCTCTTTTTGGGGAGTACGGGCTTCAGGAGTTGTGGCTCACGGGCTCTGGAGCACAGGCTCAGTAATTGTGGCGCACTGGCTTAGTTGCTCCACGGCATGTGGGATCTTCCCGGACCGGGGCTCAAACCCGTGTCTCCTGCATTGGCAGGCGGATTCTTAACCACTGTGCCACCAGGGAAGCCCTATAATTGTTTTATATTGATCATATTATCTAGAAGGAGAAAGCCTCCTCAGACCTTGTAAAATACACACACACGCACACACACAGGCACACACACACGCACACACAGCAGCAACATTAGAGAAGTTGCCGTGACTTATACGTTTTGCTTAGCGAGTTATGTTCCGATATGCAGGTAGGGGAAAACCAGTGAACTGGCATAATTATGCTGGTAGCTTCTTTGACAGTTTCTTATTATATTCTGGCCATAGCCTTTGCAGAGCAATTATCTCATCAAATATCTGTGTAGTGGTGCCTCTCCTAGAAGAGAAAAATAATCTATCCTACTGATTATAGTTCACTAAAATGTCCTTAAAAATGAGTGATTTTGGACTTTTCTGGGAGAAAGATTTTGTTGGAAGTGGTTGAACTCCCTAATACTCTTTAAGATGTTAGAAAACAGTTTTAACCTCCCAAGATAACAGAATTTAGCTGAGAGTCATCCTACTGTTGAAAGCCCAAGATATTTTTGTGGTATAGTTATGAATATTGGAGTTATTAAGTAATATTAGTTCAAGTATTTTTCCTCTAGCAGTTTCATTTTAGTAGGCCTAACATTTTTTTGTGGAATCATATGTAAATATACAGGTTTAATCAGAGGATTTAACGTGATATATATTTAATGGTTCTAGTTTTACAGCTATAACATGAGAGGTTTATTCCATCATTTCCAGAGTCATCAGTTTCTTTATCAGGCTTTGAGAATTTATTTTTCCTTTTTTTAGGCTTTCTAAAATATCTGATAACCAAAACACAAAGGGTTATCATTATATGTGTGATGTGGTTTACTCTATGTAATGTATCACATACAATATCTTCTTCCAGCTGAAGGTAATTATTTTTTTTAAAGCAACTAAGGAAAAAGAAATAGGGTTGCATTGACATAAATAGACAGTAGTGAATTCAGAATGCATAGTAGATGTTCAAATTAAAGCACATGTTTCCATGCTCAATTACCTAATTTGTAATTGCAACTATTCATTGCACTTGATTCTTCTCTTCAACTTCTTTCTTTCCCTCCCCCAACTTCTCCCTCTCAGTTTTTGTGTGACAGCTTAATAATAAACTCAGAATGCTTAGCTGTTTCCTCCCCAACTCACCCCACCTTTCAAGGCCCAGGTTCAAGAATACATGCTATAAAGATACTTTCAATAGGAAATTAAAATCTTTGTAACCTCATATTTCTCCTTGAAGGTTTTAGATGTGAATGACTGTGTCAGCCTTAAGCAGAACATAATTTTTGTGCTCAGAGACAGGTGAGAGATGAATAATGTGTGTGTTTGTGCGTGTGTGTGAGACAGAGATGGAGAGAGAGAGAGACAGAGACAGACAGAGACAGAGGGACAGAGAGAGAGACAGAGACAGAGACAGAGAGACAGACAGAGAGACAGACAGAGAGACAGGTAGAGAGAGGGAGAGAGGGAGAGATTTACAGAGCCAGAGAGAGAGCACCCTACTGCTAGCATTGATGAGATGTTGTGTAGAGAGGAGGTATAAAGAATAAGAAAAATGTAGGGAGAGTGGTCCTGGAGAAATAATAAATCCTTGCTCAGAAATGATTATTGAAAGCTAATACCATTTAGTACTTAAAATCACAATGATCACATTAAAGATATATTCAAACACTTTTCAAAAAGTATGTTGACTGCTGTGGAGCATGGGAGTGTTAAATATTACTACTATTTACAGCATTCAAGCTGGTGACTACTCAAGCACATGTTGGTCCACTTAATAGTGTCCCGCAGGTCCCTGAGGCTCTGTTCACTCTTGCTTAATCTTTTTATTTCTGTTTCTCAGACACACTAATTTCCATTGTTTTATCCTCGAGTTCACTGATTCCTTCTCCTGCCTGCTCACATCTTCCTTTGACTCCCTCTACTGAATGTTTCATTTCAGTTATCGTACTTTTCAGCTCCAGAACTTATTTTTGGTTTCTTTTTAGATTTTCCTTTTACTGATGTTTTCATTTTGTTCATTCATCATTTTCTTGACTTTCTCCACATCTTCCTTTAGTTTTTAAAGCATCTTTAAGACAGTTATAAAAAATTTTGTCTAGTAGATCCACCATCAGAGCTTTTTCAGGGACAGTTTATGTTGGTTTATTTTTTTCCTTGGAATTGGCCATACTTCCCCATTTCTTTGTATGCCTTGTGATTTTTGTTGTTTTTGTTGAAAACTGGACATTTGAATCTAATAATGTCATAACTCTGCAAATCATATTCTCCCCCTTCCCTGGGGTTTGCTGTTTTTATTTTTTTGTTTTTTGTTTTTGTTTTTGTTGTAGGCTGTCTCTGTGCTGAGTATCATCCTGAGGTGTAAACTTAGGTTCTTCTGAGGTCTTTCCTGGGCCTGTGCCTTCCCCTGAACATGCATAGCGATGTTCTAATTTCCCTGTTCAGATCTCCCTCACCTTACAGTGGGGTCACATCCTGGTAAACCCATCCTAAGTTGAAAATATCTTAAGTCAAAAATGCATTCAAGGCTTCCCTGGTGGCGCAGTGGTTGAGAGTCCGCCTGCCGATGCAGGGGACGTGGGTTCGTGCCCCGGTCCGGGAGGGTCCCGCATGCCGTAGAGCGGCTGGGCCTGTGGGCCATGACCGCTGAGCCTGCGTGTCTGGAGCCTGTGCTCCACGGCGGAAAAGGCCACGGCAGTGAGGGGCCCGTGTACCACAAAAAAAAAAGAAAAAAAGCATTCAACACACCTAACTTACTGAACATCATAGCTTAGTCCATCCAGCCTACCTTACATGTCTCAGAATGCTTTCATTAGCCTACAGGTGGGCAAAATTATCTAACACATTTGTAGTAAAGTATTGAGTATCTCATGTAATTTATTGAATACTGTACTGAAAGCGAAAAATAGAATGGTTGTCTCTGTACAGCATGCTTGAAAGTGTATCAGTTGTTCACCTTGTGATCGCGTGGCAGACTGGGAGTTGTGGCTCACTGCTGCTGCCTAGCATCGTGAGAGAGGATCAGATTGAATATCTTTAGCTCAGGAAAGGTCAAAATTCAAAATTCAAAGTACAGTTTTGGATGCGTATTGCTTTCCCACCATCATGGAGTTGAAAAATCATAGGTTGAACCATCCTAAGTCAGGGACCGGCTGTATGTACAGTTGCTTTTGAATGCCCTGGTCTTCAATGACCTGTTTCCAAAAGGGAACAAGGAAAGAACTGAAGGAGGGTGAGGGGGAAGTATGTTGGCTCTTTAAATCCCCTGGAAATGACTCCAGCCAGAGGGAAGGTGGGGGAGGTGTGACAACCGTGACTGCTGCCTCTTGGACTTCAATTCTGTGATCAGAAGGAGCAATCGTCATCAGAGCACAGGTCCTCAATATTGGGTGGACAGGGTCCTTTTTTGCCCCCTCCCCCCCGCCTTTTGCAGGCTGTGTGCAAGCTGCTCTAGGAAGATACGCACAGCTGTGTGCCATGAGCTGAGGGGTGGAGGATAGGATGTTTCTGTTGTGCTAAGAACCTGTAGTGACTGAAGTTAACCACAATTCACTGTCCAAGCCTCCCCCTGGTTGCAAGCCTTCAATAGATTGCAGAGCTCCAAAGCAGTTACAGCAGGCAGAGTCTACCAGTGCAACTGTTGTCTGTGCAGGGTGACAGATTTCTAGTACTTCCTACTGCATACCTTCCCCAAATCCTTTCTCCTCAAATGTTTTATATCATGATATCTAAGACTGTTGCCCAATAATCTATATTTAAACAATTTCCGTAGGTGATTCTTTGCTGCTCTGTTTGCCAGCCAGAGATCGTATTTAAGTATTCTCTATCCTCCATGTAGAATGAGGCACCGTGAACATGTTTGCCTCTGAGTGCAGGTACCACATAATTCATTTTCTGAACCAGAGCAAAACTGAGAGTAAAAGGAGATGGTATTAATAGTTTTTCTGCAATAAAAGAGGTACAATGGGACTGTTTAAGGCAATTGTTTGAGGAGCATTTAGATAAAAGTGTGCTCTGGGAAATTTCTTTAAGGGATGTCCCTAATATTCTTTGATGAGTTTTTGCATCAAAATCTTGACTTTCACAGTGAGGTGACATCCACAAAGTCCAGTTATTCATATGTAACAATCCGAAGGCATTTCTTTGTTAAGGATTTTACGTAGATCACAGAAGAATAACTTTACACGTATTGAATCCATACTATGTCATATGAGTTACAAACGGTTTACCACTTTGTTTTTATATATACAATGTATGTGGTATATAATGGGTTTCTGATGCCACCTTCCAGTTCCTGCTTCTCACTGGACTGGAGAAGTCCCTCGCCAGGGCGTAGTGTCTTCTCCCTCATCCGAGGTCTGTTGTTTCTCTTCTGTGAGCTGCTTGCTACTCTTGTTCCATGTCATCCTGCAGGGGGCTGGTCTCTTCCTTGTGCTAGAATCAGTATTATTATTTTCAGACAGTCTTGGTTTTTCCGTTGGCAAATGCTCAAATAAAACTTTAAAACCAAGTCCTTATGATTCTATTGCCACCTTTGTTTCTTCTGATAAAATACAGTTACTACAGGGCAGTTGTGCAGTGGGATGGGTGTGTGTGTGTGTGTGTGTGTGTGTGAAAATGGCATTTTAAATACTTTTTGGAGAAAAGCAACCAGTCTGGATTGAACTGAAAACTAAAGTGGCTTTCCACTTGGAAAATATTTAGATGTTATTGCAATTCTTATATAAGAGCATTAACCTCTTACCCTAAGTGAAGCACCTCAGGGGATGTCGTGATCTCTATAATGTTTATGGAGGAAATAGTCTCGGAAAACGGGTACAGCAGGAACTTGGGAAAGGAAGGACCACAAATGTCCAACTGGGTGTCAGCAGGGGAAGTACAGTTATGTTCCTGGGTCCCTGGACTCTTGTCATGGATTTCATTGTCCAAACAATATAAATAGCCATAAATAAGTGTAGTCAGAGCTCTGTGAAGTGTGACTGTTCTGTTCGAATTCATCTTGTAAACAGTACACCCCAAGTAGATTTGCTAACAAATCAGTGTTGTAACTGTCAGCCTACAAATTATCTAAACTTTGGTATTCTACTTTTCCCTCAGTTAGTAGAACTTAGTGCATTCTTGCCCCAAATCTAGTTTTGTCTGCTGTGTCTGCAATAGCCTTTCTTGTTTTTAGGCTATTCCTGGTACACTTCTCTATTGCATTTTAGTAGAAGGGCTGAGAACCCCTTTGTGGTCCTAAAGTTGCAGCAGACTGGCTGCTGTCCAGTGCCTCCCAGTGGGTGCTCAGTGTCCAGTGGGTGCTCAGCATCACGGAGGGGCTGTTTGCTGGGGCCCAGGTGGATGTCTGTGGTCCTTCCTTTCCCAAGTCCTTGCAGCACCAAGTTTTCTGAGAGTGAATGTTTCCTCCATAAATTTGATAGTGATCCTGGTGTCCCCTGGGGGTGCTTCATTTAAGGTAAGATGCTTAATGCTCTACGACTTGCAATAACATCAAAATATTTTCCAGACGGAAAGCCTCTTTAGCTTTCAGTTCAATCCAGACTGGTTGCTCTTCTCCACAAAGCATGGTCCTGAGTAAGTGTCATCTGTCACCTCAGCAAAAGTTAATGAGCCCTTGTCTTCCATGGAAGAGGAAGTGACTTCCAGTATTGCAACTGGTCTCACTGTCAGATGCCTCAGATGTGAGTTCTTCAACTGTCAGATGCCTCAGATGTGAGTTCTTCATTACTGTGACATTTTAAAATCGCCTTTCTCGCTTTATAAACATCTATTAATAGCTGTAAAGCTTTTGTATTTTGGCTGATTAAATGCCAAAACTCCATGTGCTTGCTTCTGCTTTGATGAGCTACTATATGTTGTGTTTAACAGTGGAAAAGAGATTGCACTGGACAAATATAGAAAGACATACTTGCACTAACATGAAAGAAAAAGAAAAAGATGTGTCTGACAACAGACAGCACCTGCGTGAACACACCAAAATTCTGGCTGCCATCCAGAACATGTACTTTAGCAATATGACGTCAAAGATGTGAATGTTTCACCTGCTTCCCATTTTATTATGTTGGTTTTGTTTAGATGTAGCTTTTGACCATTTCTACATAATTTTAACAAAACAGATCTAACTGCAAAAAAAAAAAAAATCCTAAAATCAATTTGCCATGATGTATTTTAAAGCTTATGTCACCCCTGATGACAGCATATTTTTGTAGTTCTGTCTTGAGAGAGACAGCAAGGAGATCTGGGATCTACCGCCAAGTGTGTGCTGTGTGCTCTCCTGCTGGTCATTTAGCCTCTGAGTTCTAATTGTCCCCTTAGCTCTAATACCTGCTGTTTTCCAAAGCTATCACCAAGCAGAACGTGGAGCTTGGCATCTTCTGTTCTGATAGAAGAGCTTATTTCCATGTAATCTTGCCTGTGAAAATGAATTAGCACAGCTTCAAACAACTCTTTTACAGAAACTCAGCCTTTGGGTTTAGGGCTATGTATAAAGAAATGGAATTCAGATAATAAATATAAAATTAAACTTACAAAAATTATCCTCAAGTAATTCAAAGGTACCAAAGGTTCAAGTATATAAAATATCTCTTTAATCTTCATGACGAAGACAAGCCAAATGGCCCTGAGTGGTGATGTCAAATCCAAGCCTGGATTTCCATGAAGCTAAACATTGTGGTGAAAACTCAGAAAGGCTTATTTCTTGATATCATTCTTCTGTATTCCATATAATTAAATGCATATTTTCTTCCAATGATTATCCATGTACAACTATAACTTTAGAAAGGCTGGCTCTTGTGTTTTCTCTTTTTCTCAATTGAATCAATTTTCCTTTTCCTTGGTGGAGAAAGTTTTTAAATATAATGGAAGCAAGTGGTATTCATTTAGAGGGTTTAATGAAAAGTGGGGAAATATAGATAATACGATCTCATAACATCAAGGTAATTCTTTTCTGTATTGTATTAGACCTTTTAGGCCAAATGAGGCTGAGCATTCATTAGTGTAAAGGACCTAAAGGAATAAGCAAAGACACTAAGGTCAAGACATAGCAATGCATCAGTTTGGGTTTTTTTGTTTTTAATAGTGGAACCACTGTGGAGGGTTTACTGCACAGGGTTGCATTTCCTTTTCGTTTGATATGCATGCAATCTCACTAGGAATAGAAAGAAAGACAAAAGTAGAAGGAAAAAGAAAGGAAAGAGTGAAGGAAGGAAGGAAGGAAGGGAGAAAGGAGAAAGAAAGAGAGAAAGAATCTTTCATCAAAGAGAGATCGTTTGATGGTTAAAGATCACACTCAAGTCGTTTTTATATTGAGCTTGGTCCTGATCTATAGCTCTTGCCAGTTACCTGTTGAAAATATGTCTGTTTTCTTGGCTGTTACTCTCAAGTGTAGAAACCCAACTTCTGCTGTACAGACATGCAGACATATAGGTGGACATACTATGCTTATTTCCCTAAAGTTAGTAGGTGACAAAGCTCTTTTCTACGTGCATCATTGCTTAGATGTTTTATTTGAAATTCTGTTCACAGTCATATGTGTGCATTAAACGGGTACAGCAATGTATGCATTAAATTAGCTCCAGTGATGTCCACATTCATCAGTGTGTGACTGTAACTCTTTTTTCCCCCTGAGGTACATGATGTTGGAGACAAGGAGAGCCAACACTGTAAAGCTATGAGGAAGTTTTTATCAGGACCCAGAAAATTTTTTTAAATCCACATCCCTTTCACCTTCTCAGCTTCAGTAATCCTGGAAGAGAACAGAATCAAACCTTGTGTTTTAATTAGAAGTTTTCAGTGCTATGGCCTTGAGGAGCAAAAATGAGAAAGAAATTCTGTGGGTGTGTGTGAAAGAAAAGAGGACCAAGGTTGCTTCCTTTGTGAACCGAATTTATATTGTCTAAGAGTAAATAACAAACTTGAGATTAGATTTGTAATATGGAACCAAATGAATTAAAAGGGAAGTATAGTATTTTAAATTAGAGATATTAAATCAATGCCTCATGTAATATGACCTGGTGAATAGTAAAACAGAATATGTACGAGAATAAAAAGCACTAGAAATGATAATTCTTAACTAATTGAAACATTTGCACTCAGACTTGTCATGTGCCATCATTTAAATATTATTCAAGACTAAGGTATAAGCAAGTACTTTTCATTTCTAAGGGTCTCGGCAAAGCAGGGCAGCTTGCCAATAAATGAATTGGCTGGCCTTCTAAATGTCTTTCCGTATAACTACAATTATAATTGTCCCATCACCATACTGTGAATTATTAAAAATATATTGGCATTTTGCTATATATTTTAATTATCTTTAAATCATTTCTCATAGTGGGAATAATATTATAGTAATTAAACTTTTGTTAAGCAAATTTTCAATCTGGGCTAAGTTTTAAAATCAATGCTCGTTTCGGTTAACATATAACTTTAATTTTTTTTTCTTCTTTGAAATCAATGTTCACATGATTCCTTATAGATAAAAGTGATCTATTCCTGAAATAAGAATGAACAGTCTGTAATTTTAATATCAACTAAGTTATTTTAATGCCTTTATGGATATGTATTTTAACTTGAACTACGTAGACAGAGATATATAGACATATCTACATATAGAGCCATGCACATTGAAAAAAAAAGAATGCATCCCCAAAGACCCATAGAAATATATATCCCATATGTGTAAAGTACATTAAAACTGCCTGATCAGAAAAGATATACTGTATTTGTAGATCTACTTATATTTCTGTGTCTGCCAAATTTTCACATCTTGTTGTTGCTATTTGTTTAACAAGACTAAAAGGAAATTTTAAATATTTAGAACATCATCTTTAGGATTCATTTGGAACGCTATAAAAGGCATGAAAATATTGATCTTGGACTTCTGCATAGGTCTGAGGGGCTTTAAATTTACGTACTTGAAGTTTACTGCCTTGTAGGAGACAATACATTAACTCTTTTTTAAAAAACATTATGAAGCTATTTTATTTTACTATATTTTTAGTTTTTGGCCACACTCCATAGCATGTGGGATCTTTGTTCCCTGACCAGGGATCGAACCTGCACCTCTTGCCTTGGAAGGCAGAGTCTTAACCACTGGACCGCCAGGGAAGTCCCAGTACATTGACTCTTACACCAGCACCATTTCTATGAGGTTTTGCTGACAAAGTGACAACATGCCTCTTTGCCGCACTACTGACGGGGTGCTGGGGAGGTGGCCTACCCTGACTCATCCAAAAATGTTTCCCCAGTTGCCATTGGACTTATGAGTTTCTAGTATCTTTGTAAAAAATTCCCTTCTAGAATTAATTTGTTCAGGGTTGATTATGTGGCATGAAACTAAGTAACTCTGACTGCTGCAACAGGGTGCTGTCTGCATCATGGCAAACGCACTATGTGAGCGAGGGGCGCGTCCTCCCACCCTGCACCAGCACCCTCATTAACTAAGGATGGCACACTTTTCCAGTGAGAGCAGGCGTAAGCTCGGGATCTGTCTCAGCCCAGGGCTCCAGGAAGCATTACACTTTAAACTGCGTTCGCTCAGGAAAGAAAACTATTTTGCCTGACTGCCAGATAGAGCTCATTTTCTTTTGTCTCTCACCAAAGGTTCTTTTTAAAATGAAATTGTTGTCAACTAATGGCTATAAAGGTAACTATTGTGGTGATAGCTTTAAGATTCGTATTTTGTGACACCCCCCCCCACACACAGAAAAAGACAATAAGATAAAGAGAAAACTTAAATGGTCAAAAGCAAAATGAGCATGTCAACGAGTGAGACCAGGAAGAAAGGGCCAAGGTAGGCAGAGCTGAAGGGTGTGGAAGGAGACAAAAGCAGTGGTGCGCCTGTCTCCTCTGGGTACTGGAACAGAAGCACCACGTCCAAGGCGAGTGGCCAGGGACAGTTTCACTGCTTAAAATAGTAAACTGGGTTTGGGCTACCCAGTTTGAGAAAGGATGCTGGAAAAATGATGTGCTGTCGGCTGTTGCCTGGGACTAAGGCTTAGGTAGTGAGGTTTATGTTGGGAAGAGGAGGGAGCCAGGAAGGGGCCAAGTTGTCTGTTGGATGTGCTGCAGGACCTGAGATCTCAACATCCCGGTGAAAAGGGGGCACGGTTCTAAGACACAGTTCTGGAATAGGGACCTCAGGATGGGCGGAATGGAGGCAAAAGCAAAACTGTGAGACCCGTATCTCTAATGAGACAGAGTAGGATTTTGGGAAAAGGAGAAAGAGTGAAGATGAACCTACTCCAAATAGAATAAAGATAATAGAACAAGTAGATAAAAGGATTTTAAATATGTTAAACATCCTCAAAACAAAAACGAAAGACGTAACAGAATTAGTTTCCCGTTCCTGCTGTCGCAGAGTATCACAAACGTAGTGTCTTGAAACAACACAGATGTATTATCTTACAGTAGGTTAGAAGTCCAGCATGGGTCTCTCTGGGCCAGAATCAAGGTGTCAGCAGAGCTGCTTTCCTCCTGGAGGCTCTAGGCAGGGGCAGGGGGGGGGGGGGGGGGGGGGCGGGGGGGGGGCGGGGTGGATTTGTTATCTTTCCTTCTCCAGCTGCTAGAGGACACCTGACTTCTGTGGCTCAGGGCTCTTCTCTCCATTTAAAAGAGCATCACTCCAGCCTCTGCTTCTGTCATTAGATTAGTAATTAGTAATGTCATCATTACTCTTTGTCTCCCATATTTCCGCCTCCTTTATAAGGATTCTTGAAATTACTTTTGACCCACCTACGTAATCCAGGACAGTCTTCCCGTCTCAAGATCCTTAACTTAATCACATCCACAAAGTTCCTTTGGCCATACAAGGTAACATATTTACGGGGTCCTGGGAGTAGGGCATGCACATCTTTGGGTAGTGTGTCGGGGGATATTGATTTGTTTACCACAGCATCCATATAGAGGAAAAAAGATTAGGAAATAAGCAGATACAGAGATAAATTTGTGGCTACAGGAAAAAATAGACATAGTAGAAATGAAAGGTGTATCATTGTCATACAAATACTTGATAGATATTTTCTAGACTTGACACAGGTGTGAAAGAATTCACCCCAAATGACAATTACTTGCACGTGTGCACACACACATGCGCGCCCGCGCGCACACGCGTGCGCGCACACACACAGACTGTGTATAAAAGAGCAATTCAGAGACAAAGAGGGTAGATTGAGAGACTCAAACATATGGCCAAAATAGGAGGAGAAAGAGAATAAAGGCGCGATTTGAAAAAAAAGTGGGGAATGTGCCACAATTGAAGAAAAACATGAACCTTCAGATTGAATATGCAGGCCTAGTACTGAGAAAAGGAAATGAAAATAAATCCACACAAAGGCCCAGGATAATGAAATTGCAGAACATCAAAATATATATTCTGAAAAACTGCAAGAGAGAAAAACCCTGTGCAGAATAAAATAACAATTAGACTTCTCTTCTGCACCCTAATTTGAAGAAAGAGAGAGAAACACCTGTGACTCCAGAATTCTATACTCAGATAAAACATCACTTAAGGTTAAGGTGGGGGACAAGATAAATATAGTGTGTCCTGCAGCCTGATTTTTTTCATCTGGGTTCACTTTTCTTTTGCAAAGGTATACTGTTTAGTATTTCTTCCAGTAATATTCAACTCTTTGTACATCTGAATATTTCTGTTTCTCTGGTAACTAATCTGAGGTACAGCAGGAGTGAAGACATTAAGAACAGAAATGAGGATGGGGTCTGGCCATGAGACAAGAGGAGTCCCCAGCCCTCTTTGCCGTGGAGTACTTTTTTTTTTTTTACCATATGAACACTTGATAATTTATTTAACCATTCGCCTATTTTGTTTGCTTTTAAAACATCTTTATTGGAGTACAGTTGCTTTACAATGGTATGTTAGTTTCTCCTTTATAACAAAATGAATCAGTTATACATATGTCCCCATATCTCCTCCCTCTTGCGTCTACCTCACACCCTCCCTATCCCACCCCTCTAGGTGGTCACAAAGCACCGAGCTGATCTCCCTGTGCTATGCGGCTGCTTCCCACTAGCTATCTGTTTTACATTTGGTAGTGTATATATGTCCATGCCACTCTCTCACTTCTTCCCAGCTTACCCTTCCCCCTCCCCGTATCCTCAAGTCCATTCTCTACGTCTTCGTCTTTATTCCTGTCCTGCCCCTAGGTTCTTCAGAACCACTTTTTTTTTTTTTATATTCCATACATATGTGTTAGCATACGGTATTTGTTTTTCTCTTTATGACTGACTTCACTCTGTATGACAGATTCTGGGTCCATCCACCTCACTACAAATAACTCAATTTCATTGCTTTTTATGGCTGAGTAATATTCCACTGTATATATGTGCCACATCTTCTTTATCCATTCGTCCATCCATGGACACTTAGGTTGCTTCCATGTCCTGGTTATTGTAAATAGAGCTGCAATGAACATTGTGGCACATGACTCTTTTTGAATTATGGTTTTCTCACGGTATATGCCCAGTAGTGGGATTGCTGAGTTGAATGGTAGTTCTATTTTTAGTTTTTTGAGGAACCTCCTTACTGTTCTCCATAGTGGCCGTATCAATTTACATTCCCACCAACAGTGCAAGAGAGTTCCCTTTTCTCCACACCCTCTCCAGCATTTATTGTTTGTAGATTTTTTGATGATGGCCATTCTGACTGGTGTGAGGTGATACCTCATTGTAGTTCTGATTTGCATTTCTCTAATGATTAGTGATATTGAGCATCCTTACACGTGTTTATTGGCAATCTGTATATCTTCTTTGGACAAATGTCTGTTGAGGTCTTTGAGCATTTTATTGGCTTGTTTGTTTTTTTGATATTGACCTGCATGAGCTGCTTGTAAATTTTGGAGATCAATCCTTTATCAGTTGCTTCGTTTGCAAATATTTTCTCCCATTCTGAGGGCTGTCTTTTCATCTTGTGTATGGTTTCCCTTGCTGTGCAAAAGGTTTGAAGTTTCATTAGGTCCCATTTGTTTACTTTTGTTTTTATTTCCATTTCTCTAGGAGGTGGGTCAAAAAGGATCTTGCTGTGATTTATGTCATAGAGTGTTCTGCCTATGTTTTCCTCTAAGAGTTTGATAGTGTCTGGCCTTACATTTAGGTCTTTAATCCATTTTGAGTTTATTTTTGTGTATGGTGTTAGGGAGTGTTCTAATTTCATTCTTTTACATGTAGCTGTCCACTCTTCCCAGCACCAGTTATTGAAGAGGCTGTCTTTTCTCCATTGTATATTCTTGCCTCCTTTATCAAAAATAAGGTGACCATATGTGCATGGGTTTATCTCTGGGCTTTCTATCCTGTTCCATTGATCTATATGTCTGTTTTTGTGCTGGTAGCATACTATCTTGATTACTGTAGCTTTGTAGTATAGTCTGAAGCCAGGGAGTCTGATTCCTCCAGCTCTGTTTTTCTTTCTCCAGATTGCTTTGGCTATTCGGGATCTTTTGTGTTTCCATACAAACTGTGAAATTTTTTGTTCTAGTTCTGTGAAAAATGCCATTGGTAGTTTGATAAGGATTGCATTGAATCTGTAGATTGCTTTGGGTACTATAGTCATTTTCATAATGTTAATTCTTCCAATCCAAGAACATGGTATATCTCTCCATCTGTTTGTATCATCTTTAATTTCTTTCATCAGTGTGTTATAGTTTTCTGCATACAGGTCTTTTGTCTACTTAGGTAGGTTTATTCCTAGGTATTTTATTCTTTTTGTTGCAGTGGTAAATAGGAGTGTTTCCTTAATTGCTCTTTCAGATTTTTCATCATTAGTGAATAGGAATGCCAGAGATTTCTGTGCATTCATTTTGTATCCTGCTACTTTACCAAATTCATTGATTAGGTCTAGTAGTTTTCTGGTAGCATCTTTATGATTCTCTATGTATAGTATCATGTCATCTGCAAACAGTGACAACTTTACTTCTTCTTTTCCAATTTGGATTCCTTTTATTTCTTTTTCTTCTCTGATTGCTGTGGCTGAAACTTCCGAAACTATGTTGAATAATAGTGGTGAGAAGGCAACCTTGTCTTGCTCCTGATCTTAGTGAAAATGGTTTCAGTTTTTCACCATTAAGAACAATGTTGGCTGTGGGTTTGTCATACATGGCCTTTATTATGTTGAGGTAAGCTCCCTCTATGCCTACTTTCTGGAGGGTTGTTATCATAAATTGGTGTTGAATTTTGTCAAAAGCTTTCTCTGCATCTATTGAGAGTATCATATGGTTTTTATCCTTCAATTTGTTAATATGGTGTAACACATTGATTGATTTGCATATATTGCAGAATCCTTGCATTCCTGGGATAAATCCCACTTGATGTATGATCCTTTTAATGTGTTGTTGGATTCTGTTTGCAAGTATTTTCTTGAGGATTTTTGCATCTATGTTCATCAGTGATATTGGTCTGTAGTTTTCTTTCTTTGTGACATCTTTGTCTGGTTTTGGTATCAGGATGATGGTGGCCTCGTAGAATGAGTCTGGGAGTTTTCCTCCCTCTGCTATATTTTGGAAGAGTTTGAGAAGGATGGATGTTAGCTCTTCACTAAATGTTTGGTAAAATTCGCCTGTGAAGCCATCTGGTCTTGGGCTTTTGTTTGTTAGAATATTTTTAATCACAGTTTCCATTTCATTGTGATTGGTCTGTTTATATTTTCTGTTTCTTTGTGGTTCAGTCTCGGAAAGTTGTGCTTTTCTAAGAATGTGTCCATTTCTTCCAGGTTGCCCATTTTATTGGCATAGAGTTGCT
Organism: Leucopleurus acutus; assembly: GCF_964270905.1. Taxonomy (NCBI): domain Eukaryota; kingdom Metazoa; phylum Chordata; class Mammalia; order Artiodactyla; family Delphinidae; genus Leucopleurus; species Leucopleurus acutus. The sequence goes on along the minus strand of NC_139160.1, from coordinate 72,704,102 downwards.
TATAGTAATCTCTCATGATCCTTTGTATTTCTGCAGTGTCAGTTGTTACTTCTCCTTTTTCATTTCTAATTCTATTGATTTGAGTCTTCTCCCTTTTTTTCCTGATGAGTCTGGCTAATGGTTTATCAATTTTGTTTACCTTCTCAAAGAACCAGCTTTTAGTTTTATTGATCTTTGCTATCGTTCCCTTAATTTCTTTTTCATTTATTTCTGATCTGATCTTTGAGATTTCTTTCCTTCTGCTAACTTTGGGTGTTTTTTGTTCTTCTTTCTCTAAGTGCTTTAGGTGTAAGGTTAGGTTGTTTATTTGAGATATTTGTTGTTTCTTGAGGTAAGATTGTATTGCTATACACTTCCCTCTCCAAACTGATTTTGCTGCATCTCATAGGTTTTGGGTTGTCGTGTTTTCTATGTCATTTGTTTCTAGGTATTTTTTGATTTCCTCTTTGATTTCTTCAGTGATCTCTTGGTGTTTTCGTAGTGTATTGTTTAGCCTTCATGTGTGTGTATTTTTTACATTTTTTTCCTCTGTAATTGATATCTAGTCTCATAGCATTGTGTTCGGAAGAGATACTTGATAGGATTTCATTTTTCTTAAATTTACCAAGGCTTGATTTGTGACCCAAGGTATGATCTATCCTGGAGAATGTTCCATGAGCACTTGAGAAGAAAGTGTATTCTGTTGTTTTTGGATGGAATGTCCTATAAATATCAATTAAGTCCATCTTGTTTAATGTGTCATTTAAAGCTTGTGTTTCCTTATTTATTTTCATTTTGGAATATCTGTCCATTGGTGAAAGTTGGGTGTGAACGTCCCCTACTATGATTGTGTTTCTGTCCATTTCTCCTTTTATGGCTGCTAGCATTTGCCTTATGCATTGAGGTGCTCCTTTGTTGGGTGCATAAATATTTACAATTGTTATACCTTCTTTTGGATTGATCCCTTGATCATTATGTAGTGTCCTCTTTGTCTCTTGTAATAATCTTTATTTTGAAGTCTATTTTGTCTGATATGAGATTTGCTACTCCAGCTTTCTTTTGATTTCCATTTGCGTGGAATGTCTTTTTCTATCCCCTCACTTTCAGTCTGTATGTGTCCCTAGGTCTGAAGTGGGTCTCTTGTTGACAGCATATATATGGGTCTTGTTTTTGTATCCATTCAGCCAGTTGATGTCTTTTGGTTGGAGCATTTAATCCATTTACATTTAAGGTAATTATCGATATGTATGTTCCTATTACCATTTTCTTAATTGTTTTGGGTTTGTTATTGTAGGTCTTTTCCTTCTCTTGTGTTTCCTACCTAGGGAAGTTCCTTTAGCATTTGTTGTAAAGCTGGTTTGGTGGTGCTGAATTCTCTTAGTTTTTGCTTGTCTGTAAAGGTTTTAGTTTCTCCATCGAATTTGAATGAGATCCTTGCTGGGTAGAGTAATCTTGGTTGTAGGATTTTCCCTTACATCACTTTAAATGTGTCCTGCCGCTCCCTTCTGGCTTGCAGAGTTTCTGCTGAAAGATCAGCAGTTAACCTTATGGGGATTCCCTTGTATGTTATTTGTTGTTTTTCCCTTTCTGCTTTTAATATTTTTTCTTGGTATTTAATTTTTGATAGTTTGATTAATGTGTCTTGGCATGTTTCTCCTTGGATTTATCTTGTATGGGACTCTCTCTGCTTCCTGGACTTGATTAACTCTTTCCTTTTCCATATTTGGGAAGGTTTCAACTATAATCTCTTCAAATATTTTCTCCATCCCTTTCTTTATCTCTTCTTCTGGGACCCCTGTAATTCTGGTGTGTTTAATGTTGTCGTAGAGGTCTCTGAGACTGTCTTCAATTCTTTTCATTCTTTTTTTCTTTATTCTGCTTTGTGGTAGTTATTTCCAATATTTTATCTTCCAGGTCACTTATCTGTTCTTCTGCCTTAGTTATTGTGTTATTGTTTCCTTCCAGAGAATTTTTAATTTCATTTATTGTGTTGTTCATCATTGTTTGTTTGCTCTTTAGTTCTTCTAGTTCCTTGTTAAACATTTCTTGTATTTTCTTCATTCTATTTCCAAGATTTTGGATCATCTTTACTGTAAGTTCTCTGAATTCTTTTTTAGGTAGACTGCCTATTTCCTTTTCATTAGTTTGGTTTGGTGGATTTTTACCTTGCTCCTTCTTCTGCTGTGTATTTCTCTGTCTTCTTATTTTGCTTAACTTACTGTGTTTGGGGTCTCCTTTTCACAGGCTGCAGGTTTGCAGTTCCCATTGTTTTTGGTGTCTGCCCCCAGTGACTAAGGTTGGTTCAGTGGGTTGTGTAGGCTTCCTGGTGGAGGGGACTGGTGCCTGTGTTTTGGAGGATCAGGCTGGATCTTGTCTTTCTGGTGGGCAGGACCGCATCTGATGCTGGGTTTTGGGGTGTCTGTGACCTTATTATGATTTTAGGCAGCTTCTCTGCTAATGGGTGGGGTTGTTTTCCTGTCTAGCTAGTTGTTTGGCATAGGGTGTCCAGCACTGGAGCTTGCTGGTCATTGAGTGGAGCTGGGTCTTGGAGTTGAGATGGAGACCTCTGGGAGAGCTTTCACTGTTAATATTACGTGGAGCTGGGATGTCTCTGTTGGACCAATGTCCTGAACTCGGTCTCCCATGTCAGAGCCACAGGCCTGTCACCCGGCTGGAGCACCAGGACCCTGTCAGCCACACGGCTACAAGGCTTGTCTTGGGTGAGTGCAAGACGAGCAGATCTCGGCATCTGCTGTGGAGTTCTTGACTTGACCAGAGGATTTGAGACCCTGTGAGCTCTCTTGACCAATGAGACTAGATTTACATGAACCAAAGGAAGTGTTTTGTGTTAAATAACAAGGTCATAGTCTCAGGAACTTCCATTTTACAGGAATGAGTTTATTATGGAGTGTTTTGTTAAAGGAAGGTCATTGTCAGACAGGCTAAAAAAAAATAATTGGTAAACAACCTGATTTCTTTAGCTTGAAAGTACTTTTGAAGCCCCTGTTGTTCTTCGTTGAAGTAAAACACTTTCCATGTTATTAGGGAGATAACAATAGAGTAGTTTCCTTTGGATCAGAATCAGGGACTTTCACGTATTCTGCTGTCTATCTGGATGTTCATTATTTATCCAAGTTAGTGTCTTTTATAAGTTATGTACACATATTAAACTGCCAAGTAGTTTTACACTTAGGAGCCAACTCTAATCATCGTGGAGCCTTGGTTTTGGAAAGATATTTTGCATAATCAGAAGGCAAGGTCTAATGGAGTCTGGGGTCAAGTACAGGTATCTGTTGTCAATGAACTGGAATGCAAAGGATGGTCACAGGGCTCTTGTGCATTTGTGGCCCATACAGTAGATCGCTGATAAGTGTTTAACAATAGGCTGTCATTGCTTTTGGGCAGGGCCTGATTACAGCATTTGCTAATTCCTCTTGTGTAAATATTCCTACTGTGGCTGATTTACAGTTACTCTCATGACATCATTCAGTTCTGAGAACAAATGATTGTTGCTAATGGGTGTGAACTGGCTCTAACACATCACTGAGCTGGTGACTTAGTTCTTAAACTCCGAATCTGCAGTAGTAACCTGTTGGTCACCCACAGGTTAATCCTAGGTAAGCAAAGTGTGCAGATAGGAATCTGAATTTAGGTAACATTTTTTATATATTATGAAGAGGGTTTGAAGAAGTCTGTGCTTTTATCTTGGAGGGGAGGCACCTGAAGGATGAAATGGTCTCAGTGTTCATGCATGGGTTTTTTTTTTTTTTTTGACAGCATATAATTTCCAGTTGCTTTCCATCCCTAAGGATCAAACCCAGATAAGCACAGTCTGAAGCATTCCCCTTTCTCAGTGTGCATTGCTTTGAAAAAGATTTCAGAAAAAAAAAATTTTTTAGAAAAAAACCTTTTTTATTGGTTGTCAGTTGACCCAGTTTTTACACTTTAAATCCTGCTTAACCCTTTATAGTATACGAAGGATTAGGCAGTGAGTAGCGAAGGTCCAAGGAGAAAATTTTTGAGGCCAAATAATTCAACAGAGTTTGGAAATATAGAAAGGCTAGGGTTATTTTACTCAGTCACTCGAGCTAGGTACTTCATTTCCTTCCTGCTCCCTGACATGGAATTCATCACGCTGCTGTATGAATTCTAACTCTAGAAGTCCTCGTGAATTTTCCCTAGCCCTTCCTCTGAAATCACTGGCCAGTTCAAGCTAGTCTCTTGTGGTATTGTATTCTGTTTTTATTTCAATTGAATAAGCAGGATAGAGAATTGCTGGCCATATGTATTAAATTTATTCACCAATCTGACAATTTTCCCCCAAATAGCATTCTATCTTAAACTGTACTTCTTGGGGGAGGGGGATACTTTTTAAGTCAATCCATGATGTTAGCAAAACGTATGATTGAATAACTTCTGCACATGTTTCTATTGGTCAAATCTGAAAGATTATACAATTTTTAAGAGGTTACCAAATACCATTGCCATGGAAATTCTTGTGTTGCAATATTCATCAGTTTAATTGTCCTGAATCCTTTGCATAGAATGCAGATATTATTTTCTATGAAAAAAGGCATGAGATTTTACATAAAACTTCTCAATTTTTCTATAAATTTTTTCTTCTCTAAATCTTGAAAATAACTTAGACTCATCAAACCTTTAGGGAAATCCCTAGTGAGAAAAATGAAATTTGTAGTTCATGGACAAGGTTGAAGAGGAAAACATCTGTTCAACTTAAAACATTTTATCTCAAATAATAAATTAGTTCACAAATGATGATGGATTAAGTAACTGCATTAATTTTTTATTGATTCATTTATTAACCCAACTCTTTAAGGACATTACTTTGTGTGAAGTGTATGTGTAAGAGGTGTAGTGAGAAAGAAAACTAACATTTGATAATCTCCTAATATGTGCTGCTGTGTTTCATATTATATTTAAACAAATATTTCAAACAGATACTACCCCCCTTTTTAGAATGAGGAAACTGAAGCTCAAATAATTTGGTTATAAGATTTAAGTGTGTCACAGAACTCACGTGTGGAGTAACAACAATCTATATCCAATTCTTACTAGCTTCAGAAATCTTTATTCTTTCTCTGGTTCCATGTAGCTTCCTGCAGGGAAGTGTAATATGAAGATACAGCACATAGTTCCTGCTTTCAAAATTTTAGTCTAGATAAAGAAAAAAGACATGCCCAATTACCAATATTGCTTAAAAGCAATGTTTTATTTAAAATATGGTTAAAAATAAGTAAGCAGAAATGAAAGTAAATGTGCCTTTAGAGCTCAAAAATAAACTTTGTAAGCTAGGGAGTTTCAGAGATTCAGTTTTATTTACTTATTGAATATAATGAAATAGCCAGTATCCCATCTGTCCATCTATCCATCCATCCATCCGTCCATCAATCCATCCATCCATCCATTGATCCATCTTTCCACGCATCCTACCATCCATTCTTTCAACCAGCATTCACACATCAGTAACTATTTTTTAAAGAAGAAGATGAATTTATTCAGATTTGTATATGAATAGAGGTATTCTGAGATTAAATGTGGATAGTTGTAATTTTGTTATTACTTCTTTCCAAATGTATGCAAATCATATATTCATAAAAATTGGACTAATAAAGATAATAAAATTTATGAAAAGAGGCATATTTTAAGGCTGATTTAGATCTACTACTACTACTAAGCACACACAACTAGAAGAAAAAAATTTGCTTTAAAATATTAACTTAAGGGAGGGATTGGATCAGCTGGACAAGAAAATTATCAGTTTTGCTGCAATAACATACAATGCCAAAACCTCAAAGACTTGAAAGCACAAAAATAATTCCGTTTCACACATTATCCACTTGGGTTCCGGAGATGTACCAAGGGAACCAGGTGTCTTCTGCATGTTGGCTCAGATGATCAGGATGTTGTACTCTGTGGCGCCTCCGTCTGAACACAGTACTTTAGGGTCCAAGGAGAGGAAACCTGAGTGATCAAGATTTGGCTCTGAAATGCCTCCTCTTAGAGATGGCACACACCACTGACGTTTCATTGGCCAAAAAACATTACTATACATGGTCATGCCTCATGTGAGTTAGAGAAGGCAAAGAAGTCAATTTTATCATCTGTCCAGGAGATATTGATGAGCACTAGTAATGTCCACTATGACAAGAAAATGTGGCATAAATGTTAATATTTAGGACCCAAAGAGATATTCACCAAGATAAAAAAAATATTTAAGACATAAAAGATACTTACCAGGAGAAAAACGTAAACCTGGGAGTGAAATTCTGAGTAGCATTAATTTTTCATCTTTTCTTAAGCTAACATTACTGCATTTCCCAAGACAAACACTCCATTTCATTCAATGTCTTGGAGAACAGGAAAGGAAGCACTATATTACACATACATGTGTGTACATGTATGTATGTAGGTACACATATACATATATGTGGATTGTATATATACTAATGCATGTACTATTGCTATGCCAGTGCATATTTATTATAGTTTTTTTTTTTTTTTTTTTTTTTTTTTTTTTTTGCGGTATGTGGGCCTCTCACTGTCGTGGCCTCTCCCGTTGCGGAGCACAGGCTCCGGACGCACAGGCTCAGCGGCCATGGCTCACGGGCCCAGCCGCTCCGCGGCATGTGGGATCTTCCCGGACCGGGGCATGAACCCGTGTCCCCTGCATCGGCAGGCGGACTCTCAACCACTGCGCCACCAGGGAAGCCCTATTATAGTTTTGTCTCTAACTCATAGTGAGAGTTTTTGTAATCAGTTGTTAATATCATGTATTTTTTTAAAGCACTAAATTCTCTTAGTTTTTTCTTTGAAATAAAAATAGAATAGGAAGATTTTTACTGTTGACAATTGTGCCCTCAAGTGTTAACGTTATTCACAAGTGTTTAAAGGAATAATTAGCTTCATTTCATTCCATCCTACCTGTACTATAATTATAACATGACCTTTGTTCTATTTATACATACAAGTAGTATATTCTAATAGGATTTTTTTGTGAAGAAACACTTGGTAATAGCCTAATTTCCCAACAGTATTATACAATAGATCATAAATGACCTTACATTGGAGAAAAAATTAAATGAAAGACACCTGCATTAGAGATCAGTTTCCTAATGTTCAGTTTAAATTCATCACGCTGAGCTATCCAAGGACACCTTTCTTGTCCTATCATTTGATGGAAATGATTTCCATGTGTTTTGCGATTCAACTCCATTCTGCCTTAGATAATGCAGTGACATCAAACATTTCAACTGGCTGACTACGCCGTGGAAAACTGGCTTTTTATTGTCAGAGTACTGGAAGTTGTAAATAAGAAGAGGAATACATTTGGGGCAAGAATAGTAGCACTCACATTTCAGAGTGATTTTGCATTTCAGTGTTTACAAATATGACATCAAATATTAGTAGTTTTATTTCATTTAATATCAGAGGGATTCTAAAAATGTGATATTGACAACCTTAATTCTGAATTTCTCTGTTTTTGTCAGTTTAATCCAGATCTTTGCTATGCAGTTCTGAACACTGCCATGCTTCTCACTTGTAAATAAGAAACACTTGGTTAAATACTTACATAAAGCTCTGACAACTTGACCGTAGCTTTGTATGTACTCTTTGGGTAAACCTTAAATATCATGCTTGTAATTGTCAAGAGGCAACTTATTGTCCCTTTATCAGTTCCATTAAATAGCATATTAATAGGAAGTTAATTAAGATGAATATTAATAAAATTTCAATTTTCTAATCAGTGTCTTAAAAGATAATATTTTCAGTTTTGTTTTTCATTTGGTGTCAGTCACACCTGGGTTCCATGAGCAGCTGTTTGGAGGATATTTTGAGATTCATCTTTCTTTGACACACCTCAATTTGTACTGGAATCATGAATGCATGATCTGAAATTGTGACCCTTGAAGTGAAGTCCTGGGGAAACTTGGAGGTATTTCTCACTGTTTTATTGCCCCAACTCCAGTTTTTGGCAGCACACTTACACTGGGTGAAGTCTCAGCGTTGCTCAGAGAGATTTCTCGGGGTTCTCCCAAACTTTGGCTTCAAGTGGGCTCTGTGAGCCTCAGTGGGGATTTTTTTCAGATCTCATACCTTGCCTCCAAACCTGGGTATGTTCTTTGCATGCACTCAGTGAGAGCCCCATTTGGAAAGAAAGTGGAGGTGGATACAGATTCTTCTTTGTCTGGGCTTCTTCAGGAATTTGAACCACCACACCAAACCTCATGGACCTTTAAAACTTTGTGGATAATTTGGCCTGTTTCCTCACACCCCCTCCCCTGGTGAGTCCATCCTTCTCCCTTCACTCCACTTAGGATGCAGGCAGCAGTCAGTCCTTCTCTTACAGGGAAGACTCACCACTTTCTGGATTTTAGTTCACTTAGTGTTTTTTTTGGCATCCTCAGTTCTTTAAGAGTTTTTTGTTCATTTGTTTTGTGTTTCTCTTTGTTTGTTTTTAAGTTATCTATCTTGTTCACAATTTTAGGTCTTTTACAGATTTCTAATTCCTAACCAGAAGTGAAATCTAGTCATTTTTATCGATATTTACAACGTGGTCCACTTGCTATTTGTAGCACTTATGTATGAATCCAGTGTGAAAAGAGCCAGAAAAAAAAATGTTAATGATAAGTATTATTCTATGTTAAGAACTGTCTTGCCTTTACCACCTATGCTGTGCGGTTCATCGAATCTTCTCATGCCTGGTGCCTTCTCATCACATGAGGGCTTTGTCTTCCAGGAATGCCATCCATATAAATAAGCTTTTTGAAAAGCTTGATCTGCTGTCTCAAGACATGTGTAAATGCTAGTTTAAGATACAACTGAGAGTCTCCTTGCCTTATTCTTTCCACAATTCCTCACCCACACAGCAGATTTCAGAAACTGTCTTGACAAATTTGTACCTCAATCTATCTAATTATCAGGGAGTTTATATTGGGATGAATTTCCAAATCTTGTTTGATTTTGCCCAGGAGAGTAGATTTGGCTAGTCTGTGTGTTTCATGGAGAGGACAGGCAGATGCACGGCCAATGAAACAAGGAAAGGCCCAAAGAAAGGAGTAATATATATATTACTATATATATATAATATATATATAATATATATATTATATATGTATATATAGATATATACATATGTAGATATATACATATATATCTATAGATATATACATATACATATATATCTATATATATACATATACATATATATCTATATGTATATATATGTATATATTACCCCTTTATATATATATTTCCCCTTTATATATATATATATATTTCCCTTTATATATATATAAAGGGAAAATTCAGAATGAGGAGATGTAAAAATAATGAATAGTGTTCATGTAGAATGCAGATGACCAAGAGTAACTGTTTGAGCCAATCTGTGCAGTGACAGAAAAACCCAGACTGGAAACCACTGAGCAAAATTAGTGGTAGAAATAGACAAATATAGAAAAATGTGAACAAATATGTGTATTTCCAAACTAGAAATCTCTTAGTATTTCCAGCCAGCTCTAGTAACCTTTCCTTTTCATGTTAAAGCAGAGATATAAGAAAACTGTCTCTGTCCTACCGCCATGCACTGCAGGAAGCCAGAGTCTCTGCCCAAATCTGCGCTGCCTCACCTCCCACCAGGATGCCTGCCATTGGCCCAGATGGCCACTTCCTGTTCCTGCTACTTAGATATGGGCCTCATCCCTCGGAATTCTTTTCTTCATTGTATTGTCTGGGCTCACCTCAGCCTCAGAAAATATCTCACTAGCTGTCTATTTCTGAGCATCCCTCCCTCTTTCCTTCTTTCTCTCTGTAGCCAGCACCATTTCTCTAGCAAATCCATTGACTTTATCCAGGCTTTACCAGACTGTATCTCCACCATAAACAAGTATGACTGTAAGTCCCTTTTGTCTAACAAAAAGAGGAGCTCTGTTTCTAAAAGGATTCCAATCTTCCTTTTAAATTGATCAGTTCAAGCTACTTCCAGCTTTTTAAAATAGCTGTCTTTTTTCAATTTCACTAAATTACTAATACAATAAAATGTTTTAAATGATATACATTTATTGACATATTTAACCCCCCCAAACACCATTTAAAATAGGTACATTTACTTTTATTTCATGCTTAGAGATAAGCAAAGAGATCCAAAAAGGCAAATTACCGGCCCAAAGTCATGTGTGTAATAAAAGTCTGACTCCTGAGCCTAAACTCTTGACCACTTTCCTCCAAATCGTGAATGAATCATGAAGCAGGCAGTGGGGTGCCATTCTCCTCAAGAAATGGCAGAACATATAATTCATTCAGTGCTTAACAGTAGCTTATGTTTTTCCCTAAACATTGGCTATTGCAAATGCTGGAGACAGTATGCGAGACTAAAAGAAATTTGTAAATTTGTGTTTTACACAATGTGAAAAAGTTTCAATTTCTTAAAATTTGATCAACTGTAAAAATGCCTCTCTCTTCAAAATGCACGTTCCTGTAATGAAACTCCCACCATGCTCCCTGTTTTGGGAAAACAATCAAAATGATACAATAACAGCCAAATATAAAATTATTATTTTACCAAAGAATTTGGTGATGAAATGATATCCACTAATTTCTAAGTAATTAGCTTTTCTGTGTTTTGTGAGGCAATCTTAAACAGTCAGTGTGCATGTAGGTATATTTAAAACAAATACCAATTCTGATTTGATCTGTGATGACTAGATCGTGGAACTGTCTGCATTTTTTCAAATAGCTAGATGAAGGCACGATACTTCTTATATTTTTATAGCTTTATTGTTAAAACTATCTGTATCAGTGAAGAAAGCTTTCAGTTACAGGGAAAAGGAAACCTGATTCACAGTGTTTTTAAAAAATGAGGATCTGTGTTTTCCTGGATGTAGGCAGATTTTGGCATTTTATTGGTGACAAGGATGTCAAAACCATTGTATCTTATTTTCTTGTCCTTGCCCATGGAACTGAAATGCAAAGGCTGCTGATGCTTTAAACTTCATGTCCATATTCAGAACAAGGAAAAGAGGGCAGGAGAAAAGGTCATAGGTTCTGCTTCATCTGGAAAGCAAACAGCCTTCCTAGAAACCCTCTTGACTGTCATCCATTTGTATGTCATTTGCATCTTTTTTGGCAGAAACTGGGTCATTTGCCCACATCCAAGTGAAAGAGGCTTGGAAAGTGGGAACATTAGAAGCGTCTTTGGCTGGGTCAGTGCCCTCCATCTGCTGAGTGGGCAGGGGGATTGATACTGGGTGGAGAATAAGCAGTTATTGCCCTTCTGAATTGCATTACCTGATTCTGGAACTTTACTGTGAAAAGTTATTTGATATTCAGTAGTTTTACTGGTAATTCAACCATATATATAAAATTTAAAGAATCATATACTTAAATGATAAATATCAACTTAATATCTATAGTAATTAAAAAAAATTTGATGGTAATATTGACTATCCTTTTAAGTCTTCTGTTAATGTTGTTGTTGTATCTTTATCAATTTAAGAAAAAGTACTGGTCTCATTTATTTTCCAACCGCAAATAGAAGTATCATGTTACAGTGAAATCATCAACGTTCTTTTCTGGAGACACCCCCCATCCACCCATGCATATTCAGGAATGGGAATAGTGTTGACATTCATGGAACTTAGAACAAATACCAATGCCAATCACATCTCAAATATAAACACGTTTCAAATTTATGTGGATTTTAAACAATCTGTTTTTTTTGGCTTGTAGAAAAATTACCAAATAGCATATTGCATTAAGAACAAAATGTTCTTTAATCAGGATCAAATTACACTCTTATAGTAGTAGCACATAATTATATAGATAGAATATTAAAAATTTTAAGCATATTCTTTAGACAAAATATCCAAAGACGCCAATGTTTTCTTTATTAAAAAGTTATTTTCCAGTTCACTGAATCAATGTAAATATTAAGATTTTGGTTTTATTAAGATTAACTCTAAATTTTTTATTTCTGTATGCAAAGCATAGAAGAAATTGTAACTACATCTTGGTTTGATGTTTGAAAAGTCTGGCATAATTTTTAAGCAACTTTCCATCTGGCTGGTACAGTAAGCAAATGGAATTAGAAAAGATTTGGTCTCTGTTTCTTGACATGAATGTTTATGATTGGTATGATTTCTTTGGTTTGCTTTTATTTATTACCGCTTTTACTGTTTTTGGTATAGCCGTGTGGATATGCATAAAGGGTGGCGTTTCTATCATATTATGGCTTAGCACATAAAATAGAAAAACATGTGTATTTTGGACCTACTGTCGTTGCCTAATCAACGGCGGCCCTTTTCCTTCCTGGGACTCTCCTCCACGTAACCACATGTTTATGGAAGATGACGTTATCCCCAGACCACGGGCAAATCCCTGCTACCCGAAGCTGGTCAGGATCATCGCAGTGGACTAGATAGTGCACACCTAGTTCTGACCAGTGAGAGGTGCAGGCACCTTGCTGGAGGACTCCCTAGAAAAGGTTTCTTTTGGCAAATAGAAGAACAGGGCAGGAAACAGTCCCTTTTCTTCTGCCTGCCAGAGTCACGTGTGCACAGAATGGCTGCAGCTTCTGGAGCCCATTGAGGGCAGGGGGAGAGCCAACCACTGCAGCTGGAGAGTGAAGACAGGCAGCCCCTGGACTCTGCGACCCAGGGAGTCTTAGTGACAAGACAGGACATGTTTGCCTCGTTTCTAAATTGTTTTCTATTATTTATAGCTCAGTGCATCCCGCCCAATATAATTGGCCATACTTACGTATTCTGAAATCAATATGTCCATTTAAATGAAATTTAGGGTTTTTTATACAGTGGTTACAATAGAGTGTCTCAAGCAGTATTGTGTGTGTATGTCTGTATTATATTCTTAAGTACTACTTGGAAGAATTTTTTTAGGTCTGGCTTTTAATGGTTACCTTACATCCTGACTATTTGATATTTTTTAGGATCAAATAATGTCACCATAAATATACATATAACATATTATATATATATATATTTTTTTGTCCATGTGGATATATGGACCTTACTTTGTCCATAAGATGTAAATGTTAAATTATATATTTCTTTTGATATTGATATTTTGTAATAGATGTTTTTTGAGTTGTTAAACATAAAAAATAATATTATAAATAATCAGCTTCCTACAGGCTTCATAGATATTCTTAATTATTTGGTTGTTGTCATGTTGTTTCAGACCTCATAATAACCACTATTATATGATTATTAATGGTTTTTACCAATTATTCTCTTTTTTCTAGATGTTGGTGAAGCATCTCTACCAACATATTAGTACAATTTCTAGATAATTAACTCTTATTTTCACATATTTCTAAAGTAAAATTTCTGAAAACCTCAAGCACAAAGACTTTAAAAAATATGAATTGATATAATTTTACCTAATGTGGAAGATTGGGAGAGGAGTGACTTTAATATCATATTTTAATGTCTAAGTTAATACCTCTGAAATTAATAAAATTAGTACAATTCATAACACATGATCAGTCTTACGCTACATAGTCATAGTAATATTAGAGCACATTAAAGTCATTTCTGGTGGATCCCAGCTGCAACCATAGACTCTTGGGTACCTTTTTTTTTTTTTTTTTTTTTTTGCGGTACGCGAGTTTCTCACTGCTGTGGCCTCTCCCATTGTGGAGCACAGGCTCTGGACGCGCAGGCTCAGCAGCCATGGCTCACGGGCCCAGCTGCTCCGCGGCATGTGGGATCTTCCCGGACCAGGACACGAACCCGTGTCCCCTGCATCAGCAGGCGGACTCTCAACCACTGCACCACCAGGGAAGCCCCTTGGATACCTTTTAACAAATGAAATAATGAGTGTCAACCCAGAGATTTGTGGTTCTAGCTAAATCACCATGTTCCCTGGGGATTCTTTTGAAGAATTCATCGAGCTGTAACTTGTCTTAACTAGTTACTAGACTAATGCAGAGAAAGACAGAAACAGAAAAGAAATACAGGTGCCCTCTTCCCTGATGGAGTAAAGGATTCTCCTCGTCCTGGAGTAGAGACTGCTCAGGAAAGTAAGCGGACTGCATTTTCTGGCTGCTTTTGTGCTTGGTTTTGACATACCCTTGGTGTCAGGAAATTTTCCCCTCAAAGCTTTAATCCCTCATGTTCAAATTTAAGCACATTTCCTCATCTGTAATCAGTGCGGAGACACAGCAGATGGTCACCATCTTCTATACACTAAACCTTCAAGCTTTTTGTTCAGAATAAATGATCCTACTTCAGACTCATAAAATTAGATGGGACCTTGAAGTCATCCCGTCCTTCCTCTGCCTTTAGACAAGACTACCCTTTAGCCATCCCAAACAGATGAGCAAATTCATCCTATTTTTAAAAGAGATCAAGAGAATCTAATCAAAAGCTTCCAACAGTCACACATTCCTCTGATGAAAACCCCTCACTTTCAGGAAATCAGTATCATTATCATCAAATAGCATTTTCTAAACACCCACATGTGCAAAATATGTTTGTATAATCAGACCCTAAAGAGGGCCCAAGAGGCCTAGAAGAAGGGTTGAAGAAGACTGCAAAGGTGCAGAATCCCTGTTAGGCTCTTTTCAAGGTAGTGGGGGAATCTAGCTATGGCCATAAACAGACCTACAGCAAACCCATCAAAGCACATTATTTTTAAGGGACATTCCAGAAACCCCAGAGGATTTTTATGTTTTTATTTAGGAAAATTGCCTTATAATTAAAGAATACATCCATTTGAAACAAATCTGTATTAATTTAAAGTCATAGCATTTGCAACACACGTAATATTGAATCAATTGCCTCTCTTACAAAGGAGGTGGGGAGGGAACTGTCTCTAAAATCTTTGAGTCCTTTTCTCCCATTTTTGGCTCTTCTTTCATGCCCCTGAAGAGCCAGAGCTCAAAAAGGCTGCCCTCGGACTTCCCTAGTGGCGCAGTAGTTAAGAATCCGCCTGCTAATGCAGGGGACATGGGTTCGAGCCCTGGTCCCAGAAGATCCCACATGCCGCGGAGCAACTAAGCCCGTGCGCCACAACTACTGAGCCTGTGTGCTAGAGCCCGCGAGCCACAACTACTGAAGCCCATGCGCCTAGAGCCCGTGCTCCACAGCAACAGAAGCCACCGCAATGAGAAGCCCGTGCACCGCAGGGAAGAGTAGCCCCCAGTCGCCACAACTAGAGAAAGCCCTCATGCAGCAACGAAGACCCAACACAGCCAAAAATAAAAATAAATAAGTAAATAAATTTATTAAAGAAAAAGAAGGCTGCCCTCAGAATTTTAATACTCCCCACCCAAGGCTGGAACGTCTCTATGTCCTTCAACTTCCCTTCCAGTCGAGGAATTCCCATTCTCTGAGAGTTACTGATGGCTACTACATTTTAACTGAACCGAGCAACTTACTTGGCGGTTGCCTTCTCCTACTATAAACTCATTTGATTAATGGACAAATGGTTGACTCATATCTGCTGGTAAGATGGGCTGGCTGCTGAGGCGGGGTGGTTCTTAACCAGCGTGGCCGTCCATGCCCACCCCGCCCTCAGTCATTCTGCCAGGGAGTGAGGCACGTGGCCTGGAACCAGACAGCAGCCCTCTTTTCCTCCCTCACCTTTGTAGGTTTCTCAGCTACACCCACTGCTCACCTTTGTGAGAAGCTCCGTTTCAGTGTGTAAGGAGTCACAGTGCTCCGAGTTCAGGAACTGGCCAAGTGCCTCCAGGTCCTTGAACGGGGCCCTGATAGGATGTGCGCTGCACTGCAACAGGCTTCAGAACATTTGCTGTACTAGCACAGGGGTTATCTCGATCACTGTTGCTGCTTGGTTTGGATTTATGCCCCTTTACCGTGCAGCAGCCGATTCAGTACCTCGTTGTAAAGTCTCCATACTGTGGGTAGCAGGTACTGTGTAGTAAGCCTTTACCATAAACATAAAATATACTTACAGAATATACAACAGTATTGATATATCATTCTTTTTATTTTATTTTATAATAGATATGTCTGTGCTGTTCCCTAAACGTATTCAAGGCTTAACATTTTCACTACCAATGAATAAAATGCCTAAATCTTTTAGGGAAATGGCATACTTCCTTATTAACATTATTGAATGTCTCTTATGTTTGAAAGAAAAGGAAATAACACTGGGTGCTTTCATAAGTTATCACATTTATGTCTTCTAATTGCATTTCAGGGTAAGAACATTTTTTCTCTTTCTCTCTCTTTTTATTTTTAAACAGAAACTAAGCCTAAGAGAGGATTTCATTATTAAAAAAACTGATCCCAAATACAGACATCTCTGGTCCTAAAGTGTGTGTATGTGCAATCATGTAATTAATTTGATCTAAGAATCAACTAACCTAAATAAATGCTAGGTTTCTAGAATTTATCAAAAAAAAAAAAAAACCTTGAGGATTGACTCTTGCTTATTTCCCAATTACAATATGCAGGATAGATATTTTCATTTCAGGATAAATGAAATCAGTGCATTCTCTGTATTTGATCTTGTATTTACTACACAAAGGATATCCTTTCATATAATATAATTCTATAAGAACAGTATAGTATATATTCTAGATATTTTCATTAATCAATATTACTGATTATTATGAATCACTCTTCAGATTAGGCTTTGGTCCCACAAACCTGAAGTACATTGGGAAATGCAGAATTAATTCCTTTCAACTCAGTTCAGGCTCTACAACTTCATGATTAAGCAATTTGGAAAAGATGATAGGAAATAGAAATCTTTCCCTTCTAAAGGAACTGGTGATTTCATGGGTATAGTTGCCCCAGTGAATTGTGTAATCTGTGAAAATATAGGGAGTTCTCATCTTTGAGAATAAATGGATTGAGTGAATTCAGTTATCTCTATTATCATTCAGTTTGCATATCAATTTTATTATGTGCAAAAAAGTAATGGATGTGCCCCTTAAAACAGCTTCACGAATTAAAAACCAACCACACTTGTGTCTTCTTTTTGTGGAAATTTATCTAAGTATGTTAGATGATTTTAATCCTCATCCATTTTTTGATATTTTGTCCCATCCTGTCAATGATCTTAAATGGCTCCTGAAGTATAAATATAAGGAGAAGATTAGGTCATTGTAAATTCAGGTGACTTCCACAGTTGACGGTAGAATGAAACTGGCCTCACTCACTGTCAGTCCTGTTCATCAGCGTGCTACCTTTCCAGGTCTGCAGAGGCTAGAGAGGTGATCACTCCTGTTTCATTTTTATGTGCATTTATTTTGGTTCTCAGTTGAATCAGCAACTGGGGCTGAAACCATCCTTGGAACAGATTGGATGATTGGATTCTTTTATAAGTAAAATAATTCTGAAAATAGAGCCCTATGGATTTCTTAGATGCTTCTTAAATATTTGTGGTCAGCCAGTGTAAGTAACACAGAGAATTTGTGGTCAGCCAGCATAATCTTCCTTTGCAAGCAGTGTATGCTATTCTTGTACTTACACCAACAAAACTGTCTCTGGATCACTGACATTTTTACTTAGGAAGAGTCTCAGGCATTTCAGAGCCTTAGTTCACTTAGCTTGTTTCAGCCATGGTCTTAAAAGCCTCCTTTGCTCCCTTTACCATCACCTCTTTCTTGTAAAAGCTGGATTTGAGCAAGATACCTTTAATTAATCAAATCCACAAGGCAGTCAGAACATTGCTTCTCTTGCACTGAAAAGGAAAAGACTGATCTCACAAGCAGATGAAAATGACATATGTGACTCTGTTTCTCTGAGTGGGCTCCGGCATGTGCTTAATCTTGAGTTTTCCCATTTTGAGAGACTTTTTGCCAAGTCAGCTCTCAGGCAATTCATGGAAGATGTTGCTATGAAACTACATCAAACACTATTCTAATTCTTGACAGGTTATTCTATACAGTTGCACATACCTGGCCTTCAAGATAGGGTAAACTAAAACCCACTGAAGAAGAATAGAAAGACTATTATTACAATCCTTGAGGAGTTCAAAAATCAATAATTCTGCAGAAGGAGAACAGGCCATTTATCATTGCTCTGTCTTTTTGATGTCAAGGGAAAAAATTGCTCTTAAAATCTCAGCTGATATTAGTAGCTTTAGAATTTACAAAGCACTTGTTTATTCCATATTCCAGTGAATTCTCACAGTGTCTTTGCAGTCAATATTAATATTGCACATTGTAATTGACCCATTTGAAAGCTGAGACATTGGGGGTCAGAGAATGTATGTCATTTTCCCAAGGTCATGCAGCTGATAAGTGATGATTCTAGGATTCCATTTCTAAAAGATTGAGACTCAAATCTATTTTTCCATCCCATTGCAATGTATGTTTTATTAACAGGATGTCTAATTATGAATTTGAGAATAATCTTTATTTAAATTACTATACTCAGAATATATTTTGCATATTTCTAAAAGTGATTTGTAAATACTATTTTATTTGAGAAAAATGAAGAGTAAAATGAATATTTTTATTTGCTCACTAGAAACAAATACAGACCCTCTGGCTGCACACTTTTCCAAAGATCCTGTCATTTAAACTATAATATCATTCCAGATTATTTGAGATTAGGTAAATTTACTGAGATGAGGCCAGTATACATTAGGGTTCTCAATCTTGGCACTATTAACTTCTCTGCTGAATAAGTCTTTGTTGCAGGAGGCTGTCCTGTGCATCGTAGGATTTGGCCATCCCTGCCTTCTACTTGCTAGATGCTAAGAGCACTCCCAGTTGTGATAATTCCAAATATCTCGAGACATTGCCAACTCACCCCCACTTTAGAATCACTGGTCAGCCTTAATTTAACTGCTAGGACACTTGCTCTGTTTTCCTGTTACTTTGGATAATGGGAAAGAGTTGTAAACTAGCTGAGGCGTGAATCTTTTCGTATTAGTGTTACAGTGGGTACATTAGCATGGTGCATAATTCCCTAACCTAATTCTATCTGTGAGGTCAGCCAAAACTAACAAAATCTCAGGCATGTCTTTTGATCTTCCTTTGACTCCTCTTTTCTGAAGTGAAGATCTTTAGCTTATTTTGTTTTTTCCCCAGAATATCCCTATTGGGAGACAATTGGTCCCTCACACTTTCATACATCTTGCAAGTTAGGCACTGACTGCCCTTTTGTTCTGGACTATATTTTCGTGGATGTTTGCAGAGCAAACGGTTTTAGAAAAGAGAGATTATGTCTCTTTGTGGAGCAAAAGGTAGACATGTTTACTTCTCATTGTAAACATCCAGATTCCCTGAGCTCAGGATCCTCTCTGTCCTGTTAGTGCTGCTTTCATCTGATCCTCTTTGTGTTGTCTTGTGAGAATTGTCACTGGGGGACCAGCACAGTGTTGATACTGTGGCTACTGCTGTTGCTGGGAGTGATAACTGTCCTTCATCTCAGAGCCAGGAGACTGAATCTCCTACCAGCATCCATAGAACTATGGCAGCCTAAATTTTAATACTGCAACTAAGACAGTTCTTCAACCCTTCACATTCTTGGGAATCTATCCTTTGACATGGATGGGCAGTTAAAGGCTGGTTATTTCTCAGAATGTTTTTGCATATATCACTTTGGTGGACTCATTGATGATACTGCATGAAATGTCTTTTTTGCATCTATTGAATGGGCATTCTTAAAAATATTGTCCACTGTATCACATACATTTTCCTTTCTATATAAGCATATTGTTGTTACAAAGGAGAAGCTGTTCTTTGCCTAAACAACAGTTGTAATTCATCTATGGACATCACAAAGGTATGATTTACTGCATTTTCATCCTTGCTACATCTTTTAGGAAATGAACGCCTCCTTTCTCTGTCGAACTCTAGTAGCTGCATAGTATCATTTGGTAATAATGTTCGGTGTTAATCTTACCAGTGACTTATTTTTCTACTTTTAAATAATTGGACACCTGGGGAAATAAAATTTAAAAAAATAAGCCAACCTCTTAAAAAGTTCACATAACAAGTCACCTTGGAACAGATTTTTATTATTAATTGGGAAAAAAAGAATCACTTGAGTGGTCCTCCTTGTATGGCTGTCCCCCAACAAGGGGATCACAAGATCTTTTGTCTTTTTCCTTGGGCTTCTGAGTTAGGAGGTAACTTATTTGCACAAAGATCCTAGGGATCCTCTGGGAGAAAAATGATTGTGATTCGATCACAAAGTTTGAGAAAGTTATGGAATGGACTGACGTAGGACTTGGCAAAGTATTCCAAGAGTATGACCCAGGAGCTTCAGGAAAACTCACCAGGAGCGTAAGAAGAGCCTGGCTGGTCACTTGTTTTCAGCATCTGACGTTCCTTAGGAGAGGCTAATTCTGGTCCACGGTGTTGCAGAATCTAGCAAGTCTGAGCACCAGCCACTCTGGCGTGATAATCTTCTTGGAGGGATGACAGATAAGCATTTGAATGTAAATTTTATTTTATTTTATGTTTTTTTACAAAAAAATATTTATTTATTTGGCTGCACCGGGTCTTAGTTGCCATACGTGGGATCTTTAGTTGTGGCACGCGGGATCTAGTTCCCTGACCAGGGATCAAACCTGGGCTTCCTGCATTGGGAGCTCGCAGTCTTAACCACTGGACCGCCAGGAAAGTCCCCTTGAATATAAATTTTAAGCGTTTTAATCATGGAACCCGAGTATGTGACAACTCTTAGCCTGTGGGACCAGAAAGGCTGAGTGACTTTCACACTGTGTCTGGCAGCCTCAGAAGGCACAGTTCTAGCAGCTGAAGATGAAAAATTCTACTGCTTCTCTCTCTCTCACTTTAGAATGTGTAATTACCATAGAATGAGTTGACCCTGGGGTTCTTGGACATCGTGGGCCTTTGTTCATTTGATTTTTTGATTGATTGCTTGAGGGGAAATGGTAATAATATCAAGTAGGGAAAATAAGTGGATTAAGGTTTGCTATTAATAATATAAAAGGGATGTGATTATCAAGAGTGCTACACTGTTTTAAAAATTTCTACCCTACTCTCTTAGCTCTTTATCTCATTCTTGCATGTGAGATAGCTACTTTAGGCTTTTCTAGATCAGGTTAGTTTATTAAGTTAATGCATCTACTTTAGGCTTTTGTAGATCAGGTTAGTTTATTAAGTTAATCATCTACTCTGTATTGATCCATATTAATGGATCAGTTTATTTTTTTATCTTTGGAATGGCATTAAGGATTTTGGTTGGCAGATCTGGCCAGTGCAGGAATATATATTATCTCTAGTCTAAAGATAGACTGTTATCTTTCATGACTACATTGTTACCTGATTGTGGTATCTGGAAAAAATCATAATCGTAGTAACTGATATCTTTTCAGAATGGATTCTTCTGTAGAAGCACATCCGTAGACCTTGATCTCAGAGTTGGATAATACTTCTAAAACACAATGCAGAAATATTGTCAGTATTGGCAGTTGTTAATGATCCCTACTGTTATGAAACAACTAAATAAAATAAAGAATGAAAAATGACTCCATTTAATTGGTACTTCTGGGAAATTCAGGTAGGTGTTGAAGTCATTTTAGGTCCTGGGCAAGTTACCAGATGGTATAATCTATATCTTTTTTCATTTCTGTAAGCCTGAAATATATGGTATTTTAACTGCTTTCTTTATGTATTGCATTCAATCAGGAACTAGTCTCTTGGCTTGGTGTTTGAGAAGGCAGTGCAAAAAGCATTCTGGTTTGAGTGCTGTGATGTTGTTGATCACCATCTATCTGTGACACTGAGCTACAAGATTCTGAGGAATATACAGATAAATGGTCATTTCAATGAATGTAACATTTTCTGAGAAACTTTTAAGTTTTCTTTGATTTTCACTAATTGCTTTTCTGTGTCACCTAACTATTTTATCAGCGCTAAGCTGATGAATACTTATATTTATAGTGAATTTTTGGTAATAGACAACTTAAACTAGTTTTAAATGACCTTTGTAAATCTACTTGTATAAATGACAGCACTAACAGTAAAAATAAAACAAAACAAAACAAAGCAGAACTAAAAAGAGTTCTTAGTGTTTGGATCTGACCCAAAATGACTATTAAAGTTGTAAATTTTCCCATTAAACTGATAATAATGTAAGCAGTTCTATCAGTGGAAATGCTGACATACTTCTGAGTAATCACATCCTTTCCAAGTGGCCTTTGATATGTTGATTCTACCTTTTACAAGCCTGAGTATATTTTTGATTTTGAGGAATGTGTTGATAGATGGTGCTGAATTGGAGGCCTACCCATATCTAACGGGATTCTTTGCTGCTTCTAGCTATTACAGTATTTTTCTGTTGAGTAGATTTTGCTTGCCTAAAATAAACTTTCTCAGTAGAGGTACAATCTGAGTGAATTCTCTTTTTCCAGACACAGTGATGGTCATAGGGCTGTACACTCTGTTTTGTTTGATGTCCTTTATGACCATTCAGACTTGGCATTCAGTACATAATGGAGGACAGTAGGGCCAGAGCAGTTTGCCTTGGTACACATTGGAGCTGGTGGCTGAGCCCCACTCTCTGTAAGAGCAGGAGCCTCCTGTTAAAGTAATAACTCCTGCCCTCCCAGTTGTGCTTCTGTTCGTGAGACTCATCTAAGTTTGATGATATGGTTATAATGATGGCTGCCTGGTGTCTCCATTGTAAAGATACATTTTTGGGGCAAATAATAGGTGATATAAGTTGTTGCTTTGTGAATGTCCTTTAATCGCAAGAACTTTCATCCAGTGGTTTTTAGCACCTAATGGTTTGTCCTTGCCAAAACAAGACATTATTGTGGCTTGCAAAATGGTGTTATTTCTAATTTTGTCATATCCTTCATATTTATTAGCTGGCATCCTTCTGTAAAAATTTCCTTTCTATTTAAAAAATATATTTTTATGTTTTTAAGTTATATACTTAAAGCATTTAAATATTTTAAAAATCTGGAAAATTTTAAAGAAATATACTAATTTCTATGAATATAATGTTTTGATAAATATAGACAAAATGCATATTACATGAACTCATAAAAGTCTTTTCAATTTATAAAAATATATATGTATATTTGTTTCCTTACAAGTAGGTTTTGTTAAAAGTAGAAAGAAGTAAAATCTCCTGTGCCTTGAGTTTCAGCTTTCTGTTCATGCTAAGAAATGCACGTTTCTTGAGGAGCTGGTATCATCAAGGTGTGATGTTAGCTATAAATTTGATGTAACTTATGTTTTTACCTCCACTTATGAAATAGGAATTTTTTAAATGCATTTTTTTACTTTCTGCATATAATGATACAAATGAACTTACTTACAAAACAGAAACAGACTCACAGATTTAGAGAACGAACTTATGGTTCCAGTGGGGAAGGGTGAGGGGAGGGATAGATTGGAAGTTTGGGATTGACATGTACACACTGCTATATTTAAAATAGATAACCAAGAAGGACCTACTGTATAGCACAGGGAACTCTGCTCAGTATTCTGTAATAACCTAAATGGGAAAAGAATTTGGAAAAGGATAGATCCTTGTATATGTATAACTGAATCACATTGCTGTACGCCTGAAACTGACACAACATTATTAATCAACAATACTCCAATGTAAGACAAAAAATTTTTAAAGTACATTTATAATATTATATGTACATACCATATATGTATACACATATATGATTTAGATATATGATTATATATACATATTATATAATATGTATATATGATTTCCTCAATAATTCATGTGGGCCGATGGTCAATAAACACACAATTCTCCTGGTCACAACTGACCATGTCAAGTTTATTTATTACAATACGTATTTTATTAATAGAATTTAAATGAAGTCTTAACATCAAAAACTCAGAAACTCTCATGGAGATCCAGATGATTAAATCCAATACATAATATGCCTAAAAGGCTGCTTTTGTTCTTGTTGTTGTTGAGGACTGACCATTTCCGTGGAAAACTTTCTTATCATAAAAGCTCAAAATGTAATTTTAACTAACAAAATGTAAAGGTAGTTGTCCCCATTCTGCAGTCTAGTACCTTCTTTCCTTTAGACTCACATGGCAGAACCTTCTTGAAAGACCACTCTAAATATAGAAAAGTACATCATCTGCTATTCAGTTATCTTGTTAACTTGCTTGTGCTTAGCATTTGAGTAGCTCTTGAATGAATTACAATAATTTACATAGCCTAATCTAATAAAGGATATTTATAGCGTGTGTAACAATGAAGATATATTCTTTGAGGACTTTTACAGATATATAAACACTTGTTTAGTAAAATTCGCATTAAATGTAGCAGATGGAGAAAGCCCAGATTCTGGAGTGAGAGACACATGGCCTTAATTTTCACTCCACAATTTATTAACTCTATGATTTGGTCATGTTGCTGAAATTCTCTGAACATCGGTTTTCTCATCCATAAAGAGGAGGTGGTAATGCATAACAAATATTTTGACAGGCTGTTAAAATCTGGAGATGATGTGTGTAAAGAGCCTGACACATAGTAGGTGTATGGGTCAGGTTTCTCCAGAGAAGTAGAATCACTAAGGTGTGTTGGGCTGGCAGGTCTGAATGCTGTAGGGCAGGCAACAGGCTGGAGAGCCAGGAAGACTTGGTGTCACAGCTGAAGTCTGAAGGCATATGGAGGCAGATTTCCCTCTTCCTTGGGGGATGTCAGTCTTTTTCTCTTGGTCCTCAGATGATGGGATGAGGCCCATCTATGTTATGGAAGGTAATCTGCTTTATCAGAGTCTACTGATTTAGATGTCATCTCATCTTAAAAAAACACCTTCATAGCAATATCTGGACTGGTATGTTCGATCAGCTTTCTGGGGATGGTGCTTTAGCCAAAATGACACCTAAAATAAACCGTCACAATAGGTGTTCATTGAAAGGTACCTACACTTGTTAAAACACCATAGAATTCTATATCTAAGACCTGAGGTCTCTCTCTGGAGAACCTCAGCCCCCTGGCCACTCTCCACTTCTTCCTGGCCGTTGCTTGGATAGTGGCTCCTATTGGCTCTTCTTACTTTCTGTCTCGCTCTTGTTTCCTTGATGTTTCCATGTGAATAGCATGGTTTAGGCCAAGGGTGCTGCTGGCTCTCAGTGTCCCAATGCCACTGCACCAATAAGGCAAGTGATACCTGATCCCATACACAAGATGGGAAGCCACCTCTTCTCCATTCCTTGTGTTCTACTTTACCACTTGTGCCCTAAAATAGCACTTTTCATCTGCCAGAGACCCATAAAAACCTATCACAAAAATAGCCACTTCAACTTCTAATTTGGCCTTGCTCTCAGTTGGTGCCCAAAACAGTCCCTGAAAGAAAGGACAGTGATTGCTGGCCCAATCACGTCCATTACTGCTGTATCTCCCAGGTGCATCAAACTCCTTTCTCTGTTTTCAAACAATCCTCCCCTCTTCCAACAAAGACCAAGTCAACACAGGGCATCATTCTTCCTCTGAATCCATCAGGACATGCAAATTGCTTTAGAGATGAATGGTCCCAGTTTCCCCCAACCAAATTCAAGTTGAGCTCAGTTGATGCACTCTTAAAAATAATTATTTTATTTTACAAATGCCCTGTAAACTGAGAGTTAAGTACTGTCATTATAATTCACTTGAAAGATGATTTTGAGGTGCAAAGCAAATAGGCCTGAATATCTATACCCTTTAATTACAGAATACACATTTTCTCCAAACATTATCTCCTCCCACTCAGGAAAACAGCTGAGTATCTTTGTTTTCCCCCCATCAGATGTTTTTATTATCATGTTCAAGGCTTTTGATTAAGTTGGCATTGTAGGAAACCCTTTTCTATTTTCTTTCATGTTTTTCTTGACAAGTCTGAATCAGTAATTCTGGCTGGTATTACAGGCTCATGTTTTTGGGTACATTCGTTTATCGTGGAATGAGTCACTTTGCTGTTTTTGTTTCCATATTATTCTGAAAGGCACCCACAGAAACATTACAAGAATGCAGAGTCGCAGCAGATACATTCTTATGCTGGGTCTGCACTTTGTCTCCACAGTTAATCTAGCCAACACAGCATCATCTTTGAACAATAGAAGGTAATGGCCAGGGATAAAATCATGGGCTTGGAGAAAACCACATTTGCCACCCTGAATGTTCACCCCACGTTTAATCTGAAGACAGATATTCTAAAGAAGTTATTTTTTATGGCGTCTGTCCTGGGCTCCCAATAGTGAAATTTTTTTACCTGGTATTTCTTTGTTTTTTATTTGCTTTTACTATTTCCTTAATTTTAAATTCTAAGCCCCTGGGTGTTTTGTTTATAAAAAGAAGTCTCAATTTTCCACTTTCTTTATGCTTTCTTAACCATTTTCACTTTTGCTAAAAGGAAAGGAGAATATATACAATATTTTTGCATGAAAGGAGACTCTTTTATGGCATTATATCAAAAATATAAAACGAAAATTAATTATCAGTATACCAAATGTAAATTGATGAATGAGATTTATTCACCTGAATATATTTGTACAAGTAAACTCATGGGAAGCTGAAATTAGATGTCATTTCTGACTCAGGTTCCTTGATTTAAATGGTAACAGAGGATCTGTTATCTGGAAAGGCTACAGGTTTTCATAGGGAAATGCAGGAGCCATTCCAAATGCTTAAGGCAGCAGCACAGTTCTTTTAAATCACATTTTTCTTGGAAACCTACATATAAACAAAAGCATAAAAAGGGAGTTCTCTTATTCAAAGAGTGGGAAGAGGGTAGTGTGTGTCAGATCTCACCTCATTAGCCTCCTTCCAAATTCTGAGATACCACAGGCCCCCGGCACTGGCTCCCAGGAGTTCAGATTGAAAACCCTGCACTAGAAGCATCCTGGCATTTAAATCATGAATGCAAACGTGTAGAGAAAATGATACAGCCATTTATCTCTCCCCTGTTACCTACGCAAAGTCCTGGAGGGTGGTCTCTAAATCAATTCCTTCAGGTTTTTGGAAGGGTCTCTGTACAGATTCTCCTGTGAGTGCTTTCTAGCCAGTGCCTGGAGGTGAGCTGGCTATGGTAAAATACTGACTTGAGCTTGCTAGTACCATGTGCTCATATTCCCAAGATAGTCTCCATGCTGGGAGGGAGGACAGATTTTCCTCTCTTTGTCTGCATTTAAAAAAAAAGTGTCAATGATCAAGTCTAGATTCATTCCAACTTCAGTTATTTCCTGACACTTCGTGGATACTCAAACACTTAATAACAGCATTGAGGACCCTTCCCTCAAAATTGTTGACGTTTGCCTTATAAGGGTGGTAGAAGTGAGGGTGTATATTTTTAATTCTGAAGGAAGTCTTTATGTATCCATAGGAAATACCGTGCTTTATCCTATTTTCTCACTCTGTATGTATTTGAGTAAAGACCACTTAAAAGTTTCCTCACATCAATAGAGATCACTGAGCTAGAGATTGCTTGTTGAAAAATTTATGGGCATAATGTATCTTCAAAAGAGTGATATGTTTTTTATTTTTGTGGCATAACATAAATGGATTCATAGAAATAGATCTGTCTGCTAATGAACCACAATGATTAAAAATTTAAGAAATGTTGAGTTTCTCCTCTCTGGAAGTCTATAATGACCTAATGGCCATGGGTCACTGATATCAATGAGGAGATTGCCATTCAAGGTCCCTGCCAAATTAATGATTGTATGGAAAACCTGGCTTACTTATCAGAAAGGGTACAAAGCAATAGACTTACTTACTGGGAGTCAAAATTTTGATAATTTTTTGTATAGTATTTTGTTGTAAATTTGGTACATTAACCCTTATTATTGGAGTTGACAAATTAAATTGAAGTCTGTATTATGGAATGTCATGAACTAAAAACTTGCATCTGTATCAAACAATTGCAAAAAAGTAGAGTGCCAGAATTTGATGATTTCATGTAAAATTGAAATGCTACAGATGAATCCTCATGGTGATTTAAGTTTTGTCACACACACACAGACATATACACAGAACAAAACTTTCTTCCACGATATTAAAAAAAAAAACTTGGTTTGGAAAAATCTAAGTATTTGGCACTGATTTAAATGTACAGATTTCCCAGTGTACTTTATGTTTAGTACCTTAGCATAATATTGATTTTAATAGATACTCCATTTCTTACTGATGTAAATATATTTAAGCGATAATACATCTATTTAGAATCAATTTTCATTAATGAGGCTGAGGCACCCTCTGTCTAGATTCTCCCAATTTTGGGTAAGTCACTTTGGTAGCTGCATTAGCTCTTCTAGGCCACTTGAGGACCTACTTAGTGAATTAAGTGGTACCCCTAATAAAAGAAATCATGTGACTTCCAATGAAACTAATTTATAACTGAGAACTGTGAAACCATTTAAGCCAGAATTAGTGTTTTTGAATGGATTAACCTAGAACTCATAGTTTAAAATCTTCCAATAGCATACAACTTTTGTATTTTCTAATTTTGTTACATTTTAATTTGAATATTTATCCCAAAATATTTTTGAACCTAGTCATTTGATTCTTTAAAAAAGATTAGACTAAAATATGCAGAAGTCGCTTTAGCCATACATTTTTAAACTGGAATCATAATTAGTCAGAAGGGGAAAATCATTTTAGTGGAAAATAAAATTAAAAAAAGCTAAACATTAACTGCTGAAGTTTCCTTTTGCCCTTTGCAAATTCTTTCTACATGATATCATTTGCTATGTATTTTTGAGTGCATATTTCCAAAGAAATTACTTTTTGGCTTAATGTAAAATTCTAGGCAATTAGATGCAAAAGTGTAGTAAAGCAACATGAAAATTGCCAATTTAAACACAGGGAAGCAAAACAGTCCAGGAGTTAAAGTTCTGACAGTTATGTTAACTACACACTTGGCACTGCCCACTAGGTAGGCAGACACACAGGGCTATTTTCACAGTCATGGAGGAGCTCTAAGTGAAACAGTGTTGAACCTACCTTTGGTAGAAAAACAACATAATTTCCAGGTAATTTTCAGACTGTCCACACCTGAAATATTTTGCGAAAATGTTGAAAAAATGTAAATGTCCCCAGGATAAATAGATCTAAGATAAATAGTCCATGAGGCTGCATTTAGGCGTTCTTAGGCAGGCAGACATGGAAGTGACATTTGATGATAGCCATTTCAAGGCTAGAGAAGGTTACTTCTTTACAAAAGAAATATGAAAATTATTAACAAAAGAACTTTAACGTATATACAAGTTGATACATTACTTAACAAACCAAACTGTCCACATAGGTTACTTCTTGCAGCAAAGTACTGTAACCGCCCAGCAAAGCCTAGAAGAAGCTGAAATATGGGTACACCTGACAATGTGATATTTTCCTAATCAAATATCCTCATGTTTGTTTTTGACTTTCAAACACTGAGTTGCAGTATAGGCACAAATAACCAGACAGACCCGAGTTCCAATTCTGGCCTGCAGTTGGATACTGTAAGGCAAGTCGTTTCTGATCCTCAGTTTCCTCATCTATAAATTTAAAATAATCCTACATTATCATGTTCTAGTGAAGAGTAAAGAGGGTAACGTAGAAAGAGTTATGCACGCAAAGGGCCTGACAGGAAATACAACAAACTGCAAAGCGAAATGGTGATTATCATCATGATTTTTATTATAGCCAATAGGTTGCCGGAGATTTTTAGAAGATGATGTTCTGAGATTTCTACTTAAGAATATGCATATGGTTACCAAGAGATAGACATTCGAGATTGTGTAACATGCTCTGGAAATAAAGTCCATGGAAAACTTTCCTACTCCACTGTTATTATTTAGTTTTCTCTTCTTGCATAGATATTAACTGTCCTGTTCCCAGCTTTCTCTCTCAAGTTTATTTAAAAAAAAAAAAAAAACTATTGAGAGTATTTACTGTGTACTTGACACTCAGTGGAGGATAAAGTAGTGAAGAAGTAAACATAATCCCTGACCAGTGGGGTTTATAATATAATGGATGTAATGGTGGCCATTCTTGGCTTTTGTGTTTGTTTGTTTCCTCCACCTAAGGGAGGGTAAAGGGCATGTGTGAAAGATAGAAAAATATATTCTTTCTTTTTCTGCTAATTATAATAAAATGTTAGAAGTATGGGAGTGGTAGAACAGAAAATAGAGGAATTATAATAAAACTCAGAAAGATATCCAAGTCCAAACCAAACTATCCAAATTTATAACACAGACCAAGAAAATAATCAGAAGAATAGAATTCATGCTCATTTCTATTGCCCTATCAAATCAACCACTTTTATTCTCCATGCTCCTTCTGTCTTTAACATGCCTAACTGGGTATCTTGGGCTGGCTTGGTTGGAGCACAGATGTTATTAGTGCAGATCATTTCTATCCCTCTTTCCTCCACACACCACCTGTAAATCTACTTCTATTTATTTGTATATTTATAAGTTTTTGTATTGTGACAGGAAAAGAATGGGAAGGGTTTAGGGTAGAAAAATTTGAAGGGATTACTAGGCAGAAACTGAAAGGAAGCTGATATTACATGGTGGTAGTTCCCAAGTCATAAAAATTCAAATTTTTGCCTTGAGTGACTTATTGGACCACAGGACAGAAGTTAAGGCCAAAAGCCCTGAAAAGTTGGAGACTCTAGTAGAAGACCTTACCCAAATTAAGCAGAAAACTTAGGGATTTCCCCTCTGGTAAGTCTGAATCAGAAGTGAAAGTCAAGTCTGGAATAAGAATTGAAGGCTTCACATTTTTCAAATCAGTTTCTAAGCATGATGTGCAGCACGCAGTATAAGTTGGCCAAGTACAGGTAGAAAATTCTCTGTGAATGGGAACCAACAAGAACAGCCCACAAAGTCTATGAATATTGGGAAGTATCTAGACGCAGCCTAGAAAACAACACTATTTACTATATTTAAAGGGGAAAAGATAAGTAAGTGCATGCAAGGAAACAGGTAACCATATAGGTGATCTGAAATATTTGAAAGAAATCAAAGGGAAATTCTATAAATGAAATATAGATAACTGAGACAAAAAGTCAATAAATAAAATCAATACTACATTAGAAATAGATGAAGATAGAATTAAGTGAGTGAGAAGAGGTCAGAAGAAGTTATGTAGAATAAAGCAGAGAAATAAGGAGTCATGGAAGACAGTGCGACATTATGACATAAGTTAGATCAAAGTCCTTGAAGGAGGAGAGAATGAGTTGAGATAATATTTGAAGAAATAATGATTGGGAATTTCCAGAACTGTTGAAAGACACCAATACTCAAGTTCAAGAGTTTCAACAAATTTCAAATCTATAAATGTGAAGAAATTTAGATATGGACATATCAGGGTGAAAATGCAGACTACCAAAACCAAGTGAAAAAATTTTAATGTAACCAGAAAAAAAAAGATTGAAAGAAATTAATCTGAAAGGAGAAACATTTCGTCAGTAATTGATTTCTCAACAACAGCAATATAAGCTAAAAGTGGAATGGTATCTTCATGGGCTGGATAAAATAACTGCAAACCTTAGAATTTTATACTAAGTGGAAATTTCTTTCAAGCATCAGAACAAACACTAGACACTATCAACAGAAAAATACTAAAATAATGTGCTATCAGCAGACCCCATTAAAAGTAATTTTATATTATGAACTTTAACCAAAAGGAAAGTTAACCCTAATGGAAGGTCAAGATGGAAGAAAAAGAACAAAAAGTTAAGGTAAATATGCAGATTAATCTAAATAAGCTTTCCTTGTAAAATCACACATATTCCCTTATGGAGTAAGTAAATATGAACAAAATGTAGAGTTAAAATATTCTCCACCACAGCATATTTTTCAAGTAAGGGATAGAAATAAGAGAAAAGGGTTGTATTGCCATTATATAATTCAGGAGGTGTATAAAGATACCAATTCACTGTGCACTTAGATAAATTAGGTATATGTGATAACATTTCTAAACAAAGAATAGAAATATAGCATGTAATTCCTGAAAAGGTTGTGAACCTATTCTTGAGTGAGACAATATTATTCAACCAGAGAAGCAGGACCAGTGGAAGAAGGTCATATCAGGGGCCGCTGGAATCCCAGGGGCATGAGCTTGAAATCTACGTTTGGGAAAGGAGGGAGGGGAGAGAAAAGGGGCAGAGAGAGTAATTGCAGGCCCAGCTGTTAACTGGAGTCTCTGATCTTCAGGGAGGACTTGTTCTTTCTTCTTAAAGAGAAGATCAAATCAGGCCAGGAAGATAATATTCCATTTGATCAACACAAGATCAACTGATTTGGGATTTCAGTCCTATATGTAAATCCCTTCACAGCAGCACCTAGATTAGCATTTGGTGGCGAGGCTTGGGCCTGCTACAGAATAACTGCCTTGCTTCTTCCCCTGATCCTCCCCAAGACAGTCTCCCTGGCAGAATCTCCACCCTGGCTAAAACGCACAAGAAGCGGAACCCTGGAAACCGTGGTTCAGCTGAATGAATTTGGCATATAACAAATGCATCATAACATCCATTTTAAGAAATTATAAATTAAGAACAAAATAAACCAAAAGACGAAGAAAGAAGAAATAATAGATATAAAAGCAAAATTTAATGAAATCGAAAAAAGAAAATAAGAAGGTCAATAGAACCAAAAATTGGTTCTTCGAAAAGACAGAGAAAATTGGCCAAAGAAGGGTGAGTTAGAATAAAGAGAGAGGAGTGAGAGACACACAAATATTTGTAAAGAATTGAGTCCTAAATGTTACACACTCTAAAAAGAGAATAGGGAATTTTATAAAACTTCTATGCCAAAAAACTTGAAAATTTAGATTAAACTGATGAATTCCTAAATATATCTTACTTGAATCATGTTGGAAAATGGTGTAGTGGTGTCAAGTCAAAAAATTGAATCAGTAGTCAAATATCTTCTGTGGAAAATAAGAATCTCCTTATGGTTTCTAGGAATGCTTACACCAAATATTATATATATATATATATGTATATATATATATTTTTTTCAGTTTCACACACTAATAAATACAGAATTTACAGAACTCATCTCACTCATGAGGCTATCGTAACCTGATTCCAACTTTTACAA
The DNA here is from genome assembly GCF_964270905.1 of Leucopleurus acutus. Classification (NCBI taxonomy): domain Eukaryota; kingdom Metazoa; phylum Chordata; class Mammalia; order Artiodactyla; family Delphinidae; genus Leucopleurus; species Leucopleurus acutus. The sequence goes on along the minus strand of NC_139160.1, from coordinate 72,671,134 downwards.
AACATTAGAAGAAAGGAAAATTATACACCAATACTGGTTACAACCATGTACACAAAATCATAAAGCAAAATTAGTAAATCAAATCAGGCATGCATCATAAAAAGGACTGTACATCTAATCAACTTTGGTTTATCCAGGAAGGCAATGTAGGTTTAAATTATAAATTTGGTCTTGTATTTCATTCACATTAATATATTAATGATGAAAATTATACATACAGAAATATGATAAAATTCACTATCCACTTATGATTTTTTAAAGTCATTTAGCAAAGAAGAAATAGATCATTTCTATTCTGTAGATAAAGAATATCTACCAAAAATCTACCACAAGCATCATAACTGTAAAATAGTGAAAGCTTTCTTTGAGTTCAAAAAAAGGATGTCTGCTTTTCTCATTCATATTCAATATGATAATGTGCTAGCTAGTAGTCCAAGGTAAGAAAAAGAAAATATAAAATGTATGAAGTATGGGAAGTAACAAAGTGCATAATTGTGCCGGTAGAAAATGCAAATGGATCTATATCTTTTTTTAAAAAATAAAGATTTCACAAAGCAGTTATGAGAAAAAAAGGGAAATAAGTCAAAAAAGATGGTGGAAAATACAGAGAGTAGTAAGAATGAAGTAGCCTTACTAGCTATTACTGCATTTTATAAGGCTACCATCAGTAAAACAAGGAGCTTCAAGAGCATGCATACATGAAAAATGAAGCGCTCCATATATAAAGTCCAGATATGTACTTAAATGCACAGAGCAATTTGTTAAAAGCTAAATGTGGCATTTCATAAAGTAGGAAAATGATTAACAAATGGTAAGAGAAATACTGTTTAGCCTCTGAAAAATAAAATGATCTTTAATTTCTACTTTCTACCTTATATCTAATATGTCCCCCAAACATCAAAGTATTGATGAAAACAAAAGTACTAGAGGAAAGCATGGGAGTTACTGGTTTTGTTCGTTTGTTTTGTTTTTAATGATCACATAGTAAGGAAGGCCATTTTGGGTATAAGACACAAAAATCATAAAAGACTGATATACTTGACTACTGAAAATTTTTAAAAGCTGTAGTGAAAAAAATTAAAAATCTAAAAACAAAATGATGAACTGGGAAAGATTGAGACATGAATTAAACACATGGCTTATTTCCTTAATACTTTAATATATTAAAGAGATTCTAAAAATTTAGTGAAAACAAACAAATAACACAGTTCACTAGAATCATAGGCAAAGGTTATGAACAAAAAGTTTCCAGAGAGAAGTCTTTCAGATAAGTAAAAGGGTGCTCACGCTTCCTCATGTCAAGAGAAGTGAGAAAATCAAGGCAACAGTAGTTCACTGATGGGCAAAAACTGAAGCCTTTAGTGAGCGGTACACCCTGTCCCAAGGTTGTGAGAGAATAGACCCTTTCCCATGGGTGTAAATATCCATAATCTCTCTGCAGGACTATTGTATAATATCCATCAAAACTTGATAGGAATAACTTTTCTACCTCCTGATTCTACTATTTAGTATGAAGTCTACTGATATACCCCCTATGGATAAAATTAGACATGAGCAAGAATAATTACTGTGGCTTTATTTGTAATACTAAGAGAATAGAAATAACTTCATGTAAATATAGATGATTGGATAATAATTATGGGATACCGGTTTAATGAAATATTAGGCATTCCTGAAAAAGAATAATGCGGTTCTTACATATCCATATGGAGTTACCTTTCAGATAATTTTCTGCATACATTGCCCTTTGTGTGGGAAAATGTATGTGTACACGTGCACACACAGACATATGTGTAGAATCTTCTGATTATCTCTGGAGAGATGCTCAGGAAAAGGATTGTCCATATGGAGGGAAACCAGGTGTTTGGGAATAGCCAGGGCAGGGAAAATTGATATTTTTTCTATCCCTTGCACCTTTTAAATCTTACCTCATATGTATTAATATTCACAAAATAAATATATCTTTTAAAAGTTGATGTGATACTGTTTTTTTAGTCAAAAAACATAGTTAAAATAAAAATACCTCCATAGTTATAAACTGCACACAGTAGAGAATATTGCTAGGAAGTATACCCATTTTATAGGTGATTATATTAAAGTTCTAGAGCTTAATTACCTTCTCCAGGCCATCCAAATATTGACAAAGTTTAAATTTAAATTCATATCGCTCTACGAAATCCAGCCTCTTCTGTTATTTCATACCCCCATATTCTACTTTTTAAAAATTCTGTACATTTGCAGCTTTATGAAATGTGGCAATAGCAAAATTCAACAGAAAAGAATTGGAGTTAATTGTTTTAATAAAATTCGACATGAATCCCCCAATCTAAATACAGTGTCTGGTATGTGGCATAGGCTCAGTATATATTTGTTAAACGAATAAGTAAATGAATAAAAGAATGAATGAGTTAGAGAATGAATGGTGCGTGTTGCCTTTGAAGGTTCTTGGTGTGGCGTGTGATATGGAATACTCCTGAGAACTGTTTTTATCTAGTTGAACTAAGGCATTCTATGACACAAGTATTTTTTCAGATTAACTGAAATTTGATACTGTATTTATTTTATGTAAATTCCCCAAATGAAAGGAAATCTTTTTCTCTCCCTGTCCATGTAAATTAGTAGGATACATCTATCTCAAATTATAGAGTAATATTTAAATGTATTTGTCGGTCTATTTATAGATACACCAAGGTACAAGATAAATTATTTGAGCTTTTTATCCAGATCTTCTTATTGAAATTGTCAATGATTTTTACTGTGAATGTGTGGCAATATGACATTACCTCCAGAGAGCTCCAGAGCAGCAAAAGCATTCACAGATCCGAATGCATCTCCAAGTGCCAAGAATATAGCTGATACATATGGGAATTGTTCCAAAAGACCCATATGGCAATGTGAGTTGAACATCTTTTACAGCAGCAATTCCATTCTAGCCCAAGTTCTTTCCCTTAAATAGCACCTCTTTTATTTCCTGTAGTCAAAACTGGCTGTACAATCTCCACTCTTGCCAAAGTCTGTGTCTGGGATGTGCATCTCCAGGAACCAAAGCACTAAACCTTTCTTTTCACTAGCCTGCTCTGCCAAAATCCATCTTGACACACCTTAAATTTCATTAGATCAAAGGCTGAAAATTATGTGCCATCAGAAATAGAAAGATAAAATGTTTATCTACCGCATTAGGGGTGTGCGATGTTTTTAAAGCACTTGAAGTTTGAGTGAAATATTATTACATGTCTCTCCAGTGCAGCAGGGCTTACTTCCGTGGCGTAGTTGATGGGTGTATTGTAATAGGCTGGTGGCAAATTCAAAGTGGCATATTCAGTGTGTGTTTAGGATGTTTATACGTTCCCTGATTCTTGTGGTCCTCAGTCTAATTGGAAATAAGGTTTACGTGGTGAGAACAGTGGGGCAGTGACACGCAATACTATATGAGCGAGTCCTGCCTCTGGCACACCATTGCTTTTAATGGATTGCTACATATTTGGAAAGTTTTATAATTTCTCCTTAAAAAATAACCCCATAAACGTCAGGAAGAATATTTTTCCTCCTCTTGGAGTTTGCATGCCAGGTTGACTTGGCTGCTGTGTCTGTAGGTGGGCTGGGGTAAAGGCCAGGGGGATTGAAAGAATTTTCTGAAATATGTTTCTTTGTTTAGGACTATTTCCTTAAGTAAGGCACTGTGTTTCAAATCGGTAAACAGGTTTCAAATTGGTAAACAGTTAACACTGTCATCAAACATGTTTTGTTAAAAGGCCTGATGGAATTCTCTAAAATCTATAGATCTGAATAATCCACTACCCACTCAAATGTGCATTGAGATAACAAAATTAACAATTTGTCCTGTTGCCAAAATTACATTTTTCTCGTGAAACTTAACTATTATATGCCCTTGGTGTTTTTGCAACCTTAATTTTTTTTGGATTATTATGTAGATTTAAAAACTTGTTAACCTTTGGGAATATTTTATATGTGTGTGTGCTACTTAGAAAATACATTTTAAACACAATAATCATATAATATTTTATATTGCATGGTTTCATAGTAGGTAACTAAAAACCATTTTTCTTTAAATAATTAGACTAAGTTTCAGGAGGTACGAAGTTATCCTGGCATGAAATTCTCTGAAAAATTCACTTGAAAATAATTTTCATTATCTTACACTCTGAGTAGAGAAAATTGAAATTAGTTTGTTTTATCATTGGTTTCTAAGAACATACATGACTTTACCTAGAATTTCTTAGGAGGATAAACGTATTCTCAAAGTTGTTTTTGGAAGCACATATTTAATGGAATAATCCATTTTTCATTCAGTCATTTATAAATTCAGTATCTAACTTGGAAGATAATAATAAAAAACTTATCTGTTCATTTATTAAAAACATACAGTTAACCTCCAATATACGTTGTCTTGTATTATGCATAGAGGATTAAAACAATATTGATGGCTCAGATTCATTTAATACAGATAGTGTTGAGATCCTATTCCATGAAGTTTGTTAGGTTGTTTAAAAGAAGTAAGGCCCATACATAATAGAATATGTCAAACTCAAAAAAAAGAAGACACCACCGCCATATAGTTATTGAGCCCCTTTAGTATGATGCTTTATATGTTACACTGTGAAGAATGCTAACTATTTTTAAGATGCTTGCAGTCATGTGATGACAAGAGACGTCCAATGACATAATCTCCACACCACATGGTGGTGAGTGCTCTGGGGCATGTGGCTAAACTGTTTCAGGGACATGAGAGACACCTACACAGAGAAGCTAGAAAAAGCATCAAGGAAGATAGAACTTTCAAATGTAGGTCTTGAGATTCTTTCTAAGCAAAGAACTAGCTTGAGCCAAGGCACAGAAGTCTATTAGAGTTCGACATATTTTGATAAATGGGGAAGGGAGGAAATTTGGTGTAGTTGGAGTCTTAAGTTTTATGGGAGAGAATGGCCAAGGATGAGCCCAGAGGTGATGGTTGGTGGCAGACCTTGAAGGTTTTCCATCCATATACCGAGAAATCTAGGCTTTACTTTTGGGCCTGAGGGGGGGTGGGGACAGCCAAAGTTATTGAAGTGACAGATTCCATTTTGGTTTAGAAAGATCTTCTGCTGATTGAGAAAGAGTAGATTGCAATGGGGAGAGGCAGGAAGACTTCCAATTTCAGTGGTCCTTGTGGAAGGTGACTTGTGATTGTGGAATTGGGGAAAAGAGGCAAGAAAGCTTGGGCAGGATTTGCTGGCCAGCTGGACATCAGTGATGATACATGGAAAAAAGCCAAGGAGTAACAACCTGGGCAGTGATATCATTAGCCAAAATTGGGGGTGTCATTTTTATAGAATGGATTCAAATAATATTGACCAGGTGAAACTTGAGTGAAAGAGCTGTGATTTCAGAAAACTAAGATTTTTAAATTCCAAGTATAAAAGTTGAAAGTCATTTTAACTGTGGTTTTTCCCACAGAAACTGGTTTAAACAGTTAAAAAAACAAAAGTAAACTAAAACAACCACAACACTGCATTTTGAAACTCTTTATCTCACTATTGGCTCAATTTAAATGATTTATCCAGCATATATTCATACTGCCTTTGATAAATCCCCAGTTAATTTTTTTGGGACAGCACAGCAAGGGGTTGTCATGCCTGAAGGGACAAGGGGTTGTCATGCCTGAAGGGACAAAGGGTTGGACAGAGATGAAAACTGGGGACAATGAGAGTGTAGGTCAGAAACTGCTGAGTGGGCAGGGGCTCTGCCTGAGATCAGAGGGGTGGGAGGGTGGGGAGGGCTGCCAAGGCTGTTGCCAGGCTGCCACTGGGTGTGAAGAGCCAAAGGCATAGTCCAGAGGGGCCATTTGAGTGGCCTAGGGAAATACCAGCAAGCTAACTGGGAGCTAATAACTGTATCCTTGTAAATCTATGTCTGCTATCATAGAAACAGCTTTAAACACTCCCAGCTGATGCTGGGTGGGGGCTGCTGTCTTCCTGTGAATGTGCTCCACCTAAAACTATCTTACTGCAAGATACTGTGCTAGTTCGCTCCCATTGCCTGGTAAGTTTTGGACTTACCTTGCCAAGGGTGTGATCCCAAAATAGGGTGGAATGATATGAAGTGGTGGGTGGTGCTTCTGGCACCTACAGAGTTGGCCTCCTGAAAATCTCCCTGTTATTTGGACTGCAGAAATGTGAAGGGGCCATTCATCTGGTGAAGTACAGCTGCAGAGCAGACGTGGACCCTCACCCAGGGCCTTCAGGGAAGTGAGTTCTGGATTTTATCCTGGGCACAGAAGAAACTGTATAGCAATGCAGAACTATGGGTAGCTTTTTCTTTAAGCCTATCTGTACTTCTAATTTCTTTGCATATTAAGAGTGAGAGCTACTTTTCCTACTAAGCTAGGTCTTACTTTACCATTTTTATTTTTATTTATTTTTTTATTTTTTTATTATTTTTATTTTTTTTTTGCGGTATGTGGGCCTCTCAGGCTCCGGAGCACAGGCTCCGGACACGCAGGCTCAGCGGCCATGGCTCACGGGCCCAGCCGCTCCGTGGCACGTGGGATCCTCCTGGACCAGGGCATGAACCCGTGTCCCCTGCATCGACAGGCGGACTCTCAACCACTGCACCACCAGGGAAGCCCACTTTACCATTTTTAAATGTGTTAAACTATTTGTGGGTCTCCCCTGAACGATCACCAGGTTTTCCATGTGCCCCTGACGTTATGGAGATGGTCTTTTAGAAACATTCCGTCTGTGATATCAACCCAATTAAAAAGCAAAAACAAACAACTAGACCAGACTTTTCAAACCCTGAAACACCAAAAGTTCTCCTTGATCTTTTAGTGAATATGAGTTATTTAAGTTAAAAAGTAGTTATTTGCTGTTAAATAAATTTTTTGCCAAATAATCTGACTCCATGATGCAGTGTAGTTATAATCCTGTGTAGTTAACCTTGTTTTTCTCTGGAGTCCCGTTCTTTGATTTTATGAGTTCTAAGATATTAATTTCATTTATTTTTTTGATATCTTCCAGTTTGCCGGAGTCCAGGCAAAATGATCCACAAAAATCATAGTCAAGGGATTCTGAAGAGCCGTTTAGGAGACCCCAATTCCCGGTATGGGCTGGCCTAGAGCTGCTAGTGAAGTGAATGGTCTTTAAAGGCTTTTACAGAAAGTTCAGTCTATGACTCACACTAGTATTGAGAAACTTCCTTGAAAGTCACTCCCTGAGACTGAAATGTATCTTCCACTGTCACTGCTGTGGAAACTCATACCTTTTTTTCTCTCCAATTGGCCATTCTTTGGCATGGTACTTCAGCTTCTGAGTCTACAAGGACTTAGCATACAATACTATATTGTTATTTACACGTTCTTATTTCATTATGTCTTTCTACTAGGATTATTTTCTTGATTTGTGATTAACTCATCCAAAGTGAGTCACGAGTCTTTTTAACCACATTGTTACATGTTTTAATTTGAATGTGGTGTTTCTGTATCAGAAGAGGGGAAAGGGCTAACATTTAGAGAACAGAGTTTGAGTCCATTTCTCACCTGGCAAGCCAGTTATCTATGTTTAACAAACTAACCCCCGAACACAGTGGTTTTAAAACAACCACCATCTTACTATATTTCTTAATTTTGTGGGTCAGGAATCGGGCAGAACTCAGCTGGGTGCCTCTTCTGTTTTATGTGTATTCGTGGAGGCCACTTAAGAGACATACAGGTGGTGGATAGGCTTGTCTGGAGTGTGTACAAGATGGTTTTGCTCATGTATCTGGCCCTTGGCAGGGATGCTAGAAGGCTGAGCTCATCTGGAACTGGTACCCACCGCACCTACCTGTGGCCTCCCTAGCATGGCAGTCTCAGGCTGATGGTACTTCTGCAGGACACCCAGTAAGGGTTTTCTAAGACAACAGGTGCAAAAGTGCTGCTTATGACTAGTCCTGCAAGGGCCAGAGAGTTACTTCTGGTGGATCCCATTGGATAAACATGTCACGAAGGTCAGTTAGATTCACTTCTCACTGGGAGGACTAGCAAAGAATCTGTGCTAGCTCTAGTTTAACATACCTGGGTAATTTTTGCCTGGTATGATTTTTTTTTTCATAATCTCATTTTCATGATTTTTCTTCAATGAGAGTAAAATAGTGCCAGCCTCATTGAGCTCTTATGAGGATTGAATAAGCTTCATGAAATTACTTCTTGAATTGTTATTTGCATTCCTTATTAATTTGTTCTTATTGGAATCAATTTTGTTTCTGGTCCCATTTTTAATTATTCATTATTCTGAATTTGGATCTCATCCTCAAGTTGGCACCATTTTACCTCTTGTGGATACTTGTATTATGTCCCCAATTTAATAACATCCTTTTTGATGCTGTCTTCACTGAGTGTGATCTATATGATCCCCTGGTGGGTCTTAGAGTTCTAATTATGTCTGCCCACAAGTTAGATTTCTTTCTCCACCTATCCTTAAAAATATGTCATCTCTATTACACAGGGAGTGATTGATGGCTTTGAACATACTCTTTTCTCTGGAAGAAGCTCTCTTTCAGATATCAGGTGTCTCTCACTGTTTACTCACATCTTTTCTCAAAAATCATCTTAGCTGAGAGGTCTTTCTTGAGCATCTTGTCCTGAACAGCACTGGCCCTCATGCCCTGTTGGGTTACTGTCTATACTTTTATCCTGTATTATCCTTTTTTTTTTTTTTCAAATCACTTTCACCACCTGACATAATGTGAATGTGTTTACTTACTGTATGTCTTCACCAACTGAATGGAAATTTCATGACAGCAAAAATGTGTTTCTTCAGCTCTGAATCCACAGGACACAAAACAGAGTCTGGCACAAAGTAAGTGTTTAATAACCAAAATAGATAAATGATTGAAAAAGCTTTGGGGGATGAAGATCACACACAAGAAGCTAATACAATTACTAAAAAATCCTTTTATGTAGGCCAATAGGTATCAAATTACTGCTCGTGAAATTTTATTTCATTGGCTATGATGGATTTCCGAAATAAATTTAGATGTGTCTATATAAATAGAACTGAACTGCAGATTGTAATCAAGATGCTTTTCTTGCTCATTTTCTCTTATTTTGACTCCTTATCATATTAGGCAGCCCTACTCCCACCCCAGAGGTTAAATGCTTGGTTTGGGATGTGACCTCACCCATACCCACAGAACGGTTGGTTCAGTGGTCAGTTGCACGTCTGGCCCGTGATATCCGTGGCCGAGTGAATGTTGTGGGAAAATCCCATGTTTGGATAATGATACCACAGAAGGCAGCGTCTTCAGAGTGGTCTGGCTGGCAAGACCCAACTCTGGAGTGACCCCAGTTGGATTGGCCGGACTGACTGCCAGGTGGAGCTGTCAGTCCCCTCTGAGCAGGGAACTGGGGTGGAGAAACATTTGTCTGACCAGTTTTACCACCTTAATGTGGGTTTGAGTCTTCTGTTTGCATGTAAACTAAAGAAAACGGGAAAAAACCATGTAGAACCAGTGCATCTCATCAAGACATGTTAGTGGTTGGTTGTCTTTAGTCATCACATCAACACTTCACCTTCTGCATTTTCACATTTTTGTTGTCTCGTAGACAGAGGCCCCTCAACCATAATGAAAAGTCATGATAATTAACCACATGTTCTTCATTATGCCCGGGGCTTTGAACGTGTCTCCCCACAGCTAGTAGACATTTCAGCCACATGTAGGATAAGAAATTACAGGATTTCAGAATCTTTTCTTTTAAGGAAAATGAGCAGCAGAATTTTAAAGCAGAGCGTGAAATGCGAGTGATTGCAAGTCTCACTGAAGTGGCGAATAACACGCTCCATGTTGAGTATCTGATATTTGCTTTCTGGTGCGCTTTTGATCTCAGAACACCTAGCAGGGCTGGGGTGGATGGAGTTTTGCTGACTTGTTGCATCAGTGCTAAAGATGAAAGAAAACAGTCTCCGCATTCACCCTGGTGTTGATTGTCCTATAAATAGGAAACTAGTCAGTTAACCTTGCCTGTTGTCATACCGAGAGCTTTATTAAAAATAAGCAGTGCGTGCCAGGGTAGCTGAATGTGGGATTTCTGCTTAGATGCCCACAACTCTTTCAAATACTTCATTAAAATGTGCACGAGGACTCCTTCAGTGCTGTGAGCAAAAATATTGTTATGGAAACTGAGGTCTGTTATCATAGCTTCGGTGATTTGCAGTGATTATTTAATAAATGAGTTTATGTTTGAAAATATCCAATGTGATAATACGAATTTACACCCTGCATCCTATTTCTTTTATTTTGACACATATGGAGGATGCTGTTTTGTTTTGACACCCAGAAGAGATGCTCTTTGTGTTAAAAATCGCTGAACAGTAATGAGCTTCTAGTTAACGATCTTACCAGATTTCCCTAACATAAGGAAATCTGATACTGATGAATCTATAGCATTCTACAATAAGTAATCTTAGATGTGTGCATCATTTCCAAGGGGGTTTTTAATTGGCCTTACCAGGATTTGTCAGAAGATTTGCTGTGTAGGTCTTGTCTGGATACAAAGTACATCCTGCAAGCCAGAGCAGGATGCAGACCATAGTGTGAGGAGGGAATGATACTCTGTCACCTACATGACACCCTCTTCAGCTTGAGAGCAGAGCCCTTAGCAGTGGTAGCTTGTGCATGGGAACAAGCTACCGTTCCTCTCTCAGCGTGAGTAGAACTAGTCTTCCTCCTAAGAGGGCACAAGGGTGAACAAGAAATTTGAAGAGCAAGTGGTGTCCTGAAAAGGGCGCTGGGCTGGAATCTGGAAGTCAGGCCAGCTTGCAAATGGGTGCTGCTGGGAGTGTCCGTTCAGGTCTCCAGGACCCCCTTTTCCAGGAGCAAAATCAAAGGGCTGTTCAGAAATGCTGGAAAGACCCTTCCCGCGTCAAAGTGTGTGTGACTCTATGGATATGGTTTTATAATTTCATTTTACTGCTGTAAAGGAAACACCTGTGTCTATGCTGCTGGGTAGAGAGGGCACATCCTTTCCCTTCCTCATCATAATCCGTTATCTGTGAAACAGCAAATAAACCCATTCAAAGCTCTGCAATGGAAAGTTGTTACCCAGGGTTGCCTAATCATTCCTTCTCTTTAACAGGACAGAAACATCATATCCTGTTAGAAAAACAGAGAAGTGTATCTCCTGTAGTCAGACTACTAGGATTTAAAATTTAGCTCCAGTATTTATGTGCTGCAAAACCTCATGCAAGTTAATAACTTTTTCCGTGCTTCAGTTTTCTCACCTGTAAAGGGGATAATGATAGTATTTACCTTTTAGGATTATGGGCATTGAGGAAAGAATCCCCTATGAGGAATATAGGAAGGAATCAATAAAATATCAGTTATTCTTTTGATTTTCTTGAACAAATTAGAAACTGGTGTGAAACTAAATTAATAAGAATGAGCATTCTGAGGTGCCTGGGGGTTTATCACAATGGTTAGTCAATCTTAACAGATAGGAGATAAAACAGTTTATTAGTGACTGTGTTAGTCAGCTCAGGCTGCCATAACAGAACACCACAGACAGGATGGCTTAAACAACAGAAATTTATTTTCTCACAATTCTAGATGCTGGAAATTTCAAGATCAAAGTGTCTTCAGGGCTGGTTTCTGATGTGGCCTCTCTCCTCGGCTTGTAGAGTCACCTTCTCAGTAAGTCCTCACATGGCCTTTCCTCTCGTTACTGAACTCAGGTCTGGCTGCTCGCTGCTTGAAAGCCAATACTCAAGAGACAAGTGTTGGTAGAAAGGAAAGTTTGCTTTGTTCCAGAGGCTGGCTATCGGGGGAGAAGGCAGACTCGTGTCCGAAGGCCAACTCCCCACCGCTGATCTGTCAGTGGTCAAGAGCTTTTAAAGCGGAGTTTCAGGGGTGTATAGGCAGAGGAAAGGGGCTCCATGCAGAAACAGCACAGTCAGCTCTGGCTCTCATCTTGACATTGGTCATCAGTGGTCTGATCAGCATCACCTTGCTTGTTTTAAGTACAGTTAATCTTCAGTTCCAGGGTCAGTTTGTTCCCATTTCCTTGAGGCCAGTTCTCAGAATTGTGGCAGCTTATGTCATGGCTACAGCCTGGTCATTGTGTAGTTAACATCTTCCACCTGGTGTGGGTTTCAGTGTCTGTAGACAGCTCACAGGATATGGCTCAGAATATCATCTGCAGCCCTTGAGGAGGAGCTAAAGATCATTAACTTTGTTTAATGACTAAAGTATTAATATTTGGTCTTGTTTGACTGCTTTCCTCTGCATTTTCTCACTTCTCTGATTAAATTTATTCTTTGACTAAAGTTTTTCTATGGACAAAAGAGAGGTGGAAGACATGGGGGTGGCGTCTCTTGGGAGGGCCCATAGGGTCCTGCTCTGTTTCACTCTGTGCATGTGGGTAGGAAGGAGGGATCTCCAGTGTCTCTTCCTCTTCTTATAAGGACATCAGTCTTATAAGATTAAGGCCCCATTCTTGAAATCTAAGTCAACTTTAATTACCTTTCTAAAGACTATTTCCAAATACAGTCACACTGGGGGTTAGGGCTTCAGTATATGAATTTGGGGGAGGGGGGAGCACAATTTAGTCCATAACAGTAACATTTCAATAGATACAAAATTCAGAAAAGACTGCTGCCTTGTCTTTACCTCTACATGGTTTCACAGCATGTGATAAATGGTGTTAGCGTCTTCATTTTCATTGAAATTAAAATTATATTGGAATAAGGGATGACTAATATGGGCTTAACATATTTCCACTTAGACTGATAATGTCTTAGCAAAAGACAAGGCTTTGATATTCCTTAGAAATTTGTCTAGAGGTTGACTAATATTTTTAGTTTAGCTTTCTCAGATATGTTTTAATAAACTGTTTTTTGTTATTATCTGATAATATTCAATGAAGATAAATTGGAAAACACAGATCCATAGATAAACGTGTAGTAGAACCAAAACCTGTCCTTGTCACAGTACTCAGAGGTAACTCGGGGTTATTGTAACATTGTCCTTTATAGTGAATCACAACCATTATGGCCTGTTAACTGAGGTGAATATCCTAAGAGTATAAGCTGTTGGGTCAATGCATGTGTTTTTGTGTGTGTGTGTGTGTGTGTGTTTTGCGGGACGCAGGCCTCTCACTGTTGTGGCCTCTCCCGTTGCGGAGCACAGGCTCTGGACATGCAGGCTCAGCGGCCATGGCTCACGGGCCCAGCCGCTCCGCGGCATGTGGGATCCTCCCAGACCGGGGCATGAACCCGTGTCCCCTGCATCGGCAGGCGGACTCTCAACCACTGAGCCACCAGGGAAGCCCCATGTGTTTGTTTTTGAGGTGCATTGAGTTTGATACACCATGGAGACACTTAAGAGATGTCCACAGGGTATTGGGCTTCTGAATAGGGAGATCAGCAGCTTGGAGGAGAAGGCTGACTTGCAGACAGATGTTTGTGCACATCTGTATATGGGTAGTGACTGTTGTGGATTCCTGCGTGTGGGTGAAGTTGCTAGAGGATACACATCCAAGAGGAGGGGTCTGCTGACCAACAGCAGCACTTTGGGCACAGTGCCTCAGGCCCACAGTACTTTTAGGGGCCCATGAAAATATTTCAATTTATTTTAAAATCAAATGGAAAAAGAAAAAAAAAATTAGGGTCAAAGAAAATGTCCTAATTTTATTTCCATGTCGGAATAAAACGGCATGTTCAGGGGCCATAGGAATCTATTAAATTTTGCCTAAAACAGAAAAAAAAATAAATGTTTAAGTGTTTAAAAAGTATTTTTTAATATTGATAGTATTATGGTAGTAAGGTTCAATGAAGGCAAAAATTCTTAGGGCCCACGAAGTTATATTGTGGCCCTGGTATGATAGAAACCTGGAAAGAGCAGTCTTAAAAAGATTTTGGAAGAAAAAATACCTACACAAATGTCCCAGGGGGCTACCACAATTCACTTTCTCATATGCCCCAGGCCCCGAGGACAAGCAATGACATTTTTCTACAGATCTCTCTGGTCCCAGAAGGCAGCATGGAGATGGTCCCTCTGTTCTGAGATTGTTATTTTCCTATTATACCTCAGTTACATTTATAAAGCTCTTTTTTTCATGCCAGCCTAAGTGGTTTTCAGAGTTATTAATTTTAATGTTTAATAAACCAGTTGCCATAGCAACAATCATATCACAGATGTTCTGTTAAAGCCTCTCCAAAGCATACACCTTTGTCAATATGTTATTTTGAACATCTCAAAGGATAAATACTTGAAACAGCCAACGCATCTCTCAGGTTTCAAGCTCACAATTTGCATCACTAATTATATACTCTCTTCAAAGAATCAAAGAATATATAGTATTTAAGAGAAGGTTGATGAGCTAATTTATAGAATATAATACAGGAAGAGGTCAAAATAACACTTCTCACTGTTGGAAATGAAGTGTAAGATCAAGAAATCAAAAGTTATAATCATGGAATATGTATATACATATATGTTTTTTAAAATGTTAATTATAAACCACAAGTGCCACGAATGATTCACAAGTTTTAACTCCATAGGTATTTTTCTCCAGTGAGTGGCACTGATTGTTATTTTGCTTGTAGAGTGTGGACTCCCGGCATGCATGGGTCACTGCCTGGGAAATTATGCAATGTTGGTTAACTTTCTTTATCCCTATCTCTTATCTGATCTTGACGTGAAGGCATTGAAACTATCTCAAAACCTTGATGAATTTTTCCAAAATTCAAATGATAATATTTAATAACAACATATTTTAATGACTAATTAAATGCTTTTGACTCTGGTTTCCTTTTCTGTTTTTTTTTATTAAGGCTTTTTAAAATTGCTTTTTTATTAACAGAAGGTAATAACAAATAACATTGGCTAAACGTCACTCTGAAACTTAGAAAAACAACAATTTTCCCCCTAATTTTCATCTGCTTCTTTGGAAAAACCAGAAGGAGAAACTCAGGGGTGACAGACTTCATTCTGATCTTGACCCGTCATGGGAGCTGGTCACTGAACCATCTCTTGCCCTCACTTCCTTGTTTGCAGAGCGGCGAGAACTCCTGGTTTATATCACGAGGTCCAAGTTAGGACCAATGACCATGAATTGTTTTCTGAAGGAGCCCCAGGCCTTCCCCTTCTGAGATGTGGCTTGGACATGGACTACAGTCAGAGTTGGTTTAGACGGTCAGTGTGGGAAGTGAGTTTTTAGTGAATTCATGTGCAGAGGGTAGAGGAAGAGGTCGATGTTTCTCGTGAGAGTTTATGCACGGTTGTGTGAGTTAAACGTTGTTTTTCCTCTTCCCCAGCTCTGGAGAGGCAGGACAAGCCTTGTCTTATGTCTCCCAAGGGTTGGAACCTTTGGCTCCTTCTGAATACCAGCCTGCCCTGTACTAACACCGGATGTTTCCACGACAGAAACTCCACATCCATTTGTGTAAGGATGCATGACAAATTTCATTTAGAGCAGCGGTATAAGAGTCATATTCAAATGTGAGGCAAGAGTGAGCACAAGGCTTTTATTTGTTCTTTAAGAAAAAATTATGTCTTTGTGAGTTTAAATCATCAGCCATGCTGCAGGAAGAAAAATGGGTTGTAGGCTGGCTTGGTTTCTTCATGACTGTGTGAAAGTGGACCATTAAGATCTCCCTGAAAGATTACAGACCTGCTCATTAATTTTAAATCTCAGACCTTTGAATTAGGATAACACGAACAATTGAATTTAAAATAATTTTTTTTTTTAAAAATGGGTCCTCTATCATCTCTGAGAACCCTCAGGCTATGTAAAAATATGGTACACAAGGCCTTGCTTTATTTACCTGGGAGAATGTTATGGTCTATTAAGTTGGTCCTTTTAATTTAACAGTGAGTTCATGGAATGCTTTCCAGTCAATATTTGTAGAAAAGTAAAAAACAAAATGGGCATTTTTTTAAATCTTCTTTTTAGATTTTATGTTTTGTGGTTGGGGTTGGTGTCTTGGGTGACCAACTGTTTCATAGGTCAAGATGCGTATTCGCTTCTTCATTGGGGCCCACGTGACACCACTGACATCTGCAGATCTGCATCCTTTTCTGGCTCCTCTTTGGGATTAAAGATGCATGTTTGCAAGATGAGAAGCAGAGATAACAGCGATGGTTTGCCCTGGGGAGCACAGTGATGCTGATTGGACCATTCCTGGATTATGGCCTTCTAGCATGATGCTCTTTCATGTTATTTCCTCATAGTTTCTCTATGAGATAAACCCCACCCAAAATATTTTTTTCCTAGCTCAAAAAAAACACAAAAAACCAGTTTAAAAGATACCCTTCAAAGTGACAGTACTCTCAGTTGAAATATTTTTGGAAGAAAAATTAAGTCTTATTTTAGGTTCACTTTAGAAAATTTGTTTTACTGTTTCAAAAATAGACAGAAAATAGCGTAGATTCTTTTATTTTGGAAATCTGAGCTCTTTGCCTCAGAAAATGAGGAAACATTCTTCTGCTTTTCAGCACTTACAGTGATACTATTGATATTATTGTACACATTTTTTTTTCTTCTTTATCAGATACACCATACGCTTCCTGAGTATATATTCCAAACTACTAAGAACATGTTTTTCCAGTTTGCTTAATTGTCAGTATAATTATAATTAAATAATTTTCTTCCCCAAAATGTTTGTTTAGGCAACAGATTTCTGCATATTTGAAAACCTAATAAAATGTTTTATTTTAAAGCTCTTCACTCCAAATAGACAATTCTGCACTGTTGAGTAGTTGTTTAAAACCAAATAAACGGTTTGGCTATTATGTCGAGAGAAAAAAAAAAAAAGCATGGCTTGTGATGGATATTGTCAATGTAGCCACCAAGTTGAAGATGATGAGGGAGTTGTTAGCTCTTATTTAGGAAACTTTCAGGAAGGTCTAGAGCTGCTGGAAAACAGGATTGTCCACGTTGACCCTTGGGAGTAAGTTGTCTTTCAGACCACCTAGGGTCCAAATTTGGGGAACATATTCTGTATGTCAGAACATGGTCGACTGCCATTTTAGATTGATTATTGCTTATTTCAAGTTTATGATGCCATTTCTGTTTTCCCTGCATTTCCACACTTCCCGGAAGACTTCCTGAAATCATTCAAGTTTATCCTCATTTTTTATGCCTACTGACCAGTCAGTCCTTAAATAACCACTTTCAATCTAGAGTTTACCTTATCCTTTTGCAGTAACTTTTCCTAAGTCATCAAGAATAATCTTACAACAAGGTTCGGTGGCTTTTTTCATGTTATGACTCACACCCTCTCTGAAGTGTTCCGCTTCATTTGTTGAACATCTTAGGTTCTCCTGGTTTTCGATCTGTGTCTTTGAGCACTCATTCATTCTCCCTTTTTTCTTCCACTGCATTTCCCATCAGTGTCTCTTTTGGAATGAGTAGTTTGATCTCTCTCTCTCTCTGTCTCTGTCTCTCTCTCTTTCTAAATATATGCAGAAGAAATATATAAGAAGAAATGGAGTGCAGTTAGTTATAAATGTTTAACTATAAGCCAGTTATTTAATCTCCTTACACTAGCTGGTATGCTTGTTATAAAATCCAGCTCGTTCCCTATGTCTTTATTTGCCATGTGAACTATTAATAGAGGTAATCTAAAACCACAGAACCTGAATCCCTCGCTCCCACACAGAGGTGGCCTGTGGCTTTTGGCATCCCTTTAACTTGTCTCTAGAGTTCAAGTCTACAGCCAATAGAAGAAGCCCTCTGGCTAGAGCCTGCATCCCTGTTCTGTACAGTGTGTTGAAGAATACACATTGCACCTCTGCCTCTGGTATGTTGGAGCACATTAAATGTCATCTAGCCATAAGGCAGGGGAACACTGCAGGAGAGGATGTGCTTTCTCTGAGTCATGCTGCTTTCAAATGAAATGGCACTGATTTAAATCTGCATGGCAAACTTGCCTGAGCTAGAATTTGACCGGAACCCTAGGGTTAATAGCTTTGCTCTTTGAGAGCTCCAAGCTATTTTCATTCCAGGCCACTTTTACATTTACATAGTCCATATCACTGAAGCCCCAAGGTACTTTGCCAACAAGAAGCAGATATTTACTTAGTAAAGTTAATGTACCTCCCCAATGCTTTTTAGCCTTCGGGCACATTTTCAGGTAATAAGAAAAAAAATGTATATATATATATATTATATATATATATATATATATATATATATATATATATTCCTTTTAGTTTCTAAAATAGAAAGAATAAGGGGATATAACCCAAAGCTGGTTATGCTTAAAAAATATAATTACAATGGTAGGTCCATTTAAAATCTCATGACAACCCTTCCATATTTATTATTCCAGTATTTTAATTCACTCTTAGGCCACTTAAAAGAAAAAATAAACATTAAAATCAGGAGAAATCAGCCAGTGGGCCGTAGCAAATGTGTACTAGGGTATGCAACCCACCTCAGGACCACAAGCAAATGATAAATTAGATAAGGCCAAGAGATCTGAGCTCAGATCTGAGCTCCTAACTTTTAAGCAGAAGTTCTGATCAATAACAGTTATGGAGTGTGTCAGTGGCCATGAGTCAGGATGCTTCTTGTTACAAGTGAGAGAAAACCCAACTTAGCTCTGCTTAAGCAAAATACAATACTTTATTGGCTTGTATAACTAGCAGTTCAGGAAGAGCTGATGTAAGAGCTCAGAGATCACCACCAGAATATGGTCGATCTCATTTTACATCTATTTGTTAAGCTTCATCTGTGTGAACTTTATTTTTAGATACCAGCACCTACGGAAAGAGAGGAACACTTTCGCAGTGTCCCCAACTAAAACCCCAGACTGGAGTATTAGAGGACCCCAAATAGCCCAGTTTGTGAAAGTGCCCACTTCAGAACCAAGCATGATGGCCAGAGACATGGAAGGTGCTGATTCCCAAAAGTGATATCAGACATCATGTCTCCAAGTCAATGAGAATGATGTCCTCTGGCCTCCACCTCCTGGGGCTGGGGGTGTAGTCAGCCTGACCCTACCAGCGAAGATGGTGGTCACCCCAAGCAGAGTGCGGGTTTTCTGTTGCCACAAGAAGCTTACTGCTGGGGCCAGAAAACATCAAAATTCATTATAGACAATAATTAATGAAATCCACTGACACTTCTAGCTCAGCTGGGCCCCAGCTGGTTGCCATTGCTACTTCATAAAAATTAAGACATTAGCCCAGTTTTTGAGCACTTACTGTAAACTGGATCCTATGTTAAATAATTTAGTGAGATTTTTCTAATTTATTTCTCACAGCAGTCCTGTGAGGTAATTATAATTATTATTCCTTTTTAGAGCTAAGGAAACTGAAATGCAAAAAAAAAATGTATAAGTAATATGCACAAGGTCACGTAGCTAGTGAAAGGAAAACTGAGTTTGGACACAGGTCTGATTACAAAGCCTGCATCTGTGCTCATAAAGAAGATAGATAGAATACTGGTTGAAAATGTAGATTCAAATCTAGTTTCCACCACTTAGTAGCTATAATTCTTTAAATCTTTCCCCTAGGCTTTGGATATTTCCTCCTGTAGCTAATGTCTGAACACTTAAAATTATTGTTCCTGTTAAACCAGGTACCTGCAGCGACTTGGGATTAAAAATCATCCTTAGAACTCCAATGTCTATCAGCGTCATTTTGCAAGGTGGGCATGTTAATTACTCCAGGAAATTTTACTTAAATCCACCAACCTTCACTTCCAATGTTCTTCCGTGGGATCCTTTTTTTCTTTTCTCTGGTTTAGCTTGACTCAGAGTCTGTGCAATCCTCTATAAAGTGGCTTCTTCAGTGCTGTATGTTCCTTGCCTACATACTGCCTGGTACTCAGTACCACTTTGTGCCGACTCTGTTCCACATCTACCTTGATCATCAGGCCCAACTCTCCCAGCTGTAGTAGCACAGTCAGAGAGAGATCCCAGCAGACCCAGTTTCTCTAGACCCGGTCCTCTTAAAGGCACTAGGAGAATGAGAGTCTGCTTTTTCCTAGTCCCTGGTTCCTTCCAGGTAGTGATTTTAATATGTGGGACCAGAGAGACAATATACAAATGCAACCACATGATTAAATATTACCCATGATGACTTGGTTAGATTCAGAGGGAGGCACAAAGCTCAGCACTCTCCAAACACACTTGTTCATCAGCTTCTCCCAGACTTCCTTGCTGGTCTTGCCTGAAGGTGGGGTTAATTAACTCTCTGTAGATCGGTCTCAAATCACTCGTTACCTCATTTGCACAGAGTTACGATATCATTAAGAGGTGAAAGGATCCAGTTTAGCCTCAGTTGGATGCTCTGTTCTAGCAGACCAAGATCTAGCTGGATTCTTGGCTCACCTCACTTTTGTGGTTGAAGACACTCTATTTATATGATCTATCCTCGACAAAGGACACTCTTCCAATATAATAAACTTCCTCCCAGGTTGATCAGTAGTGCCCCCTCAGATTTATGTGATTGTTGACAGATAGAATGACAAAGTAAAGGATGAATATATGCAGGAGTCAGCAAAAAAAAATAAACAGTGCTAGGACAATGGATCACAGCTCCATTTGTTAAGCAAGTAATTCTTGAGTATTTTGTATGTGATGTTAGACTAATAGACCCTTAAACATAGTAGTGGACAAGATAGACATGGATCTTCCTTCATGTCTTTGGTTGGATGATATGATATTGCTGATATTCCGTACATAAATGTCATTTTCATTTGTTTCAACTAATTGAAAGGGATGCTAATATTTAAATAGAGGACTACAAAATGGGGTGACAGGAAGAGCAAATCACATTGAGTGAATCATAAATAATATTTTATGGTCCCTCACTGGCTCCTTAGCTTTAAATAATTTAATTAAATTGGACTCAGTTTCACAAGGAATCAGGAACTAAGATAAGAATCATAGCAGGGAGTGGTATCAAAACTATAAAGTCTGTGTATAAAAATGCATTTGCAGGTATATTGTTCAACTCAAGAATTTGACATAGAACTTAGTGAAAGTCTATAACACTCTCCTGTCAGTTTTAAGAAAATAAATAATTTATTTATTAAATATAGGGCAAGAGGTCCCTAAGCAATTTACCACACAGGTAATTGAAAGTAAACATATCGCAGATTAGTATTTCCAGTGTTTGACTTTTTGTTCAATCTAAATTTGGCCATGCAATGCTGAGATGTAACACAATAAGACAGAGTTGCTTTTTTTGTTTTGTTTTCATAAACAAGTTTGTGCATGGGCCTGAATATTTATAATGTGAAGGCTATTTGGTCAAAAGCAGAGAGTATGTTTGAACTGAAGCAAACCAAGTTTTCAAATGTACACCTTTTAAGATTACTGCCCAACTGTTTAATAAAACGACTTTTGCCTGGCCAAGCCTTATCACCTTTTCTAAAAGGTGAGAATATTCTTCTTGAATTGGAGACATGCAGATTAAAAAATTATCCTTCTAGACTAAAAAGAGAAGACAATATATTATCAACTTTGGGTTTTCTCATAAATGAAAATATATTCCTATCTCATTTATTAATTATAGTCAGAAGATTATCCTTCATCTTTCCTTATCTCTGTAAATGATAATAATTCCAGAACTATTGCCACTCGATTGTTCTGTGAAAGCAAATTTATAAAGCCAACAATTATTCAGAAATAAGTTTTCTTATATGCAGATTTTTTTCATACCCTTTGTTCCCAATTTATATTTGGATCCGAAAATCGATAAAGTTACTAGTTTAGAAATAGTTAACTGTGACTTTTTATTTTAGGAAACACAAATGAGGATGCACTTCTCCATAGGGCCTTTTTCACATTCTTTTAACAACCAAATAATTTCCAATTTTCTGGTGTGTAAATTTCGTGTGATCAGTACAAATAAACAAAGGGACAAGATTTGGGCAGTTGAAACCCATTGTTTTACAATGTCTTTGTTTATAATCTTTCATAATTCATCCTTAGAAATGGCCTTCCTGGTAATTACTTACCTTTAATGTCTTCATTTTCATTTAAATGTTCAGTGATCAGGATAATTAGAATTAATTTGGCCTTGTCATTTTATGGAAATGGAGCTTCTGCCACTTATCAGGAGCTTCCTGCAGGCAGTGTTACCAGAGAAATATGTGACTCCACCACTTCACACACTGGGTTATAGTCTTTGGTTAAAGTGGTAACAGTAGGACCTGGCCTGATTCCAGTTTAAATGTATGCCATTTTTGATAGAGGCTTGTGGGCAGTCAAGCTGGGAGCCTTGCTTGTTGTGAATGGCATTGTGTTCTCTGCAAACAATGCAAGGAACTTCTGCCTCCATTCATCTGGGTATTTTACAGGCTCAGATTGACCCTGCAGTTAGAACAAAAGGAAATCTTCCTTTGTATTAAGATGGAAAAATACCAATCCTAACTTTTTTCAGGATTTTAGGTGGAATACAGGAAAGAAATGTTTAAGAAGTTTAATACCGGAAAGCGTCTAAGAAGAGAGTGTGCCAGTGAATTTTCAAACTGGAAGGGACTTTTTGCATTACCTAGCCTAGAGTTTTCCAGTCACAGAAAAAAGTAAGTTTTCACTGTCATCCCCAGTCACCCCCTGTCATACCTTTGCCTCAGCAATAGCATTGGCTTTCCAATCATTTTTATCCTTTCCTGGGAAACATTTAGATAAGGTAAACAATTTAATTGACTACCAATCTGGGGAGAAATAGCACATATCTAGATTTGTCAAATGCTTTATTATTTAAGGCTACCCCGTGAACCTGTCGCATTTTCAAAATTTGAACCTCGTTCTTCTGTGAAGCCTACTTTTAACTCTACCGCACTTTAAACTTGATCTTTATTCTTGTCTTCTCAGGAAGGAAGATTATGTGACCCATATCTTTATTACTCTGAATTATCATCAGTAATAAAATACTTTACAGTTAGATATGAGGAGAAATGCTTGCTCTGGATAACTCCAATTACTATGAGTTTGAATACATTAGAAAGAAGGCCGAGATTAAGTAGTTTCAAGCAATTTATTTTGCTTATGATTTTGTGGGCCAGGAAGTAAGGAAGGGTTTGGGCAAAGCTGGAGTCTCTCCTGTGGGTAGAGTCCAATGTTGTTGGCTGGGGTTGCAGTCATGTGTGGTCTGGACATCTAAGATGGCTTGTTCTCATGGCTGGGTGAGGGGTAAAAATCTCGTCTATCCGTGGGAGGTGGAGTAAAGAATTTTCAAACATGTTTTAAAACTGTCATAGAGTGTGAGAAAGCTGAGAGGCTCTGTATTCAAGAGGAAAGATACTTTAAAATGCCTAAGGGATGTGGCTGATAGCGATGATTCAGTGAAATGCAAGTGAAGTAAAACAATGGGACCTGCCCTGGAGAATCCCAGTGAGAAAAGCCTTTGACAGTGAGCTGGAGCCAGCCCACATGACTTGCAAGAGCCAGTTCTCCACGTTTTCTCAATCCCAACCCTGATTTGGTGGTGTTGCACCGATAGCTTGAAAACGGCCACAGTGGGATATTTACACCACAGAAATTGGCAGACACTACAAATAAGGGCTTTCTCTCCACCAGAGACCCAGTTGCTAGACATTTACTGACACACTGCTGGTAATGGGCTAACCTAGAAGCTGCTTTTGGGAGACATGTATTGTCTTAAAGCCATTCTACTCTGTTCACTATAAGGTAGAGAACACTCCTGTTCTGTGAAATCCTCAGGGAAGTTTGCAAGATTCACTGTTGCTTTTGGATGAGTTTTTGGGGTGTCCCAAAGTTGTCCACAATTTGAGTCAGCACTGGATGTTGCAGGATTAGCACATATTGAAGGAAAAGAAATCCTGAGAAGTCCTGATAATTAGCAGAAATAACAGGGAGGCTCTGGATATAAAACTGAGAGTTTGAATTAAGTTTATTTAAGTCTCCAGAGAAGGAGGAAAGCCCTACTCAACCAACACTTTGGCTACACAACTGTGTGTTAATTTATTGTTCACTGTACAATTTAACCTTTATTATTGTGCTTTAACTGGGTTATTAATAGATGAAAATATTTAAATATTTTGTATGGAATTGGACAGGTGACTTAATTTCTCTCATCTTCAGATTCCTTATCTCTAGAAATTATCTAAAAGTATCTTTCCATAGTGTTGTTTCAGTGGGTGCTGCAAGATTAAAACAGAAGTAAAGAGATTAACATTAGTTATGACTTAGGTAAACATTGCCTGGCTGTGGAAGGTGGTCTATGAGATGGGGTAAGATATCATTTTAGCATTTATACATAATATTAAGGGGTTTTTACCTGAGTGAAGATGTGAGTAGAAAGGGGGGATTTCTATACTATGCCACAAAATAGTCCATTTTTGAATATTTTAGGATATTAACAAAATTCTCTTGGAACTAAACGGATTACATTTTATTTCATGTGTGGGCTGGAATAAAAGTGTAAGTTCAGAATTGACATTTTATATGAAACACGTTTATTCCTAGTCCATCCGTTAGCAGGTCTTCATTGGAGTTCATTTGGAGTCAGGCTTTGGTAGATACATTTCATTGATATTTAATTTTAATATTTGTTTAAGTATTCCAAGGTCTTCTTTATTGTTTTTTGTTGTTGTTGTAACAATGCCCCTTTTCCCACATTCTTTAAGTTTGAAGTAAAGAAGCTTTATGACAGTTTTCAGAGGGGAAACCAGAGCTTGTTTATCACTGGCAACAGCTTATTTTTCAATTTTTTTTTACTATCATAAAATAATCAATACAGTTTTTGAAAATACAAACATGAATGAAAAAAGAAAAAAAATCACACATCATTCACCAGCAAACACAGCAGCAAAGAGTTTACCATGTTGCTTCTATTTTCCATACATCCTAGATGGAGTTAGACCAGTGAGTGGATGAATGGGTAGAAAAATTGATAGATTAATAGGTATATAAAATATAATTATATAGAAAGATGGTAGACTCAGATTGTCCTGATAATTCTGTGTATATGATTTTGTATCCTTGTCAACTCAAAATTAGATACATATTCATGTTATAAAAATCTTATAATTATTAATTTTAATGAATAATAGTCCCATTGAAATTTTGACTATTTGTTCCTCCATTATTGTACATTTAGCTTTAATTTCAAAACTGATCTGACATAATTATGTTGCAATAAAAAATTGGGGGCATTTAGGATTGTTTTACAAGATAGATTACCAACTGTGGAATTTCTCAGTGAAAAGGCATTTAAAAATTTTAAAGAAATTTAATATAGTACTGCTTTACTCTTAACTATGCATTCATGGGCAAGTTATTTTACTTTTCTAAGCCTGCATATCACCATAAGTATAAGAAGAATCATAGTGTCTGTACTGAAGCTTGATTGAAGTGATATCAATGAATATATCAATATATAAATAATGTCAAAATAATTGATTACCACTATTATCTTTATTATTGTTATCATATTATTGTGAATCTTGAAACGCATCACCAAAACATTTTAAAAATGAATATATAAGTTTACATTTGTGGCAGTGATGTATGAAAATGCCTTCTCAAACCCTGGCAAGAGACTGCTTTTTAGATCACAACTAGAAAGAACTAGATGTTTCCTTTTCAGAATCCTTGCTATAAATTTTCATTTTGTGGGAGAGTTCTAGATGAGATTTTCATTTTTTTATAGTATTTCTGGAGTTCATAACTATGAAAATTCAGTAAAAACAATCATTCCTTCTTCTTTAGGACATCTAGTATCTGCTGAGCTCTAAATAGTAAAAATATGGAACCAAATTGATTTAAAAAGTAAGAAAAATTTCTCACATACTTGGTCATCATAGATAAAGCTAACTTCAGTGTTGGTCGATCTTCCAGTTCAGTAATATCTCTAAGACCCTGTAATTGTTTTTCATTGTTGGTGTTGACTGCATCTTCAGGCTGGTAAAAAGATGACCACAGCCATCTAAGGCATCACATCCAGGAACACTCATCGAAGGAGGGGGCAGGGCTGTGACAGATGGAAGATGGCAGCAAGTTCCCATCACCTCTGGGGTCTGGCTTGACCAAGGGCCAGGATTTCTCCTTCAACTTAGCTTCTCGCAACCCATTTGTTTCTGTCCTTCAGAGGTGTTTTCTGCAGTGGAATCCCGTTACAAATAGATGACCACAGTTCTCCCTGGGTGCTGGATCTAGCTACCTACCTGGGTGCTGGATCTACCTTCACGTGCCCTCCTGTCCTGTCCTTCTTACCCTTTAGACAATTGGCTAGAGAATTCTCTAGGGGCTTCCCTGGTGGTGCAGTGGTTGAGAGCCCGCCTGCCGATGCAGGGGACACGGGTTCATGCCCCGGTTCGGGAAGATCCCACGTGCCGCGGAGCGGCTAGGCCCATGAGCCATGGCCGCTGAGCCTGCGCGTCCGGAGCCTGTGCTCGCCAACGGGAGAAGCCACAACAGTGAGAGGCCCGCGTACCGCAAAAAAAAAAAAAAAAAAAAAAAAAAAAGAATTCTCTAGACTTGCTTTTTCTGCTTCTTCACTATTTATCCCATGCTCATCCCCTAGAGAATTCACTTACCTCCCAATAATCTCATTAAAAGAGCACTAATGTGCTTACGTCTTTTTCTTTTTAGCTACTCATTCTCTAAATATCTTGTAAATCTTAGATTTTCCTGAAATCTCAACACAGCCCTCCATTCTTTTCTCTCCTTCCTGAAGAGCTCTCATTTGCTCCGATGTTGGTGTTTTAAACTGCTATTTATATAACAGAAACAGCCATATGTCTATGCCCAGTGAGTCCTCTTTCCCTTCCGGAAGGAATCCTATGTAAAACTGCTTGCTATGATATCTCTGCCTACACGTCATCACACTGGCATTTCAAATTCAGCATCCCCAAATCAAACTCATACTTTTCCCCTTAATCCTACGTAACCTTCTGCACTCTCTGTCTCAGGATGCTGATATTGCCCTTAACTAATGTTCTTCCTTTGGCTTGAAATGACCTCTGCTCTCTCAAACACACAAGGCCCTACCTGGCTGTAGGGGGTTCGTGGCTTGAAATGTAGCTCAGGTGTGACTTCCTCCATATTCTGATGTCACGGGCATGGGGTGGGGATGGTTGACATGAATGTTGTCAAAGGACTTTCCAGATTATTTCGTAACCTGTCTGTCATCTTACCAACACATACCTTCCAACAGCCAACTGTCCTGTTGGGAATCACTGATTTGGGCATTTTTTCTTTACCCAATAAGTTGTATTGAATGAATGAATGCATAAGTAAAGAAATAAAGGAATGAGTAAGTGAACTACATGGCTTTTAAAATATTTTCTATGAACCTTGATTTATTATTGATAGTGGTCTTATGTAGTTAGGGAATCAAAAAAAGTAAAATTCTGCTCATTACTACAAATAGCAAGTACAAAGTCATCGTATTTATACACTCAGTAAATGTGTCTGAGTTATTTTAAACGGAATTTCTTTT
This sequence comes from Leucopleurus acutus, assembly GCF_964270905.1. Taxonomy (NCBI): domain Eukaryota; kingdom Metazoa; phylum Chordata; class Mammalia; order Artiodactyla; family Delphinidae; genus Leucopleurus; species Leucopleurus acutus. The sequence continues at coordinate 72,643,738 of NC_139160.1, read as the reverse complement.
GTTAGAAAATTATGAAAGTCCCAATTTTCATTAAAAGGGAATGAACAACTCAGAGTAATAAACCTTTGTTCTACTTTTTACAGTTGGGGAAGGAGTTTTAAAAGTTGGAATTAGAGAACTACATACTGGAAAAATATCTTTCAGGTATCCTACAAAAACCATAGCCTGTAGGGTAAACAAGGTCTAAGGATCAATGACTCCATTTTCCTACCCACAAAAATGGAGACCTAAGATGAATTGCCTTAGGTTCTTATTCTGAAACTGCCATTGTGTAACTTGTGTGAGAGCAGATTTTTTTCCACAAGTAAAATATTTGAGTGATTGCCCTAATGGGGAAATAATTGTTTACAGTAATTGAAATAAGTCATTTTTCTTTCGTAAAGTATCTCCACACCTCTAAAATTTCTACAGGATAAAATGAAAGTTAAGCTAAATAAGCACTAAGGTTACTTTCAAGTTATAAAAGTCTGTGAATTTCAAAATATTGATCAAGTACGTATGCACTCTGTCCAGAACACTAACCTTTTAGTATAATGTGCTGTTTTTGACTTCTAGCATTCTGAGCTAATATGTAAACTTCCTGAGATATTTGCACTATCATTAACAAAGACGTAATGAAACCTACCTCATATAGTATCACACTGTTCTTTCACATTAGCTCAAATTTCTTAAAATCTATTATGCAGCTTTTACCAAGATATAAATTTAAGTTGCTTCACTTTATTCACAAAGATGAATTCTATTTTAAAATTATGATTGAAGTATATATATATATATGCAGCCTTTAAAAATTATGTTAAATGTTCCATGCACTACTATGTTTAGTATATAAAGGTGTTCAGTAAATGTTAACATCAGATGAAAAATGAATGCATATATTTTTTTCTTACCTACATAACCAAGCTTAGCTAGTCAGTGAGTTTGTGAATACTTACTTCATACTAAGCTTATTTAATTGAGCTGTATGAATTTTTTATATACTATTGTATGTATGTATAAATTTTGTATATAAATTTTATACAAATTAATAGCAAATTATATTGAAATAATTCTTCATCTCAAAACAGCATCCATTTATACTGTAAAAAATACAAATTTTTATTGCTGTCTTTTTAAATAAAGACTCAAGAATAAATTGGACAAGTTCTTTCTCTGATCAGGATATACAGACAAACTGCTTCCATAAATGGCAGAAGGAGATTAACAGACACCAAGGGTGGGTGACCCAAGCTGTTTCAGGTATCAATGAAACAGTCAACAGAAATGTGGAGCATAAGGTTTGGTAAAAATAGAAACATTTAAATCCATACTTTAGTCATTTCCTCTCCCTGATTTAGGTTTCCTTGGTTGTTTACAGGCACAGCCAACAGGAAAAGTGGGAGAGATAGCATGTGTGTGGCTGAGGTTGATTGTACACAATCAGAGTGATTATGTGGAAATCAACCAGAATTTTCTCCTTAGAATATGCTTGTTCTGTCATAATGAGTGACATTCGAGCTAATTTTATTCATTGCTGTCTCCTTTTACAAAGATCTTCATTTCCCTCAGTGTTATTTCATGTCCTTCATATTTTTCTGCATGTCCTGAAAAAAGGAGGAATAATTCCACATATTTTATTATTATTCTTAAAGTTATTTACTAATGTATTCACAAACAATGCAATATATTAGGATTTTTTTAAAAAATAATAAATCTGAGAAAAACATCAGCTGGGCCCCACAAATTGTTTTAAACTGCTGTCTGGTTGGTAAAATGAGGTGAAGTAAGGAGGCATTCTAGAATTCACATGTGAAAGAAACTGTCAGTGAACTATAGTTATCCTAAAGTTATTTTTTAGTGTGGGGGACATTTTAAACTTCTGTTTCAAATGTTGAGACTTGTAGTAGGAAGAATTCTAAGAGGACATCAATGACCGAGACCTTGTGAATTATGCCCTCCTTTTAAGTGTGGGTGGGACTTGTAATTTGCTTCTAGCAAGTAGAATATGGCAAAGGTGATGGAATATGTTGAGTTATATGCAAAGGTGAAGAAATTTTGCAGAAGTGGTTAAAACTCTCCAATCAGTTGACTTTGTGTGGAACAGAAAGGAGATCTTTTCTGGGTGAATCTGATTTAATCAGGTGAGACTTTAAAAGAGATCAGAGACGATTAAAGTGTGGGAGACAGGAAGTAGCAGAGGCTCTCTGTTCTGCTGGTCCTGGAGAAAGCTGGAAGGAATTAACTGTGCCAAGAGCCAAGTGCAACAGTCATCTGCACAGTCCTGGCCAGCCAGTATCTTGATTTTGGCCTGTGAGGTGATAACTGAGTAGAGGACCCAGCCAAGGTGTACCTGGACTTGTGACTCATGGAAACATAGATAACAAACGTGTGTTATTTCAAGTGGCTAAGATTGTGACAGTTCGTTTAAAAAATAGAGAATTAATACGTTATTTTTAAAACTTTCTTATTTCTAGAGATGAATTACTTCATTTATTCATTCACACATTCATATGCAAATTACTTTACAAATTGAATATGAAGCAAAAAATCAGTCCCTCCTCAAGGAGCTCTGTGTGTGCATGTGTGTAAGAGAGAGAGGAAAAGAAAGAGGGAGAAAGATGGGAAAGGAGAGGAGAGAAAGAAAATCATAGTACAAAGAAATCCTCATGGTTCAAGGTCAAAATGAATGAGTATAGGTGAGTGTATTGGGTGTATACTTTTTTATTACAAAGGATTTGTATTAAAAGTTCTATTTAGTAATTGCCAGTGTCATGCAATGTGCATTTCTAGGAATGAGTATTTGGGAATGGTTGGGAAGGATGAAGATGCCTAAAAGAGAGATTGGGATTATGATAGGTTGTTTTCGCTGAGATCACTACCATGATGTCTTCTGTACCACATACTTTTTTAGAACCTTGATGTTATGATCCCGTCTAGAGGTAGAGCCACATACTTTTCTAGGTAGAGCCTAAATCCCATCTTCTTTAATATGCGTGAGTTTGTGACTCGCTTGCAGACAGTGTTGACTCTGAGTTTAGATCATGAAAGGTGATGCAGCTTCTGCCGTGGTCACTGGAATACTTGCTTTGAAGCCGCTAGCCACTGTATAAGCACTCTGAGTACCTAGAGGACATTGCATGGTGAGGCAACCCAAGCTTGCTTAGGTAGAGAGGCCCTGAGACTACATCAAGTGATAGAGCGGCTTCCGCCTGCTTTACCATCACTCCCTTTTGCACTGCCCACCTGTTCCAGCCACCATTCAAACACCATCACAAGAAAGACTCTAAGCTGGAACAACCAAGCCAAGATCCTTCCCAGTTCTGGATCTCTAAAAGCCCTGAGATATACTAAAATTATTGATATTGTTTTGAAACATTAAGTTTTGCAAGTGATGAGTTATGTAGCGATAGATAACCTGAAAAGAGCTGCTCCTGCTGGCGATGAAAATTATGAACAGTGATTAACAATATAAGCATGTTACTTGCTCTGCCTACAGTGGGGTCTGTGTCACAACTGCAGGGGTTATTTAAGAGCCATTGCTGCTTGCAGCCAATTGCTTTCTGTGATAACTAACTGGACTATGTTAGCTTTGATTCAATGCTAGCTGCATTTTGGACCACTGATAAAGATATATTCCTTTCCATCCTTAGCTTGTCTTAAAGCACCATTTTATCCTTTCCTTGATTAACTTGTACATAAACAGAGAAGAGAAAAACATCACAGGGTATATTTGAAGGCATAAAAATCCTTAGATGCAAAGATCAAGTTACTGTAAAGGATGCTGTCATTTCCTCCACATGACACTAACTATATTTTATATTGAAAATTTCAAGATTTGGACAAAGAAGAACTTCTTACTAGAATATCTTAACTTCTAGGGAAAGGAAATTAAAATCTGCCATTTTTGAGAGCTGTAATCTCTTTAGACATTATTTTAATTTTGATTGATTTATAATAAAAATAAGAGAAAGTATAGTCTCACATATCTGTTGTTTATATAACTTTAACTTCCATAATCAAAGATGCTGAGTATACTACAAAATGTCAACATTTTATGAAACTTTATATTTGGAAGGAATTTAGATTTCATATACTCCTAACTCAGTGAGTGCTTCACATGTTAATGAGAAAATTGAAGTCCAAGACACCGACTGAACAAAAGCCTCACATCTAGTCTGTGGTAAAACCTCAACTTTCCATGGCACGTGTCCTTCTCCATTACGGTTATCTGTGTAATTTGACTTTCTGTGTAGATAGCTACACACTCCCTCTACTTCTTTCACTAATGAGTTTTTGAACTCTTTCTACTAACCTGCTCTTGATTTGTCTGTTGCACGATTTGTGACCAAAATGTGTTATTCCTAAATTCATGTGCTGCCTGGCTGAGTAATCTAATTTGATTAGCTTGAGGATACCCTTTTAAGGCCAAGGTAAAATGATTTTGTATTTCTCTCATGGTTTTTCAGAGGCAAGAAATAGAGACTAAGAAAGAGAAGAAGCCAATTTTGAATCAATTAGGATTCCATTGGACAAAGAAAATCTTTACAATCAAAACCCACCAGCTAAGGAACAAGGAACCTTATGCAGTAGAAAATATCAATTACCTTTTTTTTAACTGAGGGAAAATTAACATAAAACATTATATTAGTAGTTTCAGGTATACACCGTAATGATTTGATATTTGTATATATTGCAGAATGATCACGACAGTAGTCTAGTCAACATCTATGAGCATACATAGTTACAATTTTTTTTTCTGAGGAGAATTTTTAAGGTGTCTCAGCAATTTTCAAATACACAATAGAGTATTCATAACTATAGTCACCATGCTGTACTAATATATCAATTATCTTGTCACAAAAGGTGTAAATGAAAATAATATAGGGAGGGAGCATGAAACATCTAACTTACAGTAAAGATTTTTTAAGTAATATTTGGAAATCCAAATTTTTAAAATATGTTATGGAATTCTAATAAATGTTATAAATATGAATTATTTTGTCAATATTCCAATAGATGTGATAACACTATATTTAAATTCAGTGAGTTGCCCATCTTTGCCTAGCATTCTGATAGTGTGTTATATGTCAAGCACAGCCAAGCTGCAGATGGAAATGCAAAGAACACACAACTCTTGCCCTGAAAGAAGAGTTCACATTTAGCAGTGGAGGTGTGAAAGCGTCTCTTCCTCAGGCCGCTCTCATCCTCAAGAATAACCACCCCACCTAGTCCTAGCTTTGGTGCACTATTTGTGATTCTTTCTTCAGATACTTCCCACAAATATTTTAGATACTAAGGACTGTCTGGAAATTTAATCTAAGAAAAATGGTATTGGAGACACCAGTTTTCTCCCTAGATCTATCAGTTTGGTACCAGCTTTGGCTCTTTACTGAACTTCTTTGAGACATGAAGTACTAGAAAAATTACAAGACGCTATTTGTGAAAAGCATTTTATAAACTGTTAAGGGCTACCTGGATATTTGTTATTTTTATGCAGCTGCTCTTTCCTTGGGGCTGGTGAATTTAAATGATACAAATAGAATTTTAAACTATTTTTTATTGAATATAAGAGGGAAAATTACACTTCAAAAAAAGATCAAAGTAATTTAGTTTTTCTGTCTTTCACAAAAGCCACATGATATACACTGAATAATCTTTATGCAAAGATTTTGGGATATTAGTCATAAGGCACAAATTTAATGATACATCTTAGCGTTTAAATTTTGAGTTTCCCGTCAATGTGGTGGGAGAATGAATTATTTAAGTAAAAATGAACATCGAGATGTTTTCATCAAACAGTACAGAAAATCCAAACTCTTCTAGAGTTCACAGGGACAAAATAACCGTTGGGTAGAGGTTTTGGTGAACACCCAGTCATTTTTATCAGTAATGAATGTAAGCACATATAACATTGTTTCTCAAAAAACAAACAAAAACAAAAAAATTTTCTTACATTTTTTTGATGAAGATAAAGCTTTCTTCTTTTTGTTTTTGTTTTAATAATTTTTGCAACCCAAATCATACTAAAATGGAAAACACTTCACCATACATTTGTGTACCCAAAGTATGTTACTGTGGATTTCTCTTCTAAGACTGGGTGCTCTGGCCTTGTACTTTCCATTTCTGTCCCACTGAGGTTAGCCAAAGTTCACTTGCCTTGTCAGTTAAGTTTTTAAACCAGATGAGTTATATTTTCTATAATTGAGCTAACCACAGTTAATTGCCTAATAGACTGTGCCCTCACACTAACTGAAAAAAGAATTAATTGCTTGGAAAAGAATGCATTATATATATATTTCGGTCATATCTACACAGTCATACTAGAACAAAGTGACAAAGGAATTTCAATGGTGACCAGAGCCAATGGTGACACCAGAGCCAGTGCTTAAATTAGGTGTGTACTAAAATCTTTTACCTTTTTTGGGCATTTTCAAAGGTTATAAAGTGAACTTCTTGTTAAAGCTGACTAAATTATGTATTATTATTTTTTCCTTTCATTACACAAGAAAATAATTTTAGGTGACCTTTGGCAAAGGTTTAGGTACAATTTAAGAAAATATTATTTGTAAAAGAAGGCTAGATTTTTTTTAATTGCAGGTTTTTGCTATTAATGATTTAGTCTTGTGTTTAAAAAAAATTATTTCCTAGTTAAGGTATAATACCAGGTTTAAGATTTTTCTAAATTCTCTCTGAAGACCTGAAATACACATAAAAATAATTTGGCATTTACTACAGCGATTTTTACTAGACTTTTTCCCCTATACATGAAGGGGTACCAATATTTTATTTTACCAAGCTATGATAATAATGCCAATGGATTTCAAATTTCACTACCTAAATATAAGTGGTATATTAAAGGAAAACACCAAAATCATTCAATATATCGTCTGTCCCTGCTATACTCTATCAAATTTGCTACAATAAATGGCAAGTTAAAAAATAAAACAAAAGCTTGGGTAATCTATTTAAATGTAATTCATAATCAGGTCAATCTCAAAAAATCTAGTGTTGGCAATACTCTAAAATAAATATGAGTTTTCTAATGCCCTAAAGCCATTTCAACTATTAAATTATTTAGTCAAATATTTATTAGTTTACAACCTTAAATGAAGAATTCAAAACCCAATGCTTTAGAAAAGGCCAGAGAAACTCAAATATATTAAATATATTTGCTATTCAAAAGAACTTCCAAGATATTTGATAAACCCGTAAAGCACAATAAGCATGTTCATGGATAGAATCCTATTCATAATTCTAGTGTGAAAGAGTCCGCTTATAAGACAGAATAATACTAAGAAAAAAACTGTGAAGAAAATAAATCTTGTTTGTTACCTCCAAGTCTCTCCTTTGCCCCATTTTCCTACCTCTATAGCCTCCTCTTCCTTCTTCCCCAACAATCCTAGATCAACTTAAATTGATGCTGGCTATTTCAGTATTTCTTATATGTATTAAGTGTTCAACAAGAAAAAAAACCTTGATATTATTGGTCAAAAGGAGGCTTAATTACCTGTGGAGTCTAATGACTCATGTTCCTTGCTCTGTTTCTTTAGGATCAATAGTTAAGAGTTTTCTGAGTGTTTCTAAAATAATTTTTTCTCTGTGCTAACCATGCCTGTAGATACAGTTTATTTAGGCAAAATGAACTACAACTACAAAGTCCCTGAAAGGAATCAAGAGTGACTCCAAGTCTTTTAACAAGAGTAACTAAAAAGATGGACGTGTCTTTGTACCTTTCCATTCTTTATCTTGCCCATAACACTCTAACTGTGCTCCCCTAGGTCCTGGCACTTTGCTCATCCCTCCACCTGGAATGTGGTTGCCCAAAGTATCCTCATCACTTCTCTCTCATGTCCTTCAAGTCTTTATTCAAATGTCACTCTCTCAGTAAAACTTGCTTTGCCACCCTATTTTAAATTGCACCTCCACAAATACACATCCTGTCCACCTTCCCTGGTTTGTTTTTGTGCATAGCACTTACCCCAATCTAACAGACATATTTTGCTTGATTATTTTGAATATTGCCTGTCTTCCCCAGTAGAATGGCAACTCTGTGAGAACAGGGATTTCTGCTTATTTTGTTTACAACTTCAACAAGAGAGCCTAAAAAGGTACTTGGCATACAGTAGATGCTCAAGAAATATTGGTAGATGCATGAATTAATTCAGGGAATTAGGCAAGCTGTTTACATACTCTGGTCTCTGAGAAGATTTGCAAGCCAGAAGAAAGATTCCTTGAGGGAAAATTTTATGAGACAAAGTAAAAAACTGTCATGGTGTATCAAGATGAAGAGTTGTTTATCAACTTGGGTTATGATAAAGGCTAATCATAATCATAATCATAACTAGGGATTGGTTGGCCCAACTTGTACAAGGCCTGTACACTGAGGGGCACTCCTCAAAGGCAAAGATTAGAAGGATGAAAGCAAGACAACAATGGCACCTTACAGGCGTACCTTGTTTTGTTGCACTTTGCTTTATTGCCCGTGGCACATATCGTTTTTCTTACAAATTGAAGGTTTGCGACAACCCTGTGAGAAGCAAGTGTATCGGCGCCGTTTTTCCAACAGCATTTATTAATTTCCTGTCTCTGTGTCACATTTTGCTAATTCTAACAATATCTCAAACGATTTCATTATTATTATATTTGTAATGGTGATCTGTGATCTTTGATGTTACTATTGCTAAAAGATTATGACTCCTTGAAGGCTCAGATGATGGTTAGCACTTTTTAGCAATAAACTATTTTTAATGAAAGTATATACATTGTGTTTTTTTAGACATATACTATTGTATACTTGACAGATGACCGTATAGTGTAAACGTATATTTCTGTGCACTGGGAAACCAAAAATTTGTGTGACTCGCTTTGTTGCCATATTTGCTTTATTTCAGTGGTTCTGGAACGGAACCCACAATGTCTCCACCTCTATTTTCCTCCCCCGCTATTGAAATTTCTCTCCCATCCTTCATTCTCTTTCCATAACCTTCTGTGCTGCCTACCGCTCACCGGATAACATACAACCACATGAAAGGGTGTGCCAGATCGTCACTGTCTGCTTCCAACTTCTACCATTTTTCTTCATGCTCCCCCCAAATCTCCAGCGATTCCGAACTGCTAGAGTTCTCTAAACCAAGGATGCTTCCTTCTCCCCACCCCCAGCTAAATGCTTTTACGTTTTTATTCTGCCTAGAAAAGCCTTCTTCTGCCTCATTCCCTTGTGAATTCCAGTTCAACATTTAATGAGCAATCGAGTGTTTCTTCTTTGGTGAAAACCCCGGTACATTCCCCACTCTCTAAAGAATGAATTACTCTCTCGTTGGTTCCCCACTGATTCTTTTTCTTTCTTTATTTATTTTTACATCTTTATTGGAGTATAATTGCTTTACAATGGTGTGTTAGTTTCTGCTTTATAACAAAGTGAATCAGTTATACAGATACATATGTTCCCATATTTCTTCCCTCTTGCGTCTCCCTCCCTCCCGCCTCCCTGTCTCCAGGCGGTCACAAAGCACCGAGCTGATCTCCCTGTGCTACTATTCAGTATTTTATAATTATTACTGGTTCACGTGTCTGATTCTTGATTTTGGTTGTGATATGTCTGAAAGCAAGGAGTATGTTCTTCTTTCTCTGTACAAGCAGAACCTATCAACTAGTAATAACCCATAAAGTTTGATGAATAATTAGTACAAATGAATCAAAATGTTCAAAACTGATAGCACTTCTTTTAAAGAGACAGCTAACAGTAAATTTTCTGGAAAACTGAGCCCTTTCTGATGCTTGAAAGCGCATTAAGAAAGTGATCTTTTCTACTTGTGTTTGCTAGGATAAATAAAGGCTAACTGGGGAGATTTCCCAGAGGAAAGATGGTAACCAGTGTTTTGGAGAAGGGAGAAAATGTTAAGTAGAATAAGAAGAAGTGGCAAGCAGGGACAAGAAATGTGATGTGTGATAAAGTAGAAATAAGTGTTTGTGAAATACATAAGATGAACTGTGATGCAGGATTCACGAGAGTAGAAGATGCAACTGGTGGGGAGAGGCCAGTTGATGAAGTATTTAAAACTCACAGTCACAGCACTTCTAGTGTGATGCAATGCTAGTGATTACCAATTGAGGCTACATTTGCTCAAGGTGATTGTATAATTACACCAAATGCAAATTCCTTATTCAGTTTTGTCATCATGCCCTTGCTGACAATGTGGAAAGATAAAGGAGAGGGTTGCGCTGTAGAGCGTCTTACAGACTGTGGATGCAGCTAGCATAGCTTTTCACTTGATTCAGGCTCTAAGCGTTAGCCTGATTACTCAATAATGAAGGCATTTATTTAAAAAAAGTTTTTTTTGGTTCCCTCTCATCTGGGTTAGAGTTTACCCTCCAGACAGCTAGTCAGTGGGACGGTGTTATCTGTTGTGTATCTGTTAGCTAATAAGCATCAAGTTCAGAGCAAAAGGAAACACATTTAGGGCTGATTAATGGAAAGATACTCATTGATGAGCAGTATAATGCAAAGTAACTCCAGATTTTCAAATTCAATGTATTGATTCTTCCCAATATCATGTTATTCATATTTGCTGAAGGATTCTTTTCTGAGTTTATACTTTGGAACATGCAGCTCAGTGGAAAGATATGTTTTTATCCAAATAAGCTGTCTCTAACCCCAAATGATATTTGTGCAAATCTGCTCTCACACTGGTATTAATTTATTAGACAATTAGAACATGGCAAATGAAACGAAGGTTGAAACTTGCCTCACATAGTTTTTTTAATTGTCTCTATTCACACCTCCTCCCTCCATATACAAAATTCTGAAAGTCTATGGGGATATCTTAGTACATATTTATGCCGATCACTTTTTTATTTATGGAAGGAGATCGCTTGTTCCCCCAGGTGGTTGTAAAACTGCAATTTCACTTTGACATGATACAAATTGGTTTAGAGAAAACAAATTATTCTAAAGTCTTTAGAAACTGAAATGATGCTGTTGGAGCATAGTAAAAAGATAAATCTAGAAGATGGCCAATTTTATCTTTCCAACACTAGATGGGCTTGTCCTGGAACATGCCTCTGAATTTAGTCACTGATTTTTATCCAGAGGTGATTTTTGACTTGTAAAAAAAGAAATGGAAACCAAGAACTACCATAAAACAAGAATTGGTTTACACTCTTTTGAAATGTGTATTTATACAGACCATGAGATAAAAATACTTTGTTCAAGAAAAAGTTAAGTCTTTTTAACGCTGATCTGAGTGGCCTACCCAAAATAAAAATTTTAGGAGTGAATAAATAGTTCTTGTGATTTAGTCTACTTCCTTGCCTGTCCCATAAACAGGGAATATTGGAGCATGGGAAAATACCCAGGGTTTAGGAACTTTATTGTTTTAAGTAAAATTTTATTGAAGGTTTACATATATACAGAAAAGGACACAAATAGTAAACCACAAGCTCTATGGATTTTAAGTGAACATAGCCATGTAACCAGCATGCCAATAAAATAAGACATTAATAGAATATTCCTAAATCCCAGAAGGTCCTCTCATGCCCCGTGCCAAAGATAATTACTATTCTGCCTTCTAGCCTCATAGATTAGTTTTGCCTATTCTCTGGAAGACAACTCTTCCAGGCAAATAGTGTCAGTTCTATTTTTAGAAGATTTGTGCATGTGAGTTTACATTCTCCCACTTATCAGTCATTAGCCAAGATGTATCAACATGGGATCAGAGAAAAATCAAATGCTTCAAATGAGTTCCAGCATAACATGAGTTCTTTGTGATTTTTGAAAGTCCCCTGGAAGTTAAGAATGTCACTCAGGTTGTGTTTTGATGGCAGCCAAATCACTGATTCCACAACTTTTCCCTATACTATTCTGGCCCACCATTATAATTAACAGAGTAAAAGCTTAAATCACACCATGGTCCCCTAACATGTAACAGAGAAAGTGGAATACAGAGACAGGCAACAAGCTTTAAAGATCAGAAAAGAGGGAAACAATATTTAAGAATTACATGTAATTAGAGAGCATTACATAACAACATATTGCGAGAGATTAATTCAGTCAGTTCAGACATGACGTTTATTTTTAACAATCAGTATGCTGTTCTCTATAATCATGTCCCACAGTTTAAAGTGCTTAATGAACTCTTACTGGAAAGTGACTATTTCAGGAGAGTATAATGACCTTTAATCACTTCACCCAAGCTATTAGTAAGAAAGATTGTCAGGAAATGTTTTTACTTTTGTTATAAAAATAATTGAATTTCCAGTTGAAACAAGAAATTTGTCAATATATAACGTCCAGTGTCTTAACCCCTCCTCTTTATGCTGTTTCTCCCTCTTCTTCACAGTGTATTATTGATGAATTTGAACAATTTCTGATTTTTTACCTGGTTCGAATAAGCTGAGAAGGAAAATAACTTCTAACTAAGCAGCTACTGAGTTCTTAGGGTAGATACTATACTCATAGTATCTCAATTAATCCACTCAAAAACTCGATGAGGCAAATATTATGCGCATTTTACAGTTGAGGAAATTGGGGTTAAGGAAAAGTACCCAATTTACCCAGTATCATACTAGCATAACTGTCAGAGAAATAATTGAAACACAAAGCTATTTGACTCTAAATCCCTACTGAAAGATACTTTATATAGTATTTAAGGCTAAGTCTTAGTATTACATAGAATATTGTTGGTTGGCGAACTTTCATCTCTTCCAAAATGAAACATATTTAGTATTGTCAGGGTATAACTAGTAAACAATGTAAGGGTTGATGTCTTGGTCTTTGATTATCATTGCAAGAGAGTCAGCGTAGGGTAGGTTAGTGGTTCTTAAAGTGTGGTACTTGGACCAGTACCATCAGCATCATCTGTGAGCTTGTTAGACACACAAATTTATGAGCCCCACATTGACTCTCTGAATTTCTGGGCTTTAGACCCAGGAAACCATGTTTTCACAAGCTCTTGAGATTATTCTTACACATGTTGAAGTTTGAGAACCAATGACATATTTAAAGAGTTAGACTCTGTACCTTTGTATCCTGGTTCTACAGAATACTAGTTATGTGACACCGATCAATTTAGTTAACCTTTCTGAGTTTTGGTTTCTTCATTTATGAAATATGAATAATAATAGTACCTGTATGTATAAGGTTGCTTATATAACACACATAGAAAAGTGCCAGGCTAACTGCAAGCTTTGTAAGTGGTTAGAAATAAATATATATTTTTTTGATAATGCAAGTAAGTAATTGGTATCAAAAGCATTCACTAAATAGCTCAATATTTTGGAATAATTTATTTTAATAACGAAGTCTAATAAATATTGAGGTTTTGAATAGGAATGAACAGTCTTTCTTAGAATTTGTTTCACATTTTAATATGTAAAACAGAAGAGGAAAGGTGATGGAAAGCTCATATAAATATGATACGGTAAATTACACTGTTTTATGAGTATGATTTCATACGGAATTCAAAGTAGATGCAATTAGTGCTGCAAATTAGAAATCGCAAATGATGATTTAACAAACACATGATTTAACAAACAAATCAGAGAAAAAATTTCAGATGAATTTAAATTGCTCTATGTAGATTTAATCTTGTGATAAGTAATTCTCCAGAGAAAGCATAAGATGTTATTCTTCGTTCCAAAAAGTGGGACAGCTTGGAAGTTGAGAAAAATTATTGTAGAAACTAGAATTATCAATGAAGACAATTAATAAACTCCATAACATGCATTTAAATGTATGAGACTAGCATCTAATGTAATTTGCTTTTTATATACAATGCCAGTTTAAATAAGAGTCCTGCTGTATGGTTGCACCTGTGGGTGAGTAATCATAATATTTGTGATGGCAAGTTGGCCTGGGGACTGATGCAAAGCCTCTCAGCAAAAGAGCAGCAGATGGTGTGTAAACGCCAAAGCCAGAACTATACATTTTTGGGGGGTGTATTTAAGTAGCTTCCTGTTCCAGGCATGAAGTGAGGGTATCAGCTGAAGAAAACTTTTCCTTCTTCTAGTCCATATGCACCAATTAAACATACATCATTAAAGAGCAAGTGTGTATGTCAAAGCCTGATATGTAGAGAAATGAAGGGGAAAATTCAGCAGATGCCAATCTGTATTTCTTTTTATCAGTTCTAAAGGAAATAACAACATACAATGGCAGTCCAACTTTTTACAGCATTCCACAGGATAAAAGGTGCTTTCCCACGTACTCTTAAATGAGTCTCACGGTAGTGCCAGGAATTAGATATTGCTGTTTTTCTCCCATTTTACTGCTCAGAAAACGAAGTATTTGAGAATTTAAATGCCATGACCAGGGTCACATAGCTATTAAGTGGCCTAGATGGAGAAGAAATACCACCTTGAGTTTTGCACCAAAATCTTTGTTCTTACTATGCCACACCCTCTTTTAATCATTTAATTCACTTTCCATTAGAATTTAAATTGTAATGAAGAAAAACTGAAGGGTGTCCACAATTAAGAAATACCAATTTTGCAATTGTATCAGTAAATACAAAGGGTTTAAATCCACACCATAGAGAGAAGTGATCTTATCCTTATACTAACTTTTTTTGTCTGGTTAAAAAACTGCATATTTCTAGGTAGGTTCACTTTTTGAAGAGGGATGATCATCTCTTTTACTGGACTTAAGGGGTTAAAGGCTCCTGCTGTGAGCGGAGAGGGCACCTGTGGGACTCAGTACCTGGGCAGGATGAGCCCTGCGCTGTGGCTTGTCAGGTCTCCCCAGGAAGCCACCCACTACAAGATCTGGATTCCCAACCAGGGACACCTCCCTGAAACCTGACGTTAGAAAATCCTACCCAGCCTTCCAAAGCCCGGGCTCCACAGGCTGTAAACCTTTCTTCAGTCTGAAGGCCAACACCCCATCTCTGGGTATCTGGATTTTTGTTTGCCCCTAAAGCCCACATGTTTATTTCCTATGTGCCTGTGGTCTTGATTTAGTCACTCCAGCATCATGCAGGGTAGATGGATGCTGTCTCTGACCTCTTGGTGCAATTTGGTTTTCTCTTAGTTACGTTCCCGGGAGGGACTGTTGTGGGCCGTGGGGAATGCTATGGACCAAATGTTTGAGACCCCTCAAGAGGTATATGTTGTAGCCCTGATTCACAATACGTTGGTAGTAGGATGAGGGGTCTTTGGGAGATGATTAGGTTTAGGTGAGGTTCAGATGAGAGATACCATCTTTCTTTCTGTCCTGTGAAGAAACAGCAAAAGGCATCCATCTGAAAACCAGGAAGAGGGCTCCCACCAGGAACCAAGTGAGCTGGCACCTTGATCTGGGACTTCCCAGCCTCTAGAATCAAGAAAAAGTTTCTGTTGTTTAAATCACTCATTTAAACAATAGACATTGTTTAAATGTCTATGGCATTTTTGTTATAGTAGATCACCCTGACTAAGACAGGGAGGTAAAACATGAGAGTAGCATCCAGGACATTCTTTTGTTAGTGACTCCACTACTGATTGACCTTTCTTTCCCGTTATTGGACGAGCAGGTGAGCACAGTTGGATGGGTGGAAGGAGGCTGTGGTAGGTAAGGAGGAAAGAGCAATAGAGACAAGGTGCAAGAAAAACTAGATTTTCTAAATTAAACAATAATAATATCCATTTATGTGAATGTATTTTTGTTTCACTCAACTCAAGCTGAATTACTGAGCTTCTCTGAAGAACTGAATCCTTCTTTAAGACAAACCCTGCAGGCAGATTGGAGGGGAGACGTTCCTAATTGAAACACATGGGGATTTCAGGGAAGGATGCTACCACCTTCACTGCTGCTACTCATTCACATTGATACCAAAACTGACATGTCAATAATTATCTGTCTTCCACCATTTCAAATCAGAGAATTCAGACATTGTACTGTAAGAATCTTTTCAGGTGGAATGTTATGCTTTCTGATGTTTATAAAATTTTTCTTCATTGCTTTTTAGCTTCATGTGGTCTCAATATTTACAGTAATGGCTTTTGAATTAATACCATTATTGCCAAAGAGCAAATTAACCTAGTTTCATCACAAAGTTTGGTTATTCCTAATTCTAATGCTGAGGGAATCCAATGCTTCTCTCTCATTAGTAATCATTAATACTATTGATTGTGCAGAAGAGTCTAGAAGAAATTTAAAGAAACTTTAATCAGATTTTGCTTTGTCTGCAACTTATTTGGCATTATTAGCTGTATATTAAATTCAAGGTGCACCCTGGAGTGTTGTAATGTTAACATTGCAATATAAAAGAATAGAAGGTGATTTAAAGCATGTTCAGTATCCAGTTTGTACAGATTAAGATATTACAATCTCAGTAACCTAAATATCTCTTTTTGGTGCAATTACAGCACTAGTCATGTAGAAAGATTTTGTATAGAAGAATATTGATCCTGGAAAATCAATAGTGTAGAACTTAAAAAATAACATGCTTAATGTATTAGTAGCTACTAACAGCTAATATGGATTAAGCTTGGCAATGGCGAATTTACATGCATTATCTCATTGTCACTGTCCTTTAAGGTCTGCGTTTTATTGGGCATAGTTTACAAATGAGGAAACTAAGACTTAAAGAATTGTAGTGATTTTCCCAGAATTACACAACAAAGTAATGGCAGAGTTTAAAGTTAAACCCAGGTCTTTGCAACTCTAAAGCCCATGTTCTAAGCTACTGCCTTCCCGCACTTATTTGGCAACCTGAACTCTGGGAATGCCGCAAAGAGTTGTAGCTTGTTAAATCATTTTGAAACATTCACATTATGAGTCTCCAGAATTCCGTGTTCTTTTGTGAATGGCAGAGAGATTAAGTCATGGAGTTTAGAGTGCAACATGTTCATTTTTAATTCCTATTTGTGCTGCTTACAGCACAAATGTCAACCTGGAGTACAACTCAGTGACCCCAACTGTGAAGGGTGTGTAAATAAGCTCATCGCTTAGAGATGCTGCAAAATTAAATGACAGAAAGTGCCAGAAACTTTTAGCCCAATGCCTGCACCAAGACCTGACAAAATCTGGGGTTTCCATTTTTTCTTATCATGCTTATACTTCCGGGAAAAGACAAAGACTGATTCCTAGTTATTTCCACTGAAAACAAAACAAAACATAGGATAAAAATGCACCCTTGTTGCCTTTGCTTTACTTTGGTCCGACTCAGGTTGTATGGATGTTATCCATTTGTGTGTAACCACAAACACAAGTGGTCTACATGGAGTTAGTAATGTCCCCTTGATTCCAGACTTTCTTCTCTGCTGTTGAATTTCTTGAGGTGGCACCGCAGTTCTTCCAGTAGGTTGTAATAAGAACTTTGAAATGATATTTTGCTGGGTTTTTTTCTTTTGTATCTTTGTTTTCCATTCTGTTGCCAAGATTTTATTTTCTGCAGAGCGTCTCATAATCTCACCCCTCCCAAATCTTTCCACTGACTTCTCTCCTCTCAGTACACCCAGTTGAAATAACACTTCTTTCACCATTCTTATATTTAACAAGTAATTTTTTTTAGCATCAGGACTGTGTCAGTCTCCTGTTGACAGCTGGTAATATGCAGACCCTACCCCCAAGGGAGTCACACTGTAGTGTGACTCTTCTCCTTGTGTCCCAACGCTTGCTTGTCCTCCTAAATTCTCTTTCTCCCAACCTTCAACCCTTCAATTTCACGTCCATCTGCTGCCCACTCTCCTGGCCACACCTGGGACCTTGTTAACACCTGTAAATTCTCCATCTCTGAACTGCAAAAGATCAGTATCTGCAACTAGCAAATCCCACCATCTCTCTCTCCTTTTTTAAATTCCCTATTGCCTTCTATGCAACTTCAAACTTTGTTTTTTTCTTCCTGCTGCTGCTTCTTTCCTACTCGCCCAGCTCCATAATTTGATCCATCCCTCACGGCATTCTTAGGAACATTCCTCCCCCTCCCCCATATCTACCCCTTGTTTCTTTAGCCACTCTTTTGTAAATCTTTGATAAATTACACAAGGTGCTCTCAGTGTTCCTGGACGCACGCTGTCAGAGGGAGCTGGGTAGCAGAAAGTGGCCATGCAGACTGGGGGGCCGTGAGATGCGCAGCGTTTCCAGCTGCAGCGGGCCCCCTCATGGTTCTGCCTCAGATATGCAATAAGCACCAACCCCCTCAGGGTTGTTCTAATTCATGCTCGTTTCTCTAGTCTCTTCAGCTACAATTTTTCCCCACACGTGTTGTTTTCTAGCCACATTAAAAGGCTTCTCATTTCCCAGACAAGCCATTTTGTCTCTGTGTCCTCTGCCTGCAATTCCTTCTTTGCTTTGTTCACCTGCCAGACTTTTTCTCATCCTTCAACACCCAATCCAACATCCTCCTCTGTGTAATCTTTTTCTCTTGGACGGAGGTAGGGAGACTCTCTCTGCGCTCTCATAATTTCAAGTGCATATTTAAAACTTAGAGCATGCCTGCATTGTATGGGAAGACCTAGATTTCAGAGTACTAAGCATTAGAGATATGGCATATAAAAGGCATACACTGGAGCACTCAGAGTAAGTGTTCAGTAAATTGATAGATATTGGGGTGAGCAGTTGTGATTGATAGAGGCCGAATGTCTCTGATGTTTTGAAATGCAAGTCTTGTGGAACTAAATAGACTTGTTAAATGCAAATTTGAATTCAAGATGGTAGACCGACAGTGCACGTTTGTTTACTTACCTTCCCAAATCTTTGCTGCACTTTATTATTTTTTTTACAACTCTTCCTTTTCTTTTACTGACAAATGTAATTGTCAATACATTTGACAAATGTTGCAATTTCATATGATACTGCAAATGAATTTCAATCCCAAGAGTACATTTTTATATCAAGATTTCCACATTGAGACTCTAGCTTTCGGAACATGTAGGCATTGTCAGCAGCTAGCCTGGGCACCATTAAAAGAGTACACTGCTGCAGAGGGCTAGAGATGGCCAGTATATATTTAGAGAGCTATTAAAGACATTGCCTGGAGCTGAGCCAACTAGAAAACCACACTCTGCCAAGGCTCCCCTCACATCCCCTGGCAGATTAGCCCTGAGGCTGTGTGCTGTGCCCCATGGGCCTCCTGCATTGGCTCCAGGATCTTTAGTCCATGACAGGCAGTGGGGTGCTTTGCAGGTAGATGCCAGATGCGGCAGGCATCTCCTTGGCCACATGCAGATAGCAGAACTGTAAGTGCTGGTTGCTTCTTTGGCATACACCTCAGACTGCTCTGCACAGGTGCCTGAGGAGACCTAAACAAGGCTGCTCACGGCCAGAGGTAGTAGCCCAAAGGGCTCTGGCTGCCCCTGACCCCTCTCAACTGCCCCACTGCAGGAGGGGTCAATTTCTCACTTACATTCAGGACGCCAGCGCACCAGAGTCCACTGGTTGGGAAGCTCTGTCTGTATTGTGTGCCTCATTTTATAAATGCGGAAGCTAGTTTACAGATCAAGGAGTGGATTTTTTTTTTTCCAAAATTAGGAGCAAATATGACAGAGTCAGAACTGAAAGAAAGAAAAGAGAAATTGAATGAAAATATTTTGGACAAGAGGAAGGTAATTCTTAGAAGGGAGGAATTGTAATATATTATAAGATTTGTTATCTGCCAGTATATTCAGAATATGCTAATAGCTTTATTTTTCTAAATTCTTGGTTTTGTGTGAAAACACAAAACAAAACAAAAATCTCTCCCCCCAAATCCTATACTCCAATAAAGATGTTAAAAAAAAAAAAAGAAATCAAGAAAGAAATAGAAAGCAAAAAAAAAATTTAAAAAAAGAACATAAGGTGCTTACAACTGCGCAAGGTACATGGTAAGTGTTCAATCATGTGAGTGGCTATGATGAAGTTCCAGCAGCCAGCATCGCCTGGCACAGAGTAAGAGTTCAGTAAATGACTGGCTTGGTAAGTGGCTTGGTAAAAAGGAAATTTTAGGTCAGTCTGGATAATTTTACACGTTCTTTGCTGCACTTTAAGTGAATACATAGAGGGTGTAGTGTAGCCAGCATACAGGAGGTGCAGTGGAAACACCAAGTCACATCTGAAGTGTGTGCGAGAGGCTGAGGCAGAGAGAGCAAGCACTGATCTTCTAAGCGGGGACGCAGAGGGCCTTGGGTGTGCACACAGAATGAAAACTGCGTTCAGAAAAGGTGAGTACCCGATGGTGAACAGCTCAACCGTCGTGCAGGGCAGTCTGCCTCCATACGTTCATCCCCAAAGAGGGGAGAAGCTTAGAACCGACAGCCAGTCAGATGCCGGAGAGTTGTTTATGCTGGTAACTAAGTGCACAGTGTGAAGAGAGTTGAGGCCGCTGGTGCAGCTGGTGGAGGCCCCAAAGAGAAATTCTCCCCACTTTTGATCAGTTGATAGAGAAAAGGGGCAGTTTGTCAGGCCGCTCTACACGTGACCTGACTTAAGTTGGTGGTGGTGTTTATAAACATTAGTAATACTGTTAGCCTTATGTATGGAGTGGTAGGTGAGAATTAGACATCCCCTTCCTTAAAGTCTCAGACAGGATTCTGCTGTACGTGTACGCAGACGTATATCATCATCAGGCAGGGGCAAAGGCAATTACACTAAACTTAATGAAGTCATCACTCTCTGCTTTTTTACATCCGCTAATTGCACACAGTGCAAAATGTTCACTCAAGCCAGAAAACAAAAGATGCTAAGGACAAGATTCCGCCTAACTTAGGGTCAGAAAATTGTACCAGAATCGTTGAATCAGCTGCTGGATACAAAGCCATTTCAGAATCATGCCTTGGGTCCTGTTACCAATTGTTCAGGCTCTTGAACCTGCTGGAGACTCACGACCTGTTCCTGAAATGGGAGGGTGGATATGCAGTATTCCCAGGCAATCCATGTACCTTGAACATTAGTCTCTAACCCATTGAAACACATCCTATTTGATCAATTCTGTTATTTAACCAAGCCTCATCAGAGCTGAAAATAGATGGCATGCTTCTGCCACTTGTGGTTCCAGGCTTCTGATTTGAAGAATCCCTGGATATGAGTTCCTGATTAGATCAGTGATCATCCCAGAGTACAGGTCAAAATTCATATTTGGTTGAAACTTATGAAATTTACTTTTTTAGGTCAAAGAATGTCAAATAGTGTCAGGTCAAATGGTGTATTTATATATCACATTGACTATAATGAAGTTTTTGAAAAAATTTGACACAACATAAGAGACTCAATCAGCCCTATTGTTACAGTTATCTCTTGCAGAATAACAAATTCTTCCAAAACTTACAACTTAAAACTACAGTTGTTGTACCATACCTCACAATCTTGTGGGTCCAAATTTTGGGAAGGGCTCCAGTGAGCTTCCTTCCTTTATGTGATAACTGTGTCGTGTTCAGCTGGCAAGCAGACTCCTTTGTAAGGTCCAGTTGGACTGCTTGCACACATCTGGCACCTCGTAAGGGTGGCTAGAAGTGGTTCTCAGTGGTACTGTTGGCCAGAGTCCACAGGTGGCTTGTCCACTGTGGAGACCGTAGGGACAGTCAGACTTGACCCCTTGTGTGGCTGCCGGGGATGCTGAGAGACAGTTCTTCAGGAGAGAAGGTAGAAGCTGCCGGTTTCTCAAGGCCTGGAAGTAGAACCTGGCGCAGCTTCACATCTACCGTATTCTGTCCATCAAACCCTGCCACCAAGCTGGCTCATGTTCAGTGAAAGGGGACAATGGTGACCCCATCTTCTGCTCACATGCTCTGCTACAAATTCATCAGTCTTCATGTTTCGTCTCTCTTCTGAAAGCCAGTCTTTGCTTAGGTTTTAGGCTGTTTGGTTTCCATGAAATCTCAGCTCTCTGATAGACTCAAGAATAAACATGATTTCACAGTAGGTCCAGCTTTTTCTTATTTTTAGGGTGCTAGTCACATGCTTTCAAACTCTACATCCTAGGTGGAAGTGGAATTCCTTGGCTTTAGAATTTGTACAAGTAATTCTAGATCCTAGACAGCTGAGGAAGTCTAGATGTCTGCAACATGCTTAGGGAAAACGATTGTGAACCTAAATCTCTAAGAATACCTTATTTAGCCAAATTATCATTCTAATATAAGAACAAGAAGTGACAGTTTTTGACTTAGAAGAACTAAGTAAATTACCTTTATATAATTTCTGAAGAAATAGCTTAAGAGTGTGTTTCAGCAAAACAAGGGGAAAAAAACAAACAGGAACATGTGGGGACCCAAGAAATGGTAGCTCTGTACTGGGAGATAAGTGATAGGAAATTCCAGAATAATTTTCAGCAAGAAGTCAGTGGGTTCAGATGGGAACAAGGTCATATATTAAGAAGAAGGTGTGAAGTATGGCAAAGCAAATGCAGCGTGACTTAGAGGGCGGTCAGAGGGATTCTTGATCTGAGTTTTTAACGATGCAAATAATTCAGCAAACGAGTGGCACATTAACTGTCCCCTATTATTATTACATACCTCTTTTCACCCTACCCTACACTCCATGGACTTGTTTTATCTTCCCAAGCAGACAGTGAGCTACCTATTCATCTTCTTCTTAATGACAACTTAGTATAAAGTCTTTTTTGATAGTAAAGAAGTATAGTCAATGTCATGATAAGTGTATGATTTTACTGACATGATCTCTTAGGAAGTAAGATACACAAATTAAACTGGTAAAAGTTCATAAAGCAAATACAAATTATTTTCTTCCCAACCTTAAAACCGTGGATTTTCAAGGATGTATTTTAATTTTATAATCATTTAAAAAATGTTGGAAATGGCGTTGAGTTGGATGTGAATTAGGCTGATATTAGGATGTGTGGGTTTGCCAATAGAAATCTTATTTCTATCAACAGTAGAAATATATCCAATTTGACCCACATATGGGATATACAACATGGCTCATCTGAATACAGAATATGTTTTAAAGTCATTCTGATCATTAGCTAAAATATACCAGCTTTAAAATTATTCTGTAGATCTAAACAGTGAATAAAGTAGACAGAATTAATCACAACTGGCCTTATCAGTGAGGGCAGGTGGGTGATTGTGAGCCTCCAACAGTGATACTCTGAGAAGGACACAGCATCACAAAAGTAGTGTTATGATGAGGATGCATAACCTGAGCACATCATCGGGAAGCATCAGGGTCAGGGAAGATGCTCACAGTGCTCTTTTAGGATAATCCTTATTTCCTCAGCTTCCTTTATCTGTTGAAATCTGTCCAAGCAACCTGGCATCGAACTCAGAACTTAAACTCTCTGCCTTAATTTTGTACTTAGTAGGTGTAAGTGTGGACACCCAGTTTAAGTGATCTCGAGAAGTGTAAAACCTAGGTACTACACGGTTGTCTTTTAAAATGTTACGTTTCATCAAATCACACTGATAACTTTGAACGATTCTTTTAGAAAATTTAAAATAAAACCCTCCTTTGAATTCATACCTTTGAATTCATTCATGTCTTATGGAGTTTATTTTTTTTCACACAGGTCATTGGATTTGGGAAAATAATGATATGATTGAGAGAAATGATCATTATAAATTACATATTTACCATTATTTTTAGATGCACTGTTTGTACAAAGGGTTTGGAACAATAAAATATTATTGTCTTGGAATTTGTGTAGAGTTTTCTCCTAATATGCAGACTCTCTTCTCAGCACCTGAACAGAAGGCATTCAAATTAACCAAATGGTACTTTCTTGGCCAGCCTAGAAATTTCTTCCTCTCCTTTCCCCTCCTCCCTCTTCCTTACTCCTGAGGCCTTGATACCAGCAGAAGACTAAAATTCATCTGCACTCCACTTAATATGTGTAACCAGCTGTGATTTAATTTTTGATGCTGCCACATGAAAAAAGCTTTTTTTTTTTCCTGAGCTATAGGTGTTAATTGGTATCTTCGTATCTTGCTAATTAAGTTCCAGCAACACCTTTTGCCTCTTCCTCGTTTGCATTTAATGAGCTCCCTTGTTGTAATAATTTATTAGATAATTAGATAAAACAAAAAAAAGTTCAGTTTCTTTAGGAATAGCTTTGGAAAAGTACACCTTAAATATTCAAAGACTGATAAAAATGTGTACATTGCAAGAAAAAAAACATCAGCTCAGGAAGAAATACACTTAATGTTAGCCTACACCCTCATACCGACATTTTAAATGATGTGATCATTAGGGCATTTATTAAAAAAAGAAAAGGTTGGTTCTAAAGCTCGGGCAACAACAGCTATTTTGGTGTAAGCAAAACAGAATCACATATGGTACAAAATAAGGAGCATACCTGAAACCTTTGCGATATTTAAGCACAACAAACAAATTATCAGTTACGCAATGTGCCCTCTGGACTCTAATTATCAGTTTTATTTGCATGTTCATTTTCTTTCAAAAACTCCTTTTAAGCCGTTGGCCAGGTATTATTAAGTTTTTGCTATTTATTATGGTGCCAGAATTGACTTGACAAAAGAAGAATGGAAAAATCATTGGTGTGCATTGAAACTGATCACTGTTTAATACTATAATAGTTTCAGTTCGTCAGCAGTTAGGGAACTTTGGAAGTCATTTTGAGTGAGAACATTCAGATGCTATTGATTCCATTCTTCTGCTCCAACTCAAACTGGTTCAGACTGAGAGCTTTCTAACTTGTCCCATATCTGCAGAAAAGTCAATGCCATCTCTCATTGCTCTGTTTTTGTCTTTGGTTGAGCAAATGGATTCTGCTGGAATCCATTCTTTATCTCTTTGATGCCTATTATTCACATCTCTTTAAGTATTAATCCTTAAGGTGAAGCAAACATCCAAAAATCAAGATATCAAGCTATACGTATTCATAGATAGTCATCAATTCAATCAACATTGAAATTATATTTCTTGAACCACAAAAGATGCATTAAACCTGAAAGTCATAATAATGTGCAATCCTTCAAGTATCTCTGATAGACATGATGACAGAAATGACTACCTTTTTTGCCCAATTTGGGAACATTGAGCTTCCCAGCTGGGATTAGCACATTTTAATCAGAAGCCTTAAAAAGTGCAGTAACTAATCCCCCAGGAGATGATGCTGTCAATACCTCCTAAAGGAATAGAACTAATACTTCTAGGCTGCACACATCGCATCGATTCTTTGCTTTAGGGTAGAAACAGGTTTTAGAGATGTTGTGAGCTGGAAAGCAAGATCAGTTTGCCTCTGCTTGACCTTTAGGTGAAATGCATTGGAGTAAAAACTCTTTGCAGTGTCATTTGTCACTCAGGAATTAGAAAAGAGAGCTTTTCTCCCCCGTACTCAAGAAGAACCAAAATCAAGTAATTGACACAGCAGTCTAAAACTTCCACTCCTTTTGGTTTTGTTCCACCCCAAATGCTAACTTAAATTCTTCGTGACTGTTACAAGTATAAAGGGAAAAGAAGACCCAGAGAGGCACCTGGAGACAGAGATAGCAGAGCTGTGAGGAGATCGTTTGCAGAAAATATTCTTCCCATGTGTGGACTTGGCCTTTGAAGCAAAGAATTACAACAGGAAATTAGGACTAGGCTGGCGCAGCCTCATAAACAAGTACAAAATTGTGTCAGCACACCAAAGTATTTCACTAGACTGCCCTTCCCCCGGGAGGTTCACAGGTGGTCTGATAAATGAAATCAGCAATTCTTCCTACATGTCTAGCATGTACGATTATTTTGGCTCAGTGGACCATTAGTTATTTGTAAGCTGGGGCATAAATACAGATGCTAGTTGAATATTTATGTACAGCTCCAGGATCCACGTTCAGTAATTTGTCTATGTAGGGGAAATGTGGTTGTGGGGGGAATGGAAAATATTTACTCTGGAAGCCCTTAATGTAATGCATTAAATATGAATATGCTTTTGGTGTTGGGATCCTGGAGCTCTAGGTAGGTGTTGGGTCCCTACTGGCCCTTTATCATTTTTCTCTTCCAACAACTGAATCTAAAACTGAAAAGCTGCCTTTAACATTCTTAAACGGTGATCCTGCCAGACTCATCCTATAAGAAATTCCCAAAGTTTTTATCCAGACACAATATCTTTTATTAGCTAACTTGTAGCAAGTCTCTCCTCTGAGCCCAACTAAACACGATACTAAACGTTCTTTTGCCTTTGTGCAAGTATAACAATCTGGGCCTCCTTTGTTTTTCACTGAACAATAAAATTAACCAGTTATTGAATTTATACTCCCATTAGAGAGCCATTGTTACTGTTTTAACAAGAGAAAACGCTCAAAGAAAAACAAACAAAAATTAGCACAGAAAAGAATATGATTTATGTGCGATTTTTTTCTGGATATTCGATTTGGAATGTATTCATGGAAAATGGTCTCAGTGTCAAAGATTCAATGCTGTAAGAAAAAGCTATCCCCCAAAGAATTCTAATTTTCAACTTTCTTCGCACTTAGTGGATAAAGCCTACAGACCTCATTCTCCTTTTGTGTAAAGAATAATTATAGTGATTTACCAAAGTAAAGTACTTGAAAAAGGATTTCCTAAAATTTGGTAGAGGATCTTAAAATTTTATTCCACTATGAATCTTTCCAGATATCTATCAAATCTGAACTGTTTCTCCCAGGCTTAGATTAATTTTCTAAATCACTCAGCTTTCTCCCATCTACAGTGATGTAGCAGCTGAGTTATATGATGAATTTTGCCCTCTCCTGAGTCTGTCAAGAAGGGATACTAAAATTTGGTAATATTTAGGGGTGGAGAAGTGAAGGGGTGTCTCAAACTACCTTCCTTTTTTTTTTTTTTTTTTTTTTTTTTGTGGTACGCGGGCCTCTCACTGTTGTGGCCTCTCCCGTTGCGGAGCACAGGCTCCGGACGTGCAGGCTCAGTGGCCATGGCTCACGGGCCCAGCCGCTCCGCGGCATGTGGGATCCTCCCGGACCGGGGCACGAACCCGTGTCCCCTGCATCGGCAGCCAGACTCTCAACCACTGCACCACCAGGGAAGCCCTACCTTCCTTTTTAAGAGGTAAGTACTGAATCATCAAATAACACATCTGACCATGACCTCAGATGTGATTAAGTCCAAGAGATTTGCCAACAGAGTTGTATTCTAGAATTACCTGGGGATTTGTATAAAAGATTCCCGGGGGCTTCCCTGGTGGCGCAGTGCTTGAGAATCTGCCTGCTAATGCAGGGTACACGGGTTCGAGCCCTGGTGTGGGAAGATGCCACATGCCGCGGAGCAGCTAGCCCCGTTGAGCCACAACTACTGAGCCTGCGCGTCTGGAGCCTGTGCTCCGCGACAATGGAGGCCGCAATAGTGAGAGGCCCGCGCACTGCGATGAAGAGTGGCCCCCGCTTGCCACAACTAGAGAAAGCCCTCGCACTGAAATGAAGACCCAACACAGCCAAAAATAAGTAAATTAAAAAGCCAAGCATTTGAAGCCCTTTAAAAAAAACAAAAAAAAAGATTCCTGGGATCCACCTTTGAACTTCTAGATGGGATAAACACCAGTGATTTGCAGAGTAACTCCCTGTAATTCTATTGAATGTCCACCAATCTTTGATCTCTTCGTTTTAAGAAGTTGAATTTTTTTCAGTTTAAGTCATTTATTCAACAGTAAATGTGCTTTAATGGCTGAGAAGGATCTGCTTTTTGAACTCCTAATCCAGTATTTTGTAAAATGTGTTAAGAAGGACTGATGGGAATTATGTTTCCTGCTGCTTCCAGTATAAGGCTAGTCGAATAGGATATTTCGGATTTGACTCAATAGGATATTTTCTAAAGTTATGGACTATTTAAATACCCTTATAAAATATTCACAAAATTATTCATTGCATTTCTGTCTTTTTTGGTAATGTTCTGAGGTAGTATATTCGTGCTTGCTGTAACGACCTAGAAATCCTAGGCCTTTGGGCTATCCATCTCACATTTGTTAGAAGAAATGTTAATAATTTTTAGATCATATTTCCATTTATAAGATAAAAATTTAGCTTTGGATGATTTCATGAGGCTGAATTGAGGGACAGTAGAGACAAACGAACAGTTTGAAAACATTTATTTGCAATATATGGGAATGCTTAAAAAAACCAACTTTCAGTTGTGTATGTGAGAGCCAGAAAGACAGATAGACAGACTTTGTTGAAATGCACAATGGCCTTTGAAAATTTCATGGGATAAAAATAAAGTGGTAGCACATTCCGTTTCCAGACAGAGAGGTATCAGTCGCCTATTGCCGTGGCTCAGATCCTGAGGGTTGACATTAAACCCTTCCAAAAGAAAACATAGTGATAATCCAGTCACAGTTTATTTCAGAATGAGGGATTAAACGTGCATATTGTGATTAGTCTCTTGAAAGAGATGTTGGGGATAACAGTCAGGGTGTGATTTGATTACAATATTCCAGATGTGAGACTATTCTGAAATCAATATGAGGCTTACATGGGTTGTAGCAACCATGCAGTATGGTAGACATCCACATCCGTTAGGAATATTTTTGGCTACAAGTAGCATATATGCCAACAGACTGTGGCTTAAACAAGTAATACATTGATTTTTCTCACGGAAGGTGGAATCTGAAGTTAGGAAGCCCAGGGCTGGTTTCTCAATCCCTTTCCTGTACCTTTTCATGTTCCTCTATTATAGCAGCTTGAGAGTAATACAATAAAATGTCCTATCCTCCCACCCCTTAGAACTAGGATGTCATCACATAATTCCAGCTTTAGGATGATTGGATTCATAGTAATATGTAATATGGCTGGAAGAAAAAAGAAAGAGTTAAAGAAAGGAGATGACCTTCAGAATTATCGATAATGTAGTTTAAGGTAATGAGAGACAAAGCTAGATGATGGCAAACAGAATGAAAAGGGCCCCTTAAACCAGATAGACAATTTGAAAGAGCTAAATACTTCTGTACTTTTTTCTAATTATTCAGGTTTTTATAGGGGGATAAAGACTCAGTGTAAGAAATGTAACCCAGAGCTTACAGCTCTAAGTCTTTCTTTGTCACATATTGCCGCTATCACGCTGCATAACCATCTGTCCCCAAATCACGGCTTCAGACAGCAAACCTTTACTGTCAAGCTCTCCATTCTGCGTTTGGCTGACTTCTGGCTGCTCTTGACTTGGTTCAGCTGGGAGGGCGGATCAGCTTCATGCTGCCAAATGGCTGAGCCTGGCCCATTGCATCTCATTTCGAGGCACAGATCTAAGGGAGGGGAGCAACCCAACCCACAGTATGTCCTAGCGCAATGACAGACACTCAGGGCAAGCCCACTCCACGAGCACGCTTGCCGAAGTCAAAAACGGAGGTTTGGAGATGTGCACGCCACCCATCATGAGGCCACCGCAAGGCTGTCGGTGTGTGCTTCTGCTGTAGGCCAGCGGGGTACTGGAAACTTCGTGTCACGCATATAAAATGGTCATACAAAGACCTGCTGAAACCTCAGCTGTGTGTCTCAAATGTATTATTACTTTTTAACCATGAGGCTTGTCACCGTACACGATGGTTAAAAATAAAGTTGCTTTGTTGTTTGGGAAAGTGTTTTCCAAGTTGAAGAGGATGGAGAAACAGCCATTCCAAAGCTGGACCAGTGTCTCCTAGGATAGGCTGAAGAGAGAAGGTTCTTCTAACGGAGAAGAAAGAGCCGTGGGGATTGAGACGGGATCACGAGCCTGGCTCCTCCTGGTTGAGGACTTTGCTGATTCCCAGTGGTGGCACCATCATTAATTATCACGAATTCCACATATGCTTCATTAATTGTGATTTGCTATATAATTGGTTCTTAACTTTTCTGCGTTTATCCAGTGCTTTTTCTGGTTTTCCCACTTATTTGCATGTATTAAAAGGTTTCTCATGACAATTTCTCTCATTAATTTAGAAGAAGTAGGGTTTCTTGTTGTTCTCATGTGCAGTAAATATTTGGTATTTATTTGATGATAAAATCATATTTAGTTCCCCTTAGTATCTTCAGAGGTACGAAGCTAAGAGTCCCTTTATGTTTTGCCAGGATGTCTGAATTGACACAAAGGTATTTCCTAGCATTTGTTTGTCCTCTGAATGGCTGACAGAGAGCTCCACTCACTGACGGCATTGGACCACAAGAAAGTTAGAAAACTATTTACTTTCAGAAAAATGGGCTAACAACTTATAAGAACTATCTACTCTTATAAAAGTGACATGAGTTTTAAGGTACAGTTTTCTATATTGTAAATTAGAGAACTTAAATTACATAAAATTATATAAAATTACAATTTTTTCATAATATTGTTATTTTTGTAACATTAGGATATTTTTCCCACTCTTAAGACTCTTGAATTCTATTTTAAGTATATTATTTTCAACTCATGAACTACCTTTTAAATACTAGATTCTTATACCCATTTCCTTGTCAGGGAAACTGAGCCTTATTTATAGAATGTGGACGTCCTGGCAGCTGGTTTAAAAGAAAGATGCAGTAATAATAATCAGGTTTGTTACAGGGTTGAAATGTGAGCCCGGAACTACTAAAGAGCCAGGTCACTTAATTTGTCCCATCTAGTGCCGCAAGTTATTATCAGTGTTGGGTTTAGAAGGGACAACCTAGGATTAACACTGGGACGCTCCTTTATTCTTAGGAAACATACACTGAAGTATTTAGAACTAAAAGGGATCATGTCTACCACGTATTCGCAAATTGTTCAGGACAATAGAGAGAGAGGAAAAAAAACTGAAGAAATCGATAAAGCAGATGTGGTAAATGTTAACACTTAGGGAATCTGGGTGACGGGTGTTCAGGAATTCTTTCTTTGTACTATTCTTGCAACTCTTCTGTAAGCCTGAAATTACTTTGGCATAAAAAGTTACCAAAAAAAACAAAAACAAAAATACCTGGGACGCTCCTCACCAGTATGGTTGAACGAGCTGAAGGATAAAGCCCTAGCAACATTTTCATTAGGTATGTAGATTAGGGGAAAAAAAACAAACAAAAAAACCCTTTGAATGACATTTGTCTGGAGCAATGTTAAATGTGAAAAAACAAGGATGTGACTCATGATAGGAAAAGAAAGTCATGCAAATTGAAAGTGCAAAAGCTTTATAGAGAAATCTACCAGAGCAAAAGTAGCTAGTGAAATGAAGAGTAAAGGAAATGTAATTGTCTAGAACACACCACAGAATAAAACAAATAAACCCGAAGAGAATGGGTGATGCTATGAATGGCAGGAGGAGAATTAAGCCCAGACTATTTCTATTAATTACTTGGAAAATCTGATAATAATCATTCATCATCTGAGCAGGACGGTCAGGTAAATTATTCTACTTTAAAATATTCAGTGACTTACACAGAAGGAGATGTAGGGCATTCATGAAAGACACATGCAACTTCTGTTATCAAGGTGATGTTACTATAAGTAATTAAAATTGCCAGGAAGGATTTATTCAATTAATTATAGAAAGTGTAGATATAGCCCAGGTACTTGACTTCTTTGAATTCTGGTTTCTTTTTATTTTTACTATCTCTTAAATTAAGGGAAAATTATTTATCATTCACTAATGTTTTCTTTTTCCCTGAAATATCGATACAAAACTGTTATTAAACAATACGTAACTTTTGTTCTGATTTTTGCAACTACAATGCTTGATAAAGAGAAAGGGACTTTAACAATGGAATTAGGTTTTGTTGACACGGTCTGGTTATCTTACTAAGATATTTGCCTTTTTCTGCATTCATAATAACCACTATTACTCTGATTATTTTCATATTGCCCTTTTGTTCCCATCAGTAGAACACACAAATAATGAGAAACAAAGGATTCAGGGGAAATGTAATATTGTACAGTTTCCTTGTGCAGATTTCCTCTTTGGTCAGTGCAGCCTCTGCTGGAAGAAATAATTTGTCAGATGTTCTTCCCCACCAAACAGTGGGGGGTATTCCTTCAAAGAATGTTCACACTAAAAGCATCCGTAAGTCTTTTGCTGACAGCACAGGTCAATCCCAGTGTCGTTGGGCCCTGAATTACTCTAGGGAGTACATGCAGAAGGAACAAGACACATTTATTTTTTCAATGTCATCCATCAGTCTAATGGCAAAGCAGACATATCTGTCTCAATGCAGGGAGTTTCTTTCCAGCTACTTGCTGTCCTCTCTTTGGTGTTGGTTTTGTAGTAAGGCTGGCTGTCCTCATGCCTCTAAAGTGGTTGCCAGCACCTTCTAAGGGAATGTGCATCTTCATTGGCATCCATTGTGAGAGAACAGATACATTTTTCCAATCTCTTTGACTCAGAAAATTTCTGATTGGACAGTACTAATAAGAACCTGCTGTATAATAAATAAATAAATAAATAAATAAATAAAATAACAAAAAATACAAAGATCTCAAGTGGAGGAGGATTGGTTCCCCGAGCAAAATTCACCTAACGCTGCTACAAGACTGGGAGATACGTGGCGAGAGGCAAACGATAAAAACATGGCTATAAACCAGACCTGACAGCCCCAGATACTCTACTTTTTTGTTTCACCATATCAGAAGATCTGCTGTGATTCAGAGCTCACCCAGTAAACCCAGATCCTTTTGATGGAAGTTACTGGCAACATAGCTAACACAATAGCTGTGCCCATGTTATCCTCCTTTGAAGTTTCCCATATGCATTTCCAGTGCTACAGAGTTACCATTATGTCCATTTCTTTGCAGTCCCTGTAGGACTCAAAGACTGTATCAAATTGTTAAGTATATCCCATGAGGAGGAATTAGGACATTGTTTTGTTGCTCACCTGTTGCTGCTTGACTGCTTTTCCTTTGTTCCTGCATTCCCTCACTTGCCTTAAGATCATTATGACTGAGACCTGTTCAAGGGCAAGCACTGTGGCCAGGCTTAGATCACAAAGTGACTTTGGCCAGAAATGGCTTCTCTGATGTCAAGAAAGCCATGCCTGGTTCTCTTTCTCCGGGAACCCCCTACTCTATCTGCTTACACTTCTCCTTCTTCTCCTCCTCCTTTTTCTTTTTCTCCTCCTCCTTTTCCTTCCTCTTTTCCCCCCTTTCTCCCTCGAATGGCCACACTTTCTGAAAGAACTCTGTTCTCATTGTCTCAAGTTTCTCATGTCCAAGTCACTCCTCTATCCATGAAAATCTACTACAAATGACTTCCACTTTCATTGTTAAGTCCAAGTTGACATAAATCCACAAATTCTGACTTGGCAATGCAGTTTTGATCTGTGGGTATCAGATAATACTTTGACGCAGTGAAATCAGTCAAAATCAGTACTTTTTAACTCTGCACATCAAAATTATCTGGAGAGTTAAAAATATTTGCTGATGCTCAGGTCCCGTGAGGCCAATGAGATGATCATCTACTTTGGGTGGAATCTAAGCATTAGGGTTTTTAGAAATGTCTCCATTCCATTCCAGTGTTCAGTAAAGTTGGAGATATTATGATCTAAATATTGGCATGGAGTAAAGTGAGGAGAAAAAATGATAACCATTCCTAAGCAAAGGATTACATGAAATTCAATAAATTCTCCAAAGAGTAAAGGGGAGATAGAACTTGAAAGGATTATGTATGGAAATATGCTGGTAATTGGGTTTGGAAGTAAGAATGGGAAGAAAAGACCACGTAATATTTTCTTCTGGCTCAAAAATCTACAGGAAGAAAAATGTTCTTAGGGAAGAACAAAATTTCAGTCAGTGTAGAGTGGTACACTTTTATAGAGTTCTAACATGCAAAACAGTTCCTTCACAGTGGAAGAGATTCTAGAAGTCAGAAATAAAAATAGTGAATGGGAGCTAGTCTATAATGGAAAGATAATCACAAAAATGAAAACCTAGGCAAATGGAGTGATCAAAGTAGCAGAGAACGAACAGGTGATGGGTAGGGGTGGTAGGGTTTGGACATTTACATTTCTGTTCTATGAGACTCACTGTTGCTTAGGTTCTAATCCAGATGTTACCCTATCGTAGAAGTTTAAAGACATTTAAATTCCCTCTTTCATCATGGAAAAGGACAGATCCCCAGAGGGGAAGTGGGGATTGCATGGACACCTCAAGTGAAAGTGGAATGGAGAGCCATGAAGGCCCTGGGTGTGGAAATCTTACAGTCTGCCGCCAGGAGCCAACCTCCTCTAATTATAAAAATAATTTTGGCAAACACCTGCTATAAGAAATAGCATTTAGGCAAATAAATAAGTATAGAATAAGAATTTCCAACATAACATCGCTGACACTTTCAATCTGTGTGTATGTGCATGTGTTGACTAATGTATGGCAAGAATGGGAGATTCAAATGTAAAGTAGCAGAACTTGGAAACTGATTTCAGAATACACCTGAATAGGACTTTTCTTCCCCATACCTGTCAAAGTGTTTTCCCAGAGTTCTTGGTAAGATATCCCTGGAGGCTTTGATTGTAACTACATCATGCAGTGTTCACCATGAAATTCTGTAGATGAGCCATAAATAATCATAGGAGTTTGTATTTACAGAGTCCCTATAGCAGGTACTGCGCTAAGGGATTTATGAGGAATTCTTAAATTAGTATTATGATAATATACTTAAAGCTTTCATTTCATAGTGGGATAATTCACTCATTTAATGTCTTTATACTTTTTATATAATCCTGTTTTAAAGAACCTTTCAAGACGTAATTAATGATACTTATTTTGACTGAGTATCATTACTTCCTGAGGCCCTTGGTCAAAAGGCTTATGATCAAAATTGGCTAAAACCTATTAGTAACATGGTTTTCTGACTGTTGCATTAACAACATATATTTTGGGGTGAGATGTCCTATATTTTACAGCTGTGTTTTGGGAAGTAACTGAGGGTGACATTAATTAATTGACAAGTTCCCAAATAGAATTTTTATGTTGGAGGTTAAGAAATCCAAATTCCTGAAACACAGCAGTATGTAATAATGCCATATGAATGGTGAAGTATCACTTTGTGCTGAAATTTTCCAGGGGGCTTCATGATAGAGATAGGTTTTTGAGCTCTATCTTAAGAGATCAGTAACTTTCAATGGGAGCGGTATGGGGAAAGATCTCTTAGGTGAAGTCTAAGAATTAACAATGTTTAGAGTAGATCCATAGGCTGGATTTGTTGGAATGGAGCTGTCATAGAGGGGAGAGTGAACGTTAAGGTCAGAAAGTGGTTAAATAATGAATTGCAGTGTCTCTAAAGTAAGATCTTTGTAGGCAATGGCAAACCTCTGAAAGATAATAAGAAGTGATGCAACAGAAGCAAAGTAGTATTTCAGTCCCGGTAGCCTGGGATGCATGAGGGTGGGAGGCAGGGCACTAGTTAGCTGGTTGTTGCAGGTGTCTAAGCCTTGTGTACTAGTTTAGTATGGGAGGCACAGGGTGGATGTGAGGAAGGTCAAGAAGCTTGAATGAACAGATCTTAACTATTCCATGAAGGCATGGAGGAGCTAAAAGAAAGTCAAAGGCAACTTCAAGACTTTCATTCTGAATAAGTGACTGAGACCTGACTCCAAATAAATAAAAAGGAGGGGAAAGGTGACACTTAACATCACTGAATTCTCCTGTGAAGTAGTTTTAGTCATTTATCAAGTACTCAACATATAAAGAGACTTCTCTGGATTTTCTGGAGTCTCATACTCGTGTTCTTACTGGTTTTACCATTTGGGAGGATTACATGAACCAGTATTGGCTGGATTAGATAGGTGATAGGTTCTGTTTTCAAATGGCTGATACAAAACTTTCATACATGGCTTTTCGTATTGAAAGGACTTTACATCCAGCTTTTAATATTTAAAGACATGCACTAGTATAGCTTCTCAGCTCATTTGAATATTTTGTGACATTTTCTCACACTCATTATATCACATCTGCATTCCTGCTATTTCACATAACTCAACGCTAGTTTTGAATATCATGATTTAAATACTCATAAAATATCGTTAAAGAAACCTCGCCGCTCTGAGGAATGCAATGAGCAGTGTCCTCCGACGGAAGATCATATGTGAATAGTTTCTACCCACTTAATTCCTGCTAGGATTTTGAAGTTAAGTTCAACATTTTAACTTGAAGTAAAATAGAGCTGCTACTCGATCTAGACTGGTTACTAGAGACCTGTAGTGAAAATGCCGATAAATTGTAAATTGCACCTGTGAAGTATATTTAACTGATATTTTAAATGCTTTGAGGATCTCACGTACACTCTGGCCACTTGGTCAGACAGCTTTGGATGTTTTTAGATTGCCTTCTTATCTGCACTTCTGCTTACAAATGATTCCCTGTAATCATTCATTTTTTCCTTAAACACACAAAAACTCTGTACAATGGTTTCTTTATCTATTATTTGAAATGTTAATACATAAAAAACATTAAGAAGAGTTTGTATTATTCCTATATTAAAATTTTACTTGTCTTTTATCTATTATGGAAATCCCTATAGTCTTATAATGACCCATCTTAATTTGGGGGGGGATTCTTTAATATCCTCTAATCAGTAAATATTTTCGTCTCTGAGTCCCACATGGTTTCCATCACCCTAGTCAGCTGTGCTGTCCTGGAGATGATACATAAATGCATAAATGAATGGGTATTTCCAGGAAGACTTCATTCACAGAAACAGGTGGCCCCCTGAACCTACTTTGTTGACCTCTCCTCTGCCCTCTTCCAGTTTCTCTATTAAACCACTTCTTTTTACTTCTTTCAGTCAACCTTCTTAGAAAAAGATTGTAATGTTCATGGTTTCTAGGCTCTCCCCTCTGTTTATGCTTCAGTTCAATTTCTACATCCTGTTTCCTGAAAGTTTCCTGGCAAGAGTGACTTTCTGAGTAATCGTGGGAGAGCTCCCAGTTTGGTCCTTGCCAGTTTTGACTTCTCCTTTTTGGATTCTATGAAAGGGCATACCCTTGTTTTTCCCCACTTTGTGATATTTCCTCTCAGTATCTTTGTTGTAAAAAAAATGGCTTTAACTGTAGGTCTTTAAAAAAAATGTGACTAAAACAAGCAAGATTGTTTTTCCACCGATCTTGAAATGATGAAGGAGCTCAGGGCTGGTGCAGCTCTTTGATGCTGTGGTCAGAGATTCAGGTACTTTCCATCTTCCCGCTCCATGTTCTTTATCTTGTAGGCTTTTGTTGTCACGTTTGCTGCCTTGCAGCCACTCTGCAGGGTTGATATGTTATGAACAGACCTTGTGTCTAACTCCAAGACAGAGAGGAAGAGATAAAAACTAGTCAAAGTCCACTCTGTTCCCTTTTATCAGGAAAGGGGAAGCTAAGACCCTTGCAGTAGATTCTCCTTAGCTATCCTTGGCCCAAATTATGACAGGCTTTGATGCTGTGAGGTGAAAGAGAAGCTGGGAAAGTTAGTATTCTCAGCCAGGCCTATTACCTTCTTTAAAAAAATTTTTTTTCCATCCAAAAGAAGGAGTTGAATGGATATTGGTTAAACAATTAACATTATGTACCACAGTGACCTCGCAGGATATTTTTTCTTCGATGGCAGTGTATTTTCTCTCCAATAGCTCTGTAAGTGTTGGTGTTCCAGGACTGAGTCCTTTGACCTGTCATGATGTTCATCTACTCCTGGGTGGGTCATATACTATCATGTACTATCGTAACTTAAAGCATAACAAACACGCTGCTGATGGTCAGATATTTCTGGCTAAGATTCTAGCATCCTATGTCCATCTTCCATGAGGCTTCTTCTGGTTCTCTCACATGGTTTTCAGACAGAAGATATTCTAAGTGTAATGCCTTCTCATCCCTCATGTATCCCCACCTTGGTTGTAATGTTATAAAACCAGTCAACCAAGAAACTCAGCTTTCACCCCCTTCAACCCCTACACGTCCAAGTCCCATTTATGAAGTCTCTTCACCTCCCTTGAGGCTATTAACTCCTTTTCACACCCACTGTCCTTCTCATGACCACTTTCTGGTTAAGACACATCATTTCTCACTCTGTCAATTGAGGAATAAGTTCTTCCCTGGTTGTCTTGCTTCCTATGAGTGCTGCCATGAGAAAAACCCTTCTAAGATACAAATCATGTCCTAGCTTAAGGTGCTGTGATGCTTGTCATAATTAACAGCAGGCAACCCAGACCATCCCCAAATCATCTTATCTGTTCCTCTGTATTGCTGACGACTTCCAATCCCTCCCTCCTTCCAGAGCCATTCTTAAAACTCTATTTGGTCTGCTGGACATATTTACCTGATGTCTACCAGACATTCACACGCTCATTTCTCTAGTCATACCCCATCCTGGCACCTTACTCACTGGTGTCTTCTCATCCCTGAAAAAGATATTAACTTTGGGCTTTCAGGTTTTTGTACATTGGGCTCTCTTTGCCCATAAACCTCTGCTTTTCTGGATTACTTGGAGAATTGTCTCCTTTCAAAGCAGAAGGCATCTGCCATGTCTCAGTAAGGGCTTTAATGGCTATGGTATGGTTTTGCTATCACACGTTTCCCTTTTGCACTGAGAACCACATGTTTCTAATAGAGGCTGCACTTTCAGTCTAGGTTTTAGAGTGGAAAGGCATGAGGAGCAAAACCATAGACAACCCACAGCAGAAATGCAAAATGAATGAGAAATAAATGATTGTTGTAAGCCTTTGAGATTTGGGGGTTGTTTAATAGTATACCCCAACCTAGGGAAAACTGACAAAAAAGGTAATATTTAAATTCGACTTCCATCCAGCCTCCTAGCTTTCTGTTGATGCATGCAAGCAGGAAATGTGAACATATTTCCACAGGAAGTAAAAAAAAAAAAAAAAAGTATTGCTAATTTTCCTTAGATGTTGAGCAAATTATGAGCCTTGATTTCCTTTCTGTATGATTCCTATTAGCTTCTATAATGCAGAAGGCTCTTCAATTACAATAAAAACTGAGAGCCTCACTAAATCCTACTCAGCACTCTGTTTACCATGTGACTATTGCTTACCAACTGTTTATAATGAGTTTTACAAAAATAGTTTTCTTCTCTCCATTTCCATTTCATCAGCTCCCATGGACTCCCCAGCCTTCTTCACTGTATTTCTATCCTGGCTATGCACTTAAACACTTTGTAATGTGCTAAGTGATGTACATGCCTCTGAAGGCAAGAGACGCGTTTTGAGTGTGCAGTTTCCTAGAGGACCCATTGACATTTAACTTTTCGGACCATTCTAGCCTTCATAAAATATTTCCATCTTTGGCTTTGATGACCACCATTTCAGCCCCAAGGAGCCCATGAGTCACTAGTTACTTATAAAAATTAAGCTCTAATTCTGACTTGAGTTGTAGTTGTTTTACAAAATGTAAGATATGTTGAGACAATAGTTATTTACTAAACAATTTTAATTGTACAGATTTTCAATTCTGTCATAAAAAAAACCATAAGTCTCAACCACAAAAAATTTACCATCACCTATTTTTTTTCTATATTAGAAAAAGGCTGTAATTTGACTACGGAATAAACTATTGACTGTTGAGTACAAAATAAGAACGTTATTATATTTTAAAGACTTACACAATCCATTATGACATAGAGATATACTACAGGCACAATTTTATTATTAAAAAAAAGGTAAGAAAATAAAAAGCATGAGGCGAGGAGGTATAATAAAGCCAAACACTGAATAGAAGTTTTCCTACAAAGAACCTTGTCAAAATGGCCTCATTTGGAAATGCACACTCATTTGACTGTACTTGGCAGATCATAGTTGTTGGGGTTTTTTTCCCCTAAGAATAATATGGAATGTAGAAATGCTTTCCTAGGCAGGAAGTTTTTTTGATTCATTTTGCTGAGCTTTAGGAAATGCAGCTAGCAGCTACCTTGCATAGAAACCCCAAGCCACAGCATCCACAAATTCAGCAGTCTGCGATGGACAGCAGTTTTGATACTGTTACGTACTATTGGCATTTACAGCATTCCTCCAATTACACCCCTGTCATCAATGTACAGCGCTTAGAGCAGGTTGGCAGTTCACACAAGTGTGATGGACAACACATGGTCTGCACGTCGATCCATCTGGCTCCTGATATGCTTTAAGAAAGGATTGGCCGGGCTTCCCCGGTGGCGCAGTGGTTGAGAGTCCGCCTGCCGATGCAGGGGATGCGGGTTCGTGCCCCGCTCCGGGAAGATCTCATATGCCGTGGAGCGGCTGGGCCCGTGAGCCATGACCGCTGAGCCTGCGCGTCCAGAGCCTGTGCTCCGCAACGGGAGAGGCCACGGCAGTGAGAGGCCCGCGTACCACAAAAAAATAAAATAAAATAAAATAAAGAAAGGATTGGCCCTTCAGACTCACCTGGGATACAAAGGGGCAGGGCAGATGGGGGTCCCATGACCTTGCTTCCCATTCCTCTCTTATAGCCCTACTGCAGTTCTTGCCAATGACTATCTAATGCACACAGCTCCATGGCTCTCCCAGGGAGAGGGAAGGAGAAGCTGATGGATAGGTTCACACACCTCACCCTTACTTCAGTGGGTGGTGAAATGACTCTGATTTTCTCCGAGAACTGAGGCACCCAAAGCTTCAGGAACACAGAGCCACCAAGTGTGGGAGCCACGTCTCCAACCCCACTTTAATGGGTCTCGTAGACACTCAGTCCTCTGGTCTCCACCTCAGGTCATGACGCACAGAGTGGGTGGGTCCAGACTCACATTTAAGTCAGCTATCTGACTAGAGGCCTTCTTTTAGGGCTTTCCGCCAAATATACTCCTTGCAGCCTCAGCTTGTTGCCTGTTCACACGTTTGTTTTTACTATGGAATCACTGAAAGGACCCGGAAGCTCTCTCTGATTCTTTTAGGATGTGGCGATATCAATATAGATAAAGTGCAGTCTATAGGGCTGAGGAGCTTACTGCCTAGGAAGGGAAGACAGGAGTTAAAAAAAAAAAAAAGTTTTGGTTGCTATCACAGTGCTATAGAAAATACAGTGATGGGGAAAAGGAAGGAATAAAAAATCATCAGGAGAGGGAATGAAGAAGTTTTCACATAAGAGGTTAGCTGAATCTAAGAAATAAGAAAATTCCAGACAACGAAGAGGAGGGCATTCTGAGGCCTGGAAGGAACAGAAACTGTTAACAAAGGCAAGGATTACAAAATAGGCTTTTGATTTCTGGAAACTAGGAAATCGGGCACAATGTGTAGGACGTGGGATATAGGTAAGTGATTGTGTTCATCATCTCGTACTGCCATTACAAAAAGCCATAGACTGTGTGACTTAAACACAGAAATTTATTTATTTATTTATATTTTAAAATTTAAATTTAATTATTTTTTATACAGCAGGTTCTTATTAGTTATCTATTTTATCCATTTAGTTCATATATGTCAATCCCAATCTCCCAATTCATCCCCCCACCACCCCTCCTCCCCCCACTTTACTCCCTTGGTGTCCATACGTTTGTTCTCTACATCTGTGTCTCTATTTCTGCTTTGCAAATCGGTTCATCTGTACCATTTTCCTAGATTCCACATATATGCATTAATATACGATATTTGTTTTTCTCTTTCTGACTTACTTCACTCTGTGTGAGAATCTCTAGGTCCATCCACGTCTCTACAAATGACCCAATTTCGTTTCTTTTTATGGCTGAGTAATATTCCATTGTAAATATGTACCACATCTTCTTTATCCATTTGTCTGTCAATGGGCATTTAGGTTGCTTCCATGACCTGGCTATTGTAAATAGTGCTGCAATGAACATTGCGGTTCATGTGTCTCTTTGAATTATGGTTTTCTCTGGGTATATGCCCAGTAGTGGGATTGCTGGGTCATATGATAATTCTATTTTTAGTTTTTTAAAACAGAGAAATTTATTGTCTTGCTGTTCCGGAGGCTGGAAGTTCCAGATCAAGGTCCAGCAGAATTTGACTCCTGATGAGGGCTTTTCCTTGGCTTGCAGATGGCCACCTTTTCTCTGTGTCCTCACATGGCCTTTCCTGGGTATGTGTGCACAGAAAGAGAGAGTGAGCCCTCTGGTGTCTCCTCTTAGAAGGATGCTAGTACTATTGGATGAGGGCCCCACCCTTATGACTTCATTTAACCCTAATTACTTTCTTAGAGGTCTCATCTCCAAATACAGCCACACTGGGGTCAGGGCTTCAACATTCAAATTTTGTAGGAACACATTTAGTCCATAACCATGGCCATTTAATTTTTTTGTCCAAACTGGGAAGCATTAGAATATTAAAGAACTGCTATTAATTCTTATCCTAGTATAACATGCATAAACAAGAACTGTCCCAGGGAAACTGAGATATATGGTCTTCCTAGACATAGAGTGGGCAGTAAACCTGGAAGGTTAACAAAGTGGGAAATGGATTGAAATCACTGCTTTTATATGCCATGCTAAGTGGTTTGAAACGTATCCAGTGTGGTAGGCATAATATTGTTTCTTATGACCTTTACCCTCTTGTGTCACACTCATGGTTATGTTATGTGCATGGCAAATGGGACTTTTGCTATGTAATTAATATTACATGTAATTTATATTAATAGTAATGTAATTAATATTAATTACATTAATATTAATACATGTACATAAATGTAATTAATGTTAATAACCAACTGACCTTAAAATAGAGAGATGATCCTGGATACTCCAGGCCAGCTTGGTGTTATCACATTTCTTTTAAAGAAAAGCAGACAAAGAACACAGAGAGCTAAGGTAGAGAAGGAGCTCAGAGATATTTGAAGTGTGAGCGGGTTCATCATGTCATTGATGGCTTTGAAGATGGAGGAGACCACAGGTCAAGGAAAGCAGGTGGCCTCTAAAAGCTGATAATAACCCTTGGCCAATAGCCAGAGAGGATACAGGGACAATCACAGCCCTGCATTCTGCCAGCAACCTCAATGAGCTTGAAAACAGATTTTTCCCAAAGTTTCCCAGTAAAAGCCCAGCCTGTTGACGCTTTGATTTCAGACTCATGAGACCGTGAGCAGAGGGCCCAGTCAAGCCCGGCCAGACTTCTGAATTATAGAATTGTGAGACTGTAAACGGTATTTTAGCAATTTAGTGTGTTATTTATGTTGTTTTGTAGCAATAGAAAACTAATATACCCAGTGTATTTATGGATATAGATTTATGGAAGATTCTATAGAAGGGATGTTATGAGCAGTTTTCCATTTTCAAAGATTGCCTTTTTTGTCAAT
Organism: Leucopleurus acutus; assembly: GCF_964270905.1. Classification (NCBI taxonomy): domain Eukaryota; kingdom Metazoa; phylum Chordata; class Mammalia; order Artiodactyla; family Delphinidae; genus Leucopleurus; species Leucopleurus acutus. The sequence goes on along the minus strand of NC_139160.1, from coordinate 72,600,802 downwards.
GTGGAAGTCACTTTGGACCAGGCAAGGTGATAGTCATAGTACAGACAGAGCACGACTGCAGTGTGAGGGGGTGAAGGTCCCAGAGATATTAAGGAAACAGCCTGACACGAGGTCACACTGATTCACCATGAAGGATGGTAAGGGCAGGGGGTACATCAGGTTTGCCAAAGTGGGCAAATAGGAGGATGGGTGACATTCAGAGAGGAGTAGACACTTACTTCTCGGTTAAGGTGATGACCTCAGGGTAGTCATGTTGAGTTTGAAGTGTCTGCCAGATAACAAGATGGGTGTGTTCAATGGTCAGTCCAATACATGGGGCTTGAACTTGTAGAATGATGAAGGCCGGAGATACATATTAGGCTGTAATCCTGGGAAGAGTGATTGTTAAAGTTATTGAGTGATCATAAAGTAGCAGATCATGTAAAACTTTTAAAGTACAAATAGATGAGAATTACAGGAAACACCTTGGGAAACATCAACAGTTGAAGGGTGGAAAGAGGAGGAGAGGCTGTGAAACCCACCAGAATAAGCCAAAAGGCGAAGGAGGGACTGCAGCGTCATGGAGACAAAGAAAGGAATTGTCTGCAATGTGTGATTCTGGAGAGTTGTAAAGCAAAATGTAGACTACAAAGAGCGGATGGAATTTGACCGCAAGACCATTGATAATGATTTCTCAGATACTGTCAGTAGAGACAGCGGGTAAAAGCTTGCAACGATACTTAAAAGAACGCCCTGGAGGAGAGTGGTTGATACGGTGAGTGTGGGTGATGATGATGATTACTATTATTACTGTTATTTAGAAGAGATGAACTGAAAGGGAGGGGGAATTATTTTTAATAAAGATATGATTTTGTTTACATGCTGAGGGGAAGCCAGGCACAAAGAAGTGATTGTCTGTGAAGCAGATGAAATGAGCAAAGTTTGGAGGTGGAGGGGGTGGGATGGGCTTGGAGCATAGGGAGGGGGAGTTGGCAGGGCAGCCATCAATTCACTTCCATTCTCTGTCCCCCAGCCAGACCCTTCTCATATGTCCGTCCAGTCAGGTACGGCCACGTGACTCTGTTCTAGCCATGAAGATGCCATGTGGCATTGTAGGGCAGCTCTTATGAAGTGGGTGTGCCCTATTTTCTCTCCCCTTCTGCCAACTGAATGCAGAAGCCTGGCCACGGGAGAAGGGGAGCCATATACCAGCAGGAAGCTGGGTCTCTTCATGCCGTTGGGGTGCTGTTTGAGCGGAAACACACTTGAATTCCTTTGCAGCCTTTATTGATGTTTTAGTCTGTGTACTGCTGCCGTGTAGGTTACTGTAACCATCACAAGCATGGGGGGTGGTTAGAGAAAAGGAGCAGGGAACTGTAAATATTTGTAAATTTGTTAGTAGGGAACAGGAAGGTGAGATGGATTTCATCGTTCTCAGTGAAGTAGATGAGAATACTATCTTCTGATTCCCCAGGGGTGGAAGACTGGAGGGGGAGTGTGGGGCGCGCTGAAATCAGAGGGCTTCTGTGGAACAGGAATTGTGAGGAATGGCAGAGAAGCAGGCTAGGGGTAGGATTGTGTAATTGAGCTCAAACTTCCAGGTGGATGCTGAGTGTTTAGCAGAACCCGGACACCAGAATTGTGTACTGATTTCATGTCTTAATATCATTTGAATGGAGAACGCGTGCTATGAAAGTGGGAAGCTAGAATAAACACATTTTCTTAAGGAGTTTTGATTAAGACATTGGTAAATAGCTTCAGCTTCCAAGCCTGTGTTCCTCTTTCTAATGCAAAGATATCCCAAGGGTTTCTACCCCAAGGAAGCTTATCCTGAGGTACCCTCTTAACAGTTACCGTGAATGTGTGTTGGTTTATTTATGATGTCATGGTGATACTTGACATCTCCAAAGACAATCTTGTGTGAGCTACACATACACTCATAAACAATACCTGATCCAGATAAAGATCTTCCCCCTTGTCCAATTGCATTCATCAACCCAAAATTGAGATTAATTACAGAGTTTATTCAGTCTGTAAACACATCAATGGTCTCAATGACCATGTTGAGGGAACTTGCTAAGTTTAATATAAGAATATCACTGTTCTTTGAATGTGGAAAGGCAGTATTTTTAAAAAATGGGTTCTGTATAGTGGAATCCATACAGAATTTAGTCAATGTGCCCATAACAAAAGCAATTAGAGTATTTAACTTTACAATCAATCACATAAACCCATTAACAGAACCTCAAGCATCCCACCATTAAAATATCTGTTAAATTGATAAAATAGAAATCTGGTATATATTTGTTAAGAATTATGCAGTGTGCTTCATTATTAAACACCAGATTATCCTTGCTGGAGGACTGTTTCTGTTAAAAGCTGCGTATGTCAGTTATCCAGGATACTTACAGAACAGTTTTAAAGCAGTACATAAATACATAAATTTGTTCCAAATATGTGTTAAATTGCAAGTCCACAGTTTAATTAAATAGATTGGGGATAGAAATGATTTATTGTTTTATTTTAATAACAAACTTAAAGCAGGTGAGGAGGCATTGGGCAAAAAAAGGCTAAATTTTATGAAACATTTGTTCCTTTGCAAGATTTCATTAAATTTCTCTGAATTTAAATTCACAATTTTCCATTTAAGGCAATATGGGGGTCTAGGTATTCCGACTGATTGTTCCACTTAAAAAAAACCTAAAGGTCATGGAAAATATGTGTTTCATAAATGAATCACTATACAAGGAAGAAAGGAAGAATTCTCACTTGAAAACTAAGGAGAAAAAGAAGCCTAGGGAGGGAAATAAAACTCTAAAACAGGTTTAATCCTGAGGAAATTTGCCAAAAATGTTGTTTAAAATTTGTTTGCAGAAATTCTCAGAATTCAAGAAATAGGACAGAACCAAAAAATGTGGGAGAAATAGGAGAGAACCAAAAAATGTGAGAGTTTTATTTAGAAAGGTGCCTTCCATAAGGTGGAACCATCAAAAGGCTAAATCTGTGGTGAAATTGTGAACTGAAACTAAAATGAACCTATTTGTCCCGATGATGGAAAATAAACATCCTGTTCTTACACCTGATACTGCATGGGAGGTGAACACATGTGCACACACAGATGTACACACATACACACACATACTTCCCATCAATCCCTGTGAAAAATGTAAAGCTGGACCTCATATATACACTCTATGCATGATAAAAAATAAAACTATAACACAAACCCCGCAGTTTATTTTAAAGTTAACTTAATATGGCAAAAGCAGTACAAATCCTCTTTGGAGGATTTCACCTTCATTCCTAAACTTAAAGAATTTCTCCAGAGAATATTTGCACTCACAGTCAAATTTCAGTAAGGAACCAAAAAAGAACTAACCATGAGCGAGAACCTGCAAAAACAAGAGGCATTGAAAATAAAGCCATTAAGAAAATCAGGTATTACTGCAATCAAACAGAGAATGAATATTTAAAATATATTTGAGGAGGGTGGGAGGGAGGGAGACGCAACAGGGAAGACATATGGGAACATATGTTTATGTATGACTGATTCATTTTGTTATAAAGCAGAAACTAACACACCATTGTAAAGCAATTATACCCCAATAAAGATGTTAAAAAAATAAATAAAATAAAATAAAATATATTTGATATGTTTTATAAAAGCACTCGTTTGAATATATAATCATGGGAAAAGAAAACATGAAGAATGAACAAGCAGATTTTTTAAAAGAACGAAGTGGAACTTTTAACTGTAAGAAAAAAGAATGGAGTTGAGTGTGACAGCAGGTAAGGCACGGCTGGGAGCCTTAGTGAACTGATAGAGCTGAAGAAACGTTCTAGAATTCAGCACAAACAAGGAAATGGGAACTATGACGGAGAACACAGCCTACAAAGAAGATAGGTTGTAAAGGATGAACCTACCTCTCCCTGAAGTCCTAAAAGCAGAGGCGAGAGAACTATTATGGAGGTTATATCTGAGAACTGATGAATAACAATGACCAATATATTTGAGAGAACCTATAAATCTTGAGCAGGAGAATTAAAGGAAAACATTGACACCTTGACACATTATAGTAAAATTGCAGAACCCCAAAGTAAAAGGAATATCTTAAAAATAACCAGTGAAAAAAGATAGATTTCAAGAGAATGACAGTTATACTGATTGTTGACTTGCAGAGAAGTGTCCAAAACAATTGTCTTGACCTTGCATTCCTATCAACAAGGAAAGTATAAAGGAAGAGTTGCACACCATTATATACAAAATAGATAAACAACAAGGGCCTACTACTGTATGGCACAGGGAGCTGTATTCAGTATCTTGTAATAACCTATAATGGAAAAGAATCTGAAAAAGAATATCTATATATATATCTATATATCTCTATCTATCTATCTATATCTATATATATATATATATATAAAAAATATAAAACTGAATCATTTTTCTCTACACATGGACCTGACACAATATTGTGAATCAACTGTGCTTCAATTAAAAAAAATGTTTTTAAAAAAGAGTTGTAGCCTCTCCTTAGAGAGATTGTAGACGTGCCATGAGTCTCTACCCCCTTCCCCTCCAGTCACCAGAGAACTCGAGGTGTGTCCGGAGATCTAAGGGGACACAGAAGTGTGGGATTTCCTGTAGAAAGCATTAAGGGTGGGAGGCTGGTACACTCATAGCAGAGAGAAGAAGGCTGCGGCTTGGAAGTCACTGCATTCCCACTAACAGCAGACGAAATTGCACTTTTCTTATAAATCGCGGGAAAGCCCTTGTCCAAAAGTCCCTGGCGAATCAGCAGACCTCTGCCGACTGAGGCTGGAAGGACATCAGCAGATGGTCAAGGTTTTGGGGAGGAATCTCAGGAGAGCAGCCAGAGTCTGTGCATCCAGCCTACCTGGGAGAACTACACATGCAGGACCACCAGCCATGGAGAGGGGTCTCAAAGAGTCCCCAGGTGTGTCCTGGAGAATTCAGCATGAAACTTCCCATTACTTTCAGAGGAATCAACCGGAAGTTTGCACATGGCACGTCAATTAAACCACGAGTGCCCTGGCTTTTCTTCTCCGCATAATACGTCTCACTTCAGTCTTAGTGGGGAGGGAGAAGGGGGCTGACACTTAAACAAAGAGGAGAAAGAAGTGCACTGCTCGCTCCCTGGATCGGCCAAACTTGTGAAGAGAATTTAAGCAAATACTGATGTTTTGATTCTTGCAGAGGACAGGGAATTGTAATTAACAAAATGAGCTGATTCTTGGGAATGAAAGTGTCTGGAGGACTCCTTGTTACCTGGGAGGGAGCTCCTAAATGGCATCGACTCTGTGCTTCGTTCAGTTCTAGGAGTTTTGTAAGCAGTGGGGCGAAGGGAATGAGTTGATTTCTGATTGTATCTTTGCTCGTTTTCCAGGTTAAACAAATATTAAGAAAACTGTCGATTTGATATTGAGTAGTTAAATCAATGTTCGAGGAGTTTATTAGATGATAGCTTGGGAACTATAGTTTTAAATATCCGTTTATTCCTTTGAATGCCGTCTAGCTGTACTATAAAAAGAATGCTTTGGAAATAATGAAAACTAAATAAAAATAACTGCATTTCAACCACTTAACTGGCTAAATACACTCTATAGCTTGGGAGTGGGGATGGTAGGAAATGGAGAAATTACGGGCAAGGGCATCTCACTGAGGTATGTCAAATCCTATTAGTCCAGGTAATTTCCGTGGCTGGAAACAAGACAGGGCTCCTATTGTCTTGTTTGCTTGGGCTGAAATTTTTTTATTTATCCGCCACGTCTGTTTCATTTGCAGGTAATTCTATTCCTGTTTCCACATATGCCCTGCTGGGTCATTTTTGTCCCATGACAAAGGTCCTATGATGTTCATAGTAAATATTTAAAATTCTTATAATCATGTTCTATGCTGAATGGTGCTAGTTATTGCTGAGAGTATATCACGAAGCTTTCAAAAATGTATTCCTCCACTCTAGAGGAGTGTGTGCCTTTGACATTTGATTGCCTGCAAAGCTTGATATGAGGTTTATTCTCCTTGTGAAATAAGCCATTTAATCTGGAATGCATACACATCCAGCTGAAACTTGAAAGAAATATGTCATCTTTGGCTTATGTTTAAATATTACACATTTCTATTCTAACACTAGTAGTTAGATTTAAGGGTTAATTATCAAACATTTATTATTCATGATGCTCTGCACATAGAGTGCACTTGTAGTTCACAAGAGGAAGTAAAAAACTCATCTTTTGGATTTGTAACACATATCCTGGGAGATTGGCTTCACAGATCCTAGCTTTCCAGCATCAGAGCTGGGAAGAGAGATCCATGTTGGTTAAGGGATTTGGCCCGAATCTTCAGCCTATGACAACACCAGCTCTAAAATTTTGTACTTAGAGAATATTCAGAATAGTCACGGTGCAAGGAGAGGCCATTTAAACCATCTTCACAAGGGATACAGGATGCTCTCTAACCACGTTCCATCAAGTGGTTAGGGGGTCTCTGTGTTCACCCTGTTTAAGGCTCTAGGAGCTTGATTCCTGTAGAAGTACTATAACCTGACATCTAGCCCAGGGCTTTTCCTACTACATCACAAAGTGTCTCTTATTTGTGTTTGTTTTCTTCCTTGTTATTTTTTTGTTTTTTAAAAATAGCCCAGGTCACAACATAACCATTAGAATTTTTGTTGTTGTATACTTAAAGAGCCCCCAGAAAATGGTTGATAACATGGTTGGTGGGAAAATTTGCCAACGAAATCCTAAAGGTTAATAACGGAGAGAAGAAGGCACACAAAACAGAAGGTCATGCCTGGCTGTAAGTTCCGGAATAGTAGAACAAGTAGGTGTGTATATGTTCTGAATCGATCAGAAATATAAAAGGACATTTAGGCTGGCTTCCTTGAAATAAAAGAAAAAGTAGAAGTACTGCCTTGTAAGTTAGAATTGGGGAGATCGATTATAAACTTACCAGGCCATGGGCGAGCACTAAAGTGGTAGTATAAAAAATCACAGGCGTGATGGTTCTGTGTTGTTCTCATGGGTCTATTGAGTCAAATATTTGGCCCAAAGCTTTGTTTCTTTCAGTCAACAAAAATGGTGGAGCCTTTGGATGAGATCAGAGAGGGCTCTGCCTTCTAGTGAAAAGGTCAAAGGCAGATAATTGTAGATCAGGGACGGTTCAAAGGCTACATTAATTAAACAACTAATTGGATATTGGAAAAATTGTTCCTCCCCTTAAACCTTCTACTAATTTTGTTTTCCTTCTGTGTTTCTGGAAGTCTTATGAAGCCACATTTTAATCTGTGATTAGCCTGAAAGAGTCAGGCACAGGTTATGGGGTTGTATAATACACACTTTAAGTTTGCTTCAGCCATGAAATTCTATGAGATTTTGCAAGCACCTTTATTTTAAAAAGAACTGCTATTGAAATCCGATTTTAAAACACTTATTTTTGCTTTCTCAAATAAGAGGATTACATACTCTACTTTAAAATTTGTAATATCATTATTGTGAAAACAAAAAATATAAGCCTTTCCCATTAACTCCTTTCCCATTAACTCCTTTTCCTTTAAAGGATCTTAATTTTGAATTTAAGGTTATGCTTACTTTATATATTATCTTTATTTTATGTTCTGTGAAGAAAATAATCCACTTGATCTATTAGCACATCTACTTTTTATCTTAAAAATCTGTGGATTATTAGGAAAGGAGGACTTTTAATTTTACATGGGATAATAATAAATATTTGACAAGTCTAAAATCTTAAATCATATATTGTTGTATTACCAGGGAAAAAGATAAAGGTAGAAAAAAAACTTTCCATGCTTTTAACGAAAACAATTGTAGGTAATTTTCATCATGATACTATTATTCTTCTGTCCTGAAAAGTTCCCTCAGAGACATAATGGCCACAACCATTTCATCTTCCAACTTATTAAGCAGTCTGAGGGTGAATTGAGAGTTTCAATTCCAGGTTATGGTTATAATTACTAACTCAAAAATCCCTGTTGCCTTTCATTAAGTAGTTATAATATTTAATTGAGACTACAGGGTGTCTACGCTCAGTATCATACCATGCATAATTATCTGTACACATAAAGGAACACAGAGGGTACTTTCAACAGTGAAACAGATTATCAAAAAATTACATTTTTAATTTAAGTTTTGACTTGAATCTTCTCAGTGATTAAATACCCATCTCTGCATTTTTCTGCAAATGAGTACATGAAGCTAAACAAATGAACCATAAAGTGGGGAAGAAAAAAAAAACTTTGCACTGTAACATACATGGATAAATCTAGGATGCAGTCACAAATCACACGATGTGGTTTCTAAGAGCTGTCTGAGAAAGGGGAGCAGATGACCCAGGCAGTCAGATACTCCTTCCAGCTTGGCTGGTAAGCATCCTCTCCTAGGCGAGCTCTGGGAGTGCCAAGATCATGGGACAAAATATCTGGGTGGCCTTTGCTCCGGCCTTTTGCCTCTGCAACTTGGCTTCTGGCAGAGTACTTATCTCTTTGACCACTGACTGGGAAACTACTAAAAAGAGAGGGACTTGAAAGGAACTGGAACTTTCTGTGTGAATCTCTTTGAAAGTTCTCTTTTAAAGGAAGTCCAAGATATGAGGAACTTGCAAATAAAAGAAAGCTTGCACGATGAAACATCACCTGCTAATAATTCCTTCCTGGGAAATAGAAATCTAGAATTCTAGAAAAAAAATGACATTATGGTGTCAGGAGTTAATCAGATGATTTCGATAAATGCTAATATGAATAGTGGAAGGGGAGCTGCAGGAAACTCCTGAAATGATTGATAAAGAAATAAAATGATACCCCCCGGTGTCTAAGGCAAATGAAATTATAGTTACAATTTAAATTTTTTCTTCCAGTTTATATTTGGAAAGTGCTTTATAATAACTTCTTACATTTCCAGCCTACCTGAGAGATAGAAAGCAAACATTTTTTATTGTTTTAGTTATTATTTATCTTTATGAGCAGCATTCTCGCTTTGTTGTAATTACAAACATTTATTTCCACAGGGATGGAAAGATTATGCTCTGCTACCTCTGCCAGCTGCCAATTGTCAATAAAAAACAGCCTGGTAGAACCACTTTAGCCCTTGAATTAAGACATCCAGTTTTAAGGTAAAAAAATGATATTTGAGATATTTATCAAATACTCAAGGATTGTCATTGTGGGAACATAGTTTCAGAAAAAAGAAAAAGGATTTGCTTACCTCCCTGGGAGTTACTCTTACAGGTGTAACTGCAAAATTGTAAAAACCATCTCTGGCCATTTTTTGTGAGAATGGATTTAATTGAAAGGATATTGGGGATTTCACAAATCTCCAGGAAGGCCAAGAGACAGATTCTGCACATGACAGAGAGACCAGAAGACCAGGGGCAAGAACCAACCAAAATTCAAACTTCAGGGCAGTGATGGTGCCAGTTCAGCCACTGATGGACCACAGCTGGTACTCCCAGCTGGAAACTACCATCTCCCAGGTGTCTTGGTTGTTTTGCTTCCCTGCTTTGCTGGTTGGTGGGGCAACTGATTGAGAGACCCTAGGATGCATCCGTGGCCCTAACTGGGGCATCTATAGTGGGAGGGAGGGGTTCCAATGCAGGGTTGCACAGTTTAGATTTTCTCCTCATCAGTGAAGGTGGTGAGAGAAGGGTGAGAGACGGGTCCTGGGTTTTCTGTTAGTTTCTGTGCCAAATATATGCACAGGCTCAGGTGAAAGAAAACGGTGTCCCAGCTGTGAGCTGAAGAAGCCCTGTACTCAGCCACACCAAAGGAAATGGTTTCTCAAGAAGTTTGGTCTATAGATATATCCTGCTGACATTTCCATATTTCTAGAAATTTGAGTCCTTATTTCTGATGTGTCTGGCTCCAGAGGCGAGTCCTTATACTGTATTTTATGATGTATGGCTGTCTGATGCATCATTCAGATGTTTTCCAGCCGTGTTAACTGTCTCCAGAGTGGGGGTTCTCCGGAGAATTGTCAACTGAGTTTATTCTCCAAAGTAGTCAACTTTCAAAGAGGCATTACTGAAATGAAAAAGTTCCAAGAGACACTTTTTTTTATTGTGGTAAGAACACTTAACGTGAGATTCAACCTCTAAACAAATCGTCAAGTGCGCAGTACAGTGTTGTTATTTATAGAGCCATCGTTGTACAGTAAATCCCCAGAACTTACGTTATGGAGCAGTAACTTGTACCAAACGACAGATAACTCCCAATTTCTTTCTCCTCCTCCAGCCCCTGCAGCAAAATGGATGAACCTGGAGGACATTTTGCTAAGTGAGATAAAACAGACACGCAAGGACAAATACTGAGTGATTCCACTTACATGAGGAATCTAAAATAATCAAGCTCAGAGAAACAGATGGTGGGATTTTTATTTGTAAAGAATCCTCCACCTTTAAAAAAAAGTTTTGAGGGAGATTTGCTTTAGTTGATCAAAATTGTAAGCCACTGACAACTCTCCAATATAGCATATCACTGGAGTTGTACTGGTTGCATACGCATTGGATTGATGCTACAGAAATATGAGCAGTTAGATGTCATGTGTAAAAGAGGAAATGTGATAATGAAGTAATGGTAACATTTAAAAAAAAATGCTTTCCCCTGGGTGAGATCCTTGGAAGAACCTGTTGGGTTGGCCAAAAAGTTCATTTGTTTTTTTTCTGTAAGATGGCTCTGGTAGCACTTAGTTTTCTTTTACTTCATTCAAAACAATTTTGTTAGATTGTATTGTGACAGCTGTCATATCAGCGTGCATTAAAAAAAAAAACTTATCAAAATCGGTGAATTTTTGTGTAGCCATTTAAAACTTTTTAAATTTTATTTATTTATTTTTGGCTGCGTTGGGTATTCGTTGCTGCACGCGGGCTTTCTCTAGTTGTGGTGAGCGGGGGTTACTCTTCGTTGCAGTGCGTGAGCTTCTCATTGTGGTGGCTTCTCTTGTTGCAGAGCATGGACTCTAGGCGCTCCGGCTTCAGTAGCTGTGGCACGCAGTCTCAGTAGTTGTGGCTCGCGGGCTCTAGAGTGCAGGCTCAGTAGTTGTGGTGCATGGGCTTAGTTCCTCCGCGGCATGTGGGATCTTCCCCGACCAGGGCTCGAACCCATGTCCTCTGCAATGGCATGCAGATTCTTATTCACTGCACCTGTGTAGCCATTTTAATATTGAATATGGAGGAAAAAAGCAACATTTTTGACATATTATGCTTTATTATTTCAAGAAAGGTAAAAATGCAACTGAAACACAAAAAAAGATTTGTGCAGTGTATGGAGAAGGTGCTGTGACTGATTGAATGTGTCAGAGGCGGTTTGCAAAGTTTCATGCTGGAGATTTCTCACTGGACGATGCTCCGCAGTTGGGAAGACCAGTTGAAGTTGATAGTGATCAAATCGAGACATTAACTGAGAACGATCAGTGTTATACCACGTGGGAGATAGCCGACATACTCAAAATATCCAAATCAAGAGTCGAAAATCATTTGCACCAGCTTGGTTATGTTAATCGATTTGATGTTTGGGTTCCACATAAGTTAAGCTAAAAAAATCTTCTTGACTATATTTCCACATGTGATTCTCTACTTAAACGTAGCAAGTGTGATGTATTGGGAGATTGGGATTGACATATATACACTAATATGTAAAAAATGGATAACTAATAAGAACCTGCTGTATAAAAAAATAAATAAAATAAAAATTTTTTAAAAAGTAACAAAAATGTTTCGTTTTTAAAACAAATTGTGTTGGGTGATGAAAAGTGGATTATTGTACAATAACGTGGAATGGAAGAGATCATGGGGCAAGTGAAATGCACCACCACCAACCACACCAAAGGCCTGGTCTTCATCCAAGAAGGTGATGTTGTGTATATGGTGGGATTGGAAGGGAGTCCTCTATGATGAGCTCCTTCCCGAAAACCAAACGATTAATTCCAACAAGTACTGCTCCCAATTAGACCAACTGAAAGCAGCACTCGATGAGAAGTGTACGGAACAAGTCAACAGTAAACGCATGATCTTCCATCAGGATAACGCAAGACCGCATGTTTCTTTGATGACCAGGCAAAAACTGTTACAGCTTGTCTGGGAAGTTCTGATTCATCCGCCATATTCACCAGACATTGCACCTTTGGATTTCCATATATTCTCTTAATGGAAAAAATGTCAATTCCCTGGAAGACTGTAAAAGGCACCTGGAACAGTTCTTTGCTCAAAAAGGTAAAAAGTTTTGGGAAGATGGAATTATGAAGTTGCCTGGAAAATGGCAGAATGTAGTGGACAAAACAGTGAATATGTTGTTCAATAAAGTTCTTGGTGAAAATGAAAAATGTGTCTTTTCTTTTTACTTAAAAACTGAAGGAACTTTTTGGCCAACCCAATATTTCAACTTTGAAAGATGTATTAACTTGTGAAAAACTTTAAGGAAAAAAAAAGGCATTGCATCTGTGCTACTCCCTACAAGCTTAGGAATTTAGTTGGTCTAGTTAATTATTATAAAATTAATTCTTACCATCTACATCTAAACTTAAAATTATTTTAGGAATTTTCTGGAAATGTGACTTGTGTATCCTCTAATAACTTAATGTCAATTTATCTCTATTTTAAACAGGAATGATTGCTGGTAACTTGGCAATTTTAATAGGAGGCATTCAAATGCTTTGGAATTATCAAGTGAAAGTTTATGCTAAAATAATAGCAATCTGCTTAATCTCTCAACAAATGTTATTTATGAAAAGCAAAAGTTAATCACAGAAACCTAGACTGAAAGATATTTTTCCACAATCATGGGTGAGAAATAACCTAAAATGCAACCTTTATTTATTTTGGAACAGTAGTTTTGATACAGAGTAAACTTAGGAATATATTTAGCAACGAGAAATAAAACCAATTTAAATAGCATGCTGATTCCATTCTGTTTGAGTATAAATAATATATATAATAACAGTGACAGTGTATTATTTATGTAGCATGCCTTCATTTTCAGACCTAGGATATCTGTTTTTTCCTCTATATTATTCCTATGAATTATTCAGGGAATATATTACTTTCACCTTACAAATGGGATCATTGAGAACTCAACAAATTGTGCAGTTTATCTCAGGACACAGAGCTGATTAGTGGTAGAGTGATTGCCAGAAACCTCAAGATTCCTTGGGATGTTCCTTTTCAATTCTGACATCCCCTGGGAAGTTTTAGGATTTACACCCCTCACTGGAAGCTACTATTGCAGATGTAACTCTCAGGCTTTATTGGGGAGTTTCTCCTGATTATAGCGATCTCTTGTTAAGGAGGTTTTGATAAGAGTGTAATTTTAAGGTATTTCCAGATCGCCTCTACATCCTCTGGGCTCCCAGAATCATATGTGATTACGAAAACACGAAACGAAAGAAGAGTCCTTGCCCTTCTCCTCCGTGTCACTTTTCCTTAGGAAACCTCATTCCTCACTAAGTGTGTATCACTGGAGTAGGGGTACACCTGCTGGGGTAGGATCAGGTCCAGGGTTACAAAGAATTGGGAGAGTATTACAGTTCCATTTTGAAGGCAGACGTTTTCAGTTTATGCCAATGAGCATTTATTGAACAGCTACTATGTGCTAGTAACCTTTAGACATTTTGTACATATCCTTAAACATCGAAACCAGACCTTCCCAGAATTTTTGGCATCAGGGTACAGATAGAAGGTGGTAATGTTGTCACAGTGTACACGTATGAGTATGTGAATGGAGGTGGGTGCCTAGTCAAGAGGAGGGATCGTATTTCTGCGTGCCTGCAACCAGCTGGGGGGGTTGTGTTCTAACTCTACATCCTTGATACTCACAAGTGTGATCTGGGAACTGGTAGCAGCAGCATCACCATCACCTGGGAGACTGTCTGAAGTACACAACCTCAGGCCCACTCCAGACCTGATAAGTCAAAATCTGTATTTTAACAAAAACCTGCATGATCCTTAATGGACATTGCACTTGTAGAAACACTGGTCTAATCAGCATTCTTCAGCTGTGCTCCTGGGATGCAGGCTTTAGTAAATTATCAGGAGATTCCAGTATGCACCAAAGTTTGAAAAGCAGTGAGGAAATTAAAAAAAAAAAAAAAAGCTAACATCTTGGTCCCATTCAAAGAGATTCTGTTTTGATTGGTTTGTGGTGTTTTTAAATCACCCCAGGGTGTCTTATGAGTGGCAATGTTTGGGAAAAAATGCTCTAAGTAAAGCTGTGAGCCAGATGTTATTCCCACTTTACAGATGTAGAAACTGAGAGGCAAACACACAGAAAGGGCTAGGAGAACTCAACTGGTGAACGGTAGAGTTGGACTTAAAATTTAGACCCTAAACTCATTGATTCTATCTGAAAAGTGGTCTGTGCTATTATTTTACACAGCTTCCTGAGGATTTTTATAAAATTAGTATTAATTGTATTTTTTCCTAGATGTCTCAATTGAAGAAGAAAATGTTTTCCTGGCTAGTACTGGGTTGGCCAAAAATTTTGCTCGTTCAGGGTTTTCCGTCACACCTTACAGAAGAACCCCAACGAACTTTTTGGCCAACCCAATGTTACAGAGCCACAGATCCTCAAGAAAAATGTAAAAATAAAAACATTTTCTAGAGCAATTCTTTTTGTGGCTTTTGTTCTAAAGACATGAAAATAATTACATCCTTTGCTTATATCACATCCAATTTTAAGATGACTACATTCAAAAGTGTACTCTGGGGCTTCCCTGGTGGCGCAGTGGTTGAGAGTCCGCCTGCCGATGCAGGGGACGTGGGTTCGTGCCCCGGTCTGGGAAGATCCCACATGCCGCCGAGCGGCTGGGCCCGTGAGCCATGGCCGCTGAGCCTGCACGTCCGGAGCCTGTGCTCCGCAGTGGGAGAGGCCACAGCAGTGAGAGGCCCGCGTACCGCAAAAAAAAAAAAAACAAAAAAAAAGTGTCCTCTGTTCACCCATGCACATATATTTAATGTTATATTAGCTTTTGCCTCTCTCATAAATGATCTGTATAAATTATGTAAAAATCAATCCTAAAGATTTGAAGCCACCCTTTGAAAGGTCATTTAGATTTTAAACACAGTTTTAAAAACCAGTCTCTAGAAGACCAATTTCACATGTGAACCAAATTAGAGAGGTTAATTAAGAGAGGAACTCTGAGCTATAGTCACCATCCCAACTTGGGTATTATTTCAAATTCATCCCTCTTTTTAATCTTAGCAGCTGAACCAATTTCGCAGGTCACACCTGCCCGCTGGACAGTCAGTGAATGGATACTGACAGGATGGACCCAGGGACAGGTTAAAGGATGGACCTATGTCTTTGAGGCACAGGAAAATAATATTTGAAATTAGAAAGACATGGATTTAAATCTCGTCCTACTAGGAAATCTTGGGCACATTCACTAATCTTACTGAATATTTGCTCCTCATTTAATAACTAAGAGAAGCAACATGTACTGAATTAAGTAGTTAGCTAGATAGGGAGCGTGGTGTGTCAAAGCTTCAGCATATTTTTCCTGACCCTCAGTGTTCTGAGGGCTAATATCATGCCAGTAGGAAGAGCTGGTGTCAAGAATTAAGATTTGCGCACCAGCTATGGTGCTCTAGGCACTCATCCTGATGTTCCTTTACCCCAACTCACTGAGGCTCCGTGAAGCCAGGGTACATCGGGATTCAAATCCAGGTCTATGTGCTTATAAGAACTTTTCCCAGCTTCAGGATTTCCAAGTTTTTCTCAAGTGCTTCATTCAAGGCCAAGTCTTGCGTGAGTTACAGAAACTCATAGGAAAAATAATTGACTGATGGCTTGGGTTCTAGGAGCTGTGCTGGGCACCGGGGCACAGAATTGACTAAATGAGAACTGGTCACCATCCAGAAGGAGTTTTGAGCTTTCGGAGTCTATCAGTCAGGGTCCATCCAAAGGAACAGAATCAATTAGAGAGAAAGAGAGTGGGAGATATATTTAAGGAATTGGCTCCCATGATGGGTGGGGACTAGTTAGCCCAGAATCCATAAGACAGACCAGCAAACTGGAAGCTCAGGCAGGATTTCTAGGGCACTGTCTGGAGGCAGCCTTTCTTCTCTCCTGGGAAACCTCAGTTCTTGCTTGTAATATCTTCCGCTGATCGGATGAGGCCCACCCATGCAACAGAAGGACGTGTCCTTTACATAAAGTCAGCTGACTGTAACTATTCATCACATCTGCAAAATACCTTCAGCCACATCTATGATGGCGTTTGACAGACAGCTGGGCACCACAGCCTAGTCGTGTTGGCATACAATTAACCATTACAGAGGAGGGAGTATGAGTGCTGTCACACACTTTCATTTACGAAGGCTGAAATCCAGGTCTGTGCATCTTTATCTTTCCTTCCCAGTGCACACTCGTCTCTAAATTTCCAGGGCATTTGGAGTCACTTGGGCAAATCCAGCGCCTGGTAAACACTCGGCATATTTTCCACTTGTTTTAGATGTGTCATATTTTGTTGGGAAAGCTATCTCAATGGATATTAAAAAAACATTGTCAGTTGACAAATATCCTGGAGTATGTGGTTAATCCAGAAAGAAAAACCTCAGAAAATACATTGCAGTTTCAAAATTATCTTTTCGATGTTTGTTATCTGTTTTGTTATCTGTGTTCTCTGAAGAGGCAGCTTCTTTCCTTTCTAACTCACCATGTCCCTACAAAGCAGTTATTATTACTAATTCAGTGGGGTAAGAATTAATCTAACTGGCAAATAGGCCTAGCCTGCTTGGCATTTCACTTAATGAAAGATCGGTTTCTATTGGTTGCGTGAACACTTACGTAATAACCAGTTTTCTCACGTGGCACTGGGTGGCAGTGGAATCTAGGGTAGTTCTTTCAATGAAAAGGTGCATCAGGATCACTTGGAGGGTTTCTAGGCTTCCCTCCTGGAGTTCCTAATTGGTAGATTTGGGGGGAGGTCCCAGAATTTCCATTTCCAGCAAGTCCTCAGATGCTGCCGATGCTGCTGGTCTGGGGACCACACTTTGAAAACCGCTATTTTAATGCTTAAATGTAGTAGCAAGAACTTGAAAATTCACGTTCTACCACTTCATAGCTGATTTCACTGAACAAGATACGAGACTTCTCTTTGGCTTGGTATCTTTACCTATACAATGGGGAAAATAATTATAAGATTATTTTAAGAATAATAAAATCTTATAAGATTAGGGTGAGAAATTAAATCATTTATCATAACGCCTGGCACATGGTCCAGTCACTCAGTAAGTTATGGCTGTTGTTAATACAAATGTCTCAGTGGTTCTATAGGTGAGGGAAACCCTGTAAATTCGATATCATTTTGACGGCACACGCTCCGCGCTTGCTGTAAACCAGCTTCCACGAGCACCCGATTGCCCTGTGCTCTCCTGTCCCGCGCGAACGCAGCCACACTGATGGCCTAAAGCACTTTTCTGGCGCTTCTCACATAGAAGTGAAGGGGATAAAAATCAGGAACTTATGCAACTCAAATCTCTTTTTCAAATTTTTAAAATTGGAGCATTTGTTTATATCCCAGAGGAGCCTATGGATGAACATGGTGCTTTTTTTTTCCCCCCTCAGTTAATGTTATTTATTTTAATCTTTGCTTTTTTATTTTTTACTAGAGCCTTGCTGTTTTTCTTTCACATATCCCTGAGAGTGCTTCTGTGGAATTGTCCAAATACTAATTGCTCCTAAATATTTTTTCTTAGATTGATTTTTTTTCTTTAAAGCAGCAAATGTAAAAACGCTCTTAGTTATCCTTACTACTTAGAGTTATTTTCATCAGACACAATTTAAACACATTCTTATTTTCATCATACACTTAATTTAAAATCATTCTGAGGTCATAAATTAAACGTCAAAAAAAACCCTTTTTTGTGCTTTTTCTGTCCTCCATTTGCCTTAACCTTCTTTAAATGAAACAAAACCCGAGGCAAAATTTCTGCCTGGAAAACTTGAGACGTTCGATTCGTTCTACCAGTTTCACGCAATTTAATTTGGGTTCCTTATTCGAGATAGTCTAGAATAGAAATTTTCTTTTAAAGAAATCACTTTGGAAAATCCACCAAAACAAGTCGAAATCAATGGTTTCCTTACAGAAAGAACCCTGGGGAAAGAATTAGCGGGAATTACTCCATGGGTACCTCTGCTATAATTTTTTATGCTGGATTGCTTGTCAGTTGACAGAAATCAATGGTTCTCTTTACACCACAGAGGAGCGGCAGAATGGGGGCAGACTACAAGTTATCAGCGCTCTGTAAGTGGATTAAACATTTCATGGCTGTCTCTCCAACATGTGCCCTGAAAGTACCACTTGGCTCAGAATTCCAAAGGACTGTGTTTAGCAAAGCGTTAATTTAAAAGAGACACAGGTGACAGCTCTATTATTTTTGCACGTTCAGATGCAGCCACAGCTGTTTTTATTTATCTCAGCTGTATATGCCCGTATTTGTTGTAATTATTAGTGTTGGATGTAGTTGAAGGTAAATATCTCAAATGCCTATCACGGCTAAATTAAATTAAGAAAATCATACTTTTCACCCGCACCCCCTTTGGCCCTGCTTTGCTGCGGGTAGTAGTGACAGTTTAAAAGTTTGTGCCTCATTTCACCTCTCCCATCAGAAGTGCTTTCCAGAGTAGTCCTAGGTTCCCTGTCTCTTCCAACTCAGTACTCTCCCTACTGGCATTTTTTCCTCTGCATTCAACACAGCAAAAACAATTTGTTTCATAGTTTCTTAGATGCACACAAAATAGTCTTAAATTACTTCTGATGGCCGGAAATATGAAAAAGCATTGTGTGCAAAAGAATTGTGGCCTGACCCATTTTAAGTCTTCTCGTTTTTCCCTGGCAGTTTTGGATTGCAGACCTAACTCTGGTGTTTGCTTGTTTATAGTTCACCTGGGGCACATTCACTGTGTTCAGCATGTAAAACAATGGGGCAGGGGCTTTCCTCGTGGCGCAGTGGTTGAGAGTCCGCCTGCCGATGCAGGGGCCACGGGTTCGTGCCCGGTCCGGGAAGATCCCACGTGCCGCGAAGCGGCTGGGCCCATGAGCCATGGCCGCTGAGCCTGCGCGTCCGGAGCCTGTGCTCTGCAACGGGAGAGGCCGCAACAGTGAGGGGCCCGCGTACTGCAAAAAGGAAAATAAGTGAGAGTCTGGGAAATTTGGAAAAGAGGAAAGAGGAATAATAAAATGAGGAGGCAGATTAAGAAGATGGAATAGCAGGATTTTTAAAAGGGAATTTGATTGACAAGGTACACAGAAGTTTGCCCATGAAAATGTAAGCAAGATATGATATTTGTCTCCCAAATGCATATAAATGTTCCTTCTGGAAAAAAAAAAATAACAAATCTGTTTGCAGTAGTGGTGCTGCGTTGGCTTGTTTTCAGATGGGAAGACAGAGTTTTATTTACTTATTTAAACCTCGAAACAAGACCTGATTTGCAACTCTGTAGGAGAGTTGGCTGGCTTATGAATCAGAATAGTGGCCTTTAGTGGCCTTTGCAACCATGGTGACAACATTAACTTTCACTCCTCTCGAGGGCTGAATAAAATTCATTAATGACGAGGCTGCCTGGAAAGAGAAATTGCATAGCAATTCCTCCAACAGCATTTGGGAGAATTAGACAGCGTCTCAAGAATGAATGAGAGAAAATGTCAGTCAGCATACTTAAAAAATGAAGAAATATTGAATAGGTAAGTGGGTGACACATGGTGGAAATTTACATGTTTCTGTCTGTTAGGACCACAGAAAGAGAAATATGTTAGTTTTAGCAAAAGAGTTATACTGGATTTCTTTTTTATTGATTGTCTTGTTTATTTAAAAAGTACTTTCTGTTACTTTGATTTATCACTTTAAATCAAAGGGATACTCTCCAGATGTATTTCTGAAGTGGATATCCAATAATGACCATTGAAGAACTCAGAGTAGATGGAAGCGCTGACAGCCAAGTCCTTCTCGAGAAAGATCCTTAGATTGATTTTGTCTGGGTTATGGTCCTGGTTACTGTGGACTGCCTTGCTTTTTTTCTAACTCAAATCTTTTTGGTCTTTTTTTCATTCATTTTAAGGGACTCTCCTCAGAAGGACTTACCATTTTCCTGATTTTCCTTAGCACAATAGATTCTGCCTGATATTCACTCTCCTCTAATAAATGATATGAAACCTTAGTCCTGATACATGTACTTAACTCAGCAAACCAGCCTTTTTGCTAAACACTTGGAGGTGAGATATATTTCTGGGTTTGGATCTGATGGCAGTGGGATCCTTAGCTTAGTCACTGATTCACTGCCACCACCTCATTAGTTAAGAGTTTTAATTCTTCATTTGTAAATTTGGGGGGTGGGTGCATGACAGGTGATAATAGAGGTTCTTAGAGGCAACGCTTATTGAAATATTTGAAGCTATGCTTTAACACATTTTAATAATTATTGAGGGTCCCCCTAAATAACACTAAATCTTTTCAATGAGAGCTTTTGAAATTACAGGAGAGTCAAAACAAGGTATTATTTTCCATCCATTTTATTTTAAAAGCTGCCCAGTGTGTTCAAACAAATACTAACTTTTGATTTTAATTCAAGATAAATATTTTAAGCCATAATAAACTGACTAAATCTAAATGTTGAATACTGTCCCTTTATGAATGATTAAGGGAATGAACTAAAGTCTCTCTTGTCCTATAAGCCTTTACTTTTCCTTCTCCGAAATTTCTGTCTAGAAATACTTGATCTTGACTCAGGAAGAGAAACATAACCTTCTTTATTTCTTTTGCCACTCTTCCCACTTTTCACCAACAGATATGTCTCAGCATAAATTATGAAGCCCATGCATTTTCTTAATCTTGTGGCTACTGCAAATCTTCTCACTACTGAAATAGCCTACACCATTGCAACATTGATGCTCTTTCAAATGATGTCTAGTAAATCGTAGTCTCTTCCTTTTAATATCTCCCTTAAATTGATACAGTTCATAAAAAATTAGTTTTCAGTCTCATTTGTGGTCATTGTTTTGGAACATCTTTATTGGAGTATAATTGCTTTACAATGGTGTGTTAGTTTCTGCTGTGTAACAAAGTGAAGCACCTTTAGGTATACTTATATCCCCATATACCCTCCATCTTGCGTCTCCCACCCACCCTTGCTATCCGACCCCTCTAGGTGGTCACAAAGCACCGAGCTGATCTCTCTGTGCTATGCAGCTGCTTCCCACTAGCTATCTATTTTACATTTGGTAATGTATATATGTCCATGCCACTCTCTCACTTCGTCCCAGCTTGCCCTTCCCCCTCCCTGTGTCCTTAAGTCCACTCTGTACGTCTGCATCTTTATTCCTGTCCTGCCTCTAGGTTCTTCAGAACCACTTTTTTTTTTTTAGATTCCATATATATGTGTTATCATATGGTATTTATTTTTCTCTTTCTGGCTTACTTTGTATGACAGACTCTAAGTCCATCCACCTCACTACAAATAACTCAATTTTGTTCCTTTTTATGGCTGAGTAATATTACATTGTATGTATGTGCCTCATCTTCTTTTTCTATTCATTTGTCGATGGACACTTAGGTTGCTTCCGTGTACTGACTATTGTAAATAGTGCTGCAATGAACATTGTGGTACATGACTCTTTTTGAGTTATGGTTTTCTCAGGGTATATGCCCAGTAGCAGGATTGCTGGGTCATATAGTAGTTCTATTTTTAGTTTTTTAAGGAACCTCCATACTGTTCTCCATAGTAGCTGTATCAATTTACATTCCCACCAACAGTGTAGGAGGGTTCCCTTTTCTCCACACCCCCTCCAGCATTTATTGTTTGTAGAGTTTTTGATGATGGTCATTCTGACTGGTGTGAGGTGATATCTCATTGTAGTTTTCATTTGCATTTCTCTAATGATTAGTGATATTGAGCATCCTTACATGTGTTTATTGGCAATCTGTATATCTTCTTTGGAGAAATGTCTATTTAGGTCTTCTGCCCATGTTTGGATTGGGTTGTTTGTTTTTTTGATATTGAGCTGCATGAGCTACTTCTATATTTTGGAGATTAATCCTTTGTCAGTTGCTTCATTTGCGAATATTTTCTCCCATTCTGAGGGTTGTCCTTTCATCTTGTTTATGGTTTCCTTTGCTGTGCAAAAGCTTTGAAGTTACATTAAGTCCCATTTGTTTATTTTTGTTTTTATTTCCATTTCTCTAGGAGGTGGGTCAAAAAGGATCTTGCTGTGGTTTATGTCATAGAGTGTTCTGCCTATGTTTTCTTCTAAGAGTTTGATAGTGTCTGCCCTTACATTTAGGTCTTTAATCCATTTTGAGTTTATTTTTGTGTATGGTGTTAGGGAGTGTTCTAATTTCATTCTTTTACATGTAGCTGTCCAGTTTCCCCAGCACCACTTATTGAAGAGGCTGTCTTTTCTCCATTGTATATTGTTGCATCCTTTATCAAAGATAAGGTGACCATATATGTGTGGGTTTATCTCTGGGCTTTCTATCCTGTTCCATTGATCTATATTTCTGCTTCTGTGCCAGTGCCATAATGTCTTGATTACTGTGGCTTTGTAGTATGGTCTGAAGTCAGGGAGCCTGATTCCTCCAGCTCCGTTTTTCTATCTCAAGACTGCTTTGGCTCTTCGGGGTCTTTTGTGTTTTCATACAAATTGAGAATTTTTTGGCTCTAGTTCTGTGAAAAATGCTATTGGTAGTTTGATAGGGATTTCATTGAATCTGTAGATTGCTTTGGGTAATATAGTCATTTTCACAATGTTGATTCTTCTAATCCAAGAATGTAGTATATCTCTCCATCTGTTTGTATCATCTTTAATTTCTTTCATCAGTGTCTTATAGTTTTCTGCATACAGGTCTTTTGTCTCCTTAGGTAGGTTTATTCCTAGATATTTTATTCTTTTTGTTGCAATGGTAAATGGGAGTGTTTCCTTAATTTCTCTTTCAGATTTTTCATCGTTAGTGTATAGGAATGCAAGAGATTTCTGTGCATTCATTTTGTATCCTGCTACTTTACCAAATTCATTGAGTAGCCCTAGTAGTTTTCTGGTGTCACATTTAGGATTCTCTCTGTATAATATCATGTCATCTGCAAACAGTGACAGTTTTACTTCTTCTTTTCCAGTTTGAATTCCTTTTATTTTTTTTATTCTTTGATTACTGTGGCTGAAACTTCCAAAACTATGTTGAATAACAGTGGTGAGAGTAGGCAACCTTGTCTTGTTCCTGATCTTAGTGGAAATGGTTTCAGCTCTTCACCATTGAGAACAATGTTGGCTGTGGTTTTGTCATATATGGCCTTTATTATGTTGTGGAAGTTTCGCTCTATGCCTACTTTCTGGACAGTTTTTATCATAAACCAGTGTTGAATTTTGGGGAAAGCTTTTTCTGCATCTATTGGATGATCATATGGTTTTTATCCTTCAATTTGTTAATATGGTGTATCACATTGATTGATTTGCGTATATTGAAGAATTTGTCCATTTCTTCCAGGTTGCCCATTTTATTGGCATATAGTTGCTTATAGTTATCTCTCATGATCCTTTGTGTTTCTGCAGTGTCAGTTGTTACTTCTCCTATTTCATTTCTAATTCGATTGATTTGAGTCTTTTCCCTTTTTTTCTTGATGAGTCTGGCTAATGGTTTATCAATTTTGTTTATCTTCTCAATGAACCAGCTTTTAGTTTTATTGATCTTTGCTATCCTTTCCTTCATTTCTTTTTCATTTATTTCTGATCTGATATTTGTGATTTCTTTCCTTCTGCTAACGTCGGGGTTTTTTTGTTGTTCTTTCTCTAATTGCTTTAGGTGTAAGGTTAGGTTGTTTATGTGAGATTTTTCTTGTCTCTTGAGGTAGGATTGTATTGCTATAAGCTACCCTCTTCGAACTGCCTTTGCTGCATCCCATAGGTTTTGGGTCGTCATGTTTTCATTGTCATTTGTTTCTAGGTATTTTTCGATTTCCTCTTTGATTTCTTCAGTGATCTCTTGGTGTTTTAGTAGTGTATTGTTTAGCCTTCATGTGTTTGTATTTTTTACATTTTTTTCCCCTGTAATTGATATCTAGTCTCATAGCATTGTGTTCGGAAGAGATACTTGATAGGATTTCATTTTTCTTAAATTTACCAAGGCTTGATTTGTGACCCAAGATATGATCTATCCAGGAGAACGTTCCATGAGCACTTGAGAAGAAAGTGTATTCTGTTGTTTATGGATGGAATGTCCTATAAATATAAATTAAATCCATCTTGTTTAATGTGTCATTTAAAGCTTGTGTTTCCTTTTTTATTTTCATTTTGGATGATCTGTCCATGGGTGAAAGTGGGGTGTTAAAGTCCCCTACTATGATTGTGTTACTGTCGATTTCCCCTTTTATGGCTGCTAGCATTTGCCTTATGAATTGAGGTGCTCCTATATTGGGAGCATAAATATTTACAATTGTTATACCTCTTTTCGGATTGATCCCTTGATCATTATGTAGTGTCCTTCTTTGTCTCTTGTAATAGTATTTATTTGACGGTCTATTTTGTCTGGTATGAGAATTGCTACTCAAGCTTTCTTTTGATTTCCATTTGCATGGAATGTCTTTTTCCATCCCCTCATTATCAGTCTGTATGTGTCCCTAGGTCTGAAGTGGGTCTCTTGTTGACAGCTTATATATGGGTCTTGTTTTTGTATCCATTCAGCCAGTTGATGTCTTTTGGTTGGAGCATTTAATCCATTTACATTTAAGGTAATTATCGATATGTATGTTCCTATTACCATTTTCTTAATTGTTTTGGGTTTGTTATTGTAGGTCTTTTCCTTTTCTTGTGTTTCCTACCTAGAGAAGTTCCTTTAGCATTTGTTGTAAAGCTGGTTTGGTGGTGCTGAATTCTCTTAGCTTTTGCTTGTCTAAATATTCTAATTTCTCCGTTGAATGTGAATGAGTAGACCAGGTAGAGTAATCTTGGTTGTAGGTTTTTCCCTTTCATCACTTTAAATATGTCCTGCCACTCCCTTCTGGCTTGCAGAGTTTCTGCTGAAAGACCAGCAGTTAACCTTACGGGGATTCCCTTGTATGTTATTTGTTGCTTTTCCCTTGCTGCTTTCAATACTTTTTCTTTAATTTTTGATAGTTTGATTAATACGTGTCTTGGCATATTTCTCCTTGGATTTATCCTGTGTGGGACTCTGTGTGCTTCCTAGACTTGATTGACTATTTCCTTTCCCATATTAGGGAAGGTTTCAACTATAATCTCTTCAGATATTTTCTCCGTCCCTTTCTTTTTATCTTCTTCTTCTGGGACCCCTGTAATTCAAATGTTGTTGCATTTAATGTTGTCCCAGAGGTCTCTGAGACTGTCCTCAATTCTTGTCATTATTTTTTCTTTATTCTGCTCTGTGGTAGTTATTTCCACTATTTTATCTTCCAGGTCACTTTTCCATTCTTCTGCCTCAGTTATTCTGCTATTGATTCCTTCTAGAGAATTTTTAATTTCATTTATTGTGTTATTCATCATTGTTTGTTTGCTCTTTAGCTCTTCTAGTTTCCTATTAAATGTTTCTTGTATTTTCTCCATTCTATTTCCAAGATTTTGGATCATCTTTACTATCATTACTCTGAATTCTTTTTCAGGTAGACTGCCTATTTCCTCTTCATTTGTTTGGTCTGGTGGGTTTTTAGTTTGCTCCTTCATCTGCTGTGTATTTCTCTGTCTTCTCATTTTGCTTAACTTACTGTGTTTGGGGTCTCCTTTTCACAGGCTGCAGGTTCGTAGTTCCCGTTGTTTTTGGTGTCTGCTCCCAGTGGCTAAGGATGTTTCAGTGGGTTGTGTAGGCTTCCTGGTGGAGGGGACTGGTGCCTGTGTTCTGGTGGATGAGGCAGGATCTTGTCTTTATGGTGGGCAGGACTGCATCTGGTGGTGTGTTTTGGGGTGTCTGTGACCTTATTATGATTTTAGGCAGCCTCTCTGCTAATGGGTGGGGTTGTGTTCCTGTCTTGCTAGTCATTTGGCATAGGGTGTCCAGCACTGGAGCTTGCTGGTCATTGAGTGGAGCTGGGTCTTAGCGTTGAGATATAGATCTCTGGGAAAGCTCTCACCATTTGATATTACGTGGGGCTGGGAGGTCTCTGGTGGTCCGATGTCCTGAACTCAGCTCTCCCACCTCAAGAGGCTCAAGCTTGACAGCCAGCCAGAGCACCAAAACCCTGTCAGCCACACGGCTTTTGGGAAGTCTGAGGTCTTCTGCCAGCGTTCAGTAGGTGTTCTGTAAGGAGTTGTTCCATATGTAGATGTATTTTTGATGTATTTGTGGGGAGGAAGGTGATCTCCATGTCTTACTCCTCCACCATCTTTAAGGTCCTCTCTCCTCACACCTCCTGTTGCTAGAGGATCCACATTTCATCTGGAGAGGACACAAATCTGGCAATCTCACCTCAGGCCTAGCCCTTCCACCTTTTTTCCTTTTGTGCTTAGTCTGTTTCACTTGCTCATAGTGGGCCCCATGCAGAGGCCTTGCCCCCAGGCCTTCAGACCAGAGTTCCTCGTGAAAAGCTGAGCTGACATGTTTCAGCTCGGGACATGCACTTAAGCTCCTCACAGGACACTCAACTCAAGATGCTGTAGATGTTATTGATAGTAAGTCTATTTTATACCTTGTGCAGACCTATCTTCTGCCAGAATGAGGCGTTAAAAAAAATTTTTTTTGATCAAATCCTTTATGGTAAAGATCACAGTCTTACAGAGAAGTATCTCCTTTGAAAGGATTAGAGCTTCTAGATAGATACAAATGAGATAAGAGAAAGTAGAGACGTTAAATCATGGAACAGCAAAGGGGATACTTTATGGAAATGAACTCACGAGATAATAATTTGAATTTAACAAGGTGATAATTAAAATCCCCAGATAGATTTCTTCCACATCTGTATGCCATTCAGTAAGGTTGGTTAGCATATTAACTACTGCTGGAGAATACTAAAAAATATTCATGGGATGTAAAACTGCAAATTATTATTCATTTCAATTTGTATAATAAATGTAACAAAATGCAATGCATACAATATTGCACAAGAGGTACTAAACTCTATTATAGACATTTTTAGAGCATAGGCTTAGATGACAACTTTTGTCTTGATATACTCAAGTCATTTAAGTATAAATTACCACTTTTTACAGTTTGAAAGAACTTTTGTATATCTTCAGTGTTCTTTAGGGCTAGTAAATTCTTATTTTGAAGGAGTAGACTAATTTTTAAATATAAAGTATTTGGATATGTGGGTATAAACATATAACAAATATATATGTATGCCTATAAATAGACATTAGTGTAACCTATATATTTGATTTTGTTATGTTTTTTCTCTAGAGGAAAATTGGGACTCCTCTAGAAGAGGAGGGCACAGCTGTCTGATTGAAAGAAGTCAATAACCACTATAAGTTCTAATTTCAAAGAACAATCCAACATATTCTCTTTTTCATAATAGCATTCGATTGTACATACATTTTAATTTAGACATTTATATGAGAAACCATTTTAATATGATGATATTGAAACACTATATGAAATTTGGGGGAAGAACTGTTAAGTGTGCCCACACACTATGGGTAATAGATGTCACACTTGAGTATTTCTTTGGACCTGGTGATCTATACAAAGAATATTTTCTGTCATATGGAACTTAAATACAAGAAATGAATCACTATGCAGAGATGTGTTACCATTTTCCACCTATGAAAAAGCATACAAAGAACCAGGAAGAAAGACATTTTGAAATATGTCATCAGT
The DNA here is from genome assembly GCF_964270905.1 of Leucopleurus acutus. NCBI lineage: Eukaryota > Metazoa > Chordata > Mammalia > Artiodactyla > Delphinidae > Leucopleurus > Leucopleurus acutus. The sequence goes on along the minus strand of NC_139160.1, from coordinate 72,573,048 downwards.
TACATTGATGACATTTTATACATATGGACATGGAGGCAGGAACTCTTCAGTCCATAGTCAAGGGGCCAATCAACTGTGGAACCAATGATCTCCATCTGGGATGTCAGCCAGACTAAGAGAGAAAAGAAACATGACTACAAAAAGGACGATCACTTGGGAGACCAACTTTAATGTGAAATTCTGTTAGAATGGGGAAAAATGATTTCTGAAAATAATCTTTGCAAGTCCCCTCAAGGAAGTGTAAGTTCCACTTGAAGAAACTAAATAAAAGAGAAAGAGAGAACAATCGGAAGCAAGAGGTATGGGGAAAGAAATGCCAAGCATGGACTTTTTGGAAAAAAAGGAAGAATAGGAATTTAAAGTAGAATGTCATAATTTAGAAGAGTCTTCTCTTGCAGATTAAGTGAAATCTTTAGGCCCCCTAAATAACACAAGTTACATGTGCGTTTATGTAGAGCTAGCTGTCAGATCATACGTAGCTGGTGCTGCTTCTGGAAAGGGAGGAATGTCGCACATTCTCTGCAGGTGGCTGTTAAAGTCTCATCAGCTTCCTGGACTCTGGGTTGTGTTTAGGATTCTGGCATATGGAAATGCACTTTGCTTATCCCCTTGGTGAATTAATGGGAAAACAGCCTCTTTGCTTCTGTGTTTTGCAATTCCTAATTCATGTCTTTTCATTTTTCTACGCAATTTTATTTTTTCACTACACCAGGCATGACTAATTGTTGATTTTCACCGAATTACCACCATCATCCACTGGCCAGGTCCTCAGAGCGCATTAAAGTTTCCCCAGCAGACAGGAAGGAAAAATCAAAATTCACTCATTCTAAGAAACCATGCATCTCTCCTTATCATGGGGCATGGCTGTCAGATACCTATCTCTCTTAGAGCCGTGGGTGTTCCACTGGTATTACCAAAGGAGAGCATCTGGTCTATTGTATGAAGGAGTCTTAGTTTTGAAGAAGATATGGTTTTGGAGAAAACAAAACAAAACAGGGATCTTTTTTTCCTACTTAGTAACTCTTCATTTTCCTCACCTCCATTCTCATTTTTTTTCTACTTAAGATACCATTTTCCCTCAAATGTACTTTTCTCTAACTCCAGTCTGTGCTACTTTTGTAAAATATGATCTGAGGTTACTTCTTTTTGCTTTAATCCTTTCAGTGTCTCCCTCCTTCCTACCAGGTAGGGACCCTTCAGAGACCAGCCTTGCCTTTTTTGCTGAACCTCTCACAGCTCTCACCTTCCAGCCCTGTTCCTGCAAAGCAAAGTTTTCAGTAGATCTCAGCCACATGTGGAGAAGATTGTAAGAACAAGTTTCGTAAAACTTCCTGTGTTTGCTTTGGAGCCAAAAACTATTTACTTATTTTCCAAGAAGTATATCAGATTATATCTAGGGAAACCACCGGTGAGTTTACCAATACTGAACAGTCTCAGAATTAACCGTTTTTCTGCTTTTACAAAAGCAGAAATGATTGCAGACAGGAAGATAAAATATAAATACAACCACATGGGAAGTGTAAATATTTTTCTAAAAATAATACAAATTTTGCTAAAAGTAATTTTTAATAATTTCAGTTGCATGAAATATTTACCTTTTTTACCTATTTCTTACATTTAGTCTATTTTAAAATCTTAAATGTTGCTATTATTCACCCCTGACTTTGTGTTCACAAACACACCCAGTGTTCACAAACACAGATCTTTTCACCTCTATCTATTTAACAAAATGAAAATAAAATTCTTTTATTTTGTTCCAAAGTTTATGTGTTTTACATTTTTCTATTGTTTTATTCTATTTGTCTGATTCTGGTGTCTTTAAGTATATGATACAAACCATTGTGTTTTATTGTCAATTTGACCATGACTCAATGTGGTACAGCTCAAGGCTACACAATGTTTACCCAAGGTATTCGGGTAGAGTTGCAAGTATATGGAAGGACCAACACATGGCTAACATGAATTGGCTAATCTGAGAACCCATAAACTGCCAAGATCATAACTGGGTACCTTTGCACGTGTTCTCAGGAAATAAACTCATCTTAGGCTTTCTATATCTTACTGAAAGTACCTATTACTCTCAATGCAACCCTTCTTTGATCTGTCACCTGTGTCTCTGTTTATATGTCTTTTGTGCAGGCAACCTGTCCAGAAAAGTGACTTGACTGTGGATGGGCTCATTTCCCAAGGAATCTGGAGAAGTGAAAGTCCTCCCAGTCCCTGGAGGAAAGTCTTTAGTTGTCACTCCTGTAGCATTTGGTTGTCACCTACCTTTTGCCTATTTGATTCTTGACGTTTCTTAAATTAACCTACTCCTTTTGCAGATCTATTACTTGAAACAGTTTGCAGTGGAAAATCATGGCCGAGACTAGATCTCCCAATATTTCTTGGCCATGTTGAAGACTAGAATTAAAAAAAAGATGACCGGGCTTACCTGGTGGTGCAGTGGTTGAGAGTCCGCCTGCCTGCCGATGCAGGGAATGCGGGTTCGTGCCCCAGTCTGGGAAGATCCCACATGCTGCCGAGCGGCTGGGCCCGTGAGCCATGGCCGCTGAGCCTGCGCGTCCGGAGCCTGTGCTCCGCCACAGGAGAGGCCACAACAGTGAGAGGCCCGCGTACCACAAAAAAAAAAAAAAAAAAAAAAAAAAAAAAGACAGCCAATGCAGCCAGCCAATAAGGTGCCTCTTCCCATAGAAGTATCTTGAATGCAATACTGTGAGGTCACTCTCCCTTTGTTTTGGAGAGAGAGAGAGAAAAAAATAGAATGAATTTTTTGGTTACACAAAACAAACATTTTTTTCAGAAACATGTCAGTTTGGAAAAATCAGGAATGAAACATGCACCATGAGCTGTTTAAACATTGTAAAAGATTTTCTTCATTGCTAGTACAATCCCATCAAAAACTATTGTTTTTAGGAAACCATTTACCCTTTGGAGTGTCTCTGGACACTAAAAATAGCTTTCTAGTAATAAATCTGTCAAAGACACTTTCACTGGTAATTTGGGTCTTACAATTTGCCAAAAAAACAATGGGGATAAGGGAGAAAATGACCATTACTGAAACCCCTTTGGAGGGGGCTTAGCCTAAGAAGTCTTCGAGTGGTCATAGGTGATATCCATTTTACTGTTCTCAACTCTGCCCTCCCAGCAGTGATAGGATGACACTTCTGTCCCTTTGCCCTGTGACTTCATAGACCCTCCAGGAGGGTATGTTAATTGCACATCCCTTGGCCTGGAGGTTGCCTCTGGTCTTGTTGATTGACTTGCTTCAGCTAATGGAAGTTTAGCAAACATAATGTGACAAAGGTTTTAAGTGAACTTCTGTGATCTGTCTTGGCCTCCTGTGCTTCTGCCATTTGTCAAGAGAGGAACATGCTCCATGTCACCAGGGGTCCCAGAATGAGGAGATGCATGCATGCGGGTGAGCTAGGTCTAAGTCACGGCCTAGAGCCACGTCCTGCCAATCCCAGCAGCCTCTGGCTGAGCCACCGTGGACCAGCAGGGTCATGAGCAAGGACTGACTGTTGGCTTGTTGCCAGCCTCTGAGCTTCCTGGTTGTTTATCAAGCAGCATTGTGCAGTAGAAAGTTGACTAGTGTGATTCTTTCTGCATGGTCGTGTATTCTGTGTCTTGCAAACTTCAGTGAAACTTATGCCTAGTGAAAGCCTGATGTTAGCCGTGTTGCTGAGGACCAAGGGACAGATCCAACCTTGAAGTGATACTGCACGGTGTAGGTTTAACATCTGCCCGAGGAAGCCAAACAAAGAAAACAGGGATGAGTGTGGAAAAGTGCTGGAGGCTTCTAGAATCAGATGCTTTGCTGAAGGGCAGTAGGCAACTATGACATACAAAGTTGTGGGATATGTAAGCATTTTCTAGAGATTCCCAGAAAGACTTGGGGAGAGAAACCCCATAAAAGAGTAGATTTTCTGCCATAATACACAAAGGGACATGGACTATTGCTATTTAGGCATTAAAGGGAAGCATGACCCACCCCTGAAGGCTGAGTAAGTGTGAGACACCTGGTTTACATTTATATAAATCTTTGCCCAGGACAATCCAACCTTCTAAGCACAATGCAAAGGAGCATATCCAATCTATTAAGCATAGCGCCTCTTAACTCATAATACATAGCATATAGCAAGCCCGCCACAGTCGCTAACATTTACTGAGCTCTTTCTGTGTATTAGGCTAGACCCAAAGATTTTTCAGGTTTTAACTCTTTTACAGACTTATGAGATAAATCATTTTACTATGTCTATTTCATAGCTGAGTAAATTGTGGCTTAGGAAAGTTTAGTAGCTAGATTAAACCCAGCAGCAAAAAAAGTGACTATATAGTTTATTTCTTGCATAAGAAGCCTTTGCTAGTTTTTCTTTTATTTTTGCTCCCTACATCTGTGACTCCTAAAACATTGTAGAGCCCAGTGTTTGTAAAATCTTTAGATATCTATATCTATCTATCTATCTATATGATCATATTACATGTATAAAAATTATATATGTACATGAATTTCAATAAAAATTGGTATATGTTTAGAAATTGCAGACAGTAGGTCATCCCATCCTTGGAGTGAGATCTACAATTGATAAATTTTGTCTAAGGACCAAGTACAGTATCTACAAAGATATGATCCCATGAGATGAGGACAGAAGATTTCCTTCATAGCTATCTACTAGACACATCATCCTTTTCTTTCTGTTTTTTTTTCCTTAGGAGAAGTATTTACTAAAAATCCACCCTAGCTGAAGCAGCTTTGCCAAGGTGAGATATGCAAATCATCTGTGTTGTGCACAGACACAGGAGGATTAATCACATCATCAACAAAAGTCAGTTGTTAACCCTGAGGTGCATTAAAAAAACATGAAAATCCACAGGCCAGTGGGTGCATAGAAATGAAATGGCATTTTATCACTCACTGACCAGATAGTTGCAACTACAATCCTATCACATTAAAAAAAAAAAAAACCTTTATAAAAAAATAATAGGTCGGCTTTGCATCTGAACAGGTATGCACAAATGAATTCTTTCCTCTTTCTTGCTTTACCTCATCAGATGCTTTTGGAGGAAAGTGAATCATAACTCAGCAGTAATTTCTCTTTTTATTAATAGTCTTAGAAACAACATAAGAAACAAATATTTCCAGAGTAATTTACAAAAATTAATGAGTAACATTTTAGTCATTAGCCACCTCCCTAAAACAATAGCTTGAATTAGTAAAAGTAGCGAAGGGTCAGTCAGCAGTATCAATTGAAAATACAGTGTTCAATGTACCATATTATAGATCCGTAACAATGGTGATAGGAGATGTTCATTACTATTTGAGAGAAATTAATCTCCGAATATCTCTCACACAAGTTCACTAACAATTCAAAACACTCCACAGGACTCTTGACTTTGTATTATTTGTTTGTTTTACTGATGAAAATAGCTCTCAAAGTAGTATGCATGTGACCATATAACTTTCAATAATAGAGATGAAGTAATATCAAGCCAAAGGCAGCATTCTGATTAGTTATTGTGTTAATATTTATTGCTGTGTAACAAATCACCAGGAAACTTAATGACTTAAAAGAACACGTGTTCATTAGCTCACAACACTGATGGGTCAGGAGTCTTGGGCGTGGCTTGGCTGGTAGCTGGATCCTGTGCTCAGGGTCTAATAGGCTGCGGTCAAGATGCTGGCTGGACTCAGTTCTCACTGGTAAGTTTGGTTGGGGAAGAATCTTTTTAAAATTTTTTTGGTTTTTTTTTAGCGAGATCTTAGTTCCCTGGCCAGGGATTGAACCCAGGGCTATGGCAATGAGAGCACCAAGTCCTAACCACTGCACCAACAGGGAAGTCCCAGAAGTATCTGCTTCCAAACTCTTTTGGCTTTGGTAGAATTCCCTTCTTTGTGGCTATATGGTTGGCTTTTTTTAACAGCTGGGCTTGGGGCTCCCCATTAGGTAAAGAGCCTGCCTGCAGTCCCTAGAGGCCACCTACAGTTCTCTGCCATGAGGACTTTTCCAGCACGATCATTTACTTCGTCAAGCCTCAGAGGAGGTCTGGCCTCAGTTGGCCAGGACATACTCTTGTGTGATGTAACCTTGTCACTGGGGTGACATCCTGTGACCTCTCTCCCATATTCTATAAGAAGTAAGTCACAGCTTCTGCTCACCTTCAGGGGGGAGGGGTTACAGAAAGGTATGGACACAAGTAAGTGAGTGTTACACAAAGAGGTGGACACCAGGAGGTGGGAACGTGGGGTTCCCCTTCGGGTCTGTCTGCCACACGTTTATATTTGAATGTAGCTTCTCAGAAAGATGGTAGAATAGCATGAGCATACTTTACATCTACTCTGAAGTCTAATTCTCAGTGAAGGTAAATCAGGGGCTCACTATGACAAATGGATGTTAGCAGTTTACGTGTAACCTGGACTGGAATATTCTGCTGTTATTCTACTTGAACATTGGCTAGTATGTATGTTCATGTCAGTTGATTACATATTAAAATACCTGCATATTCAAGAAAAGGTGGATAAGACCTCTGTTTTCACAGAATTGGCTTTCCCATGATAATAACCCTTACGCTTAGGGGATGCTCTCATGTTCCAGGCAAAGTACTAATCACTGCAAACTTATGGGATGGAACTCTGATCTCCCAAGCCTCACTCATGACAAGGAAACTCTAGCTAAACTTGTCCTAGGCAAATCTGAGCTAGATCTGCTAGTTAGGGACAAAGCTTTATAAGAGTCATGGGGATTGCCTTAAAATTGTGGATACTTAGTTGTGCCTGTGAGGTTTATATCAGACAAGTCTAGCCTACTTGAAAGTTAAAAAAAAAAAAAAAAAGCTGATCTGTTCATATGATTTTACTCAGTACAAAAACCTATCTGACTTGTCTTTGGGGGAATTCTTTTTCTTTTTAAACAGTACAGATAATAAAGATTATTTCTCCAAAACAATTGTTGGAATATTACCCAAAAGAAAAAGCCTGGCAGACCTGATTCAAACCCAATGCAAACACTGGGTACTCTGAAAGAATTAAAATCAATTATTAAACCTCATTTTTCAGATGAGAAAACTGAGGTATTGGGGTTAAGTATCTTTCCCAGGGTCACACAATTAGAAAATGTTGGAGCACAGATTCACATTCAGGCAGCTGACTTTAAAGCTTATGCTATTAAACTTGATATTAAATTGTATCCATCTATGTGCAAATGTTTCTCTATCTGGAAAAAAGTCAATTTTTCAGAAAATATTCCTTTCCATTAAAAAAGTCCTAGACCCACCCAGTAGACAGTTAATCACATGGTCCTGTGGGTACTACCCATGATGATACCTGGGCCCTGTCGTATTCTAATGCAATGAGTGTGTTTATTCTGTTTGTCTCTCCTGGTGAACAGTTAATTCATTGGAGTGTGGCTGCCTCTTAAGTGTTGCATTATCCCTTGCAGATGACATCATGCAACCTGCATAGGAGGAAATTAATCCTGATGCCTTTTAAGTTCTACCCCAAATAGTCAAGCTATGTTAATGGAAAAATGGCCTCTCAGTTTGAGAGAGGACCATCATAGCATTTGAAACAGGCTTGTAGCCTTGGGCTTCCATATTGAGGGCATTTACTTCATCATAGTCTAAGGCCCGACGGCTTGGCCTGATCTTAATCCTTTAGAGAATAAAATTAAATGTTTTCCACTTTTCCGGTGGAGTAAGCAGAGTTTTCTTGTGCTTCCTTAATCACTGTCACACTAGTAATCCATTCTAAAATGAATTTGTTCTGGAAAAGAATGGGTCAGAGGCCTCTGTGGAGGAATACAATAGTAGAATATTTTGAAATGATGGTAAAGCAAAACAGATAATCCCATTTCCAAGCTCTTTGAAGTATATATGTAGAATGTTATGTGCCTGAGGTTGAGTAAAAAGATAAATAGGTCGTTACCGAGTAATGCACTAACTGTAGACAGCGTTGTGTGTGCACGCTATTATGCAATCAAAAACGGAAGAAAAAGGATTATAACCATTTTAATAATTTGATTTGCTCCATTCGTCTTTAGAGTTATCTCTTCATAAAATCAGATGCTGTGTTATTCCTTTCTGGAAAGAGTAAAGAGAACATTTCCGTGGTAATCAATGCTGACAAGAATATTATAGTGATTTAGAGGAGAAAGGAGGGGGGTTTGGGGTGGGGGGAGAGACAAATGAAGAAGACCTGGTTGAAGTTATTAGTTGCCAGAAAAATATCTATTGACTTTTTGTGTTTTTAGAAGTACCTCTACTAGCTTCCAAAAATACAGCTGTTTACCGTGATTGATAAGTTCCCTTGCTTTTAAGCTTATTCACATCCATTAGTTCTGCCTTTTTCCCCTGTTAAAAATCTGAAGCTGTCAGATTGAAGTAGCATGATCAGCTAATGTTCTTGCCAGATTCAAAGCATGTCCCCGGGGGTGGCAAAGTATTCTAAATCGCAAAGAAATGGCTTTTTAAATGTTGCCTGTTGACACTGGTCACTCCATTAACTCCATCGGAAAAGGTGAAATAGGTAGCAGGCAATTATAGGAACTGTTTAACAGGACTTTGATGATGAGTTTTCTCTAAATATTTCATTTTAGACCAAACAAAAGCAGATATTTGAAATTCACTATATTTTACATAGGCTTTTATTCAAAAATAGTACATAGCCACATTTTCAAAATTGGTTAAATCATTTTCTAGTTTTCACTTCAAGTTTACTGATGATTATGTATTTTGTTCCCTCTAGTATTCAGTTATCATCTTGCAGACTGATTTTTTTTTTAATTTCCCCTGTAATAGTTTCAGTTTCCACCTTATCACGCCTAGATATATTTTGTACAAGTAAAGGGGGGAGGTGTCAGGGGGAGTAAACGATTTCTAAAATGTAAATTCCAAAAACACGGAGTAATTGGAAGTGATTGCCAGTATGGCTCTTACTGGGTACAGAACTCAAAAGCTCTTGTTATAAAAATAATAGAACAAATTACCTTATTCCCTGGATCCGTCAGAATATGATGGTATAAATTAAATCAGGTTTAAAGAACAACAAAAAAACGCCCGAATATGGCCATAATAAAAATAATAACAACAAAAGCCCCAGGAGAGAAGAGGGGATGTCCAGCAAGGACTACAAATATAAATATACATAAGAAGAACCCATCCATTTATTGATTTGTTAAATGTGGGAAATGATTGATGAATAATTGAATAAATGTAAGACTAGCATTTCAAAGCCAGCTGGCAAATGGTGTCATTCCCTGTACACCACTGTCTGTCATGGTTTTCCTGCTTCTCTATTCCTCCCCCATTGTCTTCTCGTCCTGATTCCTCCCCCAGTTCTCTGAGTCCTTACAGGTTTTTGAGCTTGAGTGATTAATTTTACCTTGGAATAGATTGGAAATGTAGAGCTGGGGTGGAGAAGGGAAAGAGTGAGGAAAAGAACGTGTGAGAAAATCGTTGATACTGAGGTTGCTGAGGCTGAGAACACAGTCACATACATGGATAGTGCCTCCCAAGGATACTTTGCACTTACACTGTATTCACTATATGAATTGAATAAACGAGCAGGTCATATTGTAAACGTATGTCCCTATATTAGTCTATGGAGAAAGAGAGTGGAAGAGAAGTAAATACATGATTTTGTTATCAGTTACCTTGAAGCGTTTCTCTGAGTAAGTGGCATCTCAGTAGGTTCCTAAGGAATTTATTGAAGTCAACCAGGGGACAACGGTGTTCTAAGCAGAGGGAATAGCAATGTGTAAAATCTCAGAAGCAAGATGAGCATGGCTTGCCTGAAGGAGAGAAAAAACTGAAGGTAGAGAAAGCATTTCAGAAAGGAGGCTGGAGAGGTGATGATTGGGGTACATTTAGAGCACATTAAAAATCCCCGACTGCATCCTTAAATAATGAGTCACTAAAAGTTTTTAATAAGAGCAACAATGTGATCAGATGTGCCTTTTAAGCCCACTCTGACCTCTGCGTGGAGAGTAGCATATAAAGAGGCTAAGACTGATGCCAGGTGACACAGAAGGAGATTGTTTGAGAGGCCCTTGTTGAAAAGAGGTAATAGGGAATTTATTGGTTTCCTACGACTGCCGTAACAGGGTACCACAAACTGGGTGGCTTGAAACAACATAATGTTCAGGAGACTAGCAGTCTGAGGTCAAGGTGTCAGAAGGGCACCTCTGAAGGTGCCAGAGGAGAATCTGTTCCATACCTTTCTCTTAGCTTCTTTGCTGGTAATCCTTTGCATCCCTTGGCTTGTAGATACCTTACTCAAATCTCTGTCTCCTAAATCACATAGTATTTTACTTGTGTGTCTTTACATTTTCTTCTTCATGTGTGTCTGCCTCTGTGTCTCTCCTCCTTTTCTTATAAGGACAGAAGTCATATTGGATTGGGGCTGACCCAAATTACCTCATCTTAACTAGTTACATCTGCAAAGATTCTACTTCAAACAAGGTCACATTCACAAGTATTAGGGTTAAGACTTTAACACATCTTTGGGGGAGACATAACTTAACCTAAGAGTGGGCTTTGAAAGGAAATGACATGATGGGTAGTTGAAAGGAACCATGAAAAAGTTTTTAAGTATATTTATGGTGGTAGACGCAACAGGACTTGGTGATTGAGTGGGATTTGAGGGATGGGGTAGAGTTACGGTTGACTTCCAAGTTTCTGACACAAATAATAGATGATGATGCCATTTGTTGAGACAGGAAATTCTATAGATCAAATAAGTGATGGGGTGAGCATGGGTTCATTTTTGACATGCCACGTCTAACTGGTCTGTGAATTTTCATGTGAAACTGTATGTTGACTTGGTGACTGAAAAATGCCCTTGGAATTCAAAATGAGAGATCTGGGCTGGAGATATAAATGTAAGAGTAATTTGTGTATAAATGATAATCAGAACTCTGAAAGTAGATAACATTCCCCAGCAAGATAATATTTAGAAGAGAAGAAATTCTAATATCAACATTAAACATTTAAAAGGCCAAAATGGACTTACATTTCTGGCCAAGATGGGCAAATAGGAACCAGATTTACCCTGACATATGACAAACAAACAAAAAACAGACAGAACATTTGAAACAATGGTTTGCAAGACATGGGATGTCAGGCAACCAAGGAGAGAAATCTTTGAAAGCCCAGAAAAAAGCAGGCAAATTGAGCCCTATAATTGCTTACTTAAAATCAGGAACACGACAAAGATAACTGCACTCACGACTTCTATTTAACATAGTACTGGAGAGTCCAGCCATAGCAGCAAGGTAAGAAAAATAAAGAAAAGCCATGCAGATTGGAAAGGAAGAAGTAAATTGATTTTAGCTGCAGGCAATATAATGAGCTACGTAAACAACTTAATGGAATCTGTAGAAAGCTACTAGAACAAATATGTAATTTTAGCAAGGTTGCAGGATATAAGCTCAATATACAAAAATCAATTATATTTTTAAATAACAGTAATGAACAGTCTGAAGTTTAAAGTAAAAATGCTACTTATAATAGCATGAAATAAAAAATACTTAATAAATCTGACAAAATATGTGAAAGGCTTATACAGTAACAAATTTAAAACATTACAGAGAAAAATAAGATTATCTTAAAAATTGCGGAAAAATACATTTTCATGGGTCAGAAAACTCAATATTTTTAAGATGTCACTTTTTCCCAAATTGAGCTATAAATTCCATGTAACTCCAGTAAGCTATATGTAGAAATTGACAAGCTGAATTTAAAATTCTATGGAAATACAAAGGAAGTAGTATAGTCATAATAATTTTTTTAAAAGAAAAACAAAACTGGGAATAAGAATAATTTTAATACAGATATTGGCAATAAGATAGACAAATAGATCAATGGAACAATATAGAGAGTCCCAAAATAGACTTATGTATATATGGACAATTGACTTTGGACAAAGAGGTAAAGGGAATTTGGAGGGAAAGTGTGTCATCTTTTCAACAAATGGTGCCGGGACAATTGGGTATTTATTACAAAATAATTGAACATTGATGATATCCATCACTGTATATAAAAAGTAATTCAAGGTGAATCATTGACCAAAATATAAAACCTTAAGCTATAAATCTACCAGGAGAAATAATAGGAGACTATATTTATGAATTTGATTTAAAGATTTCTCAACTGCAACACTAAAAGCATGATTCATGCAAGAATAGACTAACAAATTGGGCGTAATCAAAATTTAAAAATGAAATGAAACAAAATTTTTGACTCTTCAAAAGTCATTGTGAGAGAATTAAAAGACAAACCATAGCCTACAAGAAAATATTTGCAAATGATATACCTAATGTAGGCTCTGTATCTAGAATGTATAAAGAAATCTCAGAACTCAATAATAAGAAAGCAACCAATCTAATAAAAAAATGATCCAAACTTTGACACTTCACCAAAGACACGTGCATGGTCAATATGCATTGAAAAATGCTCAGTAGTTATTAGCCATTAGTGAAATGCAAACCAAAGCACAATGGTAGCACTACATGTCTATTAAATGGCTAAAATTAAAACTACTGACCATACCAAGTATTGGTGAGAATATGGAGGAACTGGAACTACCATCTCCTGCTGGTAAGAAGGCAAAATAGTTCAGTCACTTTAGAAAACAGTTGGGCAATTTCTTTAAAATCTAAGCATAAACCTACCATATGATTACACATTCTAAAAAAATTACATCAAAGTAAAAGTGAAGGTGCTGGCAAAGGAGATTAAGGAAAAGAGCAGAGTGATAAAGCACAAGGAGTGTGAGTTATAATAGAAGCCACGAGTAGGGACCAGGCAACTTCTTCTAATGCTAGGTAGAAGTAAAGGACATTTAGTACTTAAAACCATTCACTGGAGTCAAAGTTTACCTCATGGATTAAGGCAAAAGAATTTAGTTGAATGATTAGGCATGGGACACATGAGAATAAGTTGATTGAGAAATGATAAAATAGAGATAGCAAAGACAGACCTTTTAGAGGTTTGTCTTTTAAAAGAAGGAGAGACACCAATGATTCCTTTTTCATTCAGCAAATATTTCACTTACTCTTTTGTCTACTTTATATGTTGATCATTACTTTTTTATGTAAATGAATATTTCTATGTCCTAATCCTTCTTTTATTGCCTCGTTCTTGAGTGATTAGATGTGATTGGTGCTTGATTAAAATCATGTTTCCATCCATGAAAAAAAAGGGAGAGAGAGAGAATGGGAGAGAGCACAAGAGTGAGACAGCAAGAGTTAGAGCAAGACAGAGAGAGAGAAAAGAGGTTGTTAGCTGAAGAGTAAATGATTCTGGTTATGAAGTTGGTTCAAGTCCTAGCACATGATGATGACAGCCAATGAAGAGAGAATAATTGAATCAATAGTTTGTTTCCACTACCACAGAGGAGGGTGGGACACAGAGGCTTGGTGGGAGGTATATGTTTTCCTCAGGGGAGGGATGGAGAAGATAGGTCTGAATACTGGGCCCTAATGGTGGGATATTAAGGGGATCTTTTTCTGGTTTTTATTTTCTCTTTGATTTAGGAGGAATGCACATCTGCTGAGATTTAAGGGGTTGAATGAAGGGTCAGAATTCTAATGAGTACAAAATATTTGAAATAGTCCCTTCAGAAAGTGGGACAGGCAGTATGTATAGTGGGTTTAGACCTGGGTCACTGGAGTTACAGGGATTTGGATTCTAATCCTGCAACACTGAGCTAGTAATAGAGCCAAGCTCAGCCTCCATGTCTTCCTCTCCACGTCTGGATGATAACAGCACATGCTTCATAGGCTTCTTGGGAGGATTAAATGAAGTGCTTCAATTTATTTCTGTCTTCACAGGGCCTGACTCTTAGAGAGTCTTGAACAAATTGTGCCCATGATCATTACTATTTCTGAAGGAGACAAGAGAAAGACAGTGGTCATATTATATCTCCCATTACTCCCTGCAAAGAAAAATCCCCAAAGAATTCAATACCAAGAAGAAATTCTCCCATCAGAGTCTTGTTGGAAATGAAGGTCTACCTCACCTGATTAACATGTGAAGTTCCCCCTTCAAAAAGGAAGCTGGTTGAGATGCTAACAAGCGAAAACCAAATGACAAATACCTACCATTGACATACCTTCCTTCTTTCCTAATGACGTGCTACAACTGAGATTAAGTGTAAAATTCTATGTAATACCCAAGCCAGAAATAACAAGCAATATTATATCTGCCAGTTCACATAGCACAATCTGCTATTATTCAAACACTGACTAAAAAAAAACAAAAAAATGAAAGCCTCCCAAAAGGCTAAACTCATTAATTTTCCTTCGGATAAAAAAGATAAAATTTTAGTGACAGGCAATTTTAATTTTACTATTTTAATTTGTAAAATGTCGCCTGCTGAGAATTCTCATTTACTACAATGATAAATAATACAATACATGTTATGTAATAATTTTTATAATTGCAAGACTATTATCCCAACCTACTTTATTTTCACAAATACTTCTGGAAGAATGAGTTCATAAAGACTTCTGCTAAATGAGACATTGGAAAAGTAGGGAGATTAGAGGAACAGTTTTTATGGATTGTTTAAAGTTCAGGAAAGTAGTCTGTACTGGGTTGAATAGTGTCCTCTTAAAATTCCTGTCCATTCCAGAACCTCAGAATGTGATTTGTTTGGAAATAGGGTCTTGCATATGCAATCAATTAAGATCAGGTCATACTGGAGTAGGGTGGGTCCTAGATCCAATATGAATGTTGTCCTTAAAGAAAGAGGAGAAGAGACACAGAGACACAGAGGGAAGAAAGTCATGTGATGACAGAGGCAGAGCTTGGAGTGATGCAACTACAAGCCAGGGATTGCCGTCCCCACTAGAGACCCGTAGACAGATATGGGACAGATTCTCCTTCAGAGCTTCCAGTGGGAACTAAGCTGCTGACATCCTTTTTTGTTTTTTAATTTTTATTGGAGTATAGTTGATTTACAATGTTGTGTTAGTTTCAGGTGTACAGTTATACATATACATATATCCGCCCTTTTTTTTTTAGATTCTTTTCCCATCTAGGTCATTACAGAGTATTGAGTAGAGTTCCCTGTGCTATATAGCAGGCTCTTATTAGTTATCTATATTAGTGTGTATATGTCGATCCCAGTCTCCCAATTTATCCCTCCACTGCCTTCCCCCCCCCCCAGGTAACCATAACTTACTGACACCTTAATTTTGAACATCTAGCCTCCAAAACTCTGAGACAATAAATTGCTGTTGTTTAAGCCACCCAATGTGTGATAACATGCTATGGCGCCCCTAGCAAACTAATACAAAATTCTAAAAGTTTTCAATAAATGTGAAGGAATTATAGACCACAGACAAGACCCCATTACACTTCCCTAATGTTTGTTGCTCTTTTGGTCTTTCCTCTCTTTCCATTGTGATTGGCTGAAAACTCAAAAAATAACAAAATAAATAAATACGTGCAAAAGCAAAACGATATTTGTTTCAGGACAGCACAGAAGGGACAGGTAGGGAGACTTGTTCTACAAGGGAAAAGAAGCTCATAGCAATGATAGAGAGAAAGACCCCTCAACAGATTATTCACATCTGAATTCTTAAAACACTACACAAAGCCTAAAACGTATTTTAGTGTTCAATGAATGGTTATTCAACACGTGAATAAATCAATGAATGATAATATGGTCAATCTGTGTGACAATAAGCAACGCATAAAGGAGGAGACAACGGTAGACAAAATTTGACTGAATATTGAGGATCACTCATTTCTGTCATTGAACGCATATTTGTTTGAGTTTCTGGCGTCTGCTACACACCAGACATGGTTCCTTGTGCTTGGGATAAAGAAAGAGCAAAGTAAAGTCTTGCCCTCATGGAGTATACATTCTCATGATTTAGTAGGAGGGGCATGGGGGAAAATCAGAGTTTGTGCCGTGCAGTATTTATAAGGATACAGTTGGGCTGGAGTGGCCAGGAATAAACAGGAGAATCAATTGGTTTAAAATATCTTTCATGCTCCCTTCCATGGAAAGAGCAAAGAAGGTCTAGTCTCTGAATGAAGACAACTAGGAAGTCCCTTTTTGCTTGCTTACGCCTGAAGAAAAATGTGTGATCTGTCCCTTCCTGAGCAGAAAGGAGTGACCTTTCTCTCTGGGGTTTTGTACATGTTTGTAAAGGCACAAGTGGTATGGACACAAGCCTGCTTTGTTCAGTGGGGACAGCCACACAGGATACGGCTTTCCTCAATGCCAGGTGATTGTTGAACATGTACCTAAGGGATGCAGCTACACAATAGGGAAACCCCATAGAAATTCTGTAATGAAATTTACACACTGTGACCTCCCACTGAATCTGAAGAAAAGGTCTATTTGAAAAAATGCGTTTGTATATGATACATTTGTGTAAAAAACGATAGTCCTTTCAAATAGAAGTGCAGCTGTATCGTTAAGATGGCGTTCAGCCTAAGATCAACTTAGAGCTGAGTTTCTAATCAGCTGCTTTGGGCGTATTATCATTGCCTAACTAGTTCGTCAGAGGTGACCAGGAAACCAATTATGTTTCATGGTATGAACTACCATTACAGACTATTAAGTAATACTGAACAGTAGAGATCTTGTGAAAATTATTTTGAATGATAGATTCTATTTCAGTTTGGGGCAAAGGCTGAAATATAAGAAGTTAAATCAATTTTAATGAATTTTGACAGGCAAAGGAATTAACGTCCAAGGCACAGAATTAATTCTGGAAATGATTCTCAAAGCTCTCTATTATTTTAAAATCCACGTGCCTATTTTAGGAATTAAAACTGTTCTGATGTTGCCAGGTATCTATCTCAAAATATGTTTTTCTGTCATATTTAATTTGTTATTAAAATATTTATTAATTAACCTTTTTTAAGAACAATATTTTCTCTTAAAACACTTCATGAATACATTTTAAAGATGTTTATAGTTTTATTTACACATTATTTTTATATGAAATTTAAAAAATTATTTTTATATTCATATGAGTAAAATTATTTTTATAACCACAATATTTTAAGTATGTAACTCGGAAGTAAATCACTTATCTATCTGGACTGGAGGAAGTATAACTTAGGAAAACAGGAGAAATTATAGCTGGTGAGACTACACTCAAACTAGGGTATCTCAGTTTTGATGCATGACTATGTCTTTGGAGGAATAAGCAGCACAAAGACTGACCCTCCGGATCCCAGGTCTGGGAGGAGTGTGGTTTTAGGTCCCATCGGTTGGAGGTCAGAGCTTTTGATGTAAATGTCTGCTTTATACCAAGTGGGCCTGACTTCCTAGAGTGAAGGCCTGAGATTAGGAGGAGAATTGGAGAAGGGAGATGACAGAAAGGAAGGTCTGCATAGTTCTTCAGCTGAACCTGGGAATATGGACACATTTCATCCAAACGTTGCTGCTGGCTTCTCAGAAGAATTTATAGAGAACATCCTAAGCAGATTCGGATGTACTGCTATGAGCCGTTGGCAGTTTGGGGATGTCGGAGCCATGCAGGGAGATAGGGCATCGGGCACCAATTGATCTGCAGGCACCTGGCGATTCTGAGATGGTGATGACTAAAGTGGTGTCAAGGCTCAAAGGGCTTTGGTCCCCCCCAGATAGTGTAGCCGAATAAAGTGAGCTGAGAAGAAGGAAATTGGGACTGTATCTGGCCAAAGAGTTCATTCTCCGTCTATAGCCATTCGCCAGACTTAGAGAAAAAGAAAGGCCTCTTTTTATATACCCACTTCCTTTTTCATACCCACATCATAAATCACCCAGAGAGAATTGGGCCTGTTGACCTCCCCCTGGTTTTTTTCTTGATACCTTATATGTAACTTAAAACTTTAAAAAAGACCTGTGTGATTCAGGACAGGTGAATGTTTTAGTGTGAGAAGGCATCATTTTCACTTTCTGTAAAAATACCACTGGATGGAAAAAAATAGATGTATATGTATGTATAACTGAATCAGTTTGCTGTACACCTGAAACTAACACAACATTGTAAATCAGCTATACTTCAGTAAGAAGAAAACACTGCATGAAAATGATTATGAATATTAAAAAGATATTACTTACTATGGGAATCATGAAGCAAGCTGATTATTGTATTTTCAGAGCTCTAAGTGTGATCTATTTGAAAATTCAGAACGTAGACATTTGGAAATGTCTTTATCCTTTCAGTATTTAAAGTTGAGAAAGAAAATAAAAAGTGAGAAATTCCAGTGCCTGGATATTCCCAGGCTAATTTCTAGACAAGTGAGTTTTGATAAGTTCAAGTTTCAGATAAGAACATTTTTTTTTTCTTCTCTTTTTTTCTCTAAATGGTGAGTAAAAATGTCCCTGGGAGGGCTGGAAACAATTAGTAATAGATTGTATTAATGTGGAGAATTATTGAGATAAGTTTTAGTAAATTGGCATAAGGATGAGAACCTCCAAATAAAGAAAAGTGTATGTATATATGTTTGTGTGTTTCCCAAAGATTAGTGCAGAGTTGTTAGTTTTTCTTTATGGGAGATACATAAAATAAATGTGAATAATTGAAGACATTATACAGACACTTTTCCACCAAGACTCTGTAAGTGGATATTCCAATAAAAACAAAACGGATATCCTATCTTCTGCCTTAAACATAATACACAGTATCTACAGATTTAACCTTTTTTAAAAATGAAAAATGTTTGCATTTCAGAATGTCTTAAAGGTTCATGAAATAATATTTTTCAGCTTAAATTACCCAGATAATTTCTAAATCAATTCTTCCCTTTACTTTGCTTTTATAAATACTGCTTTTTGATTAGTATAATTTAGCCGTTGATAAATCTGAAACACTTTAACCTCCCTGCATTAGAGCGTGCCATGGAATGAAAATTTACATTTTAGTTCTCAAATGTACCAAACACAGTTTCTGTCTCTTTTCTAACTTGGTTGGGAGGACCACATAGGACATAAGTCTTTGACAAGGGGACCATTTTAGCACCAACATTACAAAAGCTCTTCTGTTCATAAGGGAAATATCTTCCCCTGAATTAAATTTAACCTCTTTAGTACCTCCATTTAGCCACCTGATAAATCCACTTGAGCTATCTTTGGGGGAGAGAGAGGTACATGGGAACAATAACACTTCCTTTTTGAACAGTTTAATAAAGCTTTGTGTGATTTCAAGATGAAAGATAATGTGTAATGCTGATAGCGCCCTCCAAAGCTCTGCATTCATGGATCCAATTACTTTTTTTGTCATGGTAAAAGCCGCAGTGGATGTATTAAATGGGAGTGTGGCTTAAGAAATAAGGCCCAGGAGTCTGGGTATCTGGTTTCTGAGGTTGACTTAACTTCTGCTTTCTTATCTAACGGTGGGTAGGCAGCTTAACTTTTTTGACTCAGTGTCTCCTTCCATAAAATGCCTAGCAAATATCTAAGAAATGCTTTTAAAATGACAGTGCCAATTGCCATTTAGACTCACACTGGAATTGTCCAGAAAAAAATGAGGTGAGTGTTAGCAAAGGGAAATACTATCTTCTGCTTAATTTTAGATTTATCATAACTTTTAAAAGTCACGAGATTTCTAGAAGAGGAATGACATTTTCAAAGCCTTAAAGACACTTGTAAAAGAATGCTCTTTCAACTCTTCTTTATTTCTCATGAAAGGTTTGACTCTGGCATTTCTCCAACTTCCTCTCCTCCCCACCTCCCCATTGCAAGTTGAAGAGAGTCATTACAATGTTAACTTTTCCAATTCGGCAATATTTTCTTGGGGCTGATTCTTTCGTATAATTTTTTTAAATGGATGCATGTCAGATTTCATGACATTATATTTGTATATGCGGTTACCGACTTTAGATATTCAGTTCTAAAACCCTCAAATTGATTCATGTAACTACGAAATAATTGATTATAAATTTGTAGAAGAAGTATCTAATTGTATTTTATAAAATCTGAGTGGATAGAACATTGTCACGTATTGATTAATGTCTCACCCATTGTCCTGAGACCATCTTGAGAGATGAAAGGTGGTCTGTAAGACAACATTTCTGAACTGTTAAAAGATAAACTGAGACATATTACACATTTTCAGTGTTTATTTGGGCAAATTAATTCCAATCGGGTAGCACCAAACAGGAAGTAGTTAGGAGCATTCCACCAATGGGAGCTGGGGTAGAGACTTTTACAGACAACAGGTGGAAGCAAAGCAAGGAAATTATTTAAATTGGCTGTAGCATAAGGAGTTGCCTTATTTAGGAAAACCTAGCTGGCTGTTTGTGATTGATTGTCCTTAGGTTTTTATTTCTTAACTTGGAGTCATTTACAGGTTTAGGTTTGGTTTTCTTTATGGAACTACTAAGACATTAAATCCACCTTTGTCTAGTGGACTCATTGTTTAATTAATTTAACAGTAAAAGTGACCATGCCCTTAAAAATATGCATGCTGAATATATGTTTTACTAGCAGTAAGCAGTGTTCTGAGTATACATTTTTTAGAAGATGTCTAGACAACTAAAACAAGTTCTTTCTATGTGATGCCTGTGAGTGTGTGGTTTAAGTATTTTTGGAAAGACTATTGTGAATCATCACATAGACTGTTGTCTCAATGAACCAAAGGTACAGATGTTAAGTATTTTGCAACAACAAATTTATTCAGTATTTCTAAATTCTTTTCATTATTTCTAGTGAATTAAGTAAGTTACCATGAAATATTTAATACAGGCAAATTAAATATAAATATTTTAAAATTAGACCCTCTGTTCTAGAATTGAGAATTGTGACTTGGACTCTTCTTGTCAAGTAAATTTCTAGCATATGAATGATTTTCACAGGATTGTATCTACAATGTGTTCTTGCCTAATTCCTTGTTCCAGAGGAAATCCTGATAAGAAAGTTGGAGAAATTAGTTTCATTTTGGAGACATGAGAATTTATTTAATTCATTTTCCTGTAGTGCAAAGATTAGGTAGCTCTGATTAGAACTCTAGACTGAGAATGAGGAAAAATAATCTCTTACAGAACTCATCTTAATTTAACTTTGCTTCAGACCAATAAACTATAGCCTCACTCCTTTGTAGACAATTATAGCTCATCAGTATGACTAAAAAATCACTGTGGAATTGCTCTGTAATAGTTCTGTCACTGTCCCTATAAATATAATTTCACTGAGTGACTCTTCCATTTTCTAGCTGCTCAGCTATACTTTACTGTGGCAAACTAAAGGGCCTCAGGAATATTGTAAATGACAAATTAAAATAGCCACAGATAAAACATGAAATGTCAACACTATATTATCAGTAGTTAAAAGAAGAAAAACAAAAGTGGATCACTGAATTTCTGAACTATTTTTAAAAATCTTATTTTGCCATTGATTCTAGCTTACTCTCTTTTTTATACAAGTCTAGAAAGATAAAATGAAATTATTTAAACTTTGCTTATAATCTACTATACTAACTTATAGAAAATTTAAAAAAAATGTAGGCAAAAAACAACCCCTATTGCCCAAATAAGAAATTATTAAAAAGCAGCCACAAAGGAGAAGGGAAAGATAGAATCAGATATTGCAGCTGGGCAGAGTTTGATTATAAGGTAGTCAAATTGTTGAAAAGAATCTGAAAAAAATGTTTTAAGTATTTTCTACTAAAACAAACAAAAAAAGGACTAGAGTAGGCAGTCTGAAATTCATACTTTTCCTTTTTCATATTACCATTATGATACTTGTTTTCTACTTATTTTCCTCTTTCTCTATCGCTTTGTTGCTCTCAGAGTGTAACCCAGCATTAAAATCACCCAGGGTGCTTGATAAAGATGATTATTTTATAGAGCATCCAAATTTACTGCTGGTATAGGGCCTGGCAATCTGCAAATTTAACAAAGTTTCCAAGTAGTTCTTCAAAGGAATAAAATTTAATAACAACGATTAGAAAGAGTCTGTGTGATGAGAAACTATGAAGAAATCAATGCATACCTTCTTTTTAAAATTAAGACTCTTTTTTTGTTTGTTTTGTTTTGTTTTTTCAGAGCAGTTTGGGCTCTCAGCAAAATCAAAGGGAAGGTAGAGAGATTTCCCATGTGTCTTCTGCTACCATGAATATATGTCTTCTCCCATTATCAATGTAACACACCAGGATGGCACATTATTTTTACCAAGGATGAACCTACATAGACACATCAAAATCACACTAAGTGCATAGTTTATTTTAAAGTTCAGTCTTGGTGATATACATTTTATGGGTTTGGACAAGGGTATAATGCCGTGTATCCATCATTATACTAGCATGCTAGCCTACATTATACTAGCACAGGAGAATATCTTCACTCTCCTGAAACTGCTCTGTGCTCTACCTGTTTGTCTCTCCTTGTTCCCAACCTCTGACAACCACTAATCTTTTTATTACCTACATCATTTTGCCTTCTCCAGAATGTCACATAGTTGGAATCATACAGCGTGTAAGTCTTTTCAGATTGGCTTCTTTTACTTAGTAATGTACATTGAAGGTACATCCATACCTTTTCATGGTTTGATAGTCTTTTCTTTTAAGCGCTGAATAATATTCCATTTTCTGGATATACCGATTTATTTATTCTTTCACCTATTGATGGACATCTTGGTTGCTTCCAAGTTTTTGCAATTATGAATTAAGCTGCTATAAAGACCCACGTGCAGGTTTTTGTGTGGACATAAGTTTTCACCTCCTTTGGGTAAATACCGAGAAGCATGGTTGGTAGATCATATGGTAAGAGTGTGTTTAATTTCATGAGAAACTGACAAATTGTCCTTCAAGGTGGCTGCCCTGCTTTGTAATCCCACTAGGAACGAATAAGAGTTTCTGTTGCTCTACGTCTTCACCGGCATTTGTTGTCAGTGCTCCAGATTTTTGTCATCCTGATAGGTGTGTAGTGGTAGCTCATAGTTTCAATTTGCATTTCCCTGATGTGGAACACCTTTCATATGCTCATTTGACATCTGTATCTCTTCTTTGTTGAGGTGTCTGGGTCTTTGGCCTCCTTTTTTAATTAGGTCTTTGCTTTCTTACTGTTGAGTTTTAGAACTTCTGGGTAATAGTCCTTTAACAGACAGATAGGTCTTTTAGAAATATTCTCTCCTAACCTGTACCTTGTTTTCTCATTTTCTTGACATTTTCTTTTGGAGAACAGACATTTTTAATTTTAATTAAATCCAGCTTATCAATTCTTTCTTTCATGGATTGTGTCTTTGGTGGTGTATCTAAAAAAAAAAATCACCATACTCAAGGCCATATGGGTTTTCTCCTGTGTTATCTTCTAGTAGTTTTAAAATGTTGTGTTTTACATTTAGGTGTGTGATCTCTTTTTAGTTAATTTTTGTAAAGGATGTAAGGTTTGCATCTAGATTCATTTTCTTGCATATAGATGTCCAGTTATTCCAACACCATTTAGACTCTCTTCTCCATTGTGTTGCCTTTGCTCCTTTGTCAGCTATCAGCTGACTACATACATGGGTATATTCCTGGGCTCTGTAGTCTGTTCCATTCCTTATTTGTCTAGTCTTTCATCAGTAACACCCCGTCTTGATTATTGTAGCTTTATAATGTCTCGATGTAGGGTGTTATCAGTCCTCCAACTTTGTTCTCCTCCTTCAGTATTTTGTTGGCTCTTCTGGGTCTTTTTCCTCTCCATATAAACTATAGAATCAATTTTTCAATATCTGTAAAATAACTTACTGGGGTTTTGATTGGAATTGCATTGAATCTATAGACCGAGGTGGGAGAACTGACATCTCAACAATATTGAGTCTTCCTACCCATGATTATGGGCTACCTCTCCATTTATTTTGTTTTTCTTTGATTTTATTCATCATAGTTTTGTAAATACTTTAAACAGAGTTTTTTAAAAAATAGAGAAATAAAGAACTTTTGAGCTAGAAGGTAATTAAAAATTGAGTTTATTCTGATTTTAAAAAAACCCGGAGAGGTTGTTTTCATAAAGTCCACCATAAGCAGTTAGTTTTCTTATGCTTCAAAGTTTAAAATGAAGTAGATTTATTCTCTGCACAGGGCTGGTGTGAAGAGTAAGTGACTCAAGTACATAATCATCTCTATAAATATTTCCGTGGCATTTGAAAATAAATGTATGGATGACCTTCCTTCCTTCCTTCCCCCCTCCCTCCCTCCCACCCTCCCTTCCTCCCTCCCTTCCTTCCTTCCGTCCGTCCTTCTTCATTAATACTCCTTTCCTGCAACATTTGTCATAAAATGACAAATATGGATATTAGCTATATGGTCTTTTAACATACATGCCATTTTAGTGATTATGCAGAGATTATAGGAATTCTCTAGTTTACCTAATTTTGCAGAAGTTTTTGGTTAGAATAAAATTTCTACAAATAAAGACCTTAATCAATGCAGTGTGTTGCTTGAAATCCCCTTTTTGGAGGGGATCTTTGGTAATTTGGGTATAAATAATTCTTATTTTGACGCATAAAGGAAATGAGGTGTGATGTTGTATGTAGGTACAAATAAAAAAAAATTTGAAATGGACTGAAAAGCTTAGTTAATGACCTGTGCAGCACAATCCTCCAGGATGTCTCTGCCTTTCACAGTTTCTGAGCTATCTTATAACTTTGTAAATCATAAGAACATAATATTAATGCAAATAAGTTTCTTTAAAAATTGCCAAGTTATTGCGTCCAGTGAAATGCTATTGATTACTGCCCTGTGAATAGACCTGTTTTACCTAAAATGTAACTTTAAATTTCCCTTTGCAATGGTTGTGACATCTTATCGATTGTCCTGTTAATTAATGATTTAAGCAAATTGTTTGCTATGTGTTCATTTTACATCTGTATGAACTTACGATTAAACGTTTTTAATACATTATCGTTTATCATTAATTTACCTTCTAGACAAGAAGCACTCCCTTCTTTACTTTCTAGTAAGTGGCAAAAACTTATTTGAAATTCTGCCCCATTGGGCTGTCTTTCATAATAAAGCATGAACGCTTCCTAGAAGTCTGCTTGAAAATACCCTATCAAATCTGTTCTGATATCCTTGTTGCCCTAGGACTGGCACCTACTTCAAACTCTATACCATGTTTTCCAGACTAATATCCTTGACCTCGGTAAATACGAAGTCCACTTGCCACACATCTGATAGGGCCACTCTTCCTCTCGATGCATTTGCTCTAATTCACTTATCAAACAGTAACTTTATAGTAGGAGGGGTTCTGGTTGGTTTTGCGTGTTTGTGCTGCTTTCTTATCTTCATATAGGTAGTATTTCTTAACGAATTCTGCTTTAACAAGTCTAGCCTTTATAATTCACAAACATCTAATAAATCATATAGTCAATATTAATGAATGTGCCATTTGGTATTTTGTTGGTTGATTTAGAACTGAGAACAATAAGAAGGCATGAAATTAAAAGCATCTTTTATTTATTAGTCATGGTGATTTTAAAAAAAAGGAAGGAAACTGAGATGAATTACCAGAATTCCAGGATTTCCAACGGTTGGAATTTATTATAAAAGCAAATAATAAGAGATCATCCAAGAAATAGAAAACTTAAAAAATAATTTTCGATCTGAGATAAAAGGGACATGGAGAGATTTTCTTTGCATTCATCAGAAACTGGGAAAACACAACTGTCAGAAGATTAAATGTTAACTCCTGAGTGTTTAGAAGTAGGATGAAAATAAATTAGGTAGTGACAGAAAATTTTCCTCAACTGGTTCCTCTGTACCTCACAAAAAACAGCTTGATCTTTCTTTTTTTTTTTTTTACAAATTTAGGGCTTTCTTTTTTGAAAGCTATCACAGAGAAAGAAGGAATGTTACCTCAAAGTCAATTTGAATCTACTTTATTTTTGAGTAGTGAAACCATAATTGGAAAGTAATTCATAACCTTGAGTTTGTAAAATCTGTTACTTTTCACTTACTGTCAGCATTAGAGCATAAGGCCCTAATAAAATAGTCAAAGAATGAGTTTTGCTGCAGGGAGTTTGTAAGATAAAGTAGAGAATCAGGGCCAGGGCACACAGCAGGGTGCACCTAGGAAGTTAAGACTGGGTGAGTGATAAGAGAACTTCAGAGACGACTCTGCCCTTCAGGATTTTGGCTTCAGGATTCTGTCTAGCACTAACATTATTGAACTGTATGGCATAGTTCTTAAATATGTAACAAAGGATGATAAATCTCTCCTACCTGTAGAGAATTGAGATGCTTTACCTACTTCTTTCTATGGGTACTGAAGTGTATTGACTTTGGTGAATTCCCTAATTTTACACTTGGTTTTTAAAGTGAGGCTTGATCGGATGAAAATACACATTTGGAAAAAAATTCCGTCGTTATCCCAACATTCTTTATTCATGAATTGGTGTAGTGATGGAGATTAGCATGAAAGAGGTATTTATTCCAAGATCTCGCTTCCTTTCATGTCTGGCTTCACTCTGTTTATTCACAATTATTTTCATAATATTTTATTGTGATGCCATAAACTAGGGACAAGCCTCTGGAGGGAATAGTGTTCCAAGGCATGGCCGTCATTAGAAGACAATAAGCTTGTTTTCATTCCAACACTCTTAGCTTTGCTAAAGGCTAAGTGGAAGAAATTAACATACTGCATGCCTTACAAAGGAAATTGTGTCTAATTATTTTGCTCCTCAAATTATCCCGTGAGGCATTGATTGGACTATAAATATGTTTTATTTCAGTTACCCTCAGCTAACATTTATAATTTTTTATGATTGTTAAAGATAGTCTATTAATTGAAATAAGATTATTCTACTAAATAAAAGTAAATAAAATCACTTGGGGAGCCAGGATATTCGAGTAACCATTCATTTCTGGTCAGAAATTAAAAGTAGGATGAGCAGGGGCTTCCCTGGTGGCGCAGTGGTTGGGGGTCCGCCTGCCGATGCAGGGGACGCGGGTTCGTGCCCCGGTCCGGGAGGATCCCACATGCCGCAGAGCGGCTGGGCCCGTGGGCCATGGCCGCTGGGCCTGTGCGTCCGGAGCCTGTGCGCCGCAACGGGAGAGGCCACAACAGTGAGTAGGCCCGCGCACCGCAAAAAACAAACAAACAACAACAACAAAAAAACAATGATGCACGGGGGCTTCCCTGGTGCTGCAGTGGTTGAGAGCCCGCCTGCCAATGCAGGGGACGCGGGTTCGTGCCCCCGTCCGGGAGGATCCCACATGCCACAGAGCGGCTGGGCCCGTGAGCCATGGCCGCTGGGCCTGCGCGTCCGGAGCCTGTGCTCCGCAATGGGAGAGGCCGCAGCGGTGAGAGGCCCGCGTACTGCAAAAAAAAAAAAAAAAAAACAAAGTAGGATGAGCCAACTATCAAAGCAACATTGAAAACGTAGCCATCTAATATTGATTGTCTGCACCTTTCAGAAAAATAAAATTCAATTTAGAAAAATCTTAAGAAAATCTGTGTGCTGATTATGCTATCACAGGCTGTGGTAGGGCAGGGTAATAGCCCCCCAAAGATGGCGAGGTCTGAGGCTCTGTAACCTGTGGATATATTACCTCCTACAACATAAGGGGTTTTGCCCGTGTGATTAATGCTGAGGACCTTGAGGCGGGAAGAGTAGGCCGGTTTACCCAGGTGAGGCCAATCTAATCACAGGCGTCTTTACAAGCAGAGAACTCTTCTCACCTGTGCTAAGAGAGGCAAGATGGCGGGAGGGTGGTGAGAGATTCAACGTGGTTGACTTTCAGGTTGGAGGAAGGGGCTGGGAGCCAAGGGGAGCAGGCAGCCCTAAGAAGCTGAGAAAGTAAGTGAACAAATTCTCTCCAAGAGCCTCCAGGAGGAACAAGCCCTGCCGACACCTTCATTTTAGTCGGTAAGCCCTATGTCGAAATTCTGATGTATAGCACTGTTACATAATGAATATGTGGGGTTTTTTAACCGTTAAATTTATGATAGTTTGCCCTGGCAGTGATAGAAAATTAACACAAGGCCTTATCTTGGCATATAATGTTTTAAGTTAACTGTGAGAGTTTAGAAAAGCTCTATGAAGCAGCTATAGTTAACTCGTATCTTTTGAAAAAATTATAACTAACTTTCCAGGGAGTTAACCAAATTAAACTTTGACAGATAATTAAATGAGGAACTACAGACCTAGGATTGGGTTTGTGCATGAAGGTATTTACCAGGTCCTCTTTTCGAGATTTTCGTGTGAAAGCAAAATAGCTATCTTAAGTTGCTTAAAGTCTCTGCTTTTAAGGACTCAGGTGATTAGTTTGGCCCTGCCTGGATAATCCAGGTTGCTCTCCCCACATCAAGGTTCTTAACAACAGTCACACCTGCAAAATCCCTTTTGCTACGTAAAGTAATATTTCACAAATGGAGCGTGAGACTGAGTGAAAGGATTTAATTTTTGGCTTTTCATGGAGAGATATTTGTTTATAAACTTTGAAAAAGCTTCTATATCTTTCATAAGGTGCATTTCCTGAATTATAAGTGTTGAATGGTTATTAACACTCCAGCAACCAAAAGTTATATTTTAATTAGAAAAATTGGAGTCTATATCTTGCAAATTAATTGAAGTCGCTCTACTCTTGTAAATGTCAGAAGTATTATACAGTTTTACCACAGTTTAATTTCTTCAAGAATCTAAATATAAAGATTAAAAGTAACACAGCAAGGGAGTTTAAAGAGGTTTTAGATTTTCCCAGAAGACTATGGCTTTGGAAATCTATGAAATACTTTACCCAATTTACATTTGAATTAAAAGTTAAAGAAAATACTTGTAATGTGCAGATTACTTGATGTCCTGCGAAAGGGAATAAAAATAGAAAACATTAATCGCATACGTAATATGTATCAGGTATGTCCCATGTAATATTTCTAAACTTCTTAACAAATCCAGCCAGGTAAGTATTACATTTCCTATTTTTACAGATGAGAATATTGAGGTTCACATTTAGTTATAACTGGTGCAATCATATGGAGTTGGTAAATGACAGGAGAATTCGCTGCAGGTTCTACTGACTCCCAGACTTTCACTTTTAAAAAATCTCTAACCTAGTGCCTCTCCCTTTTAACTGAAAAATAAGCACAAAGATAACCCCCATGTCTACACGGTTCCTAACAAATCCCTGTGAACAATTAGTACAGGCAGGCAGAGTGGGAGTTTATACATTGGAACTCTGACTGCCTGCTGTGGATTAAAGAGGGTCACATGCTCTTTGATGCTCCTCCCAGGGAGAGTTGAGGGGCTAGGTTTCCTCCCCTTGATCACGGGTGATCCTTGGGCAGGTTCTGTTTTGATTAATGGAATATGGCAGAAGTGAGGCTACGTCAGATACTGGGCCTAGGCTACCAGCTCTGACAGCTTCTACACCTTGTCTCCTGGGCCACTGGCTCTGGAGCCCTGAGCTCCAGTGGGAGATGTCTGATTACACTGAGGCTGCCATGCTGTGAGGAGCCCCAAGCTAACTTCATAAAGATGTGCAAGGGAGAGAGGAGGGAAGAAGCCCAGCAGCCATGCAGTTTTCCAGGCATTTGTGTCCTCCTTGCTAAGTCGCAGACTGTGAACAGAAACGAACCTTCCCTGTTACACCTCGTCCAGATTCCTGACCCTCAGAATCATGAAATATAATAATTACCATTAACTTTAAGCCACCTGATTTGGGCACAGTTTGTTATGCAGCAAAAGGTAATCAGAATACTGACTACATAATAGTTGATCATTTTGCCCTATGTCAATATGTAATAATCACACACACATTATGTAATTCACTCTACTTTCTGGTTTTCTAGTAAATTTTAAGAAAAGGAAATGTTGTCCATGGCTTCATCTTCTACTCTTCATTCAAACTGATACTCATTCAAATGTCAGTGTTCTTATTACTTGGAATCTATTGAGCCAAACATTGGTCACTAAGGAATCGTCAGGCAATTAATTGTTTTCATTTTCATCCCAATGACTTGGCAGTTGCAGACACACATTTTAGGATGAATTTAGGCATACCAGCTGTCAGCTTGGTGAAAATAATGTAGTGTTTGATATATCC
This sequence comes from Leucopleurus acutus, assembly GCF_964270905.1. Taxonomy (NCBI): domain Eukaryota; kingdom Metazoa; phylum Chordata; class Mammalia; order Artiodactyla; family Delphinidae; genus Leucopleurus; species Leucopleurus acutus. The sequence continues at coordinate 72,543,076 of NC_139160.1, read as the reverse complement.
AAAATCCTTCCTGAATTGGGAAACTGACTCGAGATTGGTATTGCTGTGGTTAATCCCTTTGTAAATGGTAAAATATTAGATGAGTATTAGCCATTTTCAATTAAAGCTTTTTGGTTATTTTATTGAGTCCCTACATGTAGACATTCAAGACTGCAGTGATGTGTCTGGTCCAGGTTTCTAGATTTTTAAAGTGGTAGCTTGCCATACCTGATGCCAATTTTTAGGATATAAATCTGTGAGAAATAAGGAAAACTCAGGAATGATTGTAAGCAGGGGAGGTTGTTTGCAGAGTGGACAAGTTTATATTGTTCACAACTTAGAATTTAGTAGGAATTTCCGACATAGCAGGGACACATTTATGCAGGGTTCCAGAAAAGTCTTTGTTGAGAAGGAGCTAGTCACACAAAGCAGCAGTGATTCATTTGCTCCATAAATATATATATTTAGCCCCTGTTATTAGCCAGCTATTGTATTGATACTAGATTACCAGAGGGATGTTTTTTAACACCACTAAAACACCATAAATTGTGTTAGAAATTCAGGACATAGGTCCATTCCCAGTATACTGAATTGAAATCTCATGCATGTGGTCCGGAGATTAGCTTAAAAATCACCAGAAGTAATTTTTGGGCATAGCCAGAATGACAGAAAAGACGCCTGAATGCTCTCTTGAACTTGACTTACTAGAAAATGAGAGACAATTAAAAGGAAGTAAATATTATAAGGTTGTATTGGCTTTGAAATGAATAAGGGATTGGAGAGAACAGAAAGTGAATTACAAAAGACAATTAAGAAACTCGTTAATTTATACAAAAAGTTATAGAGGACCAAACTCGAGAAATCAGAAAAAAATAGTGGAATTTTTTCCACTGTGAAATTAGAAAAAATAAAAATAAACAAAAAGACTTAAGAGCCAGGAATAAGAGAGTCAACAGTAACCCTGAGATTTTCAGTTTCATGTCTGATATGAAGATGATGATGTTTTGAAATATAACCAAACCATAAATATTAGGAGAAGGAGGTTGGATTTGTTTTCAGACGTTGTAAATTTGTAATTCTTGTTGTAGTTGCATACTTTTCCTTTTTCCAAAGTTCTGAGGCAAGCAAAAATAATAAAGAAAACATGATTTCATGACAGAGACTGAGCTAGAAGAAACTTCTCATGTCCAACATTATTTTAAGCCTCCCATTTTATTCAAAATACATATGCTATAAATTGGAATTTCCAAATTAGATCCACCTTCTTATTGCAGATAAAGATGAAAAGGAAATCAGGCTTTGTCTTTTTCAGAATCATTTTTAGAACTTGCATGATGAGGAATATTCTTCCGAAACAAAGTCATTTAACATCAAATTCCAATTAAAAAGTAAACTGGACTAAATGTATTCGTGTATTTGCTTGACCTAAGTCTGGGAACTGGGCCAAACTTTTCAAATCATAGTATCGTTATTTACCAAAAAAAAAAAAAAAGGAAATGTTAACTAACATTATTAAATAAAAGCACATATACACACACATAACAGGAACCAAAATAAATGCTAATGTTAATGAATGTTGAATATGTGTATATATATACACAGTGAAGATAAAATAGACTCTTGAACAGTGCTGGAAATAGTAGCAATGCCAGGGGAAAATTTATACAGTCTCCTTGGCTGTAGGGTACACATTTATAGTGTTATACAAATATACAAAAGAGTCACTTCCACAGTTGCCTAAAACAAAATTGAAATCTAACATTTTGCATTTAAAGTTCTTTCCATGTCTCCATTTCTTGATGAGTGGCAGTTCATGAAACTTAGGTGTCTGCAAAAATAAATCTAGTATAAATGATACCTTGGTCTGTGAAATACAAACTTCTTGTGTTTATTTAAAGAAAAAAATTACATCTGTTCATAAAGTTGTTTTTTTTCCATAATCCCACTTTTATATTTTAATGGATATTAAATAAATGAAATTCCTCCTTTCCTTCTCTTCTGCCTCTTTAGCCCCCAGCTCTGTAGACATCATCAAGAGATCATTTTATATCCTTTTAGACTTTATTCTTTTTAAAATTTTTTAATTGAAATATAGTTGATTTACAATGTGTTAGTTTCAGGGGTATAGCACAGTGATTCAGGTATATATATATATATATATATATATTTTTTTTTTTTTTCTTCAGATTCTTTTCCCTTATAGGTTATTACAAAGTTTTGAGTATAGTTCCCTGTGCTGTACAGTAGGTCCTTGTTCTTTATCTGTTTTATATATAGTAGTGTGTATGTGTTAATCCCAAACGCTATGCTTATTAGGAATATACATTTTTGTTGTTTTTCCCCAAATAAAAATGATTTTGCAATGTGCTTTTTTGTTTTACTTACAATGAATATTTTTCCAGGTCAGTGCATATGAATCTATAACTTACTTTTTAATTGCTCTATGAATTTCCTTTAAGATATATTCTATAATTGATTTAACCACTTTTATATTAATTGAGAGTTCTGCCCCAATTTTTGGCTAGTAAACTACACTTCAATGAGCATCCCTGGACATATTTTTTTGTTTGTAAATAAGCTAGTATTTCTGTAGGACAGACCCCTTGAAGTAAAATTTCTAGTGAAATTCCTGGGTCAAAGGTCATGCATATTTTAATTGTGGTAGGTAATGTCAATTTGACTTTAAAAAAAGCTATATTCACTGCCATCAATACCATTGTGAGAGTGCCCATTTTCCCTCACAAAAGGTGCATGTTATCAGTCTCCTGAAATGTTGCCAAGCAAGTGGGTGAATAAGATACCTTGTTACTGTTTAACAGAAAGTTGATATTTTGTGTTCATCATGGACCCTGTTTTAAGTCCTGTTTTATTTGCTACATTCCATTTGGTCCAGGGCAGATATTTTCATTTTGCTTGGATTCAATAGTAAGGCAAATTATACTTTGTGCTTAACAGAGTTTTCCTAATCAGACTAGACCTTCCGGCCACCTATCTAGACAAATATCCTACTTTTCTATCTGAAATATTTGATCTCTCTTGCCCTGTCGTAGGGTTTTGTGTGTGTGTGAGATGATCACCTCTGTGTGGGCTCCTGATTTTCCTAGTGACTTTGAAGCATAGTAACTTGGCTGAAATGTTGATGAGCCCAGACATGAAGGAGGTGATGATGACAGAAAAGGATAATTGAGAAGTACTGCCCTGGGGAAGAAATAGTTTGTGTCTGGGAGAGAAGAAGGGCTTGACCACTCTTTCTCAAATGACATTTCTTTTTGAAAGACAGTGTTAAGAGTGTGCAATTCCAGAGACAACGAGGTTGTTGCAGAAATATCTACTACAGCATGCTTCAACTTGTTTCCTTTAAAGGTTAAAAAAATAGAAAAATGTGCATCTCTTGAAGAGATTTCCAAACCATCATTGTGAACAGTAATCCAATAGTTCAGTTTAAAAATTAAGAGGATTTTAAATAAGAAGGAATTATGTCAGGCAGAAAGCAAACATAAATGCCAGCAGTCAAAAAAACCTGTGAAAAAATATGATTAAAACTGAAATTTTTAAAATATGTTTAAATGTAGTTCTTGACTTTTAAAGTCCACAGACATTTTCCCTTGAGAAAAGAATAAGAAACATTAAAATGTTGAAGAAGGGCATAAGAACACTTCAGAAAGAAACAAATTAAGAGAATATTAATATTGTGTTGCCAACTCCAAAGCCAAACAGAAAACACTTCTCAACATGATTGGAAGTTAGTTTGAGGGAGAAGAAAACAACAATAATAACAATATAATAATAATAATAATTTTTATAATTTGTATTTTGGGGCCACTGTTATATGTCAATCAACTAATACACGATAGTAGATTCACTCTTATTTATTATACAAGAAAGTTTGTATCCTTTCATTTTAGGGAAAGGTTTTAACAAAATTGTCTTATTGTACATTGTAAATGCTTCAAGAGCAATTCAAGCCATGCTTCATTGAAGAAACTCAGGACCCTTTAAGTTCTACCTGTCCATTTCTTAGAGGCCCTGTCAGCTTGGTCTCTGCTCAGAAGCTGTGCTTATCCTAAAGTTGAGAAATATTTTAAAAAACAAATTCAATATTACTAATTCAAATGTTATCTGTCTCTGAAAGTAATGAATGGTATATATTGTGTTAAATGCTTGTCTATTCTTAGGGGAAGTCTCTCGCTGTGCAGATGAGGTGTTTACTTTGTAGTGATATATATATGTATATATATATAGATTTACTCTTTCCTTTCAATGACTGTATAGTATTTCCATGTGTAAATTACTCTCAGTGGTTATTTAATGTTTACATTTTTCCCCCAAGACAAGGAATGCCTTAATGAGCATTAGCCATATTTCTATTTATTGGTCCATGTATCAATCTACCATATTCTCTACCCACAGATATATTACATACTCCTGCAAGATGAGTCTTTAAAATTAGGTTGCTGAGTCATACTCCATATTAAAAACATAGGATGGCATTTCCAAATGCTATGCAAATACTATGAAAATCATTTGCATCAATTTATATTCTCATTACTTCTTTATACAACTATTGCCTCATAAACTCAATGGCACTCAACAAAATAATTTTTATTTTTTAACTTAATTTTTGTCAAAAATAGCACCTTAGCATCTTTTTTAATGTTGGCATTCCTAGTATGTTTTGTGGTATATAGTTAGTACTTAAACAATATTCGTTGCATGAAAAAATAGACATTGGCTATTTTGGAGGGTTTTTTTAACAAGAAAAAACATACTGATAAAAGAAACATTTGAACATTTTGTGCAGTATGAACAGACATATTAATGGAGTTTTTTTTTGATATTTGTAAAATTTTTATAAATTTCATTATTAATGAAATGATTACATAATCATTTAAAAGGATCATGTTGAAATGGGCAAATAGATTCCTCTCAATCATATTATTCAAATTTTTTTCAGTGTAATAATAGATGTTGTTTATTGTAAAGTGATTTAGACTGAACTGTAAAAGTTCCAGAGAGATTAGATAGTAATTGCTGCACTAAAAAAAATGTATCACATGTTAAACTAATATACATGGTTCAAGATTATATCAACAAACAGGTCATTAAATTTGCTGTTTACTGTCAATCTTTTTTTCTTTTTTAATAATGAAGGCTCCCTAAATTTCATTGGCTCTTTCCATGTACTAATTTGTATATCTATATTAATACTTTGTCATTTGACTTAAAGTGTCAAATATTCTCTGGCTAATTTTAAATAAACTAAAAATTCGTTCTTAGTTCTCTGTGTGAACAGCCAGGTTGGCGGGGGAAACAGTGTCTGGAGTTACAAGCCAATATGGTTGTTTAATACCCTTTTCTTCATGGGCACATAAAGGAAAATTTTATAAATAGCCTTTTTAATGCTATGTTTCTCATAAACTCACACCAGTAGTAATTCTGCACAGAAATGTGACAGCCAAATGTGTGGAAATAGATTCCATTTGTGTACAAAATATCTAAGTTGGAAAAGTTATACTTGTAAAATTTAAGCTAGCTAAGGATTCATTGAAAAATGTTCATATACCAACTCTCCAAATCTGGTTTTAAAGAGACTGTAACATAATTCCAGGAATAAAGACCTTCTGGAATTGGGATTTATGGAAAAGAGATTATGGCCCCATAAGGTTCGAGAAATGCAGAGGGCCTGAAAGATCGTCTAGGAGAAGGTACTTTTCTTTCCTTGCTAAAGATTAAATGGGTGTTCTCAAAACACTGCTTTCTGGGAGCATACATTTCTTCTCTCGGTGTTGGATTTTGTATTGATTAATAGCTACCATATTTTCCCCCTTTTGTAAAGAAAACTTTTAGGGATAAAAAAAATCTCTGTTCTGCTCACATTAAAATCCCCTACTGGGGCTTCCCTGGTGGCGCAGTGGTTGAGAGTCCGCCTGCCGATGCAGGGGACACGGGTTCGTGCCCCGGTCTGGGAAGATCCCACATGCCGCAGAGCGGCTGGGCCCATGAGCCATGGCCGCTGAGCCTGCGCGTCCGGAGCCTGTGCTCCGCAACGGGAGAGGCCACGGCGGTGAGAGGCCCGCGTACCGCAAAAAATAAAAAAGTAAAATCCCCTACTGACTTTGAGAGGTAAACATTGATTTTTAATGGGAGGGTGCAACTTATTGAAGAAAGGATTTGAACCCCTGGTGAGATGATGCTTCTGGGATATACTTAGTTATCTAAACAGAATAAGTCTAATGTCAGTCTAAAGAATCATATGCCTTTAGATTTTTACATTGATAATTTCAGTAGGACATTTTGAGATAAAAAATTTCTTTCAACTTTGAAAAGGATATTTTTTAAAAAACATGACTCTTTATGTTTGTTCATTCTTTTGAAATATATCTGAGTACAGGAAGAGAAACTGAACAGTGTGCTGGGCATAGGGTTTTTGACCAGATAGTGTCTCAAAAATGCTCTGGAAAGTCTATCAAGGTTTTAGAAAGTAATCCAGTAATGGCTGAGGATGCATAAGTCTGAATCATCTTATGTGCTATTCTGTGTCATTTGTAGGGGGAAAGTTGTAGCTGAATGTGATGGAGACTGGATGGTGCAGGCTTTTAATGCTCTCAACATTTTGCAACTCGTATGTCAGGACAAAATTGTAATAACAAAGCTCACGGCAGCTGCCTATGCTGTGTTTGGTTGTAACTCAGATGAGAACATTCATCATGTCTCTGCCCTTCATGAATGCACATGCACGCACGTTTTCAAATATAATGTCGAAAGACATTTCAAGATTTGAATGGAATCCTTCAGACTTAAAATTAATCCAAAAGAGCAATACTTTGAAACCTTACCAAGGATTAAACAAATGGCAAGATCTTGTCCATTTAAATGTGTATGTCTTCAGGTCTGTCAGATCTTACAGAACTGTATTTTTGATATAAAAACAGCAGGCTAAATTTAACCTATACAAGGTCACACAGACCCCTGACTAATCTCTTTTACTGGTTTGTCCTAAAATCTAAAGTAAAAAATAATTTTGCAATTTTATTTATTGCATAGTATTTGAATAATAAAAAACCCAATGTTTCTTTAATATATTACATTCTTCTGCAGACCTTCATGTATACCCGATAGCTAATGTGACATTTATAGTTAAGTAAGTTAACTTTTGTAGTTTTATTTAAGTGACTTATTTAGGACTCCATTGAGAATTTAGAGGGAGAAAAACCATATTCTTTCATAATGTTATTATTCTGCTGTTCCAATAACATTTAATAGACGGTTAACATTCTCTAACATTAAGCTTGTAGTATGGGAGCTTTGAAAATATCACATATATTTGGATTTCTCTTTAGCCCTTTAGAAGGATCATAATGATAATTTAAAATTAAATTTGAAAAACTGTTTTCTAAAAAGCCTGATATATGTATTTTTCTTGGGTGGGGGCCAGGGAGGGATTCTGCTTTGGTATACCCGGTTAATCTTTATGACTCATTGATTATTTATCAATCCAATCACTATTTCTGAATTCCAGAATTAATATGCTTAATGGAAGAAATCAACCATAGTGTGACAAGTTAAAATTTGTTTGCAAAGATAAAAGTCAGTTCCTATATAAAAATATAATTAGTTAACATGCTATAAAACCCTGCTTCCTCATCAGGACAAACACTTGTTCTTTGATAGCACATATATCGATTGAATATCCATCCATTCCATGTAATAACTTCCCCAGGCTCTGTGTTTACAGTGATGATCAACATGAATAGGTTCCATGTAAAATGTATAGTCCTATCTGGGAAAACAATATCAATAAAATGATCACATTAATAGATGTATACTTGATTCAAGTTTAGATGAGGATTCTGAAGGAAAGAGACTTAAGTCAATGAAACTGGCTTAAAGTAGAAATGAGGGAAATTTTCCCTCTTCCTGAAGAATTATTGATTGCACTGAAGGAAATCTGTAGGATACGGGGCCGCCTGGGCAGGGTGTAGGGGGCATTCCAGGAGAGGTCATAGTGGAAAAGACCAGGAGTGGGACACACTCAAGGAATGGAAAGGAACTCACACCTGAGGAGAAAGGAGGGGGTGAAGGACAGCAGTTTGAGATGATGCTCAGGAAGCCAGGGGCTGGATTAGGCAAGAAGTCTGGAATTTATCCACAGAGAACTGGGAAGCCATTAGCACATTAGGCACTTTCAAAAGTATAGGAGAGGGCTTCCCTGGTGGCGCAGTGGTTGAGAGTCCACCTGCCGAGGCAGGGGACTCGGGTTCGTGCCCCGGTCCGGGAGGATCCCACGTGCCGCGGAGCGGCTGGGCCCGTGAGCCATGGCCGCTGGGCCTGCGCGTCCGGAGCCTGTGCTCCGCAACGGGAGAGGCCACAGCAGTGAGAGGCCCGCGTACTGCAAAAAAAAAATGTCTAGGAGATATTATACATCATAGGGAACTATATTCAGTATCCTGTGATAAACCACAATGGAAAAGAATATGAAAAAAGATATATATATGCATGTGTGTATATATATATATATATATATATATGCATGTATGTATATAGTATATATAACTGAGTCACTTTGCTGTACAGAAGAAATTAAATACAACATTGTAAATCAACTGTAGTTCAATTTAAAAAAAAAAGAGTCCAGGAGAGAGAGGACAGCAGCAGGCATTGGGGAGAGGGCTTGACAGTCACTTCTTGATTGTGTTTTTAGAGGGTAGACAAGTATTTCAAAGCATTTACCTGGTACAAGGAGGGGCAGTAACCAAACAGCATGGGAGACTACCCAATCAGAACCTGCTCCAGTGCCTGCAGGCTGAACAACAGCTCTGCATGGTAATGTGACTCTAAGACACTCTCTCAAATGTATACACAGTGAAAAAACTGAAAGATCATTTTATGCTGTTGGCTGCCAGAGAGTTAGACTTTTGTTTTTGTTTTGCGGTACGCGGGCCTCTCACTGTTGTGGCCTCTCCCGTTGTGGAGCACAGGCTCCGGACGCGCAGGCTCAGCGGCCATGGCTCACGGGCTCAGCCGCTCTGCGGCATGTGGGATCTTCCTGGACCGGGGCACGAACCCGTGTCGCCTGCATTGGCAGGCAGACTCTCAACCACTGCGCCACCAGGGTAGCCCTGCCAGAGAGTTAGACTTTTAGTAGCCTCCATGACACTGCAGTTTGAGAAGATCTGCTTTTAACTGCAACTTTTCTTTCTCTCTGCATACAAAATGACAAATGATACTTGTCCTTCTTAATAAACAAGACTGGGTTAGGATTACCAGAAGGTCAATACTTATACCAAAGAGAATGTTGCCACCAAACCCAGAAAATACTGTCGGTCTTGCTGAGTGAAAAGCATCTCCCTGAATATCTGGAAACCTCATTGTCTTCCCACTCTGGCTCTTTTATGAGTTATCATAACTCAGCTGTAGCTGTAATGTAACTGACTAGCACTGATGATGAAATCAATAACCACTAAAACAAAAATAAATGGTGTTTGGGGTGCGAGAAACAGCCATTTTTATCTTAGGGAAAGTACATCTGACTTAAATGTACTCTAACTCCTAATATTTCACATATATTTTTTTAATAAACTCCAATTTTGCTAAAATTTCTGCAGTGTCTAATCAATATGCATAATGGTGGGCTCTCTCTTTGTGCTCAAATAGAACCAGTGCATCATTTAGATAGGAAATGCTATGTCATTTAATTCCATTAAAAATCATTTCCTGGTGGGAATTTATTTTAAGCTCTCCCTATTATTCACCTCAAAAGCTTTCGCACAAGTAAGCTTTTGGGAGAATACAATCGAGAACTTAGTTTCAAGTCCCGAAATTTAGGAGATAAATGGTAAAGGGATGCCTCTTCATCCTCCACATAAAATTAGCTTTAAAACCTGGGGCGAAGTGAGAGAGTGGCCTGGACACATATACACTACCAAATGTAAAATAGATGGCTAGTGGGAAGCAGCCGCATAGCACAGGGAGATCAGCTCGGTGCTTTGTGACCACCTAGAGGGGTGGGATAGGGAGGGTGGGAGGGAGGGAAACTCAAAAGGGAGGGGATATGGGGATATACGTATATGTATAGCTGATTCACTTTGTTATACAGCAGAAACTAGCACACCATTGTAAAGCAATGATACTCCAATAAAGATGTTTTAAAATATGTAAATATTTTAAGGCAACATTTCAGTAGAAGACTGTGAGATAACACCACTTTTAAAGGCTCAGGGTTGTCAATTCATTTTTTCTAAGGGTGGCTGATTCTTAAGTTTCTATGTGTTGACTGATTCACTTGTTATAATGAGGGAACCATTTGCGGACACTGGGGCTGTCATGATATGTACAAGTCAGTCCTTTTGGAGGAGTATGTTGATCCCTGCTATTTCTAGTTTTCTATTTCTTAAACACAGCTGACCATGTAAACTGCAATGAGCTTTGTGTCTGATCTAGGAAAGCTGTTGGAATAGGTTGAGATTCAAGGAGGAGGAATGATGGAATCACCAGTAACAGACAACACAGTGCAGCAAGGAGTTTCAGAGGAGGGGGCCGGGTGCACAAGGTGGTATAACTTGGGGCCTCGATAAAGGCCAACGTAAGCCTCTGGAAGTGAATAAAAAGAAAAAAAAAAAGAGATAAGCTCTAGAAAACATATGTGGGTATCTGTAATTCACATTAGTATTTATAAACATATACCCAAATTGAGCTATCAGTATCTATATCTACTATCTTTATTTTTTTTAAATTTAGTTTATTGAAGTGTAGTTGATTTACAATGTTGTGTTAATTTCTACTTTGCTGTACAGCAAAGTGATTCAGTTATACATATGTATACATTCTTTTTTAAATCCTTTTCCATTATGGTTTATCACAGAATATTGAATATAGTTTCCTGTGCTGTACGGTAGGACCTTGTTTATCCATTCTATATATAATAGTTAGCATCTGCTAATCCCAAAATCCCAGTCTATGATATCTATATATTATTTGCTTAAAATATGTAGGGTTGACAAGGGAGGTTACATTTCACATTGTCTATTCTGGTTAAAATGTGAAAGTGAGATTGTGATTAGAAGCATTTATGATTCAATCAAGTAGTAAGTACTGTCAAGATGATATATCCAATCAGGTATTATGAGGGGCATGTGATTGCAGAAGATTATTCTGCTATCTTAAGAGACAGGCTGTGTATATTTTAGGTTATGATTTTAGAGTTTAAGAGCACGAAGCTAATTGCCTGCTGAACTCATAGTCATAGTTGGAAGAGACCAACAGGCAAAGGCAAACAGAATGATCCTCTACAGCTGCCTTGACTGGATGAGATGAAATCACAGGAAAGCCTTGTGACTGTCACACCTGGAACTAGGTTTGCTGACTCACTGGGCACACACGTTTTGAGGGACACACTTGTGAATTTGGAAAGTAGATAAATGTGTAAAGTCATATGAATATTTATAACTCTCCAGTCCTTTTCACAGCATATTTATTAGCACCAAAACAATTTTAGATGGGCTGTCAACAAAAAATACTTAAAAATAAACCACAGTCTATTTATTTCACACACACTGGTTATGATCTGCCACGTAATGTACTGTGCTACAATAACAAGTTAAACAGCCACCCAAGAATGTTTAATCAGTTTTACTGCACCGATTTTTAACAAAATCGCTTTAAATGCTTCATCAACAGCTTTAAATACAAACACACAGTGGCCAAGCTCTAACATAAATGAATGAATTTGACTTTCTGGAAGACGGTAGACAGACAAACAGGATGCTGAAGGGACAACAGTGAACTGAGAGTAGTTGGAGAGGTTCAGATTCACTTGACCTCTGTCAATCTGTTAACAGATTTTTTGGAATTTGCTTGCTAAAATTTCCAACAAGATCAGCAGCTGATCTTGATATGTGTATAACACTGAACTACCAGACAAAATAAGTATGCAACTGGAAATGGCCTGTCCACCCCCCTACCCCTGCAGGATGTGACCTTGTCTGTTCCAGTACTGAGAAAATTACTGCAGTGCAGAAAATCCATGTAAATCTCACTAGCTCTATATATTGGGAGGGGAGTGGTCACTAGAGCACTGTTCCAGAATCTCTTGTTACAGAATGGCCCAAAGCAAATTCTCAGAAGCTTGAATTTTAACCATAAACACACACAGTATTTATACTCTCTACACTGATGATATTGCCTTGTCAAATGACAGATTGTTCATTTGAAGTTTTTGCCTCCCTTTGTAAGTAAAAGAATCATTTCAGTTGCTTTCTTTCCCTCTTTTTTTTTTCTTAGTTCACTCGACAATTCCACCTCTTCTGGCCCATGTGAGGCTTGCCTATTTCATTAAGCAGAGCCTGTTACAATAAGAGAACTCACAGAAGCATTTCCTGTGTTAGAAATTCATCCCTTCTTTCCTTCAGAATATTCTTAAAGTTGATTAAATCACCTGTATTTCAGCTTCTTGCACTTTGACTTCCTCTGATTTATGGCCGAAGTTGTAGAATGCTGCGTCTGCGTCAATAGGGTCCCTTTTGTTCTCTCATCTTTTTAATGCAAAATAAGTCCATTGATTATAATAGAGAAGGAATAAGAGAAGAGAAGGGTCTTTTATTTTTTTTTTTTTTTTTAACCAAAAGAGCTCAATACATGTTCTTGGCTGCTCGGTTTGCTGCTTACTTAAATTTGGGAATGCTGTTCAAACACTGCAGCTTACAGTCCAAAGGACTGGGCCTATTCTGTAACAATTTATTTGAAGGCAGGTGTCTCCTTTGTTGGATTCTTTATTTATCCATTTTGCCAGATTATCTGCGAGTAAGAATATTGAAATAAGATCTTTAGCAACTTAACTTTGGATGTCGGTTTTCTTTTGAAGGACAGTTATTAAAAAACTCGTAGGACTGCTCACTTGCTTTTTTTCTTTTTTGTACAAAGCAATGTCATCACTTTTTTTTGAGTATTATATTTCTCCTCAATAATTGACATTACATTAAAGGAACACAAAATTGTCTTAATTATGCAATAATGATCAAGGCAAAGAGTGTTTCCTAGGAACTAATGGTTGCCCGAGAGGACACGATGGCTTGAGGTCCAGCTGGTTAATAAGCCACAGGAAATGCCGCGGGCCAAGATTTGTATTATTTCACTGAGATGAAAATGAACCAAAAAAAAAAAAGGGCAAAATGGATTTATTTTCCACTAATGGGTAAAATGGCCTCATTCTGGATGCAGAAGACTTTTCAGTAGAAGGTGTGTGTTTCATAACAGCTAAATCAAAATTTTCAGTGATCTCTACTTTCTGTTTTTAATACAGTACAGGACAGATAATACTGTACGCTTGATTAGAAATTTTAATACAACTGAAAACACTATGCAACATTGGAGTTTTTGTCTAGTCTTGAACGTGCCATAGAACGTTATGGCCAACATTTGCTGTGTTAGTTTTTTTTGTGAGGTAGAAATATATTTTATACATTTTCAGTATTAAAAATAGTTACTTTTGAAAACATTCAAAAAATAGTTATCTAATGACAATCAAAGAAAATACGGGCTTTATTTTCTTTTGTTTTTAGGATTCCTTCAAATGTTGGGGAACGATAGCTGACCAAAAAGATGACTTTAAGAGCTTAAGAAGTTTTACTTAAATTATAATACAAGGTAGACAATAACAAATGTGAACGCTGCCTTTCCATATTTCTAAGTGAAATTAATCAATTCTGGCTCAGTTCATCTATGGGGATTTTGTCAGAGGAGTTGGCACTTGAACATCTTAAAAGACAATCTCCATCTCAATAGCTGAAGGGGACATTCAAGTGGTCAGAATCAGTACGTACAGAAATGCAGACTTCCTTAAAAAGAATTTCTGAGTGCTTTATGTTTTTCAAAAGAATGAAACAGTTTGAACAAATGTAACAAGTTTAGAGTGAGCATTTATACCCATTTCACCATCTGCTGAATGGATTAGGGTCCAGCTGCAAGGTCAGATTTACACCTGACCAGGTGTTCCCTTGCCCAGGGCAGAGTAGAAACAATCCAGAAGTCTCCACTGCAGCAAGATAGCTTTGCCTCCCGCAGGAAGTTCTTCCAGGTAGAGATTTATTGGCGTCTACCAATGTCCCCTTTAAAACGCCTGGGACCCCTTGGTATATTATAAGCACCATAGAAAAGTCACCTTCATTTTAACATGAAATGGCTGAAAAATCAGATTACTTTTCTCCACACATCTGATATAATTTCCATTAAGGAAATAGAAATGTTGATAGTGGTTGCAGAGAGAGAAGTTATTTTGGCATAAAAGGAAAAGTGTGCCTGGGAGGAATACCAGAGCAGAGAGCTATGAGTAATAAGAAGGGTTTTAGGGGAGCAGAGGGGAGAGGACCTCAAAAGACGGGAGAGGAATGCAAGAATGGGGGGATGAAGCAAGAGTACATTTTAACCATTTTGAATGTTACCACTGTTTGGCCCTAAAGAATTATTCTGATAAGATGAATCTTACGAAATAATAGTTTTTGACCAAGTTTGAGTCGCCAGTGTGTCTTAGGTTTTTGTCTTCTCAGTCGCATGGCTACGTACGTAGATCAAGAGCAGTGTCTATCAAGTCAAACACTCCCATTCAAGCAGGCTGTAAAAATGTCACTAAAGATTGTTGGAGCCTATGTCTGCCTGTGATACTGACCTCACTGTATTTGAGGCGTATTTGAGAGCTTGTGTTTTCTGTATGCATATACATAAAAATATTATGGGCAAAGTGATAATTAACAAGCTTTCTGGAATGAATACAGAGTATATTCTGGTGTGACAGATTTTTTTTCTTCACAGCATTAATTTTCCATATATCCTCCATGTATCAGGTACTCTTTAGTTTCTATGATAGATACAAAAGCCTTACCCAACATTTTTCCACAAAGAAATTATATTAGTAGTGAGAGGATAAGCCAAACAAACACATGTAAAAGATTTCTAGAGAAGTGAAAGCAAACAGTAAAGTGTTGAATTGAATGAAACAAGGAAAACAGTGCTTTCCACCTTTTTTTTTTTTTTAACATCTTTATTGGGGTATAATTGCTTTACAATGGTGTGTTAGTTTCTGCTTTATAACAAAGTGAATCAGTTATACATATACATATGTTCCCATATGTCTTCCCTCTTGCATCTCCCTCCCTCCCACCCTCCCTATCCCACCCCTCCAGGCTGTCACAAAGCACCGAGCCAATATCCCTGTGCCATGCGGCTGCTTCCCACTAGCTATCTACCTTACTACGTTTGTTAGTGTGTATATGTCCATGACTCTCTCTCGCCCTGTCACAGCTCACCCTTCCCCCTCCCCATATCCTCAAGTCTGTTCTCCAGTAGGTCTGCGTCTTTATTCCTGTCTTACCCCTAGGTTCTTCATGACATTTTTTTTTTCTTAAATTCCATATATATGTGTTAGCATACGGTATTTGTCTTTTTCTTTCTGACTTACTTCACTCTGTATGACAGACTCTAGGTCTATCCACCTCATTACAAATAGCTCAATTTTGTTTCTTTTTATGGCTGAGTAATATTCCATTGTATATATGTGCCACATCTTCTTTATCCATTCATCCGATGATGGGCACGTAGGTGCTTTCCACCTTTAAAGAAATTAGAGGAAATGATTATGGAAGGCAACATGGGACTTTGAAAGAAACTCCATGAATCCATAACTTGTATACACAAAAGGAGGGGCAAAGTTTCAACACACAAAAGGATACTTTGGTTTAATTTGATATTGTTTCTTTGTCTAGTTTTACTAAAGATGACCTGAAGCTTTCTGTCCAAGAACAAGCCTAACAAGTTTCACTTCTTATGGTTGTTAAATCCCTTCTCTTATTAATTATGTTAATTGGAGCCATTAGCGAGTAGAACCCAGTCTGGGTATTTGTCCTACCTAATTCATGCTAAGGTGCTCTCAGCTAAAGATGCAGTATTCCTTAAATGAATCTGTAAGCTTCATTTATGCCAGAACTCCTATAAAAGTATAGTCAAGAGTGTTAATGGAAAATTAGGATGATATAAATATGTAAGAACTGGGAAATGTATAATCTTAAATGTTCCATGTTATTTTTATTATCTCTCTTTCCCACAGCTTTATGAGGCCTTGGGTACTAATATAAAATCCAAAATTAGAAACTTCTCTGTGGATGTTTATTGCTCAGTCTACAGTGCATGCAGTCTTGGTTCTAAAGCTCTAACTCAAACAGTGATATTGCCTGACCCTCTGACGTGTCAAAACCAGAACAGAGACAGTATCACTTACATAGAAAGCAAACTTATGGTTACCAAAGGGAAAAGGGGTGGGGGGAGGATAAATTAGGAGTGTGGCATTAGCAGATGCAAACTACTGTATATAAAAGAGATAAACAACAAGGATTTACTGTATAGTACAGGGAACTCTGCTTAATATCTTTTAATAGCCTATAATGGAAAAGAATCTAAAAAAGATAGATAGATAGATATCTGAATCGCTTTGCTGTACACCTGAAACTAACACGATATTGTAAACCAACTATACTTCACTTTAAAAAAACAAAAACAAGAAACAAAACCCAGAGCCTAATTGTTGCTGTGGCTGTGAATTATAAACAAACATATTTTCTAAGATGATGTATTTTTCTTTTAATTTTCATTCCTAGCTTCACAACATATATATACATAGAGGTCACCTCTGGTTTTAATATACTCACACCTTCACACATATGCACATGCTTTCAAACATAAACACACAAACATGTAAACATATATATATATATATACTTGAAGATTTGTTACAGTGCAATTCGCTCTCAAATCTCTTTCCTGTTATGCTTATAATTAAGGTCTACAACTTGCCAGGGTTGATTTAATTCTTTTCACAAGATTGAGTTGAGCTAAACAGCCAGAATATTCTGGTGTTTCTAAAATAAGAAGCTTCTCAAAAGATTTGAGGTTTTGCCGTACTGTCCTTAAAATGTTCCTTGTTGAGGGATTCCCTGGTGGCGCAGTGGTTGAGAGTCCGCCTGCCGATGCAGGGGACACGGGTTCGTGCCCCGGTCCGGGAGGATCCCACATGCCGCGGAGCGGCTGGGCCCGTGAGCCATGGCCGCTGAGCCTGCGCATCCAGAGTCTGTGCTCCGCAACGGGAGAGGCCACAAGAGTGAGAGGCCCGCGTATCGCAAAAAAAAAAAAAAAAGGTTCCTTGTTGAAATGTAAGCATGAGGAAACATTATTGCATAAAAATAGAAATATTTGTAACTTTCAAAACGAATTCTCATTGAATACACGTTGAGGGCCTGGTTATTTACAGGATGGATCCGTGAATGGGGGAATTACCCGCATACTGAGGAGGATGAAACCATCACGGAGAGAAAGTGGTTTGGAGCAGATTGCACAGAGAGTGGAGAGGGAGGACGCAGTTCTCAATCACTTTTATTCCAAAGCCACAACATCATCCGTAAAAGCAGAAATATCCCCACTCCTTTTACATACTAACTCCTTCTCCTATACTCATTCAACCTTATACATGTTTATGCTTGACATAAAAGTCACACAATTTTAGTGCCAGAATGGACTTATTTTAGTAATTGGGCGCTGAGGTGTATCCCTTTATTTGTGAGTTCCCTTTTCTCTGAGAAATCTATAAAAATCGATAGAACCATCAGTTGACTTTCAGGTGGGTTTTAATTTTCATAAGCCTTTAACCTCCAGTCTTATCCATAACCCATCTGGCTTAAGAAACAGCTACATTCCGAAGGCATAGGTAAGGTCAGACCCATGGGAAAGTGGGTTTTGCTTCAATCACAATGAGCCTTTCCCCTGACCACATGAACAGAATACTCAGGCCTTCCCAGATTATCTCCGATGAAGAAGCAGGTTTTGTTTGGTTTGGTTTTGTGTGGTTTTTTTTTTTTTTTTTTTTTTTGGCGGTACGCGGGCCTCTCACTGCTGCGGCCTCTCCCATTGCGGAGCACAGGCTCCGGACGCGCAGGCTCAGCAGCCATGGCTCACGGGCCCAGCCGCTCTGCGGCATGTGGGATCCTCCCGGACCGGGGCACGAACCCGTGTCCCCTGCATCGGCAGGCGGACTCTCAACCACTGCGCCACCAGGGAAGCCCTGTAATCTGTTTTTAACAGAACAGTTTTGAGTCAAGATGGGATGGTACACATGTCCAGTTCCTTTTAGTGAAGGTTTACTGAGATCCTACTTTGCGCCCTGCACTAAGCAAGGCACCACGTCCTTTGCTAACAGGGATCATCCAGTCCAAACTTCACAAGTGAAGCAACAAGGCACAAAGGGCTTATGCCAGAAAATTATACCCTAACTCTCCTGTGACCAGCTCAGTGGACTCTCCCTTCCACAGTGCTCTCACCAGGGGTCTCTGTTCTCCGTCAGGGCAGCGCCATTGCCTCTTGGCTGTCCCCTGCCCTCCCCAGCTCTCCTGAGGCATTTGGATGTATGTATGCCTGTGTTGAGTATAACAAGTTCTGAGATGCTGTTAGAATTTAGAAGGTAGGGCCAAGTGGACTAAACCTCTCTCACTACTCACGTTAGGTCTGCAAAGTGAAAATGAGGTCTTGATCAGCACAAAATGGCAATATCTCCTCTCCTGGGAAACACTGCTACCAGATGTATCCTTCCTAAGCTCATAGTTTCTTCAGACAAACCTGAAGTATCGTACACATTATCACTATTTCTAACTCCTAGGAAGGCCAGTAGCATTTAAATACAAGGTTAGGCTAGTTTCAACTCAGTGGACACATTCCATCATGCGTGCATAGAGAATTCATGCGCGTGCCTTTGTACTTAGAGTAGTGAGTCGGTCTACATCTGAGCTTGTGGCAAGGTTTTTAGTTGTTTTGCTTTTAGGTTTCTGGCTAAACAATCCCGAGCACAGGAAGCATCAGAATCACCTGAAGTTCTTAATAAAATAATGTTCTGGGGCTCTGCCCCCAGAGTTGCACACTCAGTGGGTCTAGGGTGGACTTGAATCTGTGTTTCAAACAGCTTCCCAGGTGACACTGGTTTTATTTTCGGCTTAAAATGATTGACTACAAATGAGTGAAACTCTCCACTATGAACAAAATAAAGTCAAAAGCTCCGTCACAGGACACAACAGGGGCCTGAGGATGTGGCCATGGCTTTTGCAGTCTCAGGACCTAACATGGCTCTTGTTCAGCAATGAACTGCAGCCTTGGCTGCGCTCTGAATACATTTTTTCTCTTCAAAGCTTCCATGCTTGACCTGTCTGCACCTTCTGCTCAGGGTGTCCATCTACTCTTATAGCCTGGAAAGTGACCACATACCCTTCAAGGCCAAGTTTGAAAGATATTTCTTCTAAGTAGAATGCCGCCCATTACCAAACTTAAATGAATGAAAATGAGCACCTCTCAAAATGTGATTACAGTGAGTTGTTTCACGATGTTTCACAATCTAAGAACATCCTGATAATACCCTCATGGGCTTCCGTAGGCTCCATCAGGGGTACAAGATTCAGATTAAATTTTGGATCAGAAAACTGTTTTCAGTGTTCACCTGATACCTTTTTATTTTATACCATGATTTTCAAGTAATAAAGTGTTTGTGTCTCTCAACATTTTTGACACGGATCTTAATCTGCCGAACCACAAAAATATGTTGACCATAACACTTCAGAACATCATTAATTTATAGACACTTAAAATGCAAATAGCTTAGGTATGAGGCAAAGTCACTATAAAAGATTTTTTTTTTTTTAAAGCTTGACTTTTGGAGGTTTAACTTCTCTTATGTCCTGGAGTAAATCTTTCTTATTAAGACATATCGATTTAACACAACATTGTAAATCAACTATATTTCAATTTAAAAAAATTGGAAAAAAATATATTAATTTAAGCTAACATAATTTTATCAAACGCTGATTTTGTGTGTGTGTGAGATATAAACTTACATATATACCTAAATTTACAAGCGTTCAAACCTTCTCATAGATAAATAGTTAGTACTCCAGAGTCTGACATTATTGTAGAGAGTCTTACTAAATCTTGAGACCTAAGGTTGCCAAACCGGTACCTGGTTAATCTGCGTCAAATAGTGGTGCACACTTTATCATTACCCAAGTGGGAAAGGCCTGGCTGCCAGCAGTCTTCCTTAAAGGTTAAGGAGTGATACATGGATGCTAAATAAAGGCTTATCAGGTTACTGTACATCAGAACACTGATAAAACTGCCTCAGGAAAGCACCAAATGGAACAAAGACCTATTCAGAAAATGTTGGTTTGTAGATAGGCCATCACAATGGAACCCATCTAAGTGACAGCATGGCTTAAGTGTGGAATTTTTCCTCCCGAGTCAGGAAATTCTAGGGCAGGAACCAAAGCCTGGCTCAGCTCCTGAGATGTGGCCGGCATCCAGGTGGTTTTTCTGCGGCCTGCTGGTTTTCTGAGACATGTGAATTCTGGAAGATAAGAACAGGATAGCCTGTGAGCCCCAACATGCGGCCCTTGTCAGATTAACAAAAGGAGCGGGAGGCCTTGTGCAGGGTTCCATTTTCCTGCATGTCCTTATGAGTGGAGCACAATATAATGTTCAAACTTTAAATCCTGATGTGAGAATGGGAGAGAGAATAAAAGATATGTGAGCTGCAGAAACAGACTCTGACTCCTCCTCCTCAGTTTTTATAGGCTCACTTCAAGATCACAAGACTGTGCTTCTATGTCTTGTTGTTTTCCATTTCATCTTGTGCTTTTTTTAAATTGAAGTGTGCTTTATTTACAATGTTGTGTTTCAGGTGTACAGCAAAATGATTCAGTTATACATATATATACCCATTCTTTTTTCATATTCTTTTCCCTTATGGTTTATTACAGGATATCGAATATATCTCCCTGTGCTATATGGTAGGACCTTGTTGTTTATTTTATATAGTAGTGTGTATATGTTACTCCCAATCTTGTGCTTTTTAAAACTATATTATGTGTCATCATTTAATGACAGGGCTCCTTTAAAATGTAGCTGGGCCTTAGGACAGAAGTAGAAAAAGTAAGGCACACAGTTTTGTTTAAATCAGCCCAGAGAATGGAACCTTCTTAAGTTAATTGTGTCTTTCTCACTAATTCCCATCAGGGGCATGAAAGCCCCTACTTCAGTGACCTTTGGGATGATGGGTATAAGCATCCAGGAAGTCCTTTCCGTTATCTAATCTAAGTCACTCTAGCTATAATTCCCCTGTTTTGTTTTTGATAGAGAAAATGAGCCTATTTCCACATTACAGACAGCGGCAGTAAAGTTATAGTATGTTTTGAAAAACGCTGAAGGCAAACGGGGAGGGCAACTGACTAATGTTTTCAATCATTATTTTGATACTAGTGTTATATACAGTGTGTACTAGGGAAACAATTTCTTGTAACGTAGTTGGTAGATTGTAATTTGTAGAAACAGGTAAATTGTGGATTTGGGATTCAAACTCAGGCCTGACTAGTTCTAAAGTCTATATCCATTTTTTCTTTCTGTATTGTTCTCAGAAAGCATGAAGGAAGAAAAGCATGTTTCATATAACCCAGACAGGTATTACAGTGTTTATATAATACTTGGGGACATAATATTTAAAACAGGCTTCATGAATTTACTCATAGTTGTACTGAGAAACAACGTCTGAAAGGGTCAAGGAATTGGAGGGTTAAACAAATCCGCAAGTTCAATAAAGTGTATCATTGTGATCTCCTTTGTGCATACACACACCAATTAAATGCGATACATATAAAACTATGATACTCAAATTTATCACAGAGTTACTAGAATGCTTAGTAAACAGTTATGATTTGCATTAACAAATCCACATTTAACCATAAAAGTGGTTAGTTTTCCAGATGAAATATCCACTATAGCCATGTAAAGTGATAGGAAATAACTCAGTCCGACCTTAGCCACGCTTGTGAAGTAATCACAGTAGCCTAGGGCAGCACTGCAGCATCACTTACTCTCCTAAGTACATGATCAAAACTTATAGGCACCTGGGCTCAGCTATCTACTATGCAGAGGGAGGGCTATGCAAAGGCATGTTGGACCCAGTTGAGATGGGAAACGGCAGCAAAGTCAACATTGACTTTGTCTCGCAGATCATCGCTATTTGACCCCTCTGTAGAGAACAGCTCCATCCTTTGTCTCTGATTGAATGTCCATGCTTCAACTGGAGGCAAAATCCTAAGAATTCTTCAGCTTTTCAGAGTTTTTAAAAGTTTTTCATAGCAACTTGCCTTTGGTATTGTCATCATGTGGATTTAAAAGAAGTACAGAGCATGGTTTTGTCTTTGAGGAGTTTCGAATACCATTGACAAGACAAGATAAATGGAAAAACCAATTATAAGCAGGATTGGAGTCCTTTCTCTATCATTAACTTTCTATATTAGACAAGCCTGTTCTTGTGTCTGGACCAGTGTAAAGTGAAAGGGTTGGACTACACTGTGTCCAAATTCCATTTGAATTTATTAATTCTGTCATTCTTCTAAATGATGTCGAGTGAATATGGTACGGAAAAAATGGTCAAGGGATTTCAAGGAAGGAGGGAGGAAGAGGGTCAGAAGGGTCAGAGAAATTTTAGATTGGACAAGCTTTGGACTGATACTAAAAGCAAAGGTAAGAAGCAGCTGAACTGAGAAGTCAGAGGGAGGAGAGCTATTTTAGGAAAAATAGAAAGAATAAGGAAAACAGAGGTGAAAAAAACATGAGGCAGTCTCATCTGGTATTGAGAAGTTCGGCTTGACTGCTGGGGATGGAAGATGATTTTGTATCAGAGGGTATCAGAAAGCCATGGAGCCCGGGCTAGCAGGGCTGGATTTGATCTCAAGGATAATGAGAAGCCTTTCCAAGCATCAGTCAGGCATCCTTTTCTATCAGACACAGAGAAGAGGGGAATGTCCATCTGAGGCAGTTGGAGCTAGAGATCAAGCTGGTAGCCATCGTTTCCAGAGATGAACCGGCCCATAAAATGTTTGACCCCAAAAAAGTAATGAAATGACACCACCAACAAAAAAGTTTGCACTCTTTTGAAATTGCAAAGACCTGGTAAAGCAGACTCTACAATTGCACGTGGTAATGATTAGCAGGAGGTGGGTGTTTACCGCCACCTTCACAGGGCCTGTAAGCTCCGCGCTGTTACAACTAAGGCTGGGCCCACTGCTCCTCAGCTCCCGGAAACAGGAGGCTGATGGAGTTTAAGATCATTAGTGTAGGGGGACTTCCCTGGCGGTCCAGCGGTTAAGCCTCCGTGCTCCCAGTGCAGGGGCCCAGGTTCGATCCCTGGTCAGGGAACTAGATCCCACATGCCGCAACTGGGAGCCTGCGTGCCACAACTAAAGATCCGCCTGCTGCAACTAAGACCCAGTGCAGCCAAATCAATAAATATTCTTTAAGATTTTTTTTTTACATCATTAGTGCAGGGATCTAGATGGAAGGATGCTTCAGAAAACTCCTGTAGAGATTTCTTCCTCAGAGGAGAAGGGTTATCCATGAGTTTTGTTTTGAAAGCACAGTAAATATAATTTTGATGGTTGAATTGATATAGAAGATCGAGGGGAAGACTAGCTCAGGTGATGATGAAGCTTAAAAATATTTAGTGTGTATATGAATAACTGATGATACGTTTGAAAGTCTTCAGAGAATGGACATGTAATTGCATCGTTTTCGCATTATATGATGCGGCAAATTGAAAACGTTATGTTTATTCAAATGCTCATGTGTTGCTTCCTCAAATGTTGGCATACCTTGATTGACCCAGAATAGGTATGAATGCTAAAGCAAAGTACATTATCTTACTTCATGCTTACATTAGTTTTGAGTACACAGATTTCTTGTCTAGCTCATTGCAAGGAATTTTCAAAATATGATGGATGTTCCTAATCTATATTGAACATCTGGCTGGAGTGAGATTTTATAAATGAAACAGCATGTCTTATGGCCAAATACCAAAGATGGTTCCGGAACGTCATATTTGAGCATGAAGAGGCCACTAAATAGAACTAAACTGAGGCTAGGAAAGCAACTATGTCACAATGATCCAACTAGGCACTGGTTAAAGTATGTAGTGTTCGACCCAGGTATTTACTAAGGACAGGGAAAGACGAATCACACTCTATTTACTGTATTTACATTTTGTGTTCAGTTTGATTCAGGTGAATTCTGAGGCCCTGAAATCAGCAAATTGTTTACTAATTTTTGTTTGTATCACTATACTTAATTCAAAACTGGCTATTAAGTGCGTCTTGAAGTCAATTCAGTTAATATATGATTGGTAGTTTTAAAAAACGTATTTTTGCCTTTTTTTCTTAGTTTTCAACTCTAATCCCCAAATCCGAAGATAGCTTTTGGAAACATAGAACAAATTTGCAAAACTGAGTAATTTGGCTTCAGTTGGCTATTGAAAGTACTGAAGTAAAATAAGACAATTGAAACAATCAAAAAATTGGAATAGGTAAAGGGGGGGGCTCAAAATCACGTTGCTTCTTAGTTTCCAGTAAATTTTGTATTTGCAGTAAGTTTATGGAGACAGAGCAAACACACAATAGTTTCACCAGACATTCACAGCATGTGATTCCAAGATCGTTGCGGGATTTGTTTCAAGTTTATTTTCTAAGTTGTCCTGGAAGCTCTCCTTCCCAGGTATATCTTCTCTTCTGTCTCATGTATCATGTCTTATTTCAGCTCCTCCGACAGCACGTCAGGCATTAGCAGCAGAATAATCTGTATGCACAGTGGGGGGAGAGAGGCAAACCAAATACACATTGAATAGGGAACAAGAAGTTTTCAGCAGTGGATACATTATTCTCCCCAGTAAAGGAGCAAATCTGCTAAGCATATGGAGACATGCTCAGGGATCAATGGAAGAACTTCTAAGTATATGGTCATCCTGTGAAAATTTATATCTGGACTGGAGGATGTATTTGGATAGTATAAGTAATATTCTCATAAAATTTTTGGAGTGACACATGAAGAATGAGGGAAACTGTAATATAAAAAGCACATGTGAGATCCTTGCCAATGATTAAGCCATCCTTTTGCCTCATAAAGACACTGATTTTCATCCCATCCTGATCTTTTAGAGTAGCTCAGTTTTATGTATCTTGAGAATTTTTATAACAAAGCACAACTGAAATTCGTGTAATGAGCTTAGGTTAGGGGAAAGTAAGAGTCCTTGGATCTTGGATAAATATACTTAGTTTAACAAATTTGTCAAAATGTACCCACCGAGGATATCATTTTCCTTACAAAAATATGATATATACCTTTATTTATTTGATATTTTTTCTTAACCTCAGAGCCTATAGGATAAACTTGACAAAGAAATTCTGCTAGACTTATGTTTTTAATATACTGTCTTAAATTCTAGCATTTCTTTCAGATATTTACCCCCAAGACTCATTCTAGATCTATTTGTTATGGGAGAAGAACGAGAAAGAGACCGTATAATAAAGTTTCCTCTTCTCTTCCTGATTGTCTTAAAAAAATTGGAGAAATGGTTTCTAAATTATCAAATATTCTACTGAGAACTCAGCAGGTGTCTCCAAATTAAATTCACAAAAACGTCCAGAATGATATTTTCCTTAGAAAATCCCAGGATATGATTTTACCAATGTGATGGGATTCAAACCCAAGCCTCTTTGCTAAGAGATAAAAGTAAACCACTGAACTCTAAAATCAAGAATAATACTTGCAGTTAAAATGTAAGTGGTTAAAAATGAGGAAATAAAGTGCCAATATGCATTGGCATAGAGTAAGATTAAAAGTTGTGTACAACTGAGGAAAATATTTTACCGTTCCAAGTTCTGTACTATTGGAAGTTCAATCTTGCTAAAACCTTTTGATAAATCTCATTCATAAATAGTTATTATATTTGATTGTTCATACTTTCATATTTCTTTTGGATTCTTCCTCTTCACTCATAACTATCTTTAGAATCAGTGCACCCAGTTAAAATACACACAATACATAATAGAAAATATACAGAATTTTCTAGTTAGCATATTATGTTGATTTAAAACTTAACTTCCTCCCATGAATTTTCGTTTTGATCAATTCACAAAAGCCACCTTAAAAACAACCATGATGATTGAATTTTCACCAAACATTTAATGAAATTAGTTTCTCACAGATATATTGACTAAACCAAATTCTGTTGTGAAAACCATAATTTTATCCTTAATCTAAAAATAAAATAAATTTAATCTCATAATTTATTTACTTTAGCACGTTTATTATATAGGCATGTGTTGAATGCTGTGTAATGATCATTTATTATATTAAAAACATAAAGATACAATGAACTCACAGAGGATGGAATGAACGTCCCATTCCGACTAATTATATTTTGTGAATAACTGACACTTATGTTTCCTTAATTTTGAACTTAGCCTTGCTATAAGCAATTGAATAGTTTGTTTTATTATAGTTTCAGAATATTTGAAATAATCTGATGGTCTCTAGATCACACAGTAAAAATTACAGAACGTCACATTGTTAAAATTATGTTAATATTACCAAACCTTACCAACAATTTTAATAATACCATACTATTTTGGCATTTGCCTCTTGTATATAAAAATCAAGAGAAAAACTCCAACCATGAAAGCTTCTCATAGGAGTGGACTAAACATGGGCTAAACCTGTAACTTCATAGAATTTTCTTCTGGGAAGTCAGAATGCCAGCACTAAAATTTCTAAATATCCTAAAATTCTGATTCTTGCACAGTCCTCTTGTCCCACTAAAGATACAGGGCAAACCCTGCCATTCAAAAAGACTGTAAATTCTTCCTTTCATTTCCATTGTAGGGTTCAGTATCAGTGAATTGAAGAAGGATAGGAAACACATCACTCAAAATGACTACTATATTAAGAGCCGGTAGTCTTCATCTCCATTCCCAGTTCTGCTTCTAAGACTTGTCAGCTGTTTGGAATTTTTTTATACCTGATTTAGAAAATACGAAGGTCATATTCCTTCCAGTTGTAATATTCCATGTTTCTATGGGATAGTATTTTGTACTCTACCTACCATGACTTTTATTCAGCACCAACTGCATGTCAGTCACTGGCCTAAGAGTTTTTCACATTATAATAACATTCAATTTTTAAAATACTCGTTTAAGGTAGCTAGGCGTGAAAAAGAATGACAGAGAAATAAAGACTTTCTCCAAGATCACAGAGCTCAGTAAGCAAGGAAAGAGATCACTTAGTTTATGTCCCTGAAAACCCTCCTTTTAGTACCAGGTCAGAAGGTCTCTGAGGAATCACTTAATTCAAACCTCACTTTTCACAGAAAGTTTACAGAATTGCCTCAGGTAATTCAAACGTCTCACAGTCTTTCTGGGGCAAACTTGTTATGAAACGGCCAGATGTAAATAGTATCAGCTTTGTGGACCATAAGGTCTCATGAAAGAATCCACGGGCAATAGCGAACCAATGAAGGGCGCTGTGTTTCAATAAATTATTTGTGGACACTGTTTATTTATATATTATATATATTTATTTATGGATACATATTTATATACATATAAAGTTAGAATTTCATATGATGTTCACCTGTCATGAAATTCTATTCTTTTGTTTGTTTTTTCCCCAACTATTTAAAACTTTAAAATCAATCTTATCTCACAGGCCTGATAAGGACAGATGGTGCCCACGGGCCATAGTTTGCAGGCACCTGTTCTAGAGGAGGATCCTTTTAAATCTAAATGTCTAGTACCCCATGGAAGTTCTCTAATAACTGCAAGTGATGAGCGGACACTCTAACCAGAACAATTTTATAATAATGATAGCACTCAATTTGCCAGACATTGCCCAAAATGTTTCATACATATTATTGATATTTCAGTCAATCTTACAGCAGCCCCATGAAGTAGATATGATTTACCTTACATAGAGAAGGAAATGGGGACTTTGTCTATTGCAGTGACACCTCTGGCCCCACGCGTGAATGCGGCAGAATTCAGATGTTTATCTCTAAACTCCACAAAGTTATAATTCTTATATATCTAACGAGTAAGGGAAAAAGCAAGTAATTTTCCCATTTCAGGAGGAAGAGGTAACCTAGAGAAACCCACCCAATGCTAATATCAGGGAGCACTGGTGTTCTAGGGATATTTGGAAGGCATTCTGATGTCTTAGTCATGAGAAAAACAAATAACTGTGCAAGTGCTATACCCATATTCTAATTGCTTGATGCCTTGTTCTGCCTTCAAAATTGTGTTTAATGGCTTCATATGTCAAGCACAAACAATAGCATAGGAGCGAAATATACAGCCACTATGTTTTTGATTAGTGCAGTCATTTTTTTTTTATTTCTAACTCTCATATACATCTTAAACTGATAGCTTCTTGGCTTATTTTGTGAGGGGACTGAAGACAGGTGGTGAGTGAGCCCCATGTACACATGCTATATATTTAACTGCATTGTGCTAAACAGATACTCTTTGGGGTGAAAATTGCCTGACCTTCCTTGATAGAACAGTTAGGTTTTTACAAGAAAATGAGCTATGCTTCTTGTTTTTACAACTTTTTGTCCACTGACTGGACAAAACTCCAACTGTGTTTATTGCTTTACATTTGTTTTATTTAACGCTTGACCCTAGAAAACCTTGTAAAGTGTCTTCAGTTTCTACAGAATCTAGAAACTTTATGCAAATATATCACTCTTTTCCCATACTTCAGGGCAAAGGCCATTTTTCCCTGTCAACATTTTCAAACTGTGGGGCTTCAAATAATTGAAGTGAATGAGTATTTGTATTTTAATATTTATCTCACTGGTTTTCTAAATTCAGTTTACTAAATGCTTACATCTGCCGATGTCATTAAAACATGAAGTGTATATACTACATGTTATTATAGATTTAATAGCAGAGGGGAAAAGTCATGAAAAATATTATAAATAAACTTAATTGACAACTCTTTCAACATTTTGCATGTCTTTCAAAAAAGATATACACACACGCCCACTCAATATATGAGGTGATGAAAATACATAATTTGCTTTGTTAAGTAACTTACTCATAAAGTCAATGCATTGTGTAAAGTGCCAAAACTCTGTAAGAATATGCATTACAAATGAATTTAAAATATATGTACATTACATTATAGGAATTATTGATTATATGGTACATAATTTGTGTTCTAAGTCCAGAGAGTCCCTAAATTAAGATGGTTCAACTTATCTTTGACTTTATGATGGTGCAAAAGCGATACGAATTCAGTGGAAACTGTACTTCAAATTTTGAATTTCGATCTTTTCCTGGGCTAGTGATATGTGGTCCCATCCTCTCTTGTGATGCTGGGCAATGGCAGTGAACCACAGCTCCCGGTCTGCCCCATGATCACGAGGGTCGCCAACCAATACGCTGATAACCACTCTGCACCCAGCCAGCCATTCTGTTTTTCACTTTCAGTATGCTAGTCGATAAATTACATGAGATGTTCAACACTTTATATAAAATAGACTTTGCATTAGATGATTTTGCCCAACTGTAGGCTAATGTAAATGTTCTGAACACGTTTAAGGTAGGCTGGGATCAACCATGAAGTTAGATAGGTTACGTGTATTAAGTGCATTTTCAACTTAAGCTCTTTTTAACTTAGGACAGATTTATTGGGACGTAACCCAATAAATAAATAACTTGAGGAATATCTGTATTGTATCATATAAAGGCTATAAGTATCAGAAGTATCTTACTGAGAAAACTAGCTCTGCTATCTCCATGAAGGCATAAGTGATTGTAATACAGCATGACACAGAAGTGTTTGAATTAGTTTGGCAAAGATAGATACATACACTGAAATAAAAGGTTAACGCCTGGCACTATCCTTCCCCTAGCACTTATCACATTGTCCTGAAATAATCCTCATCCAAGTGTTCTACCATTAGAAGTGCCACTCCCATCAGAGGTTTCTTGCATTTTGTGTCTTTGTACATTTAAACCTTAGACAAGTAATGATAAATTATTGGTGCTCAGTAAACATAATATTTGTTTCAACTAACAAAAGAAAGCAGTCTTTGCAATTAATAATAGAAATATAAAATTTGCAGGGTCTTCCAAATAATGAGAATCACACACAAAACATACAGAGAGAAGGAGGGAGGGAGGGAAGGAGGGGTCTCCCCCAGGAACATCAAAATTATGGATAGATTGAGGGTTATATAAATACATTAACTTGTCCTAAGTTGTTTAGTTCTGCTAATTCTCTGGGGAGGAGAAAAAGATCTGACGTTTGTTTAGTGTCTCTTATGCAAAACACATAGTGCAAGGGCATTTTCATTCTTTATCCCTTTTTGTACCAACAGGTTTGGGAAAGCACTTCACAGCAAGCTACATGTAATGATTGATCTATTTTTATACTAATACTTATCACAGCATTTTGAAACATGTTACTATATGACAGTGGTAAATCATAGTGTTTTGACATATTTTACCATAGGACAGCGGCAAAAATTGTTTCCTGTTTTTAAGCTTTCCATAATATTTTTTTCAGATTCATCATCTCATATAAATTGTCATTAATTTTGGTGACAAAGTACACTATTGAATTTAATTGATGACTATGAAATTACAATCTGATACTTACAAGACTTAGTAATCTAGTATCAACATTTTTAGGAGGAATTTCAATACGAGCTGACTGTCAGGGATGAAAAAGTCCATCCTGTTTCCATTGTTAAAGTGGCAATCTTACAAGTAGCAGAAACATTTCTGGAAAAAACAAAACACCAAAGAAAATGAGAAACTGTTGACTGGTACCCTGGATTGTTTTATGCCTGATTTCAATTCCTCTTATATTTCTTTAAAACTACCCTTGAAAATTTCAGAAGAGCTTTCAAACTTATTTTTCATAGTTATTTTCAAAGTTTCTTCCAAAAAATGGTCTAATATGGTGCTTTTTTGTGTGGCGTGATTCTCTATCTGTAGAGACATAGTGCTTTCACTCCCAAAATATAATAAGGATACATATTGTTTTGTCATGTGAACACGTCTTTCAAAATCACTTGATCTATTTCTACTCACATAGAACTTTAATAACACATTTATGTTTCCTTATTATCCAATTCTATCCTATGTTCCAACAGTATTTAAATAAAACAGTATAATATACTACTTAGAGCTAGCCTCACCATCTCTCAGATGGCATTAAAAGCAAGCTCCTCTTCTGAAGTTCTGTAGTCACAAAAAAAGTCATTAAAATTTAAAACATTAAAAACAGAAATATGACTTTGCCGTTTAAGCTGATGGCTCTTCTATTTTATTTTTTAACTCCTGAGTGTAAGTTATAATTTACAATCATATTTTTTACAAGTCCTTAATAGAAGAATTTATTTTAAAGAAAATAAAAATGAGTAATTGTTGCATTACTGTTTATCAGAAGTGGAAAGGCCTTAATTCAACAATGGCTACCAAGTTGTGAGTTTCAAATTCTACTTAAAGAAATATTGCTTACTTATGCAATATCCACTGTGCCTTAACTAAAATACATATACTGATGGTTTTATTTTCGAGCACTTATATTCATAGATTCCTGCCATATGATTGCATTTTATAGTATGATATGAGTGTGTCCATAATGATTTCATTTGTTCATAGTTTATATAAATGTTCAATGAACATGCTACAATTTTAATTTCAAATCATCACTGATTATTCTGGTCAGCTGCTGAGAGATATTCCTCGCTCTTGACATCAATTTCTACATTCTGTCCATAATAATAACAGCAGATATTTAGGTAGCAGTTTGCCATATTATTACACATATTACCTCATTTAAGCCAGACCACAAACCTGTGGTGTAGTTATTACTATCCCTACTTTATAAATGAGAGAAGTGGGATTCAGAAAGGTTAGGCCATTTATTTGAGATTTCTTAATAAGTGACCAAGACAGGAATTCGATTCTGTGTACAAACTCCAATATAATTTATGTTTATATTTAATATCAGCCAAAATGAACAAGTTTTTATGTATAGGTAGGATATATGTAAAATTCGACTTTAAGGAACCTGATCTATTGTTCTTTACTTTAATTCCTGAGTTACTAATTAACCCTAGAATTATTTAAATTCAGAGGGGAAAAATTATTTTCTTATGTTATTCCACAAATGATATGAACTTTTTATTTAGGAATATTATAACAAGAAGATACAGGCTTTGGCTAAAGCACAAGGGCTTTGGAATACATATAAAAATTTATTTTGACAGTGACTGTTTTGTCTGAGGGATCTTCTTCTTAAAGAGTCCCTTCTTTAGGGACTTCCCTGGCGGTCCAGTGATTAATACTTCACCTTCCAATGCAGGGAGTGCAGGTTCAATCCCTGGTGGGGGAACTAAGATCCCACATGCCACGTGGCCAAAAAGCCAAAACATAAAACAGAAGCAATATTGTAACAAATTCAATAAAGACTTAAAAAAATACATTTAAGGGCTTCCCTGGTGGCTCAGTGGTTGAGAGTCAGCCTGCTGATACAGGGGACACGGGTTCGTGCCCCGGTCCGGGAAGATCCCTCATGCCCAAGAGCGGCTGGGCCCGTGAGCCATGGCCGCTGAGCCTGCACGTCTGGAGCCTGTGCTCCACAACAGGAGTGGCCACAACAGTGAGAGGCCCATGTACCACAAAAAAAAACAACCACATTTTTAAAAAATTCCCTTCTTTAAAGTCTTTAAATATAGGGTGATCCCCTGATGATTATGGAAGATTTATGTTTTGTACTTGATAAGGGAAAAATAACTAAATTATTTTCAATATTATGGCCATAAGCTTCTCTAGGGAACTAAAAAATGAGTGTGCAAACACACAATTTGATTGACTCCAAAGAATAATTTTTGATGGTCTCATAATCAATTTATAAATATAGAAATATATTCATAAACATCATTTCCTTCTTATGTAGGATGAAAGAGAGGCAGGGCAGATGGAAAGTAGTCTGATAAACCATCTGTGGGATCCCAGTCATTCTATCCACTCCCAAGAATCAACTGAGTGGGTGCTTGGGAATTCCCCACCCTGACCCAGGTAATCTTTTTATTAAAATCATATGGTTATTAGTTTTTATTTTCCAGATGGAAAACAACAGAATATTTATGTGGAAACTGGGTTCCTGGATCCCTGTGCAGTGGTCTTTCACTTCTGAAATCTGAGGTCCACTCCTGTTATCGACTAACACATTCTTTATTCGATCACCTAATCCACCTGCTTTTATTCCTTTGAAGGTTTTTAGTATTTTATTTAAAAGCATACCAGAACAAACAGAAGCATTAAAGGAGAGAAAAAAAAGGAATGTGTTCTTTTTTTTTTTTTTTTTGCGGTACGCGGGCCTCTCACTGCCGTGGCCTCTCCCGTTGCGGAGCACAGGCTCTGGAAGGCTCAGCGCAGGCTCAGCGGCCATGGCCCACGGGCGCAGCTGCTTCGCGGCATGAGGGATCTTCCCGGACCGGGGCACGAACCCGCGTCCCCTGCATCGGCAGGTGGACTCTCAACCACTGTGCCACCAGGGAAGCCCAGGAATGGTTCTTTTACAGGTAACTTCTTTCTCTACTCATCAGTGAAGGGCACTTGGTCAATAAATGAATTTCTCACAAACCCTCCCTCTTTCTCTACACAACCTAAATGGGCACATGTGAAGCATGGCTTAAAGGGGCTATATTCCATGTCAGCACATCCCAAGAACACTGGCAAAGCCATTATAATCACTCCCTTACTCAATGTAGTTTGAATAAAGAACATAACTAGACTCATGCTAATGATCAGATAACAAGTCACATATTAGGCAAGTAAAGAGTGTCAACTTTTATGAAACTAAGTTTCAGAAAAGCTTGGTGAATTGTCTAGCATTCCACACAAAAATTGTGTAAAGACTTCCTAGAACTCAGTTATCTATGAGTTGGTTGACAGAAAACTGTGTGAGTGTGTTTTCCCCAAGACGCCCTGGTACTTAGCCAACTGAGACATAGTCTATAAAATTAGTTACAACGTGGTCTATGTTGTCATATTTAATTATGTAAATACAACAACAGAAACCAAAATTCTTGGTACATTAACTATTGCATCAGTTTGTGTTCTTTAGCTACTAATAAAAGAAATCAACTGTGCCTGCCTGATTTAAGCAAAGAAGTTAGGGATGAGGGGTAGCTTAGAGAATCAAAGACACAGCTACAGAGCCAGACTCAGAAAGGACAGGAGAAAGAGTAGCCCTGGGCATCCTTGTACAGAACCTCATCTCGTCTCGTTTAGGTCCCTCCCCAAGGATAAAGCAGCTGCATGTGTGTTTTCCTCCCATGTGTCCTTCCAGTTAAGGGTCAGGTGCTGAGAAAGAGACCCTGGTGACCCTGTTTGTCCAGGTCAGGACAACCATCTGGCTTGGCAGCTTCCACAAGCGAGCCCAGGATACAAGAGTAATTTCCCCTCAAGGAAACTCAGAGTTCTTGCCAGAAAAGAAGAAAGTGGTTACTGGTCATCAAAGCAAGGCCTTAACTTTTGTCAAAGCTCAATGTAAATGTTGCTACCTCCAAGAAGCCATTTTCTAATCCTGCAAACCTTCCTCAGTGCATCCACTTTCACTAGACAAGCACATGATGCATATTCCATAGAATGGGATGTATTGGAGAGCAAGACAGACCAGGCTTTTTCCTCAGGGAGCGTAAATTCTAGCAGAAAAAAGTATTTCTGGACTACCATATTTGTGCTTCTCTTAGGATCTCTATGCGTTCTGTGTTAGTTACAAGGCTTTCTCTATCAAGAGATCTTTAAGCTCTTTAGTGAAGACAAAAAAAAAAATAGTTGATGTTTGCATCTTCCATAACACTTAGCACATTGTGTCACAGAGTGCCCACTAATAAACTCTTCAACATCGGTCTTAAGTGCACAGTCTCCTAACTTGGTCTCCTGCTTATTCTGTCTTTGATGGCTCTGCTACATGTGTAATAAAATGCAAATTCTCAAAATGGTTCTTAAAGTATTTCATAACCTTCCCTTAAGGTACCCCCAGTTTTACTAGCACTATATCATTTATGTGGTCTACGTTGTAATTGTACCCTCCAGTCAGATTTAAACTCATCTTCCGCTTTGGTGTTCTTACATTTATTTGTTATTTATACCTCTATGACTGCAGACAAACTCTGTGCCTTATATTGGAGTTGTTTGAGTGTGTTTCTTTAACTGTCTATAGATTGTGAGATCCTGGGGAAGGGAACTAGTTAGTTACAGCTTTCTTTAACGTCTAGTAGGATGCTATGCACAAAGTAAGAGTTCAATTACTCTTGTTAACTAAGTTTTTTAAAAAAACATGTTCTTGTTAATTAAAATGTATTTGTATGCATTATGCTAGCCCTATAGAAAGAGAGTTATATGTGATACGTTTTTTACCCTTAAGGATATTAGAACATAAAATAATTGGAATAAGCTGTTAGGACAGAAACACAGAGGTACGATAGAGACACTAAGAAGGAAATGGTCAATTATACTTAGGTGGACAAAAAATGATTTCATAGAACAGATGAAATGAATCTCAAAGGATAAATGAAGGTATAATCCTTGCAGACAAGAAGGTGAGTGTTTTCCAGAACAGAGAGGCAACAGCAGGTTGAACAAATATGTGAAGCATGAAGGAGGTAGAACATCCAATTCAAGAAACAAACCTATAAGATATTAGAGAAGTGATCTGGGAGGAAGATCATCTATATATCTAAGGAGAGAGAATTTGATTTCTTTAATGTAATGGAGACCTATTGGAAGGTTTTAAGGTAAAGAATTAGGTGATTGCTATACATTCTAGAAAGTTCATTTTGACTTCCTATGGGGAATGGATCGAATGTGGAAGCAGGTGAGTCAAAGAGCCTGAACCAATTTTGGCAGCAACAGTAAATTTTTAAAAAGTGAGTGAGTACAAGAGATGGTAACGTGTTGATTAAACTGAATCCACAGCAGGTGGTAACTGCTAACAAGGGGGTGTGTGAGCGGGGTCACCCCAGCTGACTCCAAGATTTCATAGGGGAGAGGAGAAATGAGTAGTTCTTCCTTGCCTGAGACTAAGGATGGCGGGGAAAGAAGCAAATCTGAGAGAATATGAAGGGGAAGAAAGGAGAGAGGAGAGAAGAAAGGAGGGCGCTAGACAGAAGACAAGAGGAGGGTGAGGGGAAGGACGGCACGGAGAAGTGGACCTCTGCATTTTTCAAAAGGAGGTGTGGACAAAAGAAAAGAATGTGTGAAAAGAGAGGAGACATGGTCAGAAGGAAAGAGGAGGTTGGGGATTTTGTTGTTTGGCATCAGGATATCTAATATCAATGAGAAGATCAAGTGTGATGAGCAGAACTAGAAACATTAAGCAAGCATTCGAGTGAAGTTTAAGAACAGGAAAAACTATGCAATGGTGACAGGACTCATAGGCGTGGTTACAGGGTATTGACAGGGCAGGGGCGTAAGGAACCCTGGGGTGTTGGACACTATTTCTCAGTCTATGTAGTGATTGCATGACTGCATTCTATGTGCTTTGCTATACGTTATGTTATGCTTCAATTCAAAAAATGTCACAGAAAACCCCCCAAAATAAGTGAAATAAAGATAGCACCTATAAAGACAAAGAAAGAAAGATAAAGAAAATATGAAGTGACTTTCCCAGGTCACCTGGTACAAAGTCAGATGCAAGATTCAAACCCAGGTCTGTTTGTCTCCCGTGTATTTTCTATTAACCACTATGCTCCTCTGCCCCCAGATAATAACCTTTTCCATTGGTTTCCACTGGATGGCAAAGTGGGTTTACTCCCCTCTCAGTCTTATCTTGAAAGCACCTACTTAGCCTACTAATCAATAGATTGAATTATTTTTACTTACAAATTTTGCCTGAAAAATACTGTAAGTTTGGTCAAATGTTGTTCTGAGTTATCCGTCAAAGGATTCTGTAGGTACTACATACAGATTTGCTAAAATCTAAAATGATTCATAGATCTGAATTTTTTAATCTATTGTCAGTAATGATATATGATAGTGAAAATACTAGTTCATCTTGATAATATCTTGAACTAAAAAACTTAAGATAAAAAACTTGAATATCACAGAATAGAAGGAAATACTCAAAGTAAATTTCATATAGGAACAGGTAAGTCTCTTTCGCTTCATAAAACGTCTTTAATTTACAATATAGAACGCTTCTTTTCCTGTTTAGTTTAATATCTTTTTTTCAAAGAGTATGCATATTTTAATGACATCTTTTTTTTTTTTTTACCTTTACAAAGTATTGTGAATTAGGCAAGGTAGATATCTGACATCTGTTTAACATATGAATTAATTGTGGATTGCCAAATAATAAATATTTTACCACAGTGTAGATCTAAGTGGCTCAAATAGATATTTAAATGCAGAAAAGCTGAAATGACCGTATGATGTAATGAGTTTGTCTTCTTGGCATACTGACTTCTCATTGTAAGCAAACGTATTTTCATTATGGCGTAGACATCTTTCTCCTGTGAGCTTTTTTGGAGTGTCCACCAAGAAACTGACATATGGGTTATCCACAACATGTAGAATTTTTAACCTGAAAAGCTGAAAGCCATCCCTTGGAAAAAAGCTACCACATTAAGATGTTTCCCAGGAGGCCCCTCCCAAATGATGACGTATAGCTGCAATGTGCCTCTGGCCATTTCTTAATATTAGGAATGGTACCATTTCTCCCATTGATCATAACTTAAAATGTTGTTGTCAGTTTAAGGTGAGGTCGCATTTCACGTGGATTTAAATACACGCATTTCAAATAGTGTGATAAAAATTAATAGATTTTCAGGCTATTTCCAATATACACAGTAATGCAATTCTCTCAAGTTAAAAATGTGTTGAGCTTTGCATAATTCTTTAGCTTGTGGACCAAGTGAACTACAAAATGGGCCTATTGATGCTGGATGACATCATTTCAGCAGATAAATGGCGATATTGGCCATCCTTTGTCAGAATTTGTCTTGGCTTCTGAATTTAGAATAATTCCAGGTCTTGATGCAGACTTCATATAAAATGTGAACTTCCTATATACTGTCCTAGTATTAATTTTAGAAAGATATTCTGCAGACCTGAAAATGTAATTTAATATCACTCTAAGTTCTAAGCTCTGTTGCCTCTTTAAGCAAAATTATATAAACTATATTTTAAAGCTTTTTGACTGGGTTTTATTTCATTAGCAATAGAAAGTAATGCCATGAGTAAAAACAAAGTCTATTTTATGATGCATTATCCTTAAAGTACTATTTTTAATAATATTTTTATTAACCATAGGTCAGTTACTGATCCAATAAATCTATTCAATTTGTATGTCATGTACATATCTTGTACCCATAGCAATCTACAATACCCTCAATGATTTTTGCTTGGCTTTACTAAACTGAATGCCTGTTTAACTCTGTAAAACATTGTAAAAATATAAATATTCTCAGATATTAAGCACTTCATAAATATCTTTTGAATTAATAATTATGATCAAACTGCTTTTGTAAAAGCCATGGAGTTTGGGTATAGACATTGGATTCCATTCCCTTTAGTTTTTCAAAATATTACACGATACAAAAAATCATATGCACAATTTACTCATAGCCATTTTTAGAAACTATAATTTTTGATTCAAAAGAAATCTGCAATCTTGCAAAATGAGACTCAGTTTAACAGTGTGTTTCCAAAAAAATTGTAGCTGCTTTTCTTGCCTTTCTTCTTAGACAAGAGACTTGTGACAAGGAGAGGGGAAAAAAGGCAGAAAAATCGACTGGGCCTGTAACTATAGGAGGTGGTCATGCAGTTGAAAGCATATTATCTGGAAGTGAGAACAAAACAGATTCTTATTCTAGCTCTCCATCTAAACTTACTATTGACCTGTCAATGCAAGTCACCAGTCATGTGCTCTTGGATAAGTCACATTGTTCCCCTGGGTTTTACACTCTTCATCTGGACTAGATGAGCTCAAAGGCTCCTTCACTAGCTTAGAACATGACTTTCTCTTTCCAGATTAAAATTTAATAAGCAGATGTGGTATCAGATCTGGGTTATTTTCTTTTTCCTTCGGAGAAAATGGTGAAAAGGTCTGTTATCAACCAGATTAATTATATCCACTTTTCCTATCAAGTGTTCCTAATGCAGCACTGGATTTTTATATATGCCTCTAGCATAAAGTGAAAGGTAAGCCAGTACTTTGGTACGCCACATCTGTTTCTTTACTATGACACTTGTACTTCTTAAAAATCTATTTTATAAGAGAAACCATTTTTATGAGGTCTGTGTCTGAATTTAGGATTTGGTTCTTCAAGTTTTTCAAGTTCTATGAATACCCTACAGTTTCTTTGGGCATCATCATTGGTGTAGTTGGTTACAGAGGCTAAGAAGCAGAATTGCTACAGCTAAAGGCTGGGCCAGATGGAGATCCTTCTGATTGCCTAAAAGCTGGACCATGTTCAGGTCACCCTATAAATGGCTCATAGCCAGATACTCTAAAAAATACTACGCCAGGTTTTTGTTTGTTTTTGGTTTTTTTTGCGGTACGCGGGCCTCTCACTGTTGTGGCCTCTCCCGTTGCGGAGCACAGGCTCCGGACGCGCAGGCTCAGCGGCCATGGCTCACGGGCCCAGCCGCTCCGCGGCATGTGGGATCTTCCCGGACCGGGGCACGAACGCGTCCCCTGCATTGGCAGGCGGACTCTCAACCACTGCGCCACCAGGGAAGCCCTGCACCTCATTTTTAATGACAGAGGATGTAAGCTTAAGCAACCTGTCATTTCTTTTGTACAGGTTATCTCAATAGGACCACAACCATGGGAACCCTAAAATGTTCCCTAGGTGGCAGACTGAGAGAAAAGGACAGAATCTATCAGAGAAAAATAAAGAAAAGGAGAAATGTGCTTAGCAGACAAAAATAGGCACCACGGACAGCTTTTCTGGCATCATTCATCCCATGACAAGGGAACAATAATGAGTAAACATTAAAATTAAAACACTTGATGTATATCCACCTACGAAATAATAAAAATAGAACCCTATCTCACTTCATACCATACACAAAAGTTAACCCAAGGGCTTCCCTAGTGGCGCAGTGGTTAAGAGTCCGCCTGCCGATGCAGGGAACACGGGTTCGTGCCCCGGTCTGGGAAGATCTGCGGCTGGGCCCGTGAGCCATGGCCACTGAGCCTGCGCGTCCGAAGCCTGTGCTCCGCAACGGGAGAGGCCGCAACGGTGAGAGGCCTGAGTACCGCAAAAAAAAAAAAAAAGTTAACCCAAAATGTATCAAAGACCTAAATGTAGGAACTCAAGGCGTAAAGCTCTTAGAAGAAGACATAGGTGAGAATCTGTGTGTCTTTGGATTAGGCAGTGGGTTCTTAGATATGACACCAAGAGCACAAGCAACAAAAGAAAAATAGGTGTCTCCATTAAAACTAAAAACTTTTGTGCATCGAAAGACACTATAAGAAAGTGAAAGACAACCAACAGAATGGGAGATAATATTTGCAAACTTATATTTGATGAGCATCCAACATCCAGAATATATGGAGAACTCCTACAACTCAGCAATCCAGAAAGACAACCCAATTAAAAACTGGGCCGAGTATTTGAATAGATTACTCTCCAAAGAAGATATACAAATGGCCACAAGCACATGAAAAGATGCACAGCGTCATTAATCATGAGGGAATGCAAATTAAAACCACAATGAGAAACAACTTCACAGCTACTAGGATGGTTATAATAAAAAACAGTAACAAAGACTGGTGAAGATATGGAGGAACTGGAATCCTCATACACTGCTAGTGAGAATGTAATATGGTGCAGCAACTGTGCAAATCATTTTGTTAGTTCTTCAAAAAGTAAAAGATAGTATTACCATATGACCCAGCAATTCCACTCTTACATAAATGCCTGAGAGAAGAGAAAACATACGTTCAAACAAAAAAATGTATATGAATATTCATAGCAGCATACTCATAATAGCAAGTAGGAAAAAATGTCCACTACCTGATGAATGGATAAACAAATACGATATCTCCATACAATGGAACATTATTCAGTATAAAAAGGAATGAAGTACTGTTACATGTTACCACATGGATGAAACTAGAAAATATGCTAAGTGAAAGAAATCAGATGCAAAAGGCCATGTATTGTAAAATGTCTGCAATAAGGCAAATCCACAGAAACAGGAAGTAGATTAGTGGTTGCCAGGGGCTAGAGGAAGAGGAGAATTGGGCTTAACTGCTCATAGATACAGGGTTTCTTTGCTGGGGTGATGAAAATATTCTAGATTTAGATAGTAGTGATGGTTGGATGACGCAGTGACTATACTAAAATAACATTAGAGTGCACTTGAAAATGGTGAATTTTACGTTGTGTGAAATACATCTCAATAAAAAAGTGTTGGAAAGACTCATTGAATTAACTGAACAGCCAACTAAATATAGGTATATATAAGTGTGCAAATAGTTATTAAAAATCTGTTCTTGTTAAAAGATACTAACAGTTGTCTATTAGAGAAAACTGAACCGATGTTTAATTACTTCATTTATTAAATATTTCTTGAGTGCCTACTGTGCGGGACACTGTCCTGAGTTCAAAGAAAGAGATAAGATTTTTCTAGAAAACACTTGTCCTCAACATTTTTATTTCAGGATCCTTTATACTCTTAAAAATTATTGAGGATCCTAAAGAGCTTTGGCTTTTAAAAGACACATCTATTAATGTTAACTATACTAGAAATAAAGCTGAGAAAAGTTTTAAAAATATTCATTAATCTAAGTATAATAATAATAAGAAACCCATTATAGTTTAATATAAATCAGATGTTTACTAAAATATTTTCCTAAAACACATTAGTGTTTTATTTTACATTTTTGAAAATATTTTAATATCTGGCTTAATTGGCTTCTGCAGTTAACCTACTGTAATCTTTTGTTTTGGTTGAAGAATATGGAGAAAAATCTTGCCTTCCAGAGATATGTAAAATGGCAGAGTATTTAAATTACCTTTTCTGATAATAGTGAATATTCTTTTTTGGTACTGAATCAAAACTCAACAAGTGCTAACTTGTCTAATGTTGCAAAGTGGAACCTGAAACCATATCAACCAACGTTTTATAAAGTTACATTACAGTTGATGGGTCGTTCTTACTTTGAATAGATCTTTTACTGATGAATGGTTTTGTAGCGTCCTACATTGGTCATTTGGAAAATGTCTGTTCACTGAATTTTAGATTTCCACATGTTGACTCATTTCATCATAGAATCACAAGAAGAGCACTGCTGATCTCAAACGGACCTTTAAGTATTGAGAGGCTGCCAAGCTGGTGGTGGCAGACACACGTTTTCCAAAATTCTGCTTTTCACGTGGAGGCTCACATTTCATCATGGGCAATACATACTGTCAGATGTTTTCTTTACTGTAAGAGTCAACTTTTCGTTTGTTCTTGAGAAGATGTCTACCCAATACCCTTTTCCAGATAACCACAGTTTATCACTTGTTCTTTTAAGCGAAAAATGAAATTTCACGAAAGGAGCAGCCAGTTAACTTTGCAACTGAAACAACTGCATGAGTTCTCTTCCTGGGAGTCAAACACTCCCCTTGGGTATGCAGCCAAAGTGCTTGATTTGTCACATAGGCTATGGAAAAGACGTGTACTCAAGGGTTGAAACTTAATACAGTTAACCTTTTCACTGCTTTGTTTAGGACCTTCTTGGGAGCATTGTTTTTTGTGCATTCGTCTGCAAAGGATGCACAGTGTTGAAGACTTCAGTGTCAACTATTCCAGTAGCTCCTGCACCTAGATCTGTGCTCCTGGGCAGTTGCACCCACTATTACTTTTGCTCCAATCATGCAAATGTCAACACAGCAGGGAGAAAAGCAAATAAATGTCTTCATATTATTATGATGAAAATAGATTTGACCTTGCAGACCCCCTAAACGTGTCTCAGCAGCAACCACGGATCAGTGCACTATACTTCCACAACTGCTGCTCTAAATTCTAGTACTCCATCTGAGTTGCTTTCAGTGGTCCTTCTAAAAGTTTCTCTACATGATAGGGTCTTTCTCATTGTCTCTTGGATTTTTCCCCATCATTTTCTATTAGGGCTTCAGTAGAAATGCTCATCTGTAGGTACGTATTTTCTCTCTAGAATCTTCTCTAGTATGCCCTGTACTCTATATACATCATGACAGTCTTCCCCACACATGTTCTTCTGGACTCTTGATCTGGTTGATCTGCCCAGGCTTGTCTCTTGGGGATACAGGAGCTCTTGTGAGGCTGAGAGTCTAGGCAGTGCTGCTGGAGCAACCCAGCTTTGAGCTCACATCTGCCTTCATTTTCTTGATGAAATATCTTAGTCTTGCATGGTCATTTCCTCTAAAAGCTATTCCCTGCTCTGTCGAGAAGGTTTGGTGGCCTCTTAGGTTGTCTTCTTAAGTACCTGAATGGTGGGAGGGATAATTTATTGGCTCATAAGCACACATTACCTCTTACGCAGAAAGGAGTTGGCTTCCTGACAAAGTGCCATTAGAAGGGTCCTCCCCATCTTCCGCCCAGTTTATAATACTTACCAGTGTCTCACCTTTTACAGTCCTTAGTGCATCCTGCCAACGTGGGGGCCCAATCCCAGGAGCCACCTGTCCTGGGAAGCAGAAATTTTAACAGAAATCATGTTTGAAAGTAAAAGACTACAATTTCACTGCAGAATATGAGCTTCTGTTGCCGATTGGGACTGTCAGCTTGTCTGCTCTTCTTTGTTGGCAGTTATTATCATAAAAGATGGAGAAGTAAATATATCTTGTCTATTACCTAAGTTTCAGTGGATCCAAATGGAACCGTAACTGTGTTGTGTCTCTCATAATTAAGGTTGTCATTCTTAACCTGCTGTTCCTAGTGGCCTCACAGGTAAATGTTCTCCCTGACAATGGATGCAAAACCTCCTGAGGGTTTTTTCCCAACTACTTGTGATTTTGGGGGCAAAGATTTCATAACATCTTTAAGCCAGAGGTGGTCCAAAATCTGGTAAGGATCACTTAGTATTGATAAATTTCCAGATAGTTAGATAGATAGGCAGAAATTGTATAACAATTTAATATGTTCCACATTAACTTTGGTGCAATGTAGAACTTGTGATGAACCTATCTATTTTCCTCTTTTTGTTTTTTTCTTCCAAAATTACATGAAAGCAATGACTGAAGCCTAGTATTTCCTCAATAGATGCTTATTGATTAATGATTTATTTTGAAGCCCCAAAATGAAAGTAATTGGTTAACATACATTTTGTGGGTCAAAATTCACCCTGATAACTAATTT
Source organism: Leucopleurus acutus (assembly GCF_964270905.1). Classification (NCBI taxonomy): domain Eukaryota; kingdom Metazoa; phylum Chordata; class Mammalia; order Artiodactyla; family Delphinidae; genus Leucopleurus; species Leucopleurus acutus. The sequence goes on along the minus strand of NC_139160.1, from coordinate 72,498,836 downwards.
TTAGAGCTACTCTCCTATGTTATTCTGCTTTGTAAACTTACTATTGGTCATGATTTTTTTTAAAACATTGTGATTAGAAGAATTTGAGGACCTAAAGATAAAAATAAATAAAATAGAAATACACTCACTATTGTATTTTAAACATATGCTTTCATGTCATAAGGGATCCTAAAATATCACAGATATTAGGGGGAAAATAAGCCGTTGCTGCCTTTGTTGAGTTCACACTGCTAACCCTTTAGGGTATTGACAGCCTATTATTTTTCATATGTGCCATCTTTATCCGGGAAACTGAAAGAACAGCTAATTATATCTTTTGCAAATGAGTGCAGCAGAATGGCTTTTGTTCAACACCATTTTAAGTCTGTTCAACAGGACTGTGGAATGACTTAAGCATTTACTGTGGAATGTGTGTGCGCGCGCCGCTCTCCTGGCATCGTGATGTGATTGTGCACTATGCTTTGCTAGAAATTCAGCCAGTTTCTTTGGATCACTTTTGGAGGGTGTGTGCCTCCATGCCTTTCATTTGTTGTGTATTTTTGGCATGACAGACATGGTAATTACTGCTCTTAAAGTTGGTGCAAATGTTCCTGGGAAAGGGCAGAGGAGTGAACAATTAAAGTGAAGGTCGTGAAAGTAAGCCTGTTAACAAAAGCATAATGATTTCTGGAATAATCCCTTCATCTCCTCCCTATATCACCATACTTTCTCATAAGTAATTGTATAAGCAAGTCCAGACATACCGTAGTTTTGTAGAATTGTAGTGCAAAACGCATTTAGCTGCTTTACATACCAAGAGAAGTCTTGAGTTCCAAAACCTTCTTAAGGTGAAATTCCCAGTTGCTTTCAGAGGAGAAGCAAGGTAATAATGTACATATTAACTATTAGCAACAGGTCTTTTTAGAAGACTGTGCAATAAGGTGGTGGTGATTGTGGGGAGGGAGGTGTCAGAGTTAGAGTAGAATAGTGGACCATACACGTACTGGCGGCAGTTTCTCTCCACATGTAATTCTCGTCTTCACACGTCCCCAAACCTACTTCCCCTCTCTCTGCCTCCTTTTCCTTTTAGCCCCAAATCACTGGATTGTGTGTAGAGATAGCAGGGAAACAGCCAAACTTGGTGTCAACAAGCGTCTTTCCCCTGCATCGTTGTAATACATGAGATCTTCCAAAATTGGTGCCGTCACCCACAAAACCTCTCAGATGACTCGAGCCACCAGATCACTTTGACCTCCGGGGAAGCATTCGTTCTGTGTGTCATAGCCAAGAACGTGGGACTTCTGAGGACAACTGACGAGGCGAGGGCATTCTTAACTTTGGTCCTCTGACATCACGCAAGGTGTAAAATGAAGATTGCAATTCATTATAATACCACTGCACTAAAGAAAAAGTTTGATGGTATAGTTAATATTTGTTCATTTTACCTTAAGGGGATTTTATTGCTCTTGACACTATTGAATATAACTAATCCCCCAAGGCCAAGGTATGCCTCAGTGTTTTAACAACAATAACGTTTAAACTGTTTTAGGGTTTTCTAGTTCCCTAGAATGCCGGTAATTTAGACCTCTTGATTCTATTATTATACTTGCAGTAATATTTTAGATCTGTTTCAATAATGAGCCATAGTTCTATATTTAATTAGGAATACCCCTCCCACAGTGAGAAAAGGGGACTCTTTGGGTGCTGCTGTCCTTCTTACTGGTCAGATGGCATTTCAGTGGCCATATTGATTGAGGAACAGCACATATGCTAAATTACCTTTTCCACCTCAAACCCCTTGAAGACAGGGGCCAGACTTTTGTTGTTGTTGTTGTTGTGTTTTGTTTTTTGTTTTTTTTTCGGTACGCGGGCCTCTCACTGTTGTGGCCTCTCCCGTTGCGGAGCACAGGCTCCGGACGCGCAGGCTCAGTGGCCATGGCTCACGGGCCCAGCCACTCCGCGGCATGTGGGATCCTCCCGGACCGGGACACGAACCCGCGTCCCCTGCATCGGCAGGCGGACTCTCAACCACTGCGCCACCAGGGAAGCCCAAGGGCCAGACTTTTTTTAATGTATCTGTATCATAGCCTCAATTTATTTTCTACCTATATTGCAGTAGTCAATCAAAAACTATTTGTTGAATGAACACATAATGTTTGATACTAAGGCAGTTCTGGCTTCAGGTATGAATGATTATATTCTTAATGAGAAAGTGAACCCCAGGATTCTAAAATTCTCAAGACATGACCTTGTGTAAAACAAAAGGGAAAAAGTATGTGGTTACTTTGGGGATTCCCTCTCTCTGTCTTCCATATCTATATCTGTATTTGTAGTTATACATCTGTATCTATATCCATCCACAGCCATACCTATGTATATACCTGTACCTATATCTATAGCTACGTGCTGGTCCTAGCCTCCTTGTGGAGCATGTGGCTGGTTTATGTATAGCTGCTGTCAGTTCACAAAACTTAACACACAGCTCTGCTCTGTCCTCATGATTAGGGGAGTAATGTGTGCTCACATCTTTGAGAAGTGTGCCCAGTGGAGACAGCTGTGTTTCTAAGTCCATGGATAGCAATGGCACCATCCTGATTGCCAAACTCCTTCGGTAGCCACAGATGTGGCTTAATGGATTATTAGCTCTGGAGCTACACGCTCAAAGGCCAAGAGAAACTTGTGGAAGGGAACAGAGAGAATTTACTGTTGTGACTGCACTTACTCAAACTTTTTTAAGCTTGAAATGTGACTGAAATTTACTTACCATACCCTATTGACCAATATACATATTATACTATATAATATTAACACATTACAAAATATGTATATTGTTATGCATGTATATTCTATATATATATGTATACAAGATACATGTAAGTATAAATGTATATATATATATATATATTTTTTATAATGTGTAAAACGTCTCCACCTAAAATCTGTAGATAATAGATTACTGACTAAATATGATGCTGTATGGGAAAGCTTCACAAATGCCACTCATCCTCAGCAGAAACCCCACTGGTTTCCATCTAACCTGAATTCTCTTCCTTCTTCCGCAAGGCATCGTTATCCTCATCTTTCCAGCTTCCCTTCCCACAGCCTTCAGGACTGAAGGCTGTTCATTGTGGCCTATATCTGCTCTTTACCCTGTAAATAAAGTCTTAAGCCAGTGGTCGCCGTTGTTGTGCAAGGAGCTGAGTCGGTTGCCTTTAATCACTGAACTGGGAGGGATGGTAGAGTTTATTAATTTAAAAATAGAATTTGTTAATTATGCATCATGGGCCAAGTTGCTGTGCTTTAATTATTTTTTCCCTCCGGAAAAAAAAACAAAAAAAAACGGTGCACAAAATCCCTCGGATTAGACCCCAGAAGCTTGGGCCAGTGGTAAGCCCTTGTAGTTCAGTGGCTAAAGTGGGCTTCAAGTGCCTGAGGATTACCTATTCATTTGAATGTTTTTCTGGCTAGAAAGTTAACAGCTGAGTGCATTTGGAGTAAAATACTAAAGGAAATGGCTGATAAAAATATCAATGTCATATATCTGCTTAACAGAGATGCATATCTGTCCTTTCTCAAAGCACTGTTAAGCTGTCATCCGTATGCTTATCATAGAAAGAATTATCTCACAGTAGTTTTATCTCCAGACATTTTCCTGACCAGACAGAAAGAATCTGTGGAAGTAGTCATTCCCCTAGTTTGTTTAAAGAGGGACTGTGTTGGTTCTCATATGAGGAATCCACTTACACATGATGTTAATATCTACAAACTCAGTCCCTGAATGTACTTCCTATATAGAGCCCCACTCACAGAGAGAGAGAGAGAGTTTTAAGTTGCTGAAGCCAAATAACGAAAAAGGCAAGGAAGTGATGCTAAACTTTCCTTTGAATAGCGACTCACCCTTTTGTTTATAAAACTGTCAACTGATAAACTTCTAGCAAAGACATATTCGTTACATCTTTTAATTACTCAGAGTTCCCTTACGAAATGTCATAGCCCCGTGCTGGGAAGGGATGCATTTGGTTGGAGATCAGGGAAATACGTGTTAAATGAGGAGGGTGCTGAAAACGTCTGGCTTGAATTGGGTGCCAAAAACCAGTTGTGAGATAAGAGAGCAAATGTGATATAAAGAGGAAAACAAAATGGAATTCTGATATAAAGTCAAAAGTGTAATTTGTGGATTGTCTCCTGTGAACTGCAATTTGCATATGGAGCTTTCCAGGCATACTGAGTGAAGCCAATCTCTTCTGCACATCGCCTGGCTACCAAATTTTAAAGACTTTTTATGGAAATCAAAGGAATATTTAAGACCACAGAGAGGCCTAGGAAGTTTTAATATCCCGCTGACTTCTTTCCTGTTCCATTATGGCTTATATCATTATTCAATTGATTTTCCTTTTAGTTAACAGAAAAGACTTTAGAAGAATTATAATTACAAACAAAGTAATGCACTTGCACTTTTATAAAGAATCTGTACAGAAGATCCTGGATATTTATAAAATGTATATGTACTTTGTAAATCACCGAATTTGTGAATAACATTATTGCATTTAATTTACTTCATAAATGCAATAAAATGTAATTAAAGATTCAAAGTGATCCCTTTAGACACTGGATGATTTCATAAATACAAGGTATGATGCTCCTTTATTAAATCTAAATGTCTGTTTTCAGCCACCAAAGCAGTACTTTCATAGAATATTTGACCTTTCCTTAACTTTCATCACCAAAATTAACAACTTATAATATTTTCACACAGAAAAAAATTATTGATATGTGTGTCGTTATCAAGAAAACCAACTTAATATCTATGGGATGAGCTTATAATGGAAAACAATCTGAAAAAGAATATATATGTCTATATTCATATATATACATAACTGCATCTCTTCACTGTGCTGTACACTTGAAATGAACACAACATTATAAATTAACTACACTTCAGTTTAAGAAAAAGATCTATGGGATGGACAGTCTCTCTGCTTATTACTGAGGTGACTGACTTCCACACATCATCTCATAGTATAAGAAATTCATGCTCATCTATCAACAGAGTGATGCATCATTACACATAACGAACCTTTGAAGTGGGTTTCTGAGCGAATGAAACAGTGAATGCTTCATCCGGCAGTGTCAGCTTCCTATTCCTCCTGTACTTAAACCAGTTAAGGTAGAGCCGTGCCCTTTGATGTGAGGCTGAGTCCTTCACCTTCTCCGGTCTCTCCCAACTAGAATTCCAAACGGGTATATGTCTGTCTTACCCAATACTGCCCGTGGAACGAGGTCTTTATTAGCTCGAGAGTTTCAGTTTGTGAAGACTGAACTTGAGCTTGCTGCAGGATACCGAAGGTATGGACGAGCCAACCCTGAGGCCCTGAATAGTTGTCAAGAGAAAATGAAGTGATTTTTTTTTTTTTTTTTTTTGGCTATTCCATTCACTCACTAGAATAATAGCTCTGTCCAGAATCAAGGGCTGTTGACTTTCTTCCAAACCTCAGGGCAGTTCTCACCAAATATTTTCGGAGGGGTGGTGGCTTGAGGAAGCATGCCCACATGAAGAGGTGTTAATGTCCCAAGCAACCCACACTCCCATGATTTGTATACGGCGAGCCTCATTGGCTCCCACTGTCTTCCAAGGCTTACAGAGGCCATCTCTAAAGACATTATCTCTGGAGAGCTCGTGCCATGGTCTAGCAGGATTCTTCATACAAATGGTGTGGCTAATCGCTTGTATCAGTATTACCTGGGATATATATATTTTTTAATTCATAGAAAAAAGCTATAGTAGGATGTCCCAATTCGTGTGGAATTCCTAGCCATACGTTGTATATTCCATTAGGATAGAGGCCATGTCTGCTTTTTGCTTACCATTGTCACCCCAGAACTGAACACAGTGCCTGACAATATGTTGAATAAATGAATAAAATGAACTGTTGTACTAATTCCCACCACATTACCCTGAGTATCTTCAGACCCCAAAGACAATTTTCCAGACAAAGACTCAAGGAGAGAAAGTTACCTAATAAGGGTATCAAAGCATCTCAGTAATTCTTTTTCAGAGAAGAAGAATGGCTTATGTTTTCATTCATTGAAAATTACTAAATTCTCTTTTATTCTTCTAGTGGTTCTAGAAATTCTATTACTGAGGCATTTGTACACAACATTCGTTGAAAAATCTTTAGAGCAGAGATGAATCTGATAATAATCTATAACACCAATATTATGCCAACTATCTTGATGTTCTAGGTATATTTGGTAAGAACATCACTTTGAGTATATAAAATTGAGGCCACAAAACATGTCACAGATGCAAAAATGTATTTTTGATATATTCTCTTAAAAAAGGATATAGATTTTGAAAACTCTGCAATAAAATTCTGAAAAACCGTCCTATTTAGAAATATCTATTAATCTCAGGATGTAAAATTGGTAATAACTCATGGTTATAGTATCTTGGTATTATCCATTCATGAAATTTATTTTAAACTGTTAGTGCTACCAGCTTAACGTTTTTTCCCTGTGAACCACAAAGAAATAGTCTTTTTGAAAACTATAGTAATGTACAGATTAATTAAAAACTTTAGGAATGGGCTTACAGATTTTACATTACCACGTGTTTTGAGTTTTGCTAACTTCATCCAGGAAGAGAAGTACATTTCAGTTAAGATTGCCCAGCTACAACCTTGACATTTCACTAAGTCTTCGCTGCAGGGAACTCAGGAGAATGCGTGAGACTATTCTATTTAATTTGGCTTTAAAATCTCATTGTGTCTGGCAATTTAAGGCATGGAATAGTAACTCTTCCTCAGTTAAAAGAAACTTTCCGTGTTTGGCTAGCAGGATAATGAATACCCAGACTGGCAGTGTGTTATTCCAGAAGTGCAGGAGCTTTGGAATTAACAGATGCTGGCTTAGATTTCACATCTTCCAGTTATTAGCTATGTCAGCTTGGGCAAATTACCTGAGTTCCCTAAGCTCAATGTATTGATCTGGAAAACGGGGGCAATAAATTCTATCACTCATGGTTGTAAGGAGCAGTAAAGTATGTAATACATGTGAAAATGACTAGGCTAGTGCCTGACTACACGATATACCCTTTGCTTTCTTGTACACTTTGTGCCAGGGAGTATAACAGTCATTTTCTAGGTTAGCACATTGCAAGTGTGAATATGAACACAAATATGCATACGTATTTCCCATTTATAGAGTACCTATCCATACACCATATCCACACCCAAAGCAACCCAGTGAATGGTTAGGCAAGTCATAATCTTGACAGACATCCATATTCCAAAGTTTTTTATGCTCCCTACCTTAAATCCAATGGATTTTTGGCATCATATTCTCATAGGTTTCCACTGAGCCTGATCCCAGTTTTTTAGCCAACATGCTTATTAAACAAGTAGAAACATGTCCAACTGCTCAAAATAACCTATTCTTTCCAGAATCTTTGGGTAAGCGTCCACTTGGAAATATTCACCCACCCTGAGTAATATTTCCTGGTTATTTGAGCACCCTCAGAATTCATTTCCATGAAAAGTTTCACAAATATCGCTGATATAAATGTTTAACAATTCTAGTCCTATGACATTTTTTTCTGAGTATAGTTGACTCCTATTTTAGGCTTGGCTCTAAGTTCCAGGTCTAGAGACAATGAAAATTGGGTAAGTAGAAAATGAGATGAGAATTGTCTTCTCTGTTTTAGGTAATGCCCTTATATGCTAAGGCTGCTAAAACAGTTCTGGAAAAGAACACATTTATAAGTTTCCTATTGTTATCCTGACTTATTTTTCTGCTTATGTTAATAAAAATGCTTTAATTGTGCTTCCACTCAAGGACCCCAAGTGAAAAAGAAAAGTTTAAAGCTTAAACTTTTAAAGCTTAAGCCATTGAAAGGAAAAACTTGAAAACTGATCAATGAAATGGAGGTATATGAAAAGATTTCGAGAATTCAGAGAAAGCCACCCCTGGATTCAGCCTTCCTAGTACGTCATTTACTGGACTATTAAAACCTTAGATGCAAATATTAAACTTTTATCTTTACACCATCCACTCAAGTTTCAAAGTTCTTGGTGGCATTATATTGTTGGTAATATTCAAAATTCTTGGTGGTGACTTTGGGACATGATTTCATTTTGAATGCCAAGGGGCTTAAGGAAAGAAGGGACTGCACACTTTGATTTTTGTAAAGGAAAATGTAGAGAGACACTCCACATAGCACAAAGTCTTGTGCAAAAGCGGGAAGCAGCCTGGGAGGATTGGCCGACAAAAAGAGGAAAAGTGACAAATATCTAGATACAGCCAGATAATTCTATCACCAGTCAGTACTGTGTATCCTTTTCTTCATCTTCAATCTCCAAGGCAATAATAATAACTGTACTATGAAATTATCTTTAAAAATATAGATGAATTATTATTTGAAGTTCGAGTATTTAGTATACGTTCATTTATTTCTTGCTCCTTAAACTTTTCCTTTATCTTAAGTTTTTAAAATATTTCTGCATTCATAACATTTTCTCAATATGTAAATAAAAATATCTCTCAATACTAATCATCTTTTTATAAATTTAAACATAATGCCTTATTGTTGAACTTTTGAAAACAACAACAATAATTATACTGTTCCAATACCTTGGTGTATTTTGTAGATTTATCCACTCTACTTATTTGAAGGTAAACCATTGTTTAATAGATGCAATTGGTTATAGAATCTTGCCGAGAAAGATCTTAAAGGCAATTTTCAAATTTTCTCCTCTTTCTTGCAGGAGATACATTTTGGTGACAGCTATTTTCTGTGATTCTTTAAGGTGATTTTCTTTTGACTAATTTTTTCATAACCAATCATTTTTCTATGTCATCTGTGTGTGCTGGGAATTGTATATGCTGGTGGTTTCAACTCTGGCTGAAATTTGTTTCACTTGAGGACCTTTAACAGCGTCCTGATTAACTACTACCATTCCCAGACCAATTGAACCAGATTCTCCTGGCATTAGTATTTAAAATGCAGATCATCCCAAGTTATTTTAATGCATAGTCACTGCTATGGATAATACTGAATTCACTGCTATGGATAATACCGAATTCAAGAAGACTTAGACTATGACTCCTACCCTTCTGTGAGAGAGCAGTGTTCACGACTTCTAAGAAAAAAAATAAAAACAAAGTCTAATAATATTGTTAACTCAGAGGGATCAGACCAGGTGGAAATCACAAATATACACTGTAAATAGTGGGGCTTACTCCCAGTATAAATATCTACAACAAGAAGAAACATGTACTCGGTGTTGCTTCCATTCTAATGCTTGGCTAGCAGTCTAGTAGAAACTCTGCCCAGAAGTAAGTTTTATTCCAGGAATCCATGGTTTTGAGTAGGACAGAAGACAATGCATGCAAATATCAATGGGCCAGGTATGTCCTATGACTTACTTTTTAGATTAATTTCATTTAATAGTTTCCCATATAAATTCCTATTAATCTAAATCCCGGAATAACTGTAAGGTCAACAGTATATTTGTTACCATTCTACTTTGCACCTGGATGGATCAAGTACTTTACAGGAAGATGTTTTATGAAATTAAAATTCATCTTTGGTATCATGTACTTACTGCAATAATTATAAGACTCATAGCTTTCTGCTTTCCTTCATAAGATAATCAGTGGCAAAAGAAAATATTCATGTCTAAATTATATCATATTGACTTAAGTTTTTAATTGTGTTCACCAGGTTTCTGGTGCCATAAACAATGCCCTAGAGATTTTAACTCAACTTATGTAAGATTTATTTATTTTATGATACTTTTGGCTAAACCTAAAAATAATTAATGTATTTATATGCATATGGGTGTGATCAGTGCTGAATTAGAATATTTATTTTCTAATAAGTATTTACAGATTTATATTTGAAGGCTAACTAAATATACAGATTTCGTGATATTGAATAGAGTGATTTTCTTTTTTCTGTTCATTTAAGTTATAGATTTATAGATATGGTCTGAGTCCTAAAATACACAAGCGTTTCCTTTATACTAGAAGTTTTCCAAGTAGATGTAAAATACAGTACATGTTAGAATAAAATTTGTTTTTAAAGTAGACATTTTTGTGTTTTTTTTCCTCAAACCAGTATTTACAGTAGTCAATCTCATATTTTATTTCAAACCTATGCCTGGAAATCAGTGCACTGATTTGTCAGACTAGAAAAATTATAGAATTGATATTTTAACAAAGAAATAGCTTAAATGAATATTCTAGAATATAAATGAACTTTATGTTTGCTCAAAGATATTTCAAATATTTTTAAACAATACTGTAAACTAAATATTTGTTACCAATGTGTTAATGTTTCTTTCCCCCTCTCTTAGTTTGCAAGTACTCCTCAATGTTTAATCTTTAACAGTCTTTTTAGAAATAAACTGTGTTGGGGAAAAAAAATCTCTGGGAAAAAAAATTTATCATGATGATTCTTCATATAGATATTTGTACAGCATTTCTAACTGAATTACAGAAATCTATGAAAGGACAATAATTTAAAAATTGTCAAGTTTAACATAAAACAAAAGATACTTTTTGATTTTTAGCAATGTTTTAAGATAATGTCTAATCTCACATTTTAATCAATTTTGATTAAACATTGTCAGACTTCAAATAGATATTGAATCATAAAATAACTTTACATATTACATTATTTCCATGTATCCACTTTAAAGAAAATATGAAAATCCTGCTTGGTTCAATCAAGCTTCTGTAACATTAACACTTTGATTTTGGTAAGTTGCACAAGTGATGCAATCAATATACATCTAACACATGTTTGTAATACTTTTGAATTGAACCTAAAGATCATTTTGTAGGAAAATAATACATGAAGGATAAAGCTCTTGCTAATAAGGCAAAAACACATTTCAGGAAAAGAGAAAAATTGAAAAGAGAGAGAGAGAACTTGTCACTGAAGAGATGGAATGATAGGTACATTAGACCATTAAGGTCTCGCTGTTGTCTCGGCCTTACTCATTTACCAGGATGTTGTTCTTGTTGATGTGTTGCCATCTATTATTCATGCAGCTTATTCATGCTGTTGTAAAGAATGTCAGTGGAATGCATGTCTGTGTGACTCTGATATTTCAGATGACATAAATAAACAATAAGACTCTCATATCACATATAATCTCACTACTTTCCCTTTGTCCTAGTCATTTAGGTTGATTCCTCACTTGTTGCAAACTTTCCTATTTTCCATCTCTTTTCTATTCTTTAATATTTAATTCATGTTACCTCGGGTCCATTAGGTAAATAAATGTCCTGAGGCCTTGTTCTGATTACCTGAAATCCTCAAGGGGGCATTGAGATTAAGTATCAGTATTTTTCCCATATTACTAATTTGGTACAAGTGAATCACATATGTAAACACAAATATTGAAGTTCATGAATTTATAACTTACACACATAGATATATAAGCAATATAAGAAACTGACTACACTGAGTGACATGCCAGAAGACATCATACTGTAATTTAAGTAAATCTGGACATAGGCTTTATCTGCGCTTTCATACAATATGGAAATAGCCAAATGGAATTTAATGGTCCTCAGTTCTGCGTTCCATCTTCCTGGATCATGGAAACGGTTCTGATAGGGATGCAGTGATTGATGTGGCTTAGAGCCAGTGAAAGATGGCCTCATGCATCATGCAATGTCATGACTCAAATTAAGCTCAAAGAGGGAATCAGATACCCAAGATGCAGGTTGATTTGCTTCTGCTTCTTAAAAATCCGGGAAACGCATAGTGCTGTTGTCCTGTTGGGACTGCACGTCTTTCGTCATTTACCTTCCTGGTCGTTATTTTGCCCCTGGAACACTCATGCTACAGCATGACTTTCTCTCTCTCTTTTGTTCCCATTTCAAATTTCAAAGAAGGATTCAAGATAAGAGCTCAATCATTTCTAAAATGATTTACAAAATAGAAGAGCATTCCTTTGACTTCTTCATAAACATCGATTTCTGATAGATTTGGTGTATGAGAAACTGTAAGATGAAAGAAGCACTGATTTAACTCAATATAACTAATAATCAGGCAGCAGCTTGTGTTAGTTGATATTGATGTTAAAAATGAGTATGAAACAAACAGTTTTCAAGAATCTTATAGTTTGGGGGTTGAGATATAAGATGAAAGGAAAAAAACAAAGCATAGAAATCCACTCTACAGTAAGTTCCTTTTGCATGAAGGAAATAAAATGTGATGAGATTTTAGTGAAGGAGGACACAGGAGGGATTTCACAGAGGTGGATAATTCAAGATCAAAAGTATTTCAACAATTTGAAGTGTGATTAAAAAACAAAAAAACCTTTAAATACAGTGATAATTAATAGTGTATATCCCAAAACATGAAGGCTGAAAAACATTTTGCAGGAAGTAGATCACTTTGCCTGGGAAAACAGTTACCTTATTCCTTAAAGCTTAAATTTTGTCAATGAGCTTTCACAAATGCTACCTCCTTTGCCTAGTACCAATTCAGGAGCTGTCTTGGTAGATAATGTCGTCCCTGATTCACTACAGAAAACGTGTGACTTAGATTGTTTTCTCTTTTGTGGGGGGCTGGGTGGGTATCCCTGGCCACACAGGTGCAACTTCTGATCAGGAAATGAGACTGGAAAGTCCAGTGAGGGACTGGTAGGAGGGAATTAAATCCTAGGCTAGGAATAGTTCACCTTAATCGGGTGGATTTCTAGGTATTTTTTGAAGTTTTTTTGAACAGAGTCATGAAATGATCAGACTCCACTAAAACATTTCAGAAACTGAGATGCTCTTGAAAAGGTTAAAAGAAAGCCTGAGGATGTGGAGTATAATGGAATTATAAAAGCCCACACTAAGTCCAAAAGATAAGCGCCCGTGATAGATGGGTTTTAGAGGGTGCAGAGCAGCCTTTACAAGAAAGATCTGCAGTATTAATTGGCTGAAGGCTCAGTATGAGAGCAGAGAGAATAACGGAGGCCAAGAAGGCAAATGTGAGTGATGCCAACCTTGGGAGGAACAGGGAGTCGAATTGACACATCACACCTACAACTCATGTCCGCTCTTTAAGAGGAACATGGACAAAAAAAGACACCTCCAGAGGAGAAGGGTAAAGATGGGTGAGAAGAGCGTGGGCTGTGAGGATCCTCTGAAAGAACGGAGGTTTATCTTGAGCAGGAGACAAATTGCTTGAGACTAGGGTGGAGGCAGATTGGCAGGTGTGGAGGGAACTATTTTCTCAGCCTTTCAGGGCTGTTATATGAAAGAACATTTAGGCTTTTCTGCGGCCCTTGAGGGCAGAGCAAGAACCACCAGGTGCAGATGTCAGTGCAGCACAGTGAGTACCTCTCCGGGAATTTTGTTATCCGTCTTGCAGCTGAAAGCGCTGCTTTTTGATGTGTTGCAAAATAGGACTTTCATCTGGATTACCTTGAAATTCCATTCCAACCGAGGTTCTATTATTGCAGTAAATATATATATTATATCCCTGCGCCATAAAATAAACATGGTGCTTTGGCTTGATTAGCTCGTACAAAAGAAATTAAGGCTTTGTTTGTTGTTCTAAAATATATACAATAGCAGAATATACAGTTTAAGTGTTTAAAGAACTGATACATGAAACCTGAAATAGAATGGAATAAATACACACTTCCTTCACCCTAGATGCGCTACACAAATACAAAACAGGTATTTGAAGGTGTTTAGGGGAAGAAAAGTTGTTTGAACAAACAACGAAACATAATATTAGCATCAGAAGCAGGATACACAGCTTAGTATAACAATTTGATTACATTTTCTCAATAGGTATTTGCTCCACGGATGGATGTTTGAATGAATTATAAAGCAGGCAGCTTGTGTTCAACACAAATTTCTAAACGGCCAGCTCAGTGTAGTATAAGAAAAGGTTTAGTGATACTGGAAAACATGGCCCTAGGTCTCACTTTCTTCTTGACATGGTCCCAAATCATTTTGTTAATGCTTTTACCCGGGTCCCGCACTACTGTGAAATGTCCCAGAACCCACATAGAAGGAGCTGAGACTTTTGATCTTGAGCTAACTCAGGCTCACTATGGGAGGCAGCTGGTCTATAATAGAGAAGAAAAGTCTGGCTCTTTCGGGTGTGGGCCTTGTGTTTATAATCGCAGCAATGTGCTGGCCTGGCACACCATCAAATATTCTTTTTGAACCTGTCTGATCACTTCCAGAGAGGGGAGGTTCTATTCTGTTATGGTTCATTGGCCGTCATTTAGAAAAATGCATTCATTTTCATGGAATAGCTTCTAGTGCTGGGTGTTTTTAGTCATGTCTAGAAGGAGCCACTAAACAGGAGCAATGCTGAAAGCTAAATACTCTAGCAATGTTTAAAAAAAAAGAGAGAGAGAAAACAAATGGAGATTTTTGAAACAGGGGTTACATTTGAAATGACCCAGGGCTAAAAATCATATATAGAAGCAGATTAAGTTTTGAGAAAGGTCAAAAGCTTAAATCTTACAAAGCCTATTTGCTTGAATCTCTCAGTTATTCTAGGGATGAGTCATGTTCAGTGGGCAAAATTCTCTTTCCTCGTGATACCACTTTATCCAGCCGTCTACCTTTAAATCTTAAAATTCTAATACATAAAATTTTAATAGAAATTATAATGTTGCTTTTTAAAGTCAGTTGGCATAAAATCTCCTACTACATGAAAATCCCTATTTTCAGTTTTTAGTGTTGAAAAATAAATATATCCAATTGCATAACATTTGACAGTCAGCTGTTAAGGGAGACTAAGGTGGTATTTATCCCCCAAGGTTCTGAAGTTGAGATTGAAAAGAACACTAATGCATGTCCATCAGGTGTTTCTTGGTAAGCAAAATATTGAGCTACGGTGAAGATGCTGAACAAACATCTCCAGTCTGGAGATCTCTCATGATCCTTTCATCTTTTTTTCATCCCTTGATTCAAATGTCTACTGGACTTAAGGATGTTCTTCTGTCATCATTTGCAACTCAGAGTAGAACACCAATTAATGTTTTTCTTCTTGTGCTTTGTGTCAGTTAGGATTACTTTTGGTTGCATATAAAAGCGAGTGCTTCTCATAAGTAGAGAGCTGTTTTTTTCCTCATGTAAAAAGGAACACAAATGTAGGTCCTACAGGGCTCGTGCGACAGCTTGATGAAGTTATCAAGGGCCAATTGCAGCCAGTCGAGAGACTGACACAGGAGATCAGAAATCTGGATAGCTGAGCTATTTCTAATACAAGTTATCCTGGAGAAGAAGGCTTTGGCTCTGTGGCCATATCAGCCTCCTACTGTGTGTGCCTCCAGCCATTCAGATTTCTCCACTACATGCCTGACAGTTCTGGACAGCACTGAATTCATCACATTTTTTAAAAAAAACTTGACTGTACCTTCATGGAGCCATGGTGGAGAGTCCAGTAAAGGCTGATCCTGCATGTCTGGTCCTGTCCCCCAAGCTCTCCAGTGAGGGCCGGGAGTGAGGCCAGCCTGCATCTAGTGCCAGTCCCTGTAGGTGAATGTGGACACAGGAGTCCAGGAATCCAGTGTTCTCCCAGCATCCACCACGATCCCGATCACTGCATGACCTTGGCCAAGCATTTTGACTTCCTTTAGATTTTGTTGTCTCAGGTTAAGCTGAAAATAATACTATTCACCATACAATATGTTTCTAAGGACTTAATAATGCAACATACAAAATGGATCCTAAAACTCCTTTCTGAGTTTTGATCCAACGTCATTTTTAAAAATATTTAATACAGAATTGAAGATTAAGGAACCAACATCAGCACAAACAACATTTGGGTACTTTTCTTGGATGTACAATGAAAAATAAGCATTGTTATGTGTAAAGTATCGATAACAATTTTAAGATGATAAAATTTGATACAGAGAAAAATCATTTGACAAACACTGTTTTGCATTTTCTTTGCAGTTTAACACATTCCTCAGTTTGTAGTCCAGTGAGTGTCCTTTTGGGGAACACATTTTTATCTGTTAGTTTTCAAGAAAAATATATAATTTTGACATGTCTCCTATTCAATTACCTTTCCTCTCTTTTTGCAGATTGAAAGTAGACACATCTTAACAACATTCTATGTCATCAGTGTGTGTGTGTTTGTGTGTGTGGGGGTGTTGTTTCCTGATCAATGCAAAGGCCTTCATACTCTTGTCAAATTTATATAAAATGTTTATTATTGCCCATTTGTTTTGGTATTTGGTTTTACTGTAATTTAGACGATAGTGATTGAATTATTCCCTCTGTAATTTTGTGAGATTCCTAGGAGGAAAGTAGAAGTTACAGGAGGGAATTCCACAGTGTTTTCTGGGCCTCAAGAGAGAAAACATTTGGGCCAGAACACCTGGAGCCCCCTTCATGTTCAGCAGAGGTGCCCCAAAACTCCTGGGGCAGAACTGCATACCTCAGCTTCACTAAAGACCATGAAGAACAGAGCTGTCTTCAGCAAAAGACCACACATATGAATATTTAACACGTTCTCATGCAGTCGTATAATAAGTTGAAAGATTTAAGTTCAGAAAACCAAGGTCAGGAAGAGAAAATGGCAAGGAGCTTTATACGCACAGCATAGCTGGTGAAAGATAGTGTGTGATGCAAGCTGACCTTGTGACCAAGGGCCAGGGCCTGGAGTCTGGGGTCTAAGATGCAAGTATTAAAAACCCCTAAGACATAAAAATGCTAATCTGAATGGTAAAAAATTAAAAGGGAGGGCTACAAAATTCATAACCTAAATACAATTTTGAAATGCCTTAGAATTATTAGCCTAAATGCTAAAACCAGCTCTTAGAAATGACTTACATACTAAGTACTATTTATCCAGGCAGGCAATATGCTACAGATACAGCTTGTAGAATGCAGAGTTAACTTTCAAATTAAAAGTCAATATCTCAATCCTTCAGCATTGTGAACAGATTTGGTAAAATCCTTTTTGTCTTTTTATCTCTTTCCTCTTGGAAATTAAGTTGATCATAATCACAGCAAGTAAAATAATAGCTTTCTGCCACAGTAATAGAAATAAGGTCAAATTTCATTCATCTTACTTTTTGTATCATCTCCACAAGGGAGGCATGCGGGCAAATGATTTGAATGAGCCGCTATGGCTTTTATTTATTATTAAAATTTATTGCACTTTTCCCCAAATGCAAATGGGTTTAAATTTGATGCTTCTTATCTGTTACGGCCATTCCAAGTTCTGTTTTGTGAAATTACCCTTTTCTTTCCTTTCTTATCCATAAAGTCCTCGTCTAGACCCTGGCTAGCTAATATATTTAGATTAATGAAATGTCTTTCTGCTTCCAGCCTTTCTGACTTTCAGCTAATCCGGCTCTTATGCATGATACAATCCAGAAGGGATGAATGACCACAAAAGACTCAGTTTTATTTCTCAGTACTTAGCATGACTCGATTCCAAGTACATCCATGCCCTTGCCTTATTTCTGACTGAGATATCCCATTTTTAAAAAATCTCATTCATTCATTCATTCCTCATTCTTTCTTCACGATCCCATTTGATTTGATCTCCATGCATAGAATTGTTCTCCTTAACCTGTCCTATATTTTGTGCCCCCTCACACGTATCACGCACCATCAGATACTTACAGAATAATTCCCTCATTGAGGAGAGTTTAATGAGTTCTTGTGGCATCATTCCCAGTGACTTTGCTGCACTGGCCTCTTCTTGCAGATTCTATCTGTATAGCTTCACACTTCCTGTGGAGCCTCATTTACATATTCTGTTAAATCTACAAGGTCACTCTATTTCCTCTTTGGGTTTCTTAACCCCCCATACTAACTTCTCACTTTACTAGGATCTTTGACCATGTGAATCTAGAAGGTGAACTTCATAGCGCCTACAAACACCATGTGCTCAGCAGTCAGTAAAGTACAGTTGACACATCTCCTCCACTTCAAGAATTATTAGAGGCACTTTCCATGAAGGCCCACGAAGAATGTTTAAAACAGTTTAAAGTGATTCTCCAAAGATCGTGACTAAGTACATAGAATCCCAGTACTGGTATTAGCTTTATAATCTTGAGAAATTTCTTATCTGTAAGATGCCACAAATAAACTTGTATCTTGTGTTGCTTTTTTGAATATTAATTAAAATAATGAACATAAATTGCACAGCTCTGCCTGGCACATTGTGAAATCCCATGGATGGATTTTAAGACTAATTTAGACTGGAATTATTATTTACAGCTTAAAATAAAGGTACAGATAGGTAGCGTGATATCGTGGAATTTGTGAGCTGAAGATGTGGGTCTGACTCTTGTTTTTGGTAATTTCTAGAAGCAGGAGTTTGGGTAAGTCATTTAACCTCAGTTGTAAAAAAAAATAAAAAGGTATTAATGAATTTATCACAGGGTTCTTATGATAATGAAGTGATTTCTTTTTTAAAAAAAAATTTTTTAAATTTTAATTTTATTCATTTAACTGTAATTGATTTAAAATATTGTGTTAGTTTCAGGTGTACAGCTTCAGATTCTTTTCCATTATACATTATGACAAGACAGTGAAGTGATTTCTTGAGTATGGAAATGCTTCAGAAGCTGGTAGGTGTTATGAAAATGTTAGTCATTGAAATATGGAGTCATTACTGATCTTACGAGATAACAGGTATATGCCTTTTATGCATAATTTTTGCTAAATTATATTTTAAGTTTAGTCAGAGACACAGAATTTGCCACTAGTAATAAAAGTAAAAAAAGAAAAACATACTGAAAAGAGGTTAGAAGGCCTCTGAATTTTATAAGAAAGGCTTTTAATATCTTTTCTTTGTTGTTGTTCTTTTGAAATTTCACTGCAGTTAGACTGCATGATACTGGTAACTGTGTTAATTACTACCCTTCAGTGACGTTCTGACTGTTTAACATGCTTTACAATCTTATGAGTCATTATAAAATGCTTTATCATTTATGAACTTGCTATAAAATAGCTTAGATGGTGTTTCTTTTCTATTCTGATAACACCAAAAACATCTATGTAGTGTCTTTGTCATATTTTGTCAAACTTAAAAAAATAATCAAAATTAACCAGATCCTCTTAATATCATTAAACTAATTTTTTTTTTGACATTTGTGAGTGTTTTTGTTTTCGGGTTTTTTGTTTGTTTGTTTTAGTTCTGGCAACAGTTACAAAGTTGCTAAAAGTCATCTAAGTTCATGTTGTTTATGGCTTTATAGGTAAAAAAACAACAATGTAGAAATTATTTACCTGGTAATTTAAATACTGAAAGCATACATCAACTAATTTTTCAGATGGATATTTTATAGTCTTTGATTTAAGAATGTATAACTTTGAAGAGATTGAAAATTGCTTGCTAGAGTGGATGATACGAGTTGTGGGGTGGATTAGTGATGCCACCCTGTTTCTCCAGCACACTCTCCAAGGGCAAGTTGTTTTGGGTCATAATGGGTGATCACAGTGAAATCACCTCTGACTTGCCGTTCATGTACAGTATGTGGCCATTTGTAGCAACTGATACGTATTGGTGATTAATATCTATTTTATTAAGTTTGAAAAGGAATTCTGTCTGTGTGTACTAAACATCTTACTCAACTCATGGGAATTAATATATATATCTAGATATAAAAATGATCATTAATTAAAAAGTGGGAAAAATTCTTCTATGATCTTTGCTAGTACTGGATTTAGGCCCAGAAATGACATCTTCAGGGCTCTTTTTACTCTTCTTTGATAATCACAATAATGATTAGACCATTAATGATAACTGACATTTGCTGAGAACATTTTTAATCAGAACTCTTCTAAGTGATGTCTACCCCACAATCTTAACTTTCACAATTACCCAAATAGGTAGATGCTGATGTTTTTGCTATTCAATGGGTGAGGATATTGAGGCAGAGAGGTTAAATAAGCAATTTATACAGGGTTTGCCCTGAAATCACTTTGAACAAAATATCACCATTGTCAAGGTGTCAAGTATTTTAAATTCTACTATCAGTTTTCTTGTTTACCTTGAGTTACTTTTGCTTTATTGAATATTCTTTTAAATAAAAACAAGTTTGGAAGGGCTGTGGACTGTCACTAATTTAGTGCTCATTAATGAACTGATTATAAGAGATAGTCTCTTGAGAAGCTCAGAACTCTGGGTGCCCAGGAGAGGCAGAGAGAATTTTAAGAGACGAAATGGGTTGGAATGAGCAAATTGGCCCCAGTGCTGTATTCAGTTATTTCATACATGTGTTATATTTATGATCTTTCTAGATTATGTCAAAAAAGAAAAAGGGGAAAATCAAATTAGTACAGATTAAAAAATCACCCACACAGAGAGGTATTGTATGCAAAGCAACGCATGGGCCCAAGGCTGTCTGGATACAACATGCTATCGCAAAGTACAGCCATGTTAGAAAATGTTACATTTTCTTCACTATGGAAGTTATAAACTAGCCTTTAACTTCTAATATTTAGTTAGGATTCTGCTAATAATTTTTTTCTAGACAAACATAATAAGAGGAAAGGGATGCACATATAAGTGCATCCAATTCCAAAAGAATTGAAAAATTGGAATTGTGTGTGCATGTGTTTATGCTTTAGTGGAATATGTACATAGAGAGAAAAATTTTGGTTTTAAATTTGAATCTTTCATTCCAACTTTTGAGCTTGTTTCTCAAAGGACTAGTCACTTTCAAAACTTTAAATTATAAAAGTCAGCTCCTCATGGGTTATTTTGGGGGGTAATAATTCTTGTGGACATATGGAAAATGATTTTCTGAGTCATAGAAGTCCATATCTGATAAAATGGATTTAGCAGAAACTTTCTAAATATTCACCTTTTGGCTAAAGCTAAGCCTGGAGTGTTTAAAGCCCCAAAGGAGAATTTTTTGAGAAAGTTATGAATGAATGGATACCAGTTTATTATGGAAATACAATTGTAACCAAGCACTGTAATGTGTCTAGACATACAGAGCTTGGTTGCCAAAAATGAAGTGTTCTAGCTTAAAAGATATCCTCGTGGAAAGTGCACAAGATGTTACACAGTGAGGATTCCACCAAAGGCCCATATGTGTTCCTGGCATCAGTAGGAACTTATTCCCCCTTCAGGATGGGGTTGGATGGGCAGAAAACTGAAATACTATTCATCGGACGTAAGCATGGGTCTGGGAGAGAAAAATAATGTGCGAAGAAAAATGATTTTAAGAAGTTTAAAGATTGTTGCCATTTTCTATTTTTATTAGTATTTCCTTGAAGGGTATTTGACAAAGCTATTGCTATGTGACGATTTGGGGAGAATTTAGTCAGTGATCAATGTAGCAGTTCATTTTCTTTCCCTGACACTTTTTTTTTTTTTTTGGAAAAATTCTATTGCATTTCTTTAGATTCTTAGAGACTTGAGGGTAAAACCAAAGTGAAATGCTCTTCTAAGGCCACAAACATGGCAAAAGCCATAAAGGAATTCCTTAGATTTAGAATAGAAATTGAGTATTTTAAAGGATATTGTCTCTAATGGAAAAAGAAAACCACAGATTAATGTGCACCTGAAAAAAATTCTCTTGCCAGTAATCAAGTTCTGATTAATTTCAAGAACATCAACAAGGTGTATTTTGGAGGGTTTCATTTGCTGGCAGTCTGTTCTCTGAGGCTGCAGATCTCAAGTGTGTGTGTGTGTGTGTGTGTGTGTGTGTGAAGATATCCAACAATCTAATTCACTTCCAAGCACTTATTTTTACAATTGACTTTATAAGGACTGAAAGAAGAATTATCCTCCAGCATTCTTCGAACCACTTCCAGCCCTGTGTCTCCAGAGTCCAATGGAGCTGTCTTCATCATGTTTACATATAGACTCCTCAAACACTAAAAAGAATGATAATCGCCTAATTATAAATTCAGTGTTAATATAGCCTTAGAGCTGAGAACATTTCACTCCAGTAGTTAATTTAGTCTGTGGTAAATTCTCACTGTTATTTAATGTCATTTATCACCTGCTGTTTTGTCTTACTGAGAACATCCTGCCTGCCCCACACTGTCTACAGTACATGGACCTTCTGTGACTTTAATGGGCTCAGAACAAAGGCTCCAAAGTGCTTCTATCGGGAGGATTTTGGCAACTTGCCTTCGATATATTCAAGCCATTTTGCTGCCTGTCACTCAGTGCTGTACAAATTGAACTCAGAGGAGAGGTAAAAAGGGTCTAGGAGGCATTTTTTTTCTGGGAAGAATATGCTAATAAAGCGTCATCAGCAGGAAGCAGGCTGTGTCTGAAAGAGTTTTGTCAACTCTGAATTAATTTTGTGTGTTAAGAAACACGGGGGTGCTTCTAGAGCCGGTCTGTGGTAATTAATCCTTCCTGTTTCTGGAAGAACAGAACTGTAATATATGCAGCCCAGATTTAACAGATGTGTGCACACAATGTCTGCTTTATGAGAAGTAAAACAAAATGATGGGTACAGAACAAAAAAATATTGATTTAAAAAACTAAAACAGTATGGAAAGCACAAAGCTTGGAATTCCCAGAGTTTATGCAAATACAGTATTCCTTTAAATGTTCACAGACAACGTGGTTTTGAAAACATCTGTCCATGGAGTTGGGTGCTGTGAAGAGACTGAAAAAGACAGATGTTTCTTGTTCCTTAGAAAACTGAGTAAAAAAAGATTGCATGCGAACGTAAGGTATGGGACGGAGTTGGCTATACCTAGGTGTGGTTGGATTTGGACCCTAGTAATCAAATGATGACCTCATTCTGGGATAAAACTCTCATTATCTTCTTCCTTATTTTTTTCCACGATGTGTTATAGAGGAAATAATTCAGATTACCTTATCTATAACTATGAACACAGTGGTTGTGTGGCAATTTGAATATTGTCACGAACAGAAGAGTTTGCCTTTCCAAACTGGGCATGCAAATTGCACTGCCAATGCTGATACTTGATATATTCAAATATAAGATTCACATAAAGATGAATAAGGGCAGGTTGACGTGGTGTTCATTAAAACAAATCTATATTGAAAATAGCATTTTCAGTTCAGGTCTACCAAAGCAAAGCAATCTAACCCATTAGCTCTTTCTGTCTCTTTCTTGTTTCTTTCTTTCTTTTTTTTTTTAATCTCATTAGGCTACCCCTGCCAAATGGCTAGGAGGCAGGAGTTTGACATGGTATTTAAAATGGAATAATGGAGAAAATACCCAGCCAGTAGCAATCATTCTGATAGAGCATGCATTCAACAGATTTTCACATGCCTTTTTCTTCTATCAGGAAGATATCTTAAGTGTACATTTAAAGAGTCAATCAAAATTTTAAGGTCTAATGTGAGGAGCATATAATAAAACCCAGCCCTGTCTGCATTGCCTGTGGCTTGTCATGCAGTGCAGATACTGAAAGCACTTCAACTCACTTTCAGTGAAACGTACTACTTACTTCAGGCAAGCTAGAAGTTCCTTTAGGTTTTGGCAATATTATCCATTTAAAAGTGGTTTTTTTTTTTGTTTTTTTTTTTGCCGTGTGCGGGCCTCTCACTGTTGTGGCCTCTCCCGTTGCAGAGCACAGGCTCCGGACGCGCAGGCTCAGCGGCCACGGCTCACGGGCCCAGCCGCTCCGCGGCATGTGGGATCTTCCCGGACCGGGGCACGAACCCGTGTCCCCTGCATCAGCAGGCGGACTCTCAACCACTGCGCCACCAGGGAAGCCCTGAAAGTGGTTTTAAAAAGTCAGTTTTGGTTAACTCTCTACATCTCACATCAATTTCATGTAGGAGCCTTCTACTCCAAAGAATTGCAGCTTTACCATGGTGGTTTTTTGCCAGATTATTTAGTATGCTATGTGAAAGGTCTTTGATTAGGTGTCTTTACACTATTTAGGGTGCATATCAAAGTCGCTCACTTAATTCTTGTTCAAAGTTGTTGGAGTATTTAGTGAACAAAAGACTAGCAATGACCTGTGATCTTCATGGAAAGAGAAATTCAACGGAACAAACCTGCTCGTTTTCTGTGTGTGTTCTTTCAGGGTCTAGTTGATGAAGGCGTTCATGGAGAACACACATTTTGTACCATGAGTTATCTATCGCTTACCAGAGTCAACTCATGGACCATTTCTTTTTTCAAATTAGATATTAGATCACTCAAATATAATGAAGTTCCATATGCTGTATTTAAAAAAATAGACTTTGATAGCTGCAAAAAATTTACTTTAAAGAATCCAAATTTCTCAATGAAATGTATCCACAAAAGCAACTTTTGTACTTTTCTGTAGTCTAAAATGTTATGTTACTCTTGAAAGCTCTGTTCATGCATTCAATAAGCATATTTTGAAGTTCTACCTTGTGCTTAAAAGCAAGAAGCAGCTTGCTAGGTACAGGTGCTACGAAAATAAATAAAATCAGTGCCTGCCCTTGGTTAAGTCATAGTCTGTCCTGGCTCCTCTGCCTATTTCACGTTTCATTTATAAAATATATTCAGAGGATTTAAGGACCAGAAAAAAATGATTCAGATTTCACCAGCTGAAAGGGCCTGGACTGATGGAAAAGTCTTCCAAATGGAAGGACCAGTATCTGTGAAGGCCTGGAGGATCATGGTTTCTCAAATTAATTTTAAGATGTGCTTTGCCAGGAACTTAGAGTCTACAGATCTTCATCCAAAGCTCACTCCTCACTTAGTACAAAGAACTCCACAAATCAGTGATAAACACCCTGGAGTCTTTGCACAGAACAAGGATGCTAATCACAAGGTCCATTTTGGATCAGCATGGTACCACATGTAACATGGGCCAACGTATCTCAAAAGTTTCCAAGGAACTCGGAAATACAGCCTAATGACAGAGAAGTGTGCAAGTCCAGGGTCATACTGGGAAAAAATTAAAGCCTTCCAAAGATCCCCTCCATGACTTACTTAAAACCTCCTGTGGATTTGGGAGAGGGTGGGCCAGGTTTTCCCTGAGGCATCTTAAACCCTCTATTCACCAATAAGTATTCACCCCTAGGGTTTGGGAACATAGTTGGAGAGTAATGTCATTTTTTCACAGGTTTTGTTGTTGTTTTTTTCAAACCACAGTATTAATGAAATCATCTGAGAGGTGCCAGGGCGTCACCTCTAGAGATTATGATTTTCTGAAACATTTGAGTCTTTGGAAGAGATTATGCTTCAGAAGTGGTTAGTGAAGAACTTAGTGGGTGCTCAGTAAATGTAATTATGATTATTATGATTATTGTGGTTATTAGCATTAACAACTCCTGATGGTAATTTTGACGCAACTTGCATTCGGGAATCACTGTCTTACAATACAAAACATCGAAGCTATCGCCCTGCGATTTCCCTAGAATTCATATGTGAGGATGGGGAAAGGATGACTCCCAGAAGTCATGGCTGAAGACAGCGATTACTGCTGTTTGATTATTAAATATAAAGATGTTACAGCCTCTTCAAGCCATTCCCAAGATTCTAAGGCAAACCCAGTGGAATTACACTTCTCCAAATTTTCCTAACATTTTCAAGTTTCATCATTCTTTAAGGATAATGATTATGTTCATTTTATCCTTGCTTCACCTATGATATGATATTTGGGAGTTGAAGACAGCGTGGAAGGTGAAAAAATCTAGGGCTAAACATTCAGAACTGGGCAGAAGTTTAAAATTTGACACTACACGCACCATATTTTAACCCATACCTACTCGATTTTGATTCTGTTCACACAGCTTCGCAGATTATCCTCGGCTTGTAACATCTCCCTCTCTCAGTGTTGTCTGTGACATTTAAAGCGATATTGCCTGGAACATAAAACTGAAATTGCTCTATGTTTTCCAAATGGCTGGTAAAAATCAGTTTCTAAAGTCCCGCTAATTCTTTCATCATCTTCAGCTAGTGATCCGCAGTGTCATGTGAAACCTCCAAAGTGTTTAAAGATGGAGACAGAAGATGTCCCCTCCAAATTGTTATCAGTAAAAGCAATAACAATACTGTTATTAAATCTCACAGTACATCGGGGAGGAAGAGTAAAAGAGTCAGTAAATCTGTCAAACGTTCATTACTCTGGTCTCCTGCTTAGGAATGTTCTCAGGTCCCCATGTGGCACTGCTGGAATATCCCCGGGCGACTGCATAAAATAACAGTGGTAATGAGGTGTTTAGAAACGTGCTTATCTCTTTTCACCCATAATACTGGAGCTGGGATAACATGGACTGCATGAAAAAGGAATCTTTAGGAGGTTAACGTTCCCCAGGTACAAAGTTAGTGAGGGCTCTGGAAGGGTTTGTTTGGAGAATTAGACAAAACGTGATCCCATGTAGAAATGAACTTGCCGTTCTACTAATCTGCCTTCCCAATCCCAAAACATCAACTCCAGCCCACTCTGCTCAGGATAAATCAATTTGTCAGGGCAGTTGGGTACCTATGTGGTGGGATGTTCTTGGGAATTAAGGTTTATAACTGCAGCTGTTTTTGTATCTTGGCTTTTAACCTTATGCTGGTGGGCGTAGCCATCCTTAAAACATCTGGGTGCCTAGCTGAAACAATAGCATAGCTTCTGCAGTAATCTTGTGTAATTTCTGGTGAATAGTAGGGTACATTTAAACAGTTCTAATGGAGTGAACAATACTGTTTTAAAGGGCTTTGATCATTACTTATCTTTCAGCTGATTATAGGAATCTTGTTGGAAGCGTTCAAAGGATTTTTAATTTTGAATCTCTTTATGTCTTCAACCTAGTGATGACACTAATTTCCCCTATTGCCTGTGAAAGGAAGCCTCAGATTTGTCCTCAGACGTTTTTTGTTCCCTGTGTCATGTCTTTTGTGTATGCAGATGGGGTTGATTAATTCCAAGGCCTTTGCCACATTAAAAATAATTTAAATAACCAGACATGGTAAAGACAACTGAAGTGTTTCTGTTTAAGGAGAAAACTACTGACAATACAAATATATATGCAATTTTTATTTCTTCTAAACAAAAGTGATGCTACTGTTTGCTGTGCGTGTACAAATGGTATCTCTGTATTATAGAGATTGTAGGATTTTCTGACTTAACGGCCTTTTTCTTTTTCTTTTCTTTGATATTCACTAAAAAGAGAAAAAGAAATGTTCATTTAACAGATTTGAAGTAGAAAGTGCTATTAAAGAAGAGACCGTGCACCCACATCCCAGCATCAATAGAATAATTGTTTCTTCCGAGACCACATCTCAGAAGAAAATGTAGCATTTGTGTCCTGTAATTGTTGCAAAATAAAAGCAGCTAATTAAAGGTCTTACATAAGTTGGTTTCCTTTAACCATGAAAACATGCCTCCTATAAAATTTAAGCAGGTGTCTACAATTTTTTGACATTGTGTGTTTTCTGAGGTATTTGTTTAATGACAATTGTGTGACCACGTGGCACACTTTAACAGAGCACTTGATTACCTGCACATAGCAGCATTTGTCGCTTTTTCTACCTCTGAGTGTCTAAACTTACACCCTTCACCTGCAAGGCAGCCCTGCTCCCTTGATAGAGGAACCCCTGTTTTCTGTTCTCACCTGGAAATCAGCTTCCTGGGTCTGTTCGCCACTGTGACCTTTCATGTTGGGGCCAAGTTTCATCTGATCTCGGTTGGGGAGGAGGGAATAGGCACTTGACCTAAACCCTGCCAGTCAGAAGCTTGGTACTAGGATTCTGAGTCTTGAGCTACAACAACGAAGATTAAGGGACACAGTAGAATTCAGAGACACTGCCCTGATAGAAGCTGCCAGCCAAGGGCCAGCCTGAGCCCTCACCTGGGCTTCCTCCCATCTGGCCCCAAATCACACCAATTCTTTGATTACCCTACGTCTTTCCAGTAGATCGATTTATTTTGTTGAGATAGCAAGAGTCAACTTTTGGTGTTTACGATGTCAAAAATGACAACTCTACAACTGCTCTTCTTTGGTAAGAATAGGCAACTGGGCTATTTTCATAGGATTTCTATCAGATAGTTGTTTTATAATTGCATGTCTGAAAGTATGACTTGTGATACAAATTAGTAAAGTGGAGCATAATGAAAATACAGAAAATTTGTTAAAAAAACGCCCTCCAAATGTTCTATTAACTCCAGGCCAATTTGGACAACAGCATTGTCATCGATCTTATGGGTGTAATATGGCAATTAGAGAGAAGCTGAGACGGAGCCAGACTGGAGAGCTGATTTCAGGTCTAAGAGGTGGAAATGAACGGAGGCTTGATATGGGTTTTTGCTTCTAGAAGTGTGGTCTGTGGACCAACATCATCAGATCTCTGGCCTTCTTAGAGATTCAGACTCTTGGGTGCTACTCCAGATGTACAGAATCCATAGCTCCGGTTAACAAGATGCATGATTATGTGTGTCCATTAAAGTTTGAAATGATGATGTGATGTGGATCTAGTAGTAACATGAGATGTGGTCTATATCACCTGATAATGCCCAGCTGAAGCTGTAGCCCCCAAACCAGCATGAAATTGTGTATTCGAATCTTAACTCTAAAGTTAAACATTGAATCTATAGTTTATAGGGTTTTCTCTTTTTTTTCCTGCTGCGTATAAGTGTTTCAAATTCTTTAATATCCAAATTCTATATCATTGGCTAATTAAGAGTTATAAACCCAGAAAGAATAAGAAAAAGGTATTATGTGGCTTCAGATGAAGACGTTGAGGCACTTCCTTCACATCTGATCAGATATTTCTTTCAAAGGATCGGCCTTATTCTCTCTGCACTGGCTAGAGCCTCAAGCAGAAAGACTTTTAGAGGAAATATGGAGGATGACTCAAGAATAATTTCCACCATTTGTGGTGCTCTCAGAGGTCAGATATCTATTGATCAAGACTGACCCCAGGAAATTGGTGGCTATTTTTACCTTATAGCAAAGACAAAAAAAAAAAAAAAAATCACTTTAAAGTTTCCAAAATACAAATCATATTCTTCTTTTCAGGGTGCTTGGATAGGCTGGGGAAAAAGTAATTTGAAGAGTTTGTTGGGATCCGTGTTGAATAATATATAATGCTCTCCTGGGTTTACATTAAAATAACAATGTCATTATCTAAGAAACTAAATACGCAGCACTGAACATTTAAGAAATCGTATGCTAGAGATTTCAGAATCTCCCTTTACAAAGGCAAAAGTTCTGCTTTAAGATGGGTCTCTTTTCCAATTCTCTGTTCCTAGACAATATTGACTCTGACTTTGAAAGGAGTGATACACGTTTATTACAGCTCCATTTTTCAATTACTTATATTTTTCCAGCAGATCATATTTTAGAAAACACATTCTCACATAATAACGTCTTCTTTGGTTCTAGTACAGCCCCAGGAATTGGACCAGCCAGGCATGATTCAATTCTATTTTCCATCACAGAGAAATAGGTAGGGTAGCTATTTTCACTTTAGATTGGTTGTGAACTGACTTGGGTTTGAATATTGGCTCTGGAATTTACCGCTCATTAAGAACTGGTGCAAATAACTTGTCCATTGAACCATATCTCCCAAGCGCTACCATGTGGTTGGCACCTTCCTGAGCACCGAGCCACCTCAGATATGGTCCTTGAGCTCCTGGTACCTAGATATGCAAGTATATGGAAATCAGTTTGCCTTTTAAAGCAGAGTCCACCAGCCTAAAAAGGGGTGTGTTTTCTCTTACATCACGCCACCTGTAACACCTTGAATATTGTTAATATAGAGCACTTTTAAAAGTATTTTTTTTTCTGAATGTTAACTAGACTTACTGTGGTGATCATTTTGCAATAGATACAAGTACTGAATCATTATGCTGGACACCTGAAACTAGTATCATGTTATTTCTCAATTACATCTCAATAAAAGTATTTTTTCAGACGTTTCTATTTTATTTTAATTTAATTGGATTTTTAAAATATTTCTACTTCAGATCAAGTTATTTTTAATGGAAATAACAATGCTGCAAACAGCTTGTCTACACTTAGTGTTCTGTGGTGCCCACGGCCTGTCAGGAGAGCAGTATTGAATGTTGCTCGCCTGTGTTTTGCAGCGATGCTACCAGGAGCTTTTCCTAGGATATAGAGAAAATGCTTTAAGCCTTTTATATTGGTGCCTGCTCTTGCTACCTTCTTTATTCTCGTGGGTTCCTGAGCTTTGCTCTCTGCTGTGCTTACGTGCATAGCCCTCATCCCTGCTCGATGGTGGCTTCTGGATTGAACTCTACCTACGTCTCTCCCTTTCGCCAGATTCACAGTGCTACATGACGGTTGCTTCTCACAACAGTTCTTAAAGCACCACACACTTCTCCACTGCATCACTTAGCAGTAGTAACTTCAGACTTACTAGGTGAGGTAGACAATACCAGCCTTCCCTCTCAGAGCTTATTCTTCATGAGAACAACAACAACGAAAAATAGCTTTAACTCAACCTTGACTCCATGGACCCAGGGCATACAAAGCGGTACATATTTGTTGATGGGATTTAAGAGTGATTCATGACACATTCATGACTTTCTCTCCATCCCATTTGGACAGAACGTTGTAAGATTTATGTGTTGGTTCAATTGTGAACATGTGACAGTGCACATTATTTTAGAGATGCATTAAGAAACATTCAACTGACACTCCATAGGCCAATAGTTTTGTTAGAGGGTTAAACTTTTACTTGGTTATCTGCTTTGAGACTAGAAGTGTACAAAAGAGAGATTCACTAGCTGTGTAAATATTCTTAATTATATAGTATATAGGAGAACATTGACCAAAGTTTAGTTTTTTGAATAGCATTTAAGCACATATATTAGAATGACTATAGTTTAATAAGGGTTGGCAAATGTATTATGTAAAGGGCCAAATAGTAAAGACTTTAGGCTCTGTGGGCCATGCTGTCCCTGTGGCAATTACTCAACTTGTCTGGTATTCAAAAGAAGCCACAAATAATACATAAACAAGTGGGCATAGCTGTGTTGCAATGAAACATTAATTACAAATGAACTCCAGGATCACTTATGTTTTTTATAACCCTCTGGGATCAGGGGACACATGAAGAATTGCCTCAATGGTGATTTCACGGAGCTACTCATTTCCTATTAGCTGTTATTGGTTGTCTACTAGAAACTCAGTTGTGAGCCTTATATAATCTTTGATTTTATAGTGATTCTTGACCATTTTTGTTCCTCCAGAGCATAAACACGTGTACTTCTGTTACATCAGTGTCGTCTCTCAGCGGTGAGGCACCAAGAATATCAGATAATTAAACTAAAACAATCTTAACAAAATGGTTACTTGTTGATTTTTAATAATCCCAGAGCCCACACGTTTTTATTCCTCTTGCACTTATTTTTCATTGCATTTATATTTATCTGACAGTTAAAAATAGCTTGGACACTTTTTTCAATATTTTTCATTCAATTAACATTTAATAGAAAAGAGATATCTCAATGCTATTTGCTTAGGACCAACCCATGCTACACATTTTTTTATTGTTTATTTTTGTTAGACCAGGGGGCAGACATGGACATTTGAATGCGCATTGGTTCAGGGTCTGGAATTGCCTTGGTTTTCTTGATAATTTCTTTCTTCCCTTAAAGGCTCTGGGACACCTGGCAGGCTCTGCTCCACTGGGCTCTGTCCATCTCTTTGGATCAGTGCACTAGCCTGGTCGTCCTCTTCTCGTGGTGACGAGTGGAAGCACAAAAGAGCATAACACCCATTATAGATGAACGTATGCCACTCCTCTGTCAACAGAAAGAACAGTTATAAAAGAAATGAGAAAGGAAAACCAGAATGGGACCAATACTTCAAGAGTCCTCAGAGTAGTTTTAAGAATAGCAGATATGATAGGTACAAACTTGGGATGATCTCTTAACTACACCATGCTTCTGTACCCCTAGAAAGCCTTTGCATACCCCCCTGGGCTTCTCAAAACTGATCTAAGCAGTTAGATATTACAAATGTTACCTTAATAATTAATAATAACCTAAAACCTTAAAATATTTTGTGGCAGTGATGATATAGACAGCAGGGTCCTAGTGCCTTGGAAGAAATGCATTAATTTCTTTCTATAGATTGATAGGTTCATTTTACAGATTAGAGTTCCTCTGCTTGCTTCTAGTGAAATATGCCAGAAGCACGTTTATTCGCTGAAAACTAGAGAGAAAAATTATCTGAAGCAACGTATCAGATGCATTTTCATGAATTGTTAGAACTACTCTATCAATATACCATGCTCATTAAAATTTTGAATAGAACAGAAAGTTATGTATTTTCTAATAAGACAACTTATGGAATATACCTTGTAAAGTAATATAATATTAATCACCACTTATCAAGTTAATCTACTTTTGTTTACAGACTTGGTGGCCATCTTGCATAATTTTAAATAGGGGATTTTGTCAATCAATATAAACTGTGTTAATATTTCAAGAAGTTACAAAGTACGCTCTTGGATGAGCACGACCAAACGATCAAACAGAAATATTAAACAGTAAGAGACCTAGAAATACTAAACTATGGCTCATAATATTTTCAGATACTCATGTTAGGAAGGACAATTTATCTTCGGACTTAATCATTTTATTATTTAATATATAAATTATTAATACTAATATAATTGACATATATATACCTATATGTAATATCTTCCTTTTGTTATTTATTACTTATTTATTTTGGCCTTTGCCGCGTGACATGTGGGATCTTAGTTCCCCTACCAGGGACTGAACCCCTGCCCCCTGCAGTGGAAGCGTGGAGTCTTAACCACTGGACTACCAGGGAAGTCCCTTGTCTTGATTTTTTAAATGATATTTGAAAATTCTATTTTTTTAGGCATAGACTGAATATCTTCTTATAATTGAAATATTTGGATCTTGTTCTTAAATATGTAGATTTTCATAATATTATTATGCGGACAAGGCTGGTACAGAAATCAAGATTCCAAAAGGTTTTAGTTTTGGGGTAATATAACTACTACTTGATTAGTAATTCATTCTCTTTTGCATTCATTGTTATTCTTTTTTATGTTCTTGAGAGCTCTCATTGGTTTTTCCTCTTATTTGGGGGGTATTCCTTCTTAAATTTGATTGTGTATGTAGTTGTGTTAAAATATAGGTAAAAAGTTATAAGTGGCATATATAAAATAAAATTTTGTAGGAAAATCAATGTTTTTTTAATTTTTGAAATTCACTTGAAATGCTCTAACATAAATGTCTTTTATTTGTTTTAAAGTATTTATTGACTCTGAGAAAAAGAATTCTTGCGGCAAAAATTATTTGCCATATACTGTATCTTAAATAGAAAAGGTGCTAATCAGAATTCTAAAATATACATTGTTCTTTCTTATGACAACCAGTTGCTGTATCTTTTCTAGTAAAATCATTCCACTTACTAATATATCTGGAATATTTAATTCTAGATCAGAACCTTGTTCCTAGCCTAGATTTTTATTTACAACTGACTGGAGATTTGTGTGGGAAGTCTCAGAGAAATCTCCAATCTTAATAGAACGAAAACAAAGCCCTTCACTTTCTACTCCCGCACACATTTTTCCCTCTTCTAGGACTCCCTGACCCTCTATACTTGGCACCTGTATTTGTGTGTGTGTGTGTGTGTGTGTGTGTGTGTGTGTGTGTTTTGTTTGTTTTTGTCAGAAAGCTAGGAGTCATTCTTGGCCTCCTTTCTTCCTCACACCCACTCTTATAATGTCCTCCTACTGTTCTCCTGACCCTATTCAACCCAGGCTCCAGTAACAACCTGATTAATCTACAATAAGAACAATATACATTTGGTCACATTCCTTGTTCATGTCAAACGCTTCAATGACATCCGTGATACTTAGGATCAAACCTAAATACCTTACCATTCTGATAGATACTCTAAAATCTTCCTCCATCTAACTCTACGGCTGTGTGTCTCACACATTTTCCCACTCAGGCCAGATGCTAAACCCATGCTGCGCTTGCCTCAGTTCTTCGGGTACTGAGCCCTTTTCAGAATTATCTTCTTCATAAACACCTGGAGCGGTTGGTTTTCCCACCTCCTTGACTGGCTAACTTCTCTTTGTTCTTGAAATTAAAGGTTAAATTTCACATCCTGGAAAGGCTTCCTTTAGACCCTTTATTTTTTCCTTCACTGCACGTCTTACAAGCTCTATGTTCACTCTTGCACAACGCGTTGGCTTTCTCCTCCGTTAGACTGTATGATCAATGAGGACAAGAGACCCAGTCTTGGCTGACCATCGTAGCCCTAGTACCTAAGAGCATCAGATATGCATTTTAATAAAATCATTGTTAGTGAACTTGTGAATTGGCTTTACTCAAAGGGCTACATCTTTGGTTGGCTTTTGGGTAACTATCCAGGGTTTTGCTGGATAGTTATTTTTCAGTTAGCTCCTAGAATTTGGATCACACTACACTGGTACACATGGTCCACACAGCTGGAACTGAGAATTATCTTTGGTTACATACTCTTGCGTTTGGACTCATCCACATACGTGCTGAGCACTCTGGACTCTTATTCTTCCTGATTCAAGACAAGTAAAAAATAATCCTTTGACATCATTTCAGATTCCCAATATATTGATAGATAAGGACATTGTAATATTGTGGAGCAGTGACAGACCAAAGGCAGGACCGTGGAAGCAGCACTTCCTGGGGACTGTGAAGAGCTGAGACACTGTCATTGTCTGTAGAGAGTTAGGAAGCAATAATAATACCAACCGAAAGTCAGTCTGCTTTTTGTTAACACCCTCGTCAGGCAATTCTAAACGGTGTCAGTGATTTAAAAAAATCAAATAGCATCTGTTGGTCTAAGTTCTAAACAATGCCATGACTAGGGTTGAGTTTTTCTTCTGAACATGTATCCTTTAAATTAGCAGAATTATTAGCTATCCTTTAATAAACACAGTTGTCTACTTGAAAATCACATTAAACGATTCACCATCCCCTGGTCAATTCCTGCCACCCCAGGACTCAGCTCCGTGCTTGTGTTTCAAGAGTTCAGTTTGAAATGGTTTGAAATCCTCTGGGCCCAAGTTGGGCACAGCTCCTGTCCCCAAACAGTACTGCCTGTTTCTACGTTTAAGCAATAGATTTGAAATAAATGATGTTATCAAAGTGACTATAAAGACCGAAAAGCAGGACTTGGGCTGCTTCATTTCGTTTCTGTCACCGCTCAAGAGTTTTTATCTCTGCTTACAAAAAAACGGTGAAACAGCTGTTCATAGCACGGTGTGTATTTTTGTTTGGGAAGTTCAACTTTTAGTGCATGCATGAAAAGTTTTCATGGAATTATCTTGAAAATTTAAATGTATCTTTCCTATTTATTGTGATACTAAAGAAGCAATTAAGAAAATGAAAGGCTTCATCAGTAGTGTTATTTAGTAGCTGCCTAAATTGTACCTTTTGCAAACATCTTAGTTTTATTAAAATCCATTTATTAGCTACTGGATAATTATTTGCCCAACATTATTATATCATTATTATATCCAAAGGATCCAACCTTAAATCTGTTGGGGAGATATAGAAACTATTACAGAAATAGTTGTGCCTCTTTCCCTTTTTTGGTACTATGATTAAATAAATACATTTATTACGTTTACAGGCATAATTATAACAGCTATATGAAAAACTATAAGAGACAAAAATCACTCTCTGCATTTCCTTTCTGGCCATTATATCAAATATCAATAATTTCTTGATTATAATTAAAAATAATTCATAATAATCCATGTGATATCAAGGAGGAGATATTAGGAAGTGCCCTGCTCTGGTGTCACATACACTAGGGATGTCACCAGTGTGAGTTTTTTAAGTGTGTACTCAGTGTGGCAGACCCAGTATTGTGTGTTCACATCCAGGTTCCTCCTTTGTGTACAGGAACACTGCGCTTCTCAGTCCCTGGACATCTCTGGAGGCTGTGTCGTTGTCACAGTCATAGAACGTGTGTAGAAGTCATGTGTGTCACCACAAGTCCTGTCGCTTCCACAATCTTTCTTTGTTTGTAGATGGACAATGCAGAGGGTCCACTGGGGAATGTCACAGAGTGGAGCCGGTAAAGATTCTGCGTGGCTGGTCTCCCAAGATAGCCTTGCAGCCTAAGCAAGAAGTGAATCTTTGTTGCGTGAAGCCAAAGGGAGTTCAGGTTGGTGTTACTGCAGTTCAACCTGCCTAACCTGATGAGTACCACTAACCTCCAAATAAACGTAAAGCTTGGGCGTTGTAGGAAGGATGCAGGGAGTGGGTGTGGATGGAGGCGAAGCTTTGTGACAAAGCGGGGTTTGCCATGGCGTTTGAGGTGGAGCTGCAGTGAAACAGCTCTTGGACACTCTCAATACCTGCTCCACATTTTCATATCTTTAAGCACGGCCCAGAGTTTTCCTGAAGCCAGGTATGCCTTTTCCTACATTTAAATATCCAAGCCCAGAAATAAAATGTCTCCTTCTCAAGAAGCCTTTCCCTGAACTCCCAGCAGTACTCTTTGTGAAATTTCAGGCTAGCTTCATGTATCACCTTCATGATGATAAAACTTATTTCATGCGTTTTTAATCGTTAGTGGTTTACATTATTGTCTCATTGTCTAGCTTGTGAGTTCCTCAAGGTTAAAGATCATATCCTTTGTCTCCTTCTATGTCATGGGGCACTTAAGAAAACATTGGTACGTGGTCATCTCATCATTTATTTACAAACACAAATGTGTACTACCTATGAGCCATGCACCATAATGGGCTTGAGGATAAATACATGTGTGTCTGATTGAATTGAAATTTGTTAGTGAGATACAGAAAGGCATCATAGGCTGATGAAAGCCTTCTGAGTTAGGACTGGGATTGTGTGTATACCTAGAGGTTCAAGCACATTTGGGATTGTAGTGAGAGGTGAGCATAGAGAGGGCGGAGCAGTTTGGAAGAGAGTTTTGAATGCCGAATGGAATAGACTTTTCTTAGTAAGCAGAGACAACTAAGTTCAGTAGTGTAGCATTTGGCCATCAGAGAACCCACAGAAATAAAACACGTAAAACAACTTTTGACCTGACATTATTACAGAATATATGAGAAATGTATGGTGTCTCGTCTCAAATTGTTAATCTATGTCAGGGCAATAAGTACAGTTCAACAAGCCTAGAGTCAGCTGCTACTTTGCTAGGTTTTTCTTTTCTTTTAAGACTTCCTAGGTTTCCAGATTAGGCAGAATGGTATCTGCAGAGGTTAAAGAATATTAAAATTAAAAGCACATTATCTTTCAATGCACTAGGGTGAGGTGTCCCCTATAGGTGGACCACAGGGAAATCCCTGGCTTGATACCTGATTGCCTTGCGTTGCTGGGGATTCCACTTAACACCCTGCCATGACCCTCTGCAGGTATGCATGGCTGCCTTGGTCTGGGTGTGTTTCACATTGAATGGCAGTGGCAGTCCAAGAGGCTCTGTAAGGGAACATAATACCTGCATCGTAGAGAGCTATATGATTTACACTGACTGGCTTCAGATTCAAACCTTAGCTGTTGTTTTTACAACAGACAACTGTGATTTTAACTTTACATGCCAATATCATGAGCATTGTGAAACAATGGTCCAAAGCAAACATTTTGAAGGAAAGCATTCCTTATGGTAACGTGAGTAGTTTCAATGTTTAAAGTATATTGAATATAATTTTTATGCAAACATGTAAGAGATTTTTCATCTAGAGCAGGTATCTACAAAATATAAACTTTAAGAGGATCATGTAATACTGTAGTATTGTCTACATTAATAGATTATTCTTCGAGCGCCATTTAGCCTAATTGCCCCTACAAGCTTGGGGAAGTCAAAGACTCTTCCCACCAGCCATGTCAGGACCCGGTTCAGAATGCACTTCAGGGGTACACTATGTTATGTTGATCAAATAAAGCTGTGGACACTTGGAGACTTTTCCACATAGGCAGTTGCTTTGTGTTGAGGGGCATGTGATATAGGTGCTGAGTTGATACTGCTCTATGACTTATGTCATTAACCCAGATTCTTCCCATTGAGTAGATAAGCCTAAAGCTACCTACTTTTCTTTTAGGGGAAGAAAAAAAACCCAAAACACATTTGATTTTACCCAACTATGTTTTTTTTTGGGGGGGGGGGATTGTTACTGTGAGACGGGGGTGGGATGATGGAGCATGGTTTTACGTGGGTCCAGCATCCTCCAGGGAAAAATTTTATCAGATGGTCCCTTTTGCTAAGTGGTGGTAGCTTATTTTTACTGTGGTCGAATCATGTAGTCATACATAAGCAGGAACTGGGTAACATCACAAGTTGGCTATGGGCACCTCAGTTTTACAACCAGGAATGCTTCACCGACCAACGCAGTTCTGCCTTCTTGGTGAAGAAAAAACATGAATGTCATAAGACCATGACACCGGAATTCCTTAGCTCCAATCTCAGTCCCACTGTGATCCCAGCTACTCTGTTCTCTCCTTCCAATCTGGACCCTAGTTCTGCCTTTCACGTTAGCTCACTCGTATTTCTATTTCTCCTCTCTGAGGAGCTGGCCCCTTGCCATACCTCTCCATATTTGTTCCCAGTTTGGTTTTAGTATTCTACTCTTGGCTACCCACCTTCATTCCTAACCAGTCACATTTGATCTGTTTTTCTTGGCACCAGCTTCAGTGAGAGAGGAAAAAAAAAAAAGAGAGAGGCATTTCCCCATTAAGAAAAAGAGATTTACAAAGGATTGCTTAGCAGTTTGTGTGAGGCAGTATATGTTATCATCTACAGTATAGTTATGATGAGGGTTGAGAGTAAACATTTCAAAAATGTTGCCCGTGGTGTCGAATATTTCTGTCTTTGGGGGAACTAAAGACTGAATTTCGGATTTTCCCATTCCAGAGCCTCGCCCATTAATCAGCAATGCACCTAATCATATATAGTTAATTCCTTCTTTTTAGAAACATTCTTGAGCACCTGTTATATGCAAGGTCTTGGGGATGAAAATCCAAGCATAATGATCTCACTCTTGGATTGGATTTCTTACTCTGCTTCGTGAAAGATCTTAAAATGTAAGGAAAAGACAATGTTTATTCTGGAATCTTGAGGCATTATTCATGAGCTCTTCAGGAACAAAGAACCAAGTCACTAGGGACTCTGTCATGGTCCAGAGAGTCACAGGTGCCCAGGATGAACAAGAAAGGACAGACCCTGCAGTGTGGGGAGATTTGCAGGGACCCCAGCACATGGCAGTGGACTAGCTGAATGCAGCGCACACTGACCACTCATAGAGGAATCTCAAAATGCCTTCTGGGAAAATGAAATATCTGAGCATCCTTACACGTGGGATTCGCGCCAAGGCAACCGGTTGCCCATCGGGAAACTTTGATTTAGAGCCGGACAGCACAGTGAGTTAATCTACGTTATTGGTGCTAAAGATAGCATGAATGTGTATGGACCACAAAGAAAGCCCAAGAATGAAGTTACATAAAGTGCCGATCATAAACTATATGGAAACACAGGAGCGGAACTATAGTTATATCACTTGTGTTTCCCAAACCAAGCCAGCCTAGGGGGCAAACATGGTACAAATAGTATTTTGCGGGAGGTTCTTCTTTATGCTGCTGGCATTCTGGGTTCCTGCAAGATCCTTTCAAGTAATTTTGGAACTTCCTCCTTGGAATAGGTGTCTTCGAAAGGTCTCTGGTGCTCCTCAAGCTAGTTCTCCCGTTTTCTGTTTCGCATCTGCTATTTTTCCTCACTCCCTTTGAATTGCTGTCATAATGACTGCTCTTGATTCAGATGTTTGAATTGGAAGCTATGCCACCAATATCTACCAATTATGCCTTTGTCATTGTACTGTCCCGCAAACGAGGAACCATCGCCAATGCCTGGTCTAATTATGCCTGCTGCCATCCGTATGAGAGGTGCCCACGCCAGCTGATGGCTGTTTTGAGGCTTCTCGTGTTTGGTGTGTGGATCTGAAATCTCTTCTGTTGATGCCAAAACGGTTGCTGCCAGAAGCACAGGCATTGTCTCCTATGTTACAAAATCTGGCAGCAATAAAATCAGGGCTTTCCACGTCCCAGAGACGTTTTTGTAAATCTCCTCTCTTACTTCTCACTCTCTTTCTTTACACCTCTGTAGTAGGCTGAATAATGTTCCCCAAAGATATCAGGTCCTAACCCCTTGGACCTGTCAGTGTTGGGTTATTTGGAAAAGGGGTCTTTGCTGATGTGATTAAGGAACTTGAGATGTAGAGATGATCCTGGATTATCCAGGTAGGTCCTTAATGCTACCACGTAAGAGAGAGGCAGAAGGAGACAGTGCTGTGAACATGGAAGCAGAGGTTGCCCACAGCTGCCAGAAGCTAGAAGCAGCAAGGAAGAGAGTCTCCCTAGAGCCTCTGGAAGGCGTATAACCTTGTGACACTGTGACCTCAGCTCCAAAATACTGATTTTGGACTCCTGGCCTCCAGTCAGTGATATGATAGAATACATTTCTGTCTTCTAAGCCATCAAGTTTGTGATAATTGTTACAGCAGCCTCAGGAAACTAACACAACCACCATCTACTGTGACACATGCATGGGTTCATGGGGGTAGATTAGGGAGAATGCATATTTGGTTGAAGCTGGGATATTTGATAAACTCAGGTACCAGGCTATAAAGGAGAAAACACCTTTCTTGTTTCTATTGTGAACAGAAAGTTATTCTAGCATTAAATTTGAGCCTAATGATTGCAAGAAGATGCAAACTCAGAAAATTTTCAGGGTATCACCACATATAAATGATAGGCATCAAATTTAAATGCAAACACTCTTACTTTTCACTGCCTCTCGAAAATTATCTCTGGCAATTCACATGTAAACGATGAGAAAAGTACATAAGCATTGTACACGCAGAAATGTTTGAAAATCACCCAGGAAAGTTATGATTGTCCCTGTTGACCTGGTAATGTTTATTCTGAAACTTAAAAATGATCTGGTTTTGGGAGAAAAATGCTTCTAAGCAACAAACTGGGACAACCGTCTCAATTCCACATGAGCTGGGTGTCATTGTCATCAATCACGAGGCTCATTGCCAGCAGAGCGCTGACCACCACAGGAGGTGCATGGAGGACAAGGCCTGTCTCTTCAAGGACTTTGTCTGAATGAATATTATATAGAAATATAGAAAAATATTTTGAAAGGGAAGGAAAACTTTTAAAAGACGAGCGTGAAAAAAAATGAGATCAGAGTTACTCTTCTGCAGAAATAATTGGTCCTCTGCAGGAGAAAGACGTGCACAGGCTTAGACACGAAGAAATTTGCAAATGTACGTGGCTTGGCTGTGGGCTTATCCTCACTGGGCTTCTGCTCTTAAGGAATGCCTCTATAGGAGTAGTTTGGGCAAATTTCCCTGGGAATGAGTGGTGGCCAGGAGACATCGCTACTTTGAGAATAGCTTCTAGAGTGTCTGGGGAGCAAATGGAAGCTGTCTGGGTGTGGTACCAAACTCCAGATAAAGGCATGGCTTACCTGCATCTAGACTGCTGACCCCGTCACCCAGTACAGAGGCTGAGCTCTGAACAAGACGGTTCTCACAGCTCGGGGTCACGGAGGTGGGCAGAAACGGACCAAAACTGATAGCCTCTAAGTGTGCAGGGACGGGAGAGATGAGGAAGAGAGATGTCTGCTCTGAGGATTTTGTTTCAACGCTAATGCTACCCTATATAGAAGTCAGATCCATCAACCAGTGCAGGAGAAAATCTTTGAGATTTGTCCACGAACATAAAAATAACGAGAACCGTGGATGCCGTGAATCAGAGAAAGAGAAAATGACTGGGGGAAAAACCCTTTGCAACAGCATATTTTATGCCAAGTCCACAGAACAACCAGGGAGGTGCTCAGGAGAGAAGGATGCATCCTGAGAAGATATCATTCATTCTGCACTGCCGGGGGCACTAGAAAAGTATCATGGAGAGACCATGGGGAATCACGAGACTTTAATTACCAGTATTTGTCTCTTTTACATGTATTCTACATGCCATATTTTAGATGCAGAATTGGGTAATAGAGTTGATCAGCCTTTAACAGGATGCTCTTCTGATAGATGCTGGCAGATGGGAAATGGACCCTATAGGATATTCAAAGGAGAAATTTAGTGGCGTTTCCACACTGGTCCTTGAGTTGAGGAAAGTCACAGATCACAGCGGTGTCTGGGTTCCTTGAGCCCAGGCCACCCCTGACAGAAAGGAGACTTAGCCAGATTGGTAAGGGCCCCAGGGAAATGGGTAAAAGTACCCAGATAAGAAGTGAAATACCTGACTTTCTGTGATCAGTCAATTTCATGCTGACTGCGGTCAAGGGAAGTGTCCCTGGGGAGTTCATGGAGAAACTTGCAATTTCCCCCTCTGGTCTCCAGGGAACCCATTACTTTTCAGCCTTTGGAATGTAATTCATTTAAGAATATGAGCAACTTTGGCACCAAACGGTGGTTCTGAGAAACTCAAAGGTGGTGAATGTCTCGTTTAATTTCCTACTATGCACATGAAAAGCCGATCTTTGTCAAGACACCTAGCATCAAAAACTCGAACATCTTGTGATGAAAAGCAAGTAACGCTTCTCTTAAAAATTTTCATTAAGTCCATGCAACCTATGTCAATGCTGGAAGGGGAGCTGGGGAGCCTCAGAGGGCTCACAGCATGGTGGGGCTCCAAGTCATTTATCGCTGCATCGAGCTACATGCAGGAGAAAGGTTTGGCATCTTCTCTACTTAAAAGACGCTAAGTGACCCCCAAACACTATTCATTCAATATGTACAGAATTCTCATTAATCATGAAATGTATGGACAGAATCTATGTGAGTCTGGATACCTGAGAGATGTTATTCAAGCAGAAGTTCCAACATGGTCAGCCAGAGAGTAGATTTTAAAAACAAAACTAATCCTTCATTGCCTACATTTACTTCCCGCTTAATGAGTCAGAGTAGAAGGAAAAAGCCAACGGCCATTTTCACTTTTGAGAATGACTGGGAGTGAGCTTCCTAGAGCACAGATGACATAGTTCATGTCTGAAATGCAGCTTTACTCTGGGAAGATCACTAGGTATAAATGTTCTCGTAAGTGAGCCTTACCTAAGAAGTTTGGAGGTGTCTTAGCTTATGGCTTGATCATTCACTGTTATGTTAAATATTTACTGAGCTTTTACTCTATTCCATGTGCTAAACAGATGCTATATTTGGCACAGGGGATATTCCGGTGAGTAAGAAAGGCCTGCCTTCCAGGGAGTCACTCTCTAACTTAGAGAAGAGACAAGGGTGACATGAAATTAGTTAGTGTTCCACATGGTAGGTACTATCGATGCAGGTAGAAATGATTAAGAAAGCACAGCTCTGTGACTGAGTGTGCAGGGGAGAACACAGCTTCAGAGAGGAAGAAAACTTTCTGACAAAAAGTCTACAAACAATAAGTGCTGGAGAGGATGTGGAGAAAAGGGAACCCTCCTGCACTGTTTGTGGGAATGTAAATTGGTACAGCCACTATGGAGAACAGTATGGAGGTTCCTCAAAAATACTGAAAATAGAACTACCATACGACCCAGCAATCCCACTCCTGGGCATATACCCTGAGAAAACCATGCTTCAAAAAGATACATGCGGGCTTCCCTGATGGCGCAGTGGTTGAGAGGCCGCCTGCCGATGCAGGGGACGCGGGTTCATGCCCCGGTCAGGGAAGATCCCACGTGCTGCAGAGTGGCTGGGCCCGTGAGCCATGGCCACTGAGCCTGTGCGTCCGGAGCCTGTGCTCCGCAACGGGAGAGGGCCGCGTACCACAAAAAAAAAAAAAAAAAAAAAAAGATAAATGCACAGCAATGTTCACTGCAGCACAATTTACAATAGCCAGGACATGGAAGAAACCTAAATGTCCATCAACAGATGAATGGGTAAAGATGTGGCATTTTGTATTGGAATATTATATGGAATATTACTCAGCCATAAAAAAGAATGAAATAATGCCTTTTGCAGCAACATGGATGGACCTAGAGATTATCAGACTAAGTGAAGTAAGTCGGACAAAGACAAATATCATATGATATCACTTATATGTGGAATCTAAAAAATGATACAAATTAAATTATTTACAAAACAGGAATAGACTCACAGACTTAGAAAA
This sequence comes from Leucopleurus acutus, assembly GCF_964270905.1. Classification (NCBI taxonomy): domain Eukaryota; kingdom Metazoa; phylum Chordata; class Mammalia; order Artiodactyla; family Delphinidae; genus Leucopleurus; species Leucopleurus acutus. Next base: position 72,454,865 of record NC_139160.1, on the reverse strand, counting down.
CAAATTTATGGTTACCAAAGGGGAAAGGTGTGGGGTAGGGATAAATTAGGAGTATGGGATTAACATGTACAAACTACTGTATATAAAATAGATAATCTACAAAGACCTACTGTATAGCTCAGGGAACTCTACTCAATACTCTATAATAACCTATATGGGAAAAGAATCTGAAAAAGAATAGATACATGTATAACTGAATCACTTTCCTGTATACCTGAAACTAACACTGCATTGTAAATCAATTATACAAATATAAAGTAAAAATTTTTTGAAAAGACAACGAGGGACATTCAGGGCAGCAGGAATCACGAATATAGAGGTTCTGAAGAGAAGATGAGCACACTTATGACTATTTGTAGTTAGGTGTGTTTCAATGAGAAAATGGGTTAAGTAAAACATGCTGCTGTTTATAGATATATTAAGGCAAATAGGGCTTACATTTTATTATGAGAATTCAACATTATATAGGTAAAAATTTCCTTAAAAAAATCTCAGAAAATAAAACTGCTTTACCCAGGAAGCATTGTTCTATGAGTTCATAAGGCTTTGTTGGATATCTGATACCTGAAATTTCCTTCCCTCTGTACATTTTTTACTATTTCCCCTCCCACAAAAGAGAAGCCAGGACTAAAGTACGCCTGGTAATCCTTTTGGGAGCCGGGTATCAACCACTTCACTATACCCAATTGTGTATCGATCATGTTATGCCGAGGGTAAAACGTGAAATTTATTAACAGCAAACATTTATTCCACTTGATTTAATGGAATTCTCATATAATTTTTTAAAGTGCAATCTGTACATTTTAAGATGATATAAATGCTAAATTTAATTAATCCCTGTATATCTTCATTTGAGCAAAATATTACTTTTTTAAAAACAGAAACAGATGAGCGTTCTAAAAAGCTGTGCTGTTTTTGGAACAACTTTTTGTTGTAACATTTTGGCAAAAATAAAAAACAGCCCCTAAACTCTTTAAATGTTTGTCTCCACGTTTGTGAAAGAATTCTAAACATGGCAAAAGACATCCTCGCCAATCGAGGGACTGTACAGGTCCGTTGGTGTTATTGGACTCACATAGCAAATCCCGGCCTCATACCTTAGGTGTCTTTTCTTATTCATGATGCACACAGTTGTTTACTTCTTTTAGTTTTTACCGTTTTGGCGAGAGGCTGTGTGAATCTAGTAGCATCATCTGAGCTTCTTAGCTTTGATAGCACATAACAAACTCCTATGAAAACTTATCAGGCAAGGAAGAAGTATTTCCCAGCGCTCAGATGAACAGAAGCTATACCCCCAATGGACAACAGTGGGCCTACGTCATTCAAGGGTTTGTTGGCTTCTGGAGTTTGAGTTGATTTTTTTTTTTTCATAGCCCAGTGCCAGGTGCCACCAATCCTGATTCTCCTCCATGGTTACTCTTCCAGGCAATGTGACTCCAGGTACAGCAAGGGGGTTGAGAAAGGGCTTCTCACCAATTCAACAAGGAACCTTTTTAATCAGAGGGAGGGGTGATAGGAGAATCATCAGGGCTCCAACGGTACACACTTTCACACCAACTATTTGGAAGAAAAAGGAAGGAAAGAGGAAGGAAAGCAACTCGTCCAGTTCTTGGTGAAGCATGTCAGAGCCTCTTAGGTGAAAGGTATGCACCTCTGACTCTGATCTTAAAGGAGCATAACATACAATTCATAAACGTTCCCATTCTCGGGGCAAAGGGGAGGGCGTTTGATTAGGAAAGGATTTCTCGTCCCACAACTAGAGAAATTAGAATGCTATTTTTCATTAACTCCCTCCTCCAAATCATAACGTCCAAAAGGACATTAGTTTTTTCAGTGGTAGCTCCACAGCTGGGTTGGGTGGAAACAGCCATGGTTGACACACACACACATAGAACCTGCAATTCTACCACAGAACGATGGGGCCATTATCCCTTCTAAGGACTTAATTGCTGCCCAGGCCACCAGGGCAGGCTGAGGATGGCTTCTGCTTAGTGACACCTCCTTTTTTTTATTTATAGAAAGGCTCTGTAAATACCCATTTTTCTGCAGACTGTTCTTAGGCTGCCTAGGCTGTCAGTCAACTTTCACACAGACCTTACTGTTCTAAGCACAGTACTTGTATTATTAGCTCATTTAACTGTACACTTAGGAGGTAGTTTCTCTTCCTAACCTTTAAAAAATGAGAAAACCGATGCACAAAGAGATTAAATAACATCAAAATAAGTGAGTGTTGGAGACGGTCTGAACAAGTACTACTTTATAGAGTTTTGATCACTCTATAAAAAGTTTCAAGTCATTTAAGCCATTCTTTTATATCCCATACAATAAATAAATGCAACATTCTTTTAATAAGATAATGCTGTTGATCTATTGGCCATTGTTCTGTAGAATGTATTTTAGTTATTTTGCTGGCAATGATGATTTTTCTTTCACTGATCTGTTCATATACTAGCAGGTATCCTTGTGATCAAATTTAGGATTCTCCCATTTATCCAGATTTTGAGGCAAACTTCTTCTTTGTAGAAAATTAGTACATGATCTTGGGAAAAATCACATAATACTTTAAACAATTATATTACATTTTCGTCATAGAGATTGCTATATTTTAATTCACATGGTAGACATTTACTTTTCATCTGGACACTTACTGTAATGTTCAGATTTGGTTAAAATCATTGAAGTTATGTGCTAAACCGAATGAAGACAGTTGGAGAAAGTAAAAATGGCTTAAAAAGTAATTTAGGAAATAAGTAGTTTTTATTTTAGTTTAAAAATACAAAGGAATAGATGGCATTTTTTGTGATGCTTTGACTGAATTTCATCTCTGACCTGTCAATATATCAGTAATAGAAAAAAAAAAAAGGATTGGAGGACATTTTTTTTGTTTTGCTATTTTCCTCTTAATTTCTGGAACTATTCTTCCCCATACTTTTTGTTCTGGTCATTGGAAATATGCTGATCTAGGGTACACATGAAAGTGCAGAGCAGCACACAGCATGACGGAAGCGAGAGCTTAGACTAGAAAGGTAAATGTCCAATTTTCACTTTAATTTAATTTTTCATTTAACATCTTTTCTTTCTCCATACGTAAGGTGTGCTAAGCCTATAGGTGAACTTAAAGTATTTGAAGAGATAGAAAAGAAAAACAGTTTTCTGGGAAAAGCAGGTTGACTTGGGATAAAAAGATGGGAGACAGAGGAATTCCTCGGGCAGGGGGAAAAGAAAAAAAGAGGGCTGAGCATTGGGAATCCTGGTGTGGCTTATTCTTGGTGACTAAGGAGGGCCATGAATAGGTAATCAAAGCAGACAGGACCTAACAAAAATTTTTGGTCTCCAGTATGGCACAGAAAAAAAAAAAAAAAAAAGATGCAAGGCATAAAGGAACCATAAAGCAAGGAGCAGTAAGTGTTACTGTGATGTTATTATGAATAGAACACCAATGACCACAGCCCACCCCTGCCTATGGTCCAAAGCACGCATGCACACACACACACACACACACACACACACACACACACCCATACTTTGCACTTTATAAGACTCTTTAAATTGAGAACAAGACTTGATTAAGCTCAAAATTAAATTGATAACATTGAAAACAGAAAAACAGAAGATTCTTGTACATCTCTGATTTTGGACTGAGATTCACAGCCTTAACAGGCTATTTTAATATATCAGGTCTTTAGAGGTGATGAATGAGGGCAATTTAGCTATCATTTACCAGGCTTTGGGTTAGCAGAAGCAAGCCTTTAATTTTAGAGTAGTTGTATAACCTACCACTGAATTCTGAACTCTCTAAAAGGTCTTGGACATTTTAGTATTAAAATAAAGCAAATGTAATTTAGCAGTTGAGAGTACTACAGTTTGATTCCAAATATAAGCACCAATGCATCTGCATTAATTGCTTCCCTTCTCATTAATGTGCGTCTGTTGTAGATTCTTGGGTTTGATGAAGTGAGTCTTTTTGAGAAAATACTTTTCCAGACTCTCAGGAGGGCATCTCTGAGAGGATCATAATGATAATATGAATCTGGAAAATTAGCTGGTAGAGGAATTATTTTCCTCTCTGGTCTCTGTTATAGCCAATTTGGAATCAGTATTAAAATAAAAAGTAAGAAGTGGTAAAACTACTCATCCCCAAATAAAAATAAATAAATGTAACAAGTTTCATTGGACGATCACATCATCAGTCTTAAAATTCCCAACTCTCAAGAACCTGGAGAAAAGGGAAGAGGCGTCTGAATCTTATCTAGAAAGAAAGAAACCATTGCTAGAAGCTGCACAGGGGTGCTGGCCACACAATCTGTAGTAGCTCATTCTGCAAATATTTCCTGAGTACTTCATAGTGTCTTTGCTCAATTCTAGATCTTGGGGATACCGACATTGAAAGACATGCTCTCAAACCGGAGGTCTTAAAACAATGCCTGGTATATTATAGGCAACTGATAAATAAACAATGTAAGTATATTTAGCAATAACATTTGCTTGAGTAAAGTAATTATATATAACATATCCAAGTAGAGTGAGTATATTTAGCAGTAGTATATGTAGGAAAACCTCGATTCGATATGAAACGAGAAAAAGAAAGAGAATGTAAACCGTAACTGAAACACTTAGTTTTCTCACTTCCAAGAAGAGGAGATTTAAAAATGAGTAAGTAATTTCCAGGTGTTTATTCAAAGAAGGAAAAATGAAAGGGAGAGAGAAAGCATGGCGAGAATTGGGAAGCACAGAGTATTGAGTTATGCTGGATAAAGAATGGGCAAGTGTATGGGGTTCCCTGGGGATGCTTGTGGACTGTGTCCTGCTCTGCTTGCTAAGTGAGTCTCAGTAGATGCACAGGCATTCTTACGGGGATTGGTGAGAACTGATACAGCAGCATCAACAATGTCGAGTAATAATACCCAGCCTCCATCAAACCTACCAAGAAAAGAGGGAAGTCACAGCAATAACCAGGGTCATGGAGGAAGTACAAGACATTAGGACAGAAAGCAAGAACTTTGGGGGATACTCTATACTCTTTCTCAATCTAACAAGACTCTTCTTCATAGAAAATGATGCCTGAGGCTCAGAAATCCTTGATGGGAACTCTGGAAGCCTCTACTCGGCTTCAGGAGAGAGGAGGGTGACCAGAAGTCCCTCCCCCTTCCCTTTGCTTTTCTGTTGGTTTTAGTCTGACTAGTGTAATGTAAGCCGTCAAAATTTAAAAGAAACAAACCTTTAGACCTCACACCGTTATGTGGCTCCATTTACAGGAAATGGCAACATCCCAAGCTTTAAAAGGTATTTTCTGTGCCTACCTAGGCATTCAGGGAAGAAGCACTTAAGAACGAGCTGAAAATAGCAAAATTATTCTATCAGTAAATTCCCGAAGTAATCAACTACAGTACAACAACAACAAAAGCTTCCTTTTTGGCTTAAAAAAAGTTTCCTAGTGTCTTTAAAAGCAGAGTCAAATTAATGCATTACCTATATTCTGGTTTTGTCCTCCAGCAGTTATGGAATTAATTAGACTGTGTTGTCTGATCTCCCTTAGAGAGGTAAGGCCCTCGCAGCTATGATTCATGGAAAAACTGAATATTCTTTCTTACACTCATTATAAAAATAATAATTTTAAGGCTATTTGTTCACTTGTTAGACTGTTCTTGTATTTTTTTTTCAAGTTTTCCCTTTAGCTTGATTTTATCATTGAAATTTGTAATCTGATTAGCGCTTAATGCAAATTTTGGGAAAATAAAGTGAAACTATTCTTGCTAACACTCTACAGTTGTTCAAGGGGGGGAAAATGATATTCCGCTCATTACTATTTAAAGGAAATTCCTCTATGCAAGAGTTTCCAATTAGGTTATAGGCCACTTTTTAGATGCTGGGGGAGACGCATCATTACATCTACTTTCAAAACAGTGTGGAAACCCTCACAATCCTTTCATTTAGAAAACCTGGCAGTTGGATAGGAAACGGGTATGAATTAGGAAAGCAAAGTAATATTCCTTAAGATCAGAAGTTTGATCCATAAGAGAAGATCTATCAGTTAGGTGAGCGATGTAACCCATTAAAACACACTTTCCTGTCCTCCTTTAAAAAATGCTGTCCCCTTGATTTTCCTCCACGGAGAAGGGTGTGTTTTTGTGACTACCATAGCAGTTATTTGCAAAGCTATAAATACAGTTTAGGTGTTCATCTTAAACATTTATGATTTACCTTTTAAAATTAAGTCGAGATCATAAAATTTAAAGTACTACTCATAGAGATTAAATACAATATTAATGAATTTGGACAAAATATCTCAATAAACTGCATGCTACCACACTTTCTGGTATGTAGTTTAAATAGCCAGAAAACAGAAAGTCAGGGATGATCAGCTTTTAAATTTTTTTTCTCCTCTTCTTCTTTTACCTCCTTCTTCTCTTTCTCCTCATTCCCTTAATGAGAAAATACAGAAGAAAAAAAAATCAGGATGGGGATGGATGGTTTCATTTTAAAATAGTGAGGTCAAGGAAGGACTCTTAACAATGGTATTGGAACTAATGAGGCAAAAATACTATTAAAAGACAAAATATGTGTATGCATATTTATTTCATGTATATATGAGAAACAATAAATATGTATGCAGTTTTTACTTGATGTACAGAATATGAATATATAATATATGTATGTTTCTACTTGATATAGAAAGCAAGAATACAAAGTTCTCTACTGTGGGCTTCCAGAAATTGTAAACGTCACAGAAATCCACATTATAAATTAAACTCTTCAGTAAAGTAGATAGTCTGGTGTGGTCAGAATGCAGTTTCAGTGTCGATGTGCGGTTGGCATTGACACAATACGGAGGAAATTAACAGCACTGAGTAATACACTTTCTTCTTATGCTTCATCTCAAGTTCTTCCTCTCCTCCAGGAGCTCAGCTTTAGAACTGAATCAGCTTTCTCTCACCTCATTGTTCTCTGTACTTACCTTATCACTTAGATGTTGCTGATTTTGATGATTCTTTTTTAATTCTCATAATGTTGGACCTAAGAATGTGCCAGTAGGTAAGCTGGCTTTGGAAAGGGCTCTGATTCAGGAAGCTCAGCTCTCTGCTTCTTTCTCCAACCTTCCTAGTTCCAAACCCCATTTTTTCCCCCGTGATCTCCACCTCGAATGTCAGGCTAGTTCATTTTGTAGAAGATTGTGGCGCAATAGAGAATTCATTTTATGGGAATATTTCTTCCCAGCTCTTTCTTTGGCCTTCTTGATTTTCAATTGCTCCTGCACAGTGTGAACAATGACACATAAGCACCTTGTTTATTTAAAAGGGACCACGTGGTTCAGTACATGATCTCTGCCAGAGAACTAAGAATTTCTTTCTAGAATTGACCGGAGCGGGGCCCTGTGAGAGAAATCAGGCAGCACTCTAAGAATTAGGTGCCGCAGATACCTGTGTTTACACTGCTCGTCAGTCCATTTAAGGGCATTATTAATAGTTTATGTGACTCTTTGATGTTTGGTATTAGTGTTTTCATACAATGAAAGATGATAAAGTGATGCCATTTTTATTGTGCCCTTTAATTGCTAATTGTTGAACATTGTATATTGTTCCCTTCAGTTTCAATTCCTTTGTGACTTAATATTGTATGGTCATCTTTCAAGGAGGTCAGATTACTCTCAGACTGTTTTATCTTTTTCCCTTGTATTTTTGCCTTTTATTAAAAAAATATATATTGGAGTATAGTTGATTTATAATATTGTGTTTTATCTTTTCTTTTCCCAGAAAAGGAGATATATTCTTGTTCATTGATAATTTGCCCTTTACTGTCACGCCTTTTTCTATGGCATTTAGTCTTTTTGTTACTAAGACTTTATTTTTTAGAGCAGTTCTAGGTTTACAACATAATTGAGAGGAAGCTACAGAGAGTTCCTGTCTCTGCCCTGTCCCTGCACATGTACAGCCTCCCCCTTACCGTCATCACCCATCAGAGTGGTACCTTTTTTGCCAAATTTGAACCTACATTGATGTCATAATTATCTAAAGCTCATAGGTTACTTAGGATTCACCCTTGGTGTTATACATTCTGTGGGTTTGGACAAATGTATAATGACATATATCCATCACTATGGTATCACAGAGATTATTTTCACAGCCCTAAATATCCTCTGTGCTTTGCCTATTCACCTCCCTGTTGCCCCCAAACCACTGATCTTTTTATTGTCTCCCTTGTTCTGCCTTTTCCAGGATATCAGATAATCAAGTAATGTGAAAAGTTCGAGGCAGAGTCTTGATTTTTTATTTTGAGGAATTAACGAGATTTTAAGTTTAATTGCAAACTATGTATATACTAGTTCCCTTGTATAATTCCCTAGAAAACTTATCACAATAGTTCTTTGATACAGATTTTACACCAAATATTTTATACTTCTCTGGTATAGTCAGGAGCTCAGCATTGTTAACAGCATGTTTTGCTGTCGATGCTGTTAATTTAAAAGACCCCTCAACAGCTAAATAGGTTCAGTCTAAATGGATGGCAACCTCCAGTCAATTCTGAAGATTCTATCCTTCATGGAGATTTTAAAATCCCAAAGAACAGGAAGTTAAACCGTTCTGGTCTTATCTTAGAAGGGTAGAGGGCTGAGTAGAGGGCCAGTGGAAATGCCCTTGTCAAAATTAAGGAGACATAGCCAGGGCACATGGCTGATTTTTAACCTTCTAGATTTTACTGATGATATAGAAGCCCTGGGGAAACTCTTGGATGTCTTCCCTTACAAACAGACTGTAGGACTGACTCCTACAATAATTTTATTTTTGAAAAGTACTTGATCAGTTAATTTTTAGTCTATAGAATCTTACACTTTGGTAACACCTAAACTGGATTTAACTGTCTTGAAATGAACTTAAAGTTATTCCTACAATAACAAGAAATCATTTTCAGACGGACACAGCTTTGGAACTTTACTAAACTCTTTTTCATGATCTCATGAAGCTAATGGTTACTTCTGTTTTGAGGTGCAGTTTCTGAGTTTATTGCACTTCACATCTCTTAGATTTTTTTAAAGACAATAAAGGTCTAAAGAAAGTATATATTTCAATAACTTTGGAATTAAAAATACAATTCTGATTTTTCTCTAAGAAATTTTCCAAGATATTCAAATGGAAAATTTCCAGTTTTGACTAATGTTTATCTAAGGAAACACTTGGTGTGAAACTGAAACAAAACTGAAACATCTCATTTTCTGCATAGTTAAAATCTTGACATATTCTTTCTTTTACCTACCTTTCAGGAACATGATAAATGCTCCCCAAAATGTGAGAGACAACATTTAAAAAAATGTCACTGCCTTAACCATGGCCAATATTTTGAAATAATTCTTGACGTTATCTGCCTATTGTGCTTTTCCTTCTGTTCAGTTGCTCCCCAGACTCTACACCTGTGATAGTTGCCAGTGTTGACCCCAGCTGTGCCTCTGCTTTAAATATTTTTGGCAAACATTTAAGTCTTTTCTTCTTTGGTTTTGATTGTATAAGATGGGAAGGATCTTGATTTCCACATGCAAGTAGTCACTACTGGTAACTATTTTTTTATATATAAATTTATTTTTATTGTTTTGTTTATTTATTTTTGGCTGTGTTGGGTCTTCGTTGCTGCATGCGGGCTTTCTCTAGTTGTAGTGAGCGGGGGCTACTCTTCGTTGCGCTGCGCGGGCTTCTCATTGCGGTGGCTTCTCTTGTTGCGGAGCACGGGCTCTAGGTGCGTGGGCTTCAGTAGTTGTGGCACGTGGGCTCAGTAGTTGTGGCTCGCAGGCTCTAGAGCACCGGCTCAGTAGTTGTGGCACATGGGCTTAGTTGCTCCGCGGCATGTGAGATCTTCCTGGACCAGGGCTCGAACCTGTGTCCCCTGAATTGGCAGGCGGATTCTTAACCACTATGCCACCAGGGAAGTCCGGTAACTAAGGAGTTACAAATTTTCTAATGAATGACACATTTGCTAACAGTTCAGATATTTGCAGAGATGATAGAAGAAACTATATTCAGAGTGCACGTAAAAACTAATTAACCTGACAGGATAGAGTATGACCATGTTGGTGGTCTTAAACATTTAAATGTAGGTGCTATCCTGTAATTTCAGTTTGAAAGCAGATAAAATACAATCTAATTATCATTTTTAAATACAATATTTGGAAAACTTGTAAAACACTCTTATAACCACCACCTAAACTGTGGTCTTTCCAGTAACTTAAAAATGCTTACTGATGCCAATTTAGTTTTATTTATGTGAAAAAAGGGAAACTATATAGAAATAAAATGCATAATGCAAAAAAAAGGGCATAACTAGAATGGATATGCCAACTCAAATTATGTCTTTTTTTTTTTCGAAGACCATCAAACCAAAAATGTCTTTTTCCCCCTTAACATCAGCAAGATTTTGCTACCACAAGACAGCTCCCAGAGATTCATTACTATTTATAATAAATGAAAGAATGTTTTGGACATAGTAGGTATGCTCATTGTGAACCATTTTTTGCTGGACTCAATCTGAAAATATAGAAGAAAGACTCTGCGCAGACTGTAAAACATCTGAAGTGTCTGTCAGCCAGGCAGTGATTCCTGGTACTTGCCAAGTATTTAAATTAAATTTGGGTATCTGTCTCCATGTGTGCTTAGCACATACATATTTTCTTAGGCCACAAATTTCTAGTTGCTGATAAGTAGAAACAGACTCCTTTGTTTCCAGATAAGATATAATATGCATTCCTTAGCTATTTTCTCTTTATTATTAGACTCTAAAATATAAAGTAACTCAATAGTAATCTACCAAAAAAAAGGTGGGAGGATTCAAAAGATTGGTGTTTTGTGCGGAGCATGGCTATATAATTACATAATTAAAACTAAATTTATAAATTAGCTACCTATTTTTCATTACTGTATAGAGACCATTTCAGGTTTAACTACCATTGGTGTTTGTCACCTTTGTAATATTTATAAAAATTTCTTTATTAGGATGGTGGGAAAAACTAGGAGACTAAACCATCCTAGTTTTTTCTTGTTCTCTGGTAACTTAATCTTCAGGGTCTAAAGAAGAATTCGAATCCTGAAGCTAGTTAGGGTATGAAGAAATGGAAGTGAATGGTTCCAGTTGAGTAGCAACAGACTCTTCCAAAGCCAGTGTACAGAGTGAGAGAAGTATGTGTTACAGGGAGTTTCTCCACCCTGTTTGGTGATTGTTGAAACAGTGGAGTGTTGAGACATCCACATGAGAGAGGCTTAAAGGAGTATGCAACTTACTGTGGAACCCATGGCACTGACACTCAAATGATTTTTTGAAAAAATAATCCTGAAAAATGGTGCCCAGAATGGGAAATTTAATGAAAAAATGTTGGGGGGAGGGTTCCCTTTCCCAAGCAATTCATATAAGATCCACCATTTTGGCCATGTGCTACTGAATATATTAGAGCAGAAATGGAAAACTAATGAGAAGTAGAAAACCATGAATTTCAAAAATGATGAGATAGTCCATATTTTACATGTCTTATTCTTGACTCTATAGGGTGGTATATGATTTGCTATCCTAACCCATTTTTATGTTAACTGATTAATTTATTCATTAAGCAAGAGTAAGAGATTTTTCATTTAAAATGTGAATGACCAGTGCACCTCTTCTTTGAATCAAACAGATTGGGAGGTAATAGTTCCTCAAAAAGCACCTCATGGATTCCTTGGCTTCTTAATTTCATCAGTTACTGAAAGTTTATGTCAAGTTTCTCAAGTTTTCCAATCAGGTCATATCCATATATGCAGTTAAATTCACCATCGAGAACAAAGAATACATATTAAACATCCGCTTTGTGGGAACTTGAGTCTTGAGCCAAAGTAGATAAAAAAGACAAATGAGTTGTGGTTTTAGCCTGTGATTTCCGACTCTTTAAAATATTGACTGATTTTCACCAGCGATGCCAAGAAAAAGAGGTAGACTTCTTTAGTCACCATAACTTAATGGTGACAGTAGAGATATTGCTAGTGGGACTCAATTCCAAGAACACCTAGTCCTAACTAGGAAATAGAGAAACTAGGTTTTGAGTATTATAGATTCTAAGTTTCCATTCGTGTCACAGGACTGACAAGTAAGTAACCCAGTGGTTCGCAACTGTAGGCAGCTTTGGGAGGAACGCCATCTGGCAGGTAGCAGCTAGGGACGCTACCCAACACCCTACAATGCACAGAACAGCCCTGACAACAAAAAATTATCTGGCCCCAAATGTCAATAATGCAGGATTATTCTACATGTGATCTGATAAGCAGTATATGAAGTAATGTTTATTAATCAATAGTCCAGACATTAATTAAATTACAAACAACTCATCTGATTTGTCTGTTCCAAAAATGGAATTAGACAAAATGGCTGTATGGGGTTGGGGGTCTTAATAAAGAAATTGTATTGAGCCATTTGTCTGCTTACCTAGAGATCATCTAATAACTAACCATTAAAAATGATGGAAAGAAATAGACGTTTTCTCTGAATGCTGTGAAAACAGTTTAGTTGACAATGCTATGAAATCATTTCTTTGCCTAGTTGTGCTACAATGGTAGAAACATGACCTTTAGACTCAAAGTCACATCGTGAATTTGACCATTTGGCCTTGCCTGTCTGAGTCTGTTATCATCTTCTGCAAAATAGATATGACAGTCTTGCAAGGCTGCTGTGATTATTGGAAATGCAAGTATGCAAGACAGGGTACGCGTTAGGGAGTTAAGAAGAGAGAGCTATTATTAGAGCTAGTACTGCAAATGTTACACATTTTATTTGTATTACAAATACATTGATATTGACGTGACATCCTCCCTTGCTGTGGTTTATGTGGGATTCCATATGAAGCGTAGAAGAAAGTGTCTGTAATTAGACCCCCCTTGAGTCCTATCTCCATCATTTTTTAGCTTTTAGACCTTAGGTTATTTTCTTACTGTCTCTTGAAATCTTAGTTTCCTCATCTGTAAAACTCACATTAATAAATGTCACTTCACAAGTTGCATCCGGTGTTCAGGAGTGTGTTTTGTGTACAGAAGCAAGAAGAGCCACTCATATTTTGCACCCTTATAATGGTAGAAAAAAATGAAATGAAATGAAATAAAATGTACATAAGGCATGTTAAGAAGGAATATTGGAAAATTATGACAGAATCGTCTCTGTTCCTAGCCTGTTCCATTCTATAAAAAAAAAAAAAAAACTTATGTCTTATGAAAATTAATCCATTCTTAGGGATAGTTAATTATCCCTGGCTCAGACTGATATATTTTATGACCAAGACCGCTTTATCAAAGGGTGGCCCCAGTTAAGAATTTATTTACATTACAATTATATATAAATTGAATAGGACATTGCTCACTAACACAGACTTGTCTAAATTCATTAAGTCAAACGTATGTTGCCAGAGGGCTGGGTGTTTGAAAAATATGTCTGAATTTATCAACAGCCTAAATTCCAGTTTCCCTGAAATGACCACTAACATTTCAAGTGCTCCCCATGTTGAATAAATGCATAGTTTTTATTTTTCTCCATTTCCGAGTTCAGTTTAGATTCTCTGTTAAAATTTATTCCTGAATTATTTTTTCTGAACTACACTTTATCTTTCTAGCATTAAGGGAAGTTAAATTAAAAATCTTTACTGCTTTAAGTTTATCAGAAAACAGAATCGACTGTTGTTGTTGCCTTATGTTAACTAAAGCAAGGGTTTCATACTTTTAGAAACATGTGTCCTCATTACAAGCATTATGGGAATACTTAGGAATAAAAGGCAATGGCTGCAAATTATTATTTTCCTTATCACAAGTTATCAAATTATTTTGATAAATGCTGCTGATTGAATTTCATGCATTATTAAAACTGAGTCATGAGAATTTTCCCTCTGAAGGTAACAACTTATCATGACATTGAATTTCTTCCCAGGTATTCCCTTGTAAATAATTCTAGCACTTTAGTGGGCTACCATTTATGGTATATATATGAACAACTTTCACTTGATAAATGTAGTTAGTACTATAAGAACATAACTTGACCCTGTCCAGGACAATTCAGTGAGTTTCTTAACATTAGTTTTCATGAACTTAAAAAAGTATGTTTCTTCATTTTTGAGACTATACCACACTCTTTACGAGTGATGTACTATCTTGTAAAATACTTTTTCAGTTGAGCTGACAACTTAGGTACAGTGAAAGTAGATTCCATTTGTAACTTAAAATGACTGGAAAGACAAATCAACGGCAGGAAATTTGGTGTATAACAAAAGTATGTATAAACCCTGAGCAGTAGCTGTGTTTTCCTAGTACCAGCAGGAGAAGTAATGAAGTCTTGTTGATATAAAGCTAGAGCAATGCTTTAAAGTGAGTGGTTGCCTAATTCTCAGATAGAATAATCCCTAGCTCAGCTCTCCAGGGGCAGCCTGTGTATTTCTATATTCAGCAGTAATAAAAGATGTCATTCGGATGACCTGAGGTCTACAGTTTCATGCTATGGAAAGAAAAGTTATCTCCTTCCCTCCACGTGGGCCTTCCTCATGGCTAATTAGATGATGCCTTGTCTTTTCATAACAGTTAACTGCTTGCATGGGCGTCACTATAACATTATCAGATCTTGAATAACATGAATCTTGAGGCTGATAGAAAACTTTCAAGTTGATTTCTTTTATTCTATTTTTTTTCCTAAATAGTCTTGGAAGTGACTTGTGGAAGTATTTATTTGAAGATCCCATTCCCTGGAGCCTACTCGAATTTCCCATAGGATGTTCTATGTTTATTTAGTACCAAGTAGAAGGTAGATTCATGACTTTTTCAACATAAATTTCATTATTAATGGATCTGTTTAGTTTTTTAAATTCATGTGCAATTAATCTTATATTCTTATTTCCTAAATTAACTAAGATTAAAGTTTTAAATTCTTTCTTTCAGTTAAAAATAAACTTTTTTTCCTAATGCATTATTTAAAATTCTGAGTACATTTAAAAGATAGTGTTTCCTTTCACAGTGATTTACAAGTTAACAGATTAGATGCATGAGAAATAATGTAGGTTTTAGAAAAATTGATATTTTTAATACCTCCATTAAAAATTTTTTAAAAGCAGAATGAATGACAAACCAGGTCAAAATACTACTTCAGTTAATCCAGGGGTTCAAGGAACATTCTGAGGGAATATTCCATCTAGGTGAAATGCTTGAGTTTATACAATTTCAAGAGAGGCTCTGAAGTGCATATATGAATAGATCTAAACTCTACCTGAGCGTAATTCATAAAGTTACATCTTGTTGGATATCTCATAATAACAATTTACTACCCGTTGGGAAAATTAGTTTTATGTTACCTTAATTATGGATCATTCAAATCATAAAATTAACCTCTTTATTATTACAGTCAGCACACTAATACCTGATGAATAAGTCTATCTTTTATCACCCCAGGTAGGCATAGACAGTTTTCAGAATCCGCTTGAAGCCTGTTGCAGACTGATGGTTTAAGAATTTTTGTATGTCTTTTTCTACCAAATCCATCCAATTACAATATTTCACCAAACAATATAAACCTCACACTACTATATATAAAATAGATAAACAACAAGGACCCACTGTCCAAGACAGAGAACTATATTCAATATCTTGTAATAACCTGTAATGGAAAAGAATCTGAATCACTTTGCTGTACACCTGAAACTAGCACAACATTGTAAATTAACTATACTTCAATTTTAAAACATGGTTTAAAAAAAACAGTATGAACATTAGGAATGATATTTGCATTGTCCAGGTTTATTCTTAAAAATTATACATTAAAACATGTTAATTCTTTTGTTAATTGGTAATATTCTTAAAATAATTATTGTAAGGCATTTGAAGGCTGGGATCCTGAGACATTGCATTATACTTTATACATTTAATATGAATTATGAGTTTAGTACATCTATCCATTCAACAATTTATTTTTTCACTAACTTTACAAATATTTATTGATTGTTTACCCTCTGTTAGGCATTGTTCTAATTTCTGGGGAGGCGGCTATGAAAAAGACAAAGCTCCCTTACCTCATACAACTTACATACATGTGGAGGAAAAATAAACACGCAAATAAAATAACTGCTTACCGTGACAAGCCATAAAGCAAAACGGCCAAAGGCGAAAAGTAGAGATTCACTCTCCCAGTTTGTAATGCAAAATACAAGGTATGGTGTTTGTTATCTCAGAACTAGGGCACAGGGGATGGATAATTTTCAAGAAGTAAGTGACTGCAATAAATAATATAAGTGTCATGGAAGACATTATCAAGGTGGGATTAGGGCAGAACTGCCTGCTTCTTAGTCTGGTTTGAGAAATGTAGTAGAGACTGAAAGGTATTTCTTATATTTATTTATAAAGTCAAAAGTGGTAAGAAAAAAAAGTCCAGATGTGTATAGATTTGGGTGTCTTTTACCCTAAAGTTGCTTGCAATTTCAAAGAAGAATACCAACAGAGAAAAGTTATATTCACCAAGCCCTGAACAGTTTTTCTTGTACTTTTGTGAAAGAAAAGTGGTTGTTAGGCAGCTCTTCGACACACAAAGGTGGACATAATGGAGTTGGAAACACCATTCTTGAATTGGAATAATAACCCACCTCCGAATTCTGCTCCTAAGACCCCTCCCTTCCCTTGTATGTCTATCAAAAAGGGGCAGTTGAAAGCCATTTGCATAGTCTTTAGTCCTTGAAAAGACAAATTGTTTCCTTTTCTTCTCTTATTTTGATAACATACTCTCATATTCATAGAGTACTCTGATTGGCAAGCTCAGCTCATCTTGGTTTTGGTCTAGAGAGCAGGATAAAGTGCAATCCAATTTTGAGACCTATCTACAATTTTGCTTAATATCCCCACTGCAAAAAGTCAGAAGATTTAGGAGAGAACTATAATTGCCCCGTAGTTAAGATATTATTGAGAATGCAATGGACTGAATTTTAAATGCACTATGAGAGTCAGCCTACTCACTTAAGAAAAAAATATTTTTTCCAAGTTCCTCTGCAAGGTTTCCATGAATTATTTTGCTAGGTTTTATTTAGTTATGTTGAAGAAAAAGTTGATAAAAAGGCTTCTGGGAGAAGAGGTTATCAGTGGTATTTGCTATTATTCCTTTTAGCCGTGACTACACTTTACAGCATATTTATTAGTATAACTTATAATAAACCTGGTAAAAATAAAAGAATTAAAGAAACTTGAGATATTATCGTAATGCTAATATTTGGCAAAACTTAATGGAGAAAGTTAGAAATTAACTATTCATCTCATCTGATGGTACATCTTTGTCTCTAATCTAACCTGGAATCATCTTGTATTGTTTACATGAAATTCATTTTACAATTTCAGATTCATATGAGGTCAGAACAGCACAAGCTGGTAAACAGACAATGAATTCTGAAATGCCCACCTCCTTTTCTGCTCCAAAGGTTTTATAAACATTTTATCTTTTTTTACTCATAAAGTATTTTTTTCTAAAACATTTATTGGTCAGTATATTTTGTCAGCATATCTGATAGAAAGACTTTAGTTCTTTTGTGTGTTTGTTTGCTTAATGGCAAAGAAATTGTGACTATTCACTCTGGTATAATTCCAATCCCATTAGATTCTCTGACTTTTATCAATTGTTTTGTGTTGTTGATGCTGATGTTATCATATTATTATTATTATTGGCTTTTTCATGATAAGCATTTAAACATTTTAGCACTTTATTTTTTCAGTAAATAACTTCCCATGCAAGATGTATCAGAAACGAGGCCCAGGATATGGTAAAAAGATTAATATAATTGAGCCTTGCCATGTCAAGGACATTAGTCCCAGGTTTCTGATCACTTTTTCAATCTGATTACAATTAATAGCTGTCTGGAGGACAGGATGTATTTTGGTTACAACAAAGAAGAGAAACATTGCCAGAATCATAGGGACACTATAATGGGGAAAAAAATAAGTCAAAGAAGAAAAAAAGAAAAGCCTTCCTGTATGATAAACCCCAAGGGAAGAAAAATTAGAGAAATGACACTAGAATCTATGTGTGTGACATGCTCTATAGCGAGTCTTTTAATTGTCTTTTTCACTTGATAGGAAAAGATGTAGACACTTAATAGAAATTAAAAACCCATTTTTCTTAACTTTTCTCTGTGCCAGGCCTGGTGGATGAAATCATACTGCCAAGGACCTTGGTCTGAAGCCATTATTTGTGTAGCTACTTCTTGTTCAGAAATCAGAAAGTCATTTAAGCTTGGGGTAGACAGCTGTGTGAAGTGTTATCAAGTAAGTGATGTCTGCAAATTAGTAAGGCAGAAAAGTATGCAGCTGGCAGTATGATCTGAAATTCAACAGTTTTTGGAAATGCTTGGTAGCTGAAAGAATGGATGAAGAGAAAGAAAAAAAAGAAACAAAATTTGATGTCCAGAATAAGAGCATGAAATATATTCGTATGAGATAATGTTATATTATTATACGTTACATTATACATATATCCTATATATTATATACAATTACATATTTTAGAGTAGATTGCACTACTTACACTTTGGGTTGCTACCATGTATTTTTAAATATATGTTTTGACATTAATTCTCTCAGGACAAAACGATGTAAACCAAACCATGAAAAAAGTCTTCCAGTCTAGATTTATTTACTGAAGATTATATACATGAAAAAGAAAAGTCTTATCTATAGCTCAAGCGTTTCCGAATGACATTCCTAATATGATTCTATAATAACACTGTAACACTATTCTATAATAACACAGTTTAGTTCATTAAAATACACTAGATAATAATATCAATAAGAATTAAGAAATTCCAGTTCAATGGGAGGATGTAAGGAAGCATCTGTGTTAAAATCAACAGTTTATTTGTGTTAGCTGATATTCCCTGTTCTATTTATCTACTATTGCATAATGGGACATCACAAGCCTCAAGAGTGTGAACGCAACGGTGATTATTTTGTCTGCAGTTGTGCGGTATGATCAGGGCTCCAAGTGGATAGCTCACATCTGCCCCACGTGTATCAGCTAGGCCAGCCTGAAGGTGGGTGTTATTTGACAGCTGGGACTAGAATCCTTGAATGGATATGTGGCCTAATAGTGGAGGCTGGATGTCAACTGGGACTTCATCTGGGGCTGTCTGTAGGAGCACCTGCACATGTTCTCGTCATGTGACTACTTGGCTTCCTGACAGTATGTTTGCTGGGTTCCCAAATGAGTATCACAAGGAGATAATGTGGATGAGCATGGCTTTCTTATGACCTAGCCTTGGAAGTCACATAGCATCCCTTCTACTCTACTCACAAAGCTCCGCCCAGATTTAATGGGAAGGGACATAGTACCCACCACTTGACGGGAGAAATTTAACATTTTTTAAAAAAAATTTTATTCACTTATTTATTTATTTTTGGACCTGTTGGGTCTTCATTGCTGCGCGTGAGCTTTCTCTGCTTGTGGAGAGCGGGGGCTACTCTCCATTGCGGTGTGTGGGCTTCTCATTGCAGTGGGTTCTCTTGTTGTGGAGCATGGTGTCTAGGCACGTGGGCTTCAGTAGTTGTGGCACGCAGGCTTAGTTGCTCTGCGTCATGTGGGATCTTCCCGGACCAGGGCTTGAACCTGTGTCCCCTGCATTGGCGGGTGGACTGTCAACCGCTGCGCCACCAGGGAAGTCCCAAGAAACTTAACATGTTAAGAGAAGCATGTGAGATGAGAGATCTTGTGGATCTTTGTTTTTATTTTTGATTGTCTTTACCCCAGTTTCTCAATGAAAATGACCATTTTCATCTTCATAGATGAAGTTCTGAATATCTAATCAAAGTATTTTGATTAAAAAAATTTATTGTCACCAAAGAAAGGGACATATCCAAGAATGGAGTGTGCAGCGTTGCATTTTTGACATTCACTGCCTTCTGGAAGTATATTTTAAAAGGACCGAAGGACTAGAGACATGATGGAATAAGTCATTTTAGTTTTCATTATTTTTTTTTAGCAAAAGTAGAACATTCACGGCAAAATACTCTCCAACTTTGCTGAGATAATCTACTTTTTCCCCTTATATTCTTTGACTTTCTACAAGCTTTGACATTGTTGGCCATTTAATACATAAACTTCTCTTGTTTTTCAAGCTTTCCTGTCATCACATTTGCTTATATTTGTCTTCTTGCAGGACTGTCCTTCTCACTTTTCCTTTAAGGGCCATTTCCCATTAAGGGCCAGTATATAATTTGACATAATTTTCCTGAGCAACTTTATCATCTTGCATGGCTTTATTACCACCGATGTTCCATATTGCTGTCGCTAATAATTCAGAATTCTTGAAGCACATATCCAATTGCTCCCTAGGTGTCTCCATGGAATTATCTTAAAGTTACCTGGACTCACTAGGTCCAATATTGAAATCATCATCTTCCAAATCAATTTCTTTTTTAAAATTTCCTTTTCTCCATACTGGCGCCATTATTTATATGGTAATCCGAACAAGAAACTCTTAAGATTGATACTAGATATCACTGTTGCCCTAATTTCATGCATAGACTTCTTTACTAGGTACTGCTGATTCCACTTCATAGGCCTTTGTGTTCCGTGGGTCTCCTCCACCCCAGTCACTGCTGCCCTGGTGGAAGCTCTCATTTTTCTTATCTAGTCACCAGAATCATCAGTCTGAGTAACCACCGATTCATCTTCCAAAGAGCTGTCACAGAAATCTTCTAAGAGGTGAATGTGAGCATAACACAGCCGTGCTTAGAATTTTTAAACAGCTCCCCATAAAGTTCAAGCAACGTTGCTGTGATTACAACTGCCCTCTATTTTTCCGGCAGCAAACTTAGGGCTACATTTTCTAGCCATACTGAGTTTCTTGCACTGCCCCTAAACCATTATACTGGGAGGTTTTCATAGTAGCTGTGCTGTGTCTGTAGGTGCAGCACCCTCAGAGTACCCTAGTGGCCTTGTTTGTCTGCCCTGTTGACTTTGGGCTTCCCCAAGTCCACCCAGTCAGAGAGCCTTTTCCTCCTGCTGTCCTCTGAGCTGTGATCCACTCTGGGTGTGGCGGGAAAGTGTGGGAGAGGAAAACATTCTTCGGACTCATTCTTGAACATCAGTCTGTTCACGAACGTGTGTTCCTGAAATGTGACCTTCAAAGAGCAGTTTTATTTTATTTAATGTTTTCTTTTATATTGGAGTATAGTTGATTTACCATGTTAGTTAGTACACGTTGATTTACACGGTAAATGTTGATTTACAGGGTTAGTCTCAGGTGCAAAGTGTAGTTTTTAACTTCATCCCTCCTTCCCTAGGTCAGACAGGCAGGCTGGAGGGGCCTGGGGTCAGATAACTGACCTCCCCTGCCCCCAGGTATATCAGGCTCTGGGAAAGTCTTTTTCCATGCAGGTGTGCCTTGGTTTTGGTAATCTCCCTGAGCAGATATCACGTGGTTACTTTCCCTTTCCTCCTGTCAGAGCTAAAAGAGGATTTTTTCCTGGTTCTTCACTGTAAGAGCCTTTCTTCCAGCAAAACCGGTGAAAGTATGCAGGAAATCTCCCAACAACTTCTTAAGAGATTCTCATTCTCATCCTGGTCCAGACTCAGCTTTCAGCAGTTCATCAAAATTACCTATCAGGTTATGGCTGCAGCAGGTTATGTCCAGATAAGCTGCCCTCACCTGTCACTCCAGATTTCAGGGTGGTGGTTTGCCCGGGGCTTCAATTCTCTAAGGGGTCCACGTAAAGATGTCTATCTTCAGTTTGTTCAGCTCCTTCTTACTGTACATATCAGAGTGATGATTCCAAGCTCTTTACCTGTCAGCCTATTTTATTAAATGTGACTCTTTATTTATAAGGGTAGACATGATATTAATATGAAAAAGGTTATATACCTACTTCTATTATTATTAATATTAATGCAATATACCTACTTCTATATTGGGCTTATAAATTAAGTATTTATTTCTACCCACTTACCTGGTTTCCAAAACACTTTGAATTGTGACTGACCACAGGTGTCCCTCTCCATGAAACTGTCTCAACTAAACAGTCATTGGGCACCTGTTATGGCTGTGGGTGTTTCACGCGTTATTCCACTTAATTTAATCTTCACTCTCTGGAGATGGAAGTACTAACTCACTTTGTAGAGAATACTGAGGCTGAGAGAAATTGATTATCCAAACTCACAGGTTAGAAAGAAGCAGAAGCTGTATTCCTACTTTGCATTTCTGGCTTCAATTCCACAAAGATCTTCAAATTGAGGAAGCAATACTTAATCACTTGAAATAGCTATGAAAAATGCGAGACAGCATAAATTCAGGTGTGAGATCCTGTGGTACTTGTACTCCAATGATTTTTCCCTTTCTTTTCAGTCACACAGTAATAGAGGCAGGGCTCAGATTCGTTTCTCTATTGTCTTAGATAGCCCAGAAATAGCCTCCTCTCTGCATTTTAAGTTCCTTAAAGGCAAGCGATTGGGATGGATTTTTTATATATATTTATAATATATATATATTATATATATAATATATATATGTTTATACCACTGCTCCTGTTAAGATGTTGAAATGTTGCAGGCATTTTAAGCAATTTCCCCCATTTGCAAATGATGACTCAGGTAAGAGTTGACAACAATTTTATGAGACTGACAGAAAGAGTCACGCTTAATTAAGGTAAATCATGGTTTTATTTATAAGACTTTTATTTTCAAAACTGCCAAAGTTTATATTGCTTCTCTCTAGAAACAGGATTGAAAGATAATTTTGCTCCTGGTAGACTTACCAACACACAATGTACTGTGGACTACAGAGGCAATTATATCATTACAAGTACTGAATTTGGGGATCTTTATTTATTAATTCCCTTAGATTCATAGTATGTTTTGTAATAACGATAAATTGTTTCTTAAAGTGCCAATTATTTTTCTTCATGAACATAGTTTACCAATTTAAGTATTTAGAGTATTTGTCTTCTTTATAGACCTTCTAAGGCATGTCTGTTTTTGACATTATGGAACATTCTAGAATAAGCCTGCCCTTGCCCTAGGTGAGTCAGCCTATCAGGTTCATTGGTCTTGTATTATATTCTTAGTATTGGGTTATACTATATGTCTATGTCTTCCAATTTATGGTTAAGAAATAAAAATTTATGAAGTGAAATTATATTGAAGTGAATTTAAATTTCACCATTTATTAGACCAATTGCTGACATTCACTGTGGGCAATTGGGCTTAGGTAGGTCTTTCAGATTATTCTGAGTTCATGTGTGAGGAGCAGATTTGAGATTCTGCATCCTAGAGGGTGTTATAAACATTAATTAACTCGCATAACAACCCTGGGAAACATGGGTTCTATTATGTCTATTTTGTAGATAAAGAACTTGCAACTTGTAATCAAACTATGCTGAGCCAGACACAGAAGAGTTTCCCATAAACAATGAGATAGAGTCACAGGTTTGTACTGACCAAAAAAAAGCAGTCGTGTTTGGCAATCATTTTTATTTGTAATTTTTTTGATGCAGTAAATATTAATTTAGCTTGTACTGTATGCAGGGCTTTAAGCCCGTCTGCATTCTGCCTTGTCTCTCATAAAATTTGTTCTAAGCACATTCTTTTCTAAGAATTACTTTCTTGTTCTAAGCACTTGCATTCACAGTAACTTGTCACCATAGATCAGTCTGTGTTCTTGCTTCTATCTTTTTGTTATGAATTTAAACACAGCTGGTGTTGGGTTTACCAACTGCCCCCCACCTTTTCCTTGCACGTAATCTGTTTCCACACCCATTTGCTTATTTCTGCAAGAGTTCTGAAGGAGAGATGCCTCTTCTTATCTTTAAAGTAATGCCATCCCTTTTTGCTTCCTGAAGTTTATTGTTCCTATACTATGCATTCTTTTTCCAATCCTTCTGTGTCAATCTTATGCATTCTTCCTTCTAACGTTTCTTTTTAAAAGTCTATTGATACTCTGCGTTTCACGTTACTATCCTCTTTTCTCATGTCTTTAATAGTCAAACCCTTTAACTTGTGTCCTCATATCTGTTGTGATCCTTCCCTTAGCACATGTTTCATTCTGTAACAGCTTGTGAACTCTTTTGAATTTAGCACACCACTAGCTCAGATACCTCAGTGCTATAGGCTTAATATCTGTGTCCCTCCAAAATGCATAAGTTGAAATCTTAATGCCCAGTGTGATGGGTTAGGAGGTAGAGACTTTGGGGTGATTTGGTTATAAGAGCAGAGAGAACTCTCGTGAATGAGGTTAATGCCCTTATGAAAGACACCCCACAGAGCTCTCTAGCCCCTTCCACCACCTGAGGACACCAGAAGTCGGCAGTCTGCAACCCAGAAGAGGGCCCTAATGGACCATGCTGTCCTTACCTTGGACTTCCAGCCTCCAGAACTATGAGGAATAAATTTCTGTTTGTTATAAGCTACCCAGTTTGTGATATTTTGTTATAGCTGCCCAAATAGACTAAGACATTAAATAACCAGATAACCAATACTTCATTACATATCTTGTAGCTTTTTAATATTTTTATTCAATTTTTAAAACACCTTTTCCCTATTTAACATTGTTGGGCAAGTGCATTTCCGCAAATTCTAATCTTTTTAAGCTTCTAACCTTACATGGTTTTCTTGACACCATATTTTCCTGAGATATGTATAAATAAATATATATATATATTCTGTATACACACACGCACACACGCACACACGCACACACACACACACACACACACACACACATATATATATATATAATTTTTTTTTCTCTCTGATTGCTTCTTCTTTGTTGTATTTGCAACTCTTCTGTTACATCACTAAATGCCTCGGAAAATAATCCAGCCCTCTGCTCTTATAGGCTGAACTTACACCATCTGTTCAATTACTCGCTACCTTGTAAAGTGGAGCAGATAACTGCACACTGGACATGGCAGATAAGGAACGATGTCTATAACTAAAGTATTCAAGAGATATAGAAATAACACTCCAACGTTTCCATTTAAATAAATTCTATTTGCACGTTGGGAACCCCTTCACCCATTCCTGTAAGGAGGGTCTGCCATCTGGTCTTGAGTCTCTGCCTAAGAAGACAGGTCCTGAAGAATTCCTGTGTTGTCAGACTCTCCCACGTAACTTCAGGCTGGACTCTGTTGACCTGTAACTGCTTTCAGTTTGCTTGTAGGTAGCAGAGGTTTTTGTATCATATTTGGGAGTATGTGACCACTCACCTGTTTTATGATCACAGTAATAATCTGAGGAGGTCTAAGACACATTTTCCATGGATTTCCTATGAACCTATTTCCATGTAGGAGCCTTTCTTCCCCCATCTCACCTAACTCTTACCACTGCCCCTTCACCTCATGCTCTGCCTGGTCAGGGAATGGGGTCATCCATTTGAGGCAGTGAACTTCAGTAGTGTCTTCATCTCCATCTATGTCTATCCTCTGTTCAGCCCAGGGGATCTTCTCTTAAACCACTGTGGGAGGCTCAAATCCCCAGCTCTCACTCACAGATAATTCTTTCATGTACCAAAGCCTCTCCAACAACTAAGGGCTTAGCTCTCTGGAGACCAAAGTCAAGATACTCCTTAATATTTGTTTTTCTTATTGCCACCATTGAACCCAAGATAGAATAGTCTAGCTCCTAGGACGGGGATCATGTTGGCGTGGCATAGGTCATCAGGAGAAAAAGAGCAAACTTCCAGTTACAAACCAAATAATGAGACCTAGTAGCATTTTGGATCATTTTGTACTTTCACATGGTCACAGTTCTGACAGAGGTAGAGCAGAACCATGGCTCTGCCCAGCAGACCTGTCATCATCAGAGGAGAGATGAATTGGAGTCCCATTATAGTCTCCCAATACTAACTCTTTTGGTCTCTGTAAGCAATTTCCAGAATTATTGGTGGGGTGAGAATAAACCTCCTTTTCATGCCCAGGTCAACCTTCTGTGATTCCGGCAGGTTAAAGGACTTCATTACCTATGCTTCTGCACTGATCCAGAGCTGAGATGTCCCCCGGCCCCAAGCACATGGCATTGGTCAGAAGTACCGCAATATGGTGGTTAAGACTGAAGGCTCTGCCATTGTCCCAGTCCCAATTCTGACAACCCAGATGTGTGAGCTAGAGTGAGTTACTTCACATTTCTGTTTCTCTTTTTACCGAGGGATATTTACCATCCTTGAAATAGGAAGTTGTAAGAATTCACTGAGTAAAATACTTAATGCAGAGGCTGGCACCAGTAAACACTCAATAAATGTTAGTCATAAATATCATGGCAGCACTGGGTCTTAATAGAGTATTTGACACGTGTTGGAAAATCATTGACGTTTCATCAATTCAGTAATTTAAATGGCAAAGCTAAGGCTCTGTTGAAAACTCTTTTTAGTAAATCGAGTTCTGTGCCTTTTTAAAAACTTTCTTTTTGTGATAGTGATACAGTTAATATTTATTTTTTATCAGCAATGGAATTGTTCATCTCAGTTTGGGGATTGATTCCGTGTCTATTACTTTACAACAAACTACAAAAATTAGTTGCTTGTGAAAGGGCTTTTTTCTCCTGATTTTGTTGGCTGGCTGGGTGGTTCTCCTGTTGGTCATGCCAAGACTCACATGTGTGGTTATGTTCATTTGGTGGGTTTTCTCGAAGATGCGCTCAGCGGGGACTCTGTGATGACTGGATGTCTTTCTCTATGGACTGTAGTCCTTTCTTTCTACATGATTCCTGACCCTCACGGAGGATATCCTGGGCTTCTTACCTGGCAGCTGGGTTCCAAGAGTACGTGTTCCAGGGAGTGAACGCTCATCGAGCCTCTGCTCCCATCATGCTTTGCTCATGGTCTGTTATCTAAGGGAAATCATGTGAGCGTGCTGGATCAACATGGGGGGTCAGGAGGAGCAACAGCTATAAAACAAGAAGGTGTGATTCGCTAACAGATTTAGCAGATATCAATGTACCTTGGGCCATGGTGGTCTATACAGTATGAATTTAGAATTTAGTTAAGCTAGGAATGACACTTCCCGGAATCACCTTCCCTGCATGGTTTCAGGTAAAAGTTGGTCAAGAAAGGAGTGGCATCAGATTGGAAGGTAGCAGTCAAGTAATCATCAATACCTCTATAAAGTATTGATGTAGTCAGATGTAGTGTCAGGGGATTCAGAAATGCTGATGAGCTCCAGCTGCAGCCTGCTGTTCTCTGGTCCATGTCCCACTCTTCTTCCTGTCTATGAACCCTGTTAAACAATATTTGTTCCAACTCCATGATCAGATGCTTGGCTCTAGAGGCAGAATCTTGATACACAGAAGACTCAACATCTCAGGCATGCGCCTAAGTTTCCCGTCTTGGCCCCAGTTTTTTTTTTTTTTTTTTTTTTTTTTTTTTTTTGCGATACGCGGGGCTCTCACTGTTGTGGCCTCTCCCGTTGCGGAGCACAGGCTCCGGACGCGCAGGCTCAGCGGCCATGGCTCACAGGCCCAGCCGCTCTGCGGCATGTGGGATCTTCCCGGACCGGGGCACGAACCCGTGTCCCCTGCATCGGCAGGCGGACTCTCAACCACTGCGCCACCAGGGAAGCCCTTGGCCCCAGTTTGATGCATGACTGGATCCTTTGAAGACTGCAGAGGACTTTTACTCTGACCTTACCTGTGTTCATGTCCTGACTGTCCCAGGTCTCCCCATGATTGCGTCCAGTCTAATTCCTATTATACTTTTCCCATAACACTTCTCAGCACTCTGATGCCCTTAACGACCCCTAACTGATGCAGTGATGAACTCAATACTCATTCTGTTGGGTTCCCATATTTCCTGCATAAGCCATAAAGAAGGAGAAACGATTGGGTTATAGATGCAGAAGTTCAATATATAAAGGAAACTTTGTCCCAAAAACTAAATAGAAAAATATCAATACGAGCTTGCTATTATATTCAACCAGATACTCCATATTACCAATATTTTAATTCTCTTTAGAACAATATGTCAAGTCTCATTTTAGGATTTCTAAATATGCTGGAGTTCTATGTCACATAATGCCTTTTGTGGTATAATGTAATAAAGTGTATGGAATCTTTTTGTATGTATGCAAACAAAAGTGAATCTCCTTAAGTCTTTATACAATTCTCTTGATTTTATTTTTCTTCTGATTTTATTAGTTTTGTATGTACTACCCAATACTTTCTTAGTACTGTGCATTTCTTCTTTGTTCTGTTGAATATTATTTACCTAAAAACAGCAACAAAAGTTTTCCCACAGTTACCAAACCACCTAGTGCTTTAGAAAATTAGATTTGGAAAAATGTGGAAAAAGAAAAAAACCTATCTTGAATTTTATTAGCCTTGATATGAATTTCTCTCTGCCATGAATACCTCTATTAATACCTATACAAAATGATGAAGGTTATTTCTATACCTTATAGTTTTCTATTGGTAAAACATGTATATAATTATTTATTGTATAGGTTTTTTTTTCTAGTTAGAGAAATAATGTACTCTTATCCCAAAATGGTAAATATTATAGAAATTACCAAAGTATATGACATAAACTTAACCAGTAGAAATAATAACTATTAAATATTTAGTCTTCCAGATATTTTTCTTCACATATTATATCTACAAACATGCACAGGCACACACACACACACACACACAATTGGGTTGTACTACTTGGCAAGTTGTTTTTTTCATTTAACAACTTATGAATTTGTGTGTGTGTGTTTGTATTGAATTTTATTAAAACATTTTAATGCAATTTTTTTAGTGAGGGCATCACCTTGACAACCAATTTGATTAAAAAGAATATTCTGGGCTTCCCTGGTGGCGCAGTGGTTGAGAGTCCGCCTGCCGATGCGGGGGGCACGGGTTCGTGCCCCGGTCCGGGAAGATCCCACATGCCGCGGAGCGGCTGGGCCCGTGAGCCATGGCCGTTGAGCCTGCGCGTCCGGAGCCTGTGCTCCACAATGGGAGAGGCCACAACAGTGGCAGGCCTGCATACCGAAAAAAAAAAAGAATATTCTGCTTTTTTTTTACCAATTAATACCAATTAATATTACAGAGATCACCCTAAAAATCGAACTTTTAAGAAGCCTTTTCAGAACTTCCCTGGTTGCTCAGTGGTTAAGAATCCGCCTGCCAATGCAGGGAACACGGGTTCGAGCCCTGGTCTGGGGAGATCCCACATGCCATGGAACAACTAAGCCCGTGCACCTCAACCACTGAGCCTGTGCTCTAGAGCCCGCGAGCCACAACTACTGAGTCCACGTGCCACAACTACTGAAGCCCACATGCCTAGAGCCGGTGCTCTTTAGCAAGAGAAGCCACTGCAATGAGAAGCCTGTGCACCACAACAAAGAGTAGCCCCTGCTCACCACAACTAGAGAATGCCCACACGCAGCAATGAAGACCCAAAGCAGCCAAAATAATAATAATAATAAATAAATAAATAAAAGAAAAAAGAAGCCTTCTCACATGATCCACATATTTTTACTCATAATACAATTATTAAATCATTTAGTGTGCCGATATGCCAATGTCTTGTTCTTAATGTATATTTCTGGATTTTATTTTTATTTTTTTGCTTTAAAAACCTATTACTAATAAACGACCATAGTGCATACCTGTATTTAAAGATGTCTTAATGAATGCTTTTCTGATAGTGAAGATAATCATATAGTAGTCATAGTGTATGTATGGCTTCTCAAAGTCACAAGCATTAACTGCAATACAGTGCTATGGGAAAAGCAATACTGAATTCAGAAAAACTCTGTACTTTGATTCTATAATAAGTAAGTTATTACTTAAGCTCTCTCAGTCTCTTTTATTTCACTATTCAAAAGGGGGAAATGACATGGAACTTACCTGTTACATGGTACCATGAATATCACAATATTCAAGTGAATATCATGTGAATATCACAATGAGGCAGCAGTGCCCAGAAAAAGTCAGCCATTGAATAAGTCTTAAAACATGACTTTGGGTATCAAACTGCATAGGTTCAAGTTCCAGCCCTACTACCCATTAGCTGGATGACTTTCGTCAAATTAGTGAGCCTTTTGGTACCGTGGTTTTCTCATTTATGAAATGAGTATGATCATGGTGATCAAAATAGTATTCGTTTTAGGATTACTATGAAGATGAATTGAGTTATTAATTGGAAATTAGTTGATAACATTGACTAGCAAATCAAAAAAGTAGGAAGTACTAAGAGTTTTTAAATGAAATACAAGGAGAATTGTTTTCATATTTCAGGAATTAAATGCAGAACTAATCATTCCCATGTTTGTTCTTCCCAAAAGTTATACAGAAAAAAAGAAAAAAGAAAAGAAAAGAAAGAAAAAGAAATGCAATATTCCATTTGGTGGAAGGAAGCTATGTCCCTGGCCCTGCCTTAGTAATTGAAATTTGTCTTTAGAATAGCAAAATAAAAGTAAACATCCAGAAACTTTTACTGCAAAGACCAGTAGTGGTATCCCTTAATGCTTCTCTTTAAAAAGTACATGGAGTGTTTTTCCCCTCTTTCATATTTAATACATTTTAATATAAATATGCCTGTATAAATTCTTACAATTTGAAGATAGTTATAAATTAATATTATACAGAATACCTAATAATTCTATCAAGAACCATTGGAAACTATACAGGAATGTAATCATTTTTGATGATCATAATTCCAGGAAAGGAAAGAATATGAGGCACATAAGTGTAGAATCCACTTATTTGCCATCCCATCATCATTCATTTCAGAGTAAAGCTATCTAAATGAATCTTATTTTCTAATTAAGAATTTCTTTTATGGCCAGTAAATTACTTTCATGATTTGCCCTATAGCTCTGCCGAATGCCGCCATCACACTCTGTCTCGGATATAATAGAAGAAATTTCTGTGTTCATAAAATGAATGTTTTCTGTCCAGAATTGCTTTTGGTTAGTATGAGCTACGTTACTGACACCGCCTTTTTCTGGGAAAGAACCCCGAGTGTATTTTAGCAAAGTGCAGTAATTTTACTGGAAATGCAATGGCATTTGTTAGCTTTGATTCTAATGGCTGAAAAGCTACAGGAAAGTAGGACTTTGTGCTACCTTTGCATAAAATAATGACTGTCCATTGCGTGCCAGCTTTCATGAACTTAATTTGTGTAAGGACGATAATGTTGAGTGTATACGTAGTGTTTTGACTTTCAGAAGTTCCACTTTTCATTTCTCAACGTGCCTGTCAATGTCGCCGGTAGCATCAGTGAAAATGACCTTGGCCTTCAGCATGAGCAGTCTAAATTGGAAGAAGCATATTTGGAGGGCTGAGACCCAGTCAGAAACTCAATGACAGGCAGCTGGATAATAAAGCAGAGGCAATGTCAGCCCAGCTGTGCAGCACAGTTGGGGAGAAGGAGAGCTTCCAGACCCCTTTGCCTTATATTAGCACACCCGGAGAGCTGCTTCCACTGGGGCCTGTGAATTTCACTTCTCTTCTAAACTACCCAAGGATACCTGCTCAACCTAAATTGTGCGATTTTTTAAAAAATTCTGCATTATCTATATAAGACTTTTTAAAAAATCTAGGCTGGTCAAAACAAAGCAAAACTGCCTTTGTCTGAATTATCCAGAATTATCTTGGAGAAATCAGCAGACAGCTGTGAATTGTTTCACTTGATCTCATATGAAGTTAGAGAGCATCATGCCATTTTAAAATTTGGTACCTAGAGAGGGGTTGGTAGGGGAGAAAATGCACAGTGGCATTAGGGAAGGTGGAAAGAATATGGAGTTGTCTGGAATTTGAATGCCTGGAGGGCTTTTCTGCCCCACAACCCATCATCCCCCAGGGTTGGCAAGGTGAGATCGTGGCTTGCGGACTAGCACGTAAAGAGACAGGAAGATGGAAGGAGGTTTCTCGGTAGATGCCACAGAAGACCTGGGGCTGGTCTCAGGTGGATCCCAATCTTTGAAAGAACAGTTTTTCATTTCAGATTACTTTCTTGCTCAGATATAAATGTCAATATTTGGATTTTTTATCAAGATAATAAGTAGGATCTTTTCACTGAATCATCTTAAAGCTCTCAAAGAGTAAAACGATATAAACCCAAATTATACGCCATCATGTGACTTTAGAACGTTTCAACTACCAAATGCCCCAGTCTGTTTGCCAGGATTACCTTCATTCATTACCAGGATTATCTCAGAACCTACAGTTATTTTACATGTACTTTCACTGAAATAGATTTGTAGAAATATTTCCGATGGATTCAGTATCTGAGAAAGGAAGCCTTCAGTGATACATTTTTATTTTGTCAGAAGTTGCCATCTAATTTTTCTTTTGTAGGACACTCTTACAGGGAGGTGAAGTCTACTA
The DNA here is from genome assembly GCF_964270905.1 of Leucopleurus acutus. Taxonomy (NCBI): domain Eukaryota; kingdom Metazoa; phylum Chordata; class Mammalia; order Artiodactyla; family Delphinidae; genus Leucopleurus; species Leucopleurus acutus. Next base: position 72,422,564 of record NC_139160.1, on the reverse strand, counting down.
ATAAGAATATCAGTATGTAATCCAGAATGTTTTCCTTTGAAATGGAAAAACCTAAATGAAAGGAGAGCCATGGTCAGCACCTGGAAACATTGATGGAACATACCCCTGCCTCCACCTTTTTAAGTCTTAAAAGCCAAATTCAGGACTAAAATTAGACCCAATTCATTAAACAGTTCTTCTTCCCCTGTGAATGCTGACATCTGGCTTGGAGGCACCTAAATCTCAGCCTGAGAGGTTCCACTATTTGAAGGATGTACAGTGAGCAAAGCTAAATTAACAGGACTCATAGGCGGTGGCCAAGTGGAAACCCTAAAGGGCACTGAGCTCCTTCTATGGGGAGAGGGAGAGAATGGTGACAGGTTTCCTGATCATAAATGCCTGCCATACCTTAAACAAGCCAACCTACCCTGCTTTTTAAGTCATCACTTTTCTTTCTGGTCTTTCCTGAACTGAGTAAAAATAAGTTTGGACATCATCTCAAATATTCCAAAACATGGCTACATTAATTATTTGTATAGCATGGTGTCTTTTTTAATAATTTTATATCTGAATGAAACAATCTATCTTCTCTTTAAAATAATAGTAGTAATTACCATTTATTTACTGCCAACTTTGAACTGTGGCCCTTGCATTCATGATCTTTAATCCAGTCGTGGATGATCTGAGATAGGTATTATCCCTCTTTGACAGATGGGAACACTGAGGCCTGGAGACCGTAGGTAACTTGGCCAATGGTAGAAATGCATAAAGAAGGACTTGAATTCAGCCCTTTAGACCTTGATGCCCTTAATAATGCAGCACCTTTCTTTTCTCAGTGTTCATAGTGACACAATTTTAGTTAATGCAGCATTTCCGAAAGATCCATTGCACATATATTCCAGTATTAAAAAGCAGAATACTAAGTATCTTTAAATGGGTCTTTTAAGGAGATTTTGGTTTTTCCTGTCGAATCTCTACAGGAGATTCCACACTACTGGATACGTAATTGTGAGTGTTCTATAAACTGTCACCAGGTAATGAGAGTAGTCAAAATGTATTGTGCCCCTACTATGTGAAAGAATGATAATAGGCTGTCTTCAAGAATTTACTTGCTTAATTAGCATGAAGATTCTGCTAGTTAGGTGATTAATTTACCTCTAACAGACCCATGTTTTCTTACAAAAACAGAGAGGTAAAACGATGTGTTTAAAGTGACATAGCTAGCTAGTGGAAGACCTGGGATCAAATTGTCATTTTGACTCAGTCTAACATCTTAGCCACTATGCCAAACTGTCCCTTTACATAATGTTTTCCTTAGTGTAGTTAACCCGATTAAAGAAAATTTAATAACATATTTTCATATACTACACAATAAAAAGCAAAATTACTTTGAAACTCAAAGGTAGAGATATTTATTAAAACCACTTAGTTCTAAGATGTGATTTGAAAACTCATTGAAAAATGAGTTTTTCAAAAAACTAACTAATTACAGTTAGTGGTATTTTATGCTTTGTAAGTAGAGAGTCGTGAATGAGTTACTGGGCAATGGGAAGCTACCATTATTTTGTCACCGTTATTTTTGTTCATATTTTTTTAAGTGGGCAAGTGACCATTTTTTATAGCGAGGCTGTCTCCATTAAGCAAGTTTAAGTAAATATTAATGAGAGCAAACCATGAAGAAGATAAGATATTTAGAATTTAATTGCAGTAATCCTGGAGAGATGACCAGATACTGAAAGTTAAGTTGAAGAGAAAAGATGGCCATGAGAGCAATTGGGAGCTGGCTGGGATGGAGTGGGTGTCTGTGGAGGTTTTGGTATTTACTGCCTGGTTTTGGTATTTACTGCCTGGTTGGATGAAGAAGTCCTTCATCCAGGTAGGAGGGTTTGGGGTTTGGAAATAATAATGTCCGATTGGGACCTTTTGAGTTTTAAGTGCTATGTGCCCAGTAGGTTCTGGTGAAATTGTGTCTTTTGGCTACAGACTTTTTTTAGGCACGATGTCTTACTTAGGTTTACTAAGAAATACAACCATGGGTGACAAATAGCAAGAACTCAATAATACCAGGCAGAGAGTGGAACAAAGGAGGGTCGCCTCAGGATGATGAGATTACGGGTCACTTGTTCAGGGGCAAGACCCAGAGCACAGGCATGTGACAATCGTGGTGGTGGGGTGAAGACAAGAGGTAGGGTGTCAGCCTCTATGTGAGCAAAATCACTTAGGAAAAAGATCGGCTGGAAGGAACGATCAGCGGACAACCACCAACTTTAAGGAGGGGACATAGAAAGAGTGAGAAGAAAACAACTAGATATTGTTTGAGGGATCAAGGGAAGACTCTCGTGATGTGATGATGGGAGCAGCACTAAAATCTAAGTGAAGGATGAAGAGTATCCTATAGGAAAGGGAGGACTCGCCAGTTTCTGTGGCTTGGGGAGCACATCCAGCATGACTTTGGAGAGTGAATGACAGTGTAGAGACAGAAGCCAAGTGTGTCTTGCAGGAGACCAGCTATGAGGGAGAAAAGCACTCACAACCCCCCAAAACGTTGGCAAAGGTGTGTATGATCTTATAAAGCAAATGATCAGGATACAAAATTTGACACATAGGATACAAACTTTGAAAATACACACATGTTATATTTCATGCATAAATAACTAAGGAAATCTATAATGTGAAGGGGGGGTCACCTCTGGACAATGAGATAATAGGTCACTCATTGCTGGTTTGAAAAGGAATTTTCTGTAATTTACTGGTATTCTATGAGCTGCTGCAGATTCGCATTCATACAGAAAGCAAGGGAAAAAAAGAAATATTTGGCCCTGCATCCCTTAACTACCAAATCCCAAGGACGTTTCACTCCCTAAATGAGCCTGTTGTCACTCATGAAGGTGCCCCAGGAGGCATTCCCCCAAAACAGTGGCTTCTGAGAGGTAACAACCACAGACGTGGCCTACAGCACTTTGGTAGAAGGCTGTCCTTTCTGTTAAAGTTCTATTAAGCCCATGGGGTAAAGCCCCTGACCTATGGTGTCAACGTAGCATCTTGGCCACAGTTACTAATGAAAGGGCCATCTACACCTGTGCTTAAGGTAGAAAGCATAATATGCCATGCATCATTTATTAAAGTTCACATGTCAAAACAAGCAGTATTACAGCTCTCAGTATCATCTTTCAGCTGTGACCAGAAAGACAAAAGCAGAATTATGAGGCTGGAATAGACCTTGCAAGATTATTTAGTCCATTGCTTGATCTTAAGGAGAACCACAGAAGTATTGTATACACTAGTCAACCCGTCAACCAAGATTTATTGTATATTCACAGGTGCAGAGCCTCATATAGTACCTGACTCTCCACACCACCAGAGTTCTGTTTTCCCAAGGACTTGAGTCATCTTCAAGAGGAGCCAGCAAAGGTTCAGAAACAACACTCTGTTTATTTTAGTACAAAAAATAGGATCCCTACCATTCACCATTCATTGTATGCAGTGGCAGGAATAAATGATGAAGCTAGCGCAGCCCAGTCTTCGGGAAGTTCACAACCACGAGCAACCCAGTGCCCCTCACCCCACTTCATACATACACTTATCAGCACCATCACACCACACCAGCCACAACCGCTGCCCAATCTCTGTGAAGGTTCTGAAGCATCTGAAACTTATCATATGTTCCTTGGAAAGTTAGCAAGTTCTGTGGCCACTGATATGCATGCAGGCACCCACATTACATTTGGCAACAGCTTATAAAAGTTTGATAGGAGATTGAATATGTTGTTTTTATTCCAAAACACCCAAATATGTCTTTGCGGGAAAGCAAGATGCAAAATGATGAATGCAGTTAATTCAAACTCTACATCCAAAGGGGGGTCCCAGGCGCTGTGATTCTCAGACTTGTTCCCCGTGTCTCCAGGTCTCACTCAACCTCAAAACCTCATCTGCTGGGGAGTCTTAGTTTCAGCACCTCTGCAACCAGGATCTAGCCAGCTGCTGTGTTTAAAATGGTCTGTGCTCCAGGGTTTCTGGTTCAGAGACCATTTGGAATGCATGTCCTTCCTCTTTACAACTGTAGAAGAGAAAAGCTAAAGAATTCAGCTTTGCAAATAGGTTTCTAGATGGTGTATTTATTGTACGGTTGGCTAAGCATAGATTAAAGGTGCCGGTCACACCAGGGTTGAGCACAAGTGAAATGTGCAAGTGGTTTATGGAGTAATCTGACCTGGACTCCAAACTTTGCAAATATGAAGCATGACCTTCCGACGTCATGTATGAGTATTATATCAACATGCAATACTAGTGACATATTAATGAGGCAGAATATAGAATCACAGGTCAAAAAGAGAGTTCACATTAGCCGTAGAGGTTTGATCTACTTAGGAAGAGAGTGTGTGAAGGTCAGCATTTACCAGGCAGTGAACACCTTTATGACAGCATCCTGGATATCATGCTATCGTGTGTTAAACTTCACACTCTGACAGTTTATCTTCTGAATAGATGTAATGGATTATGAGCTAGTGGGGTAATAGCTCCCCCTTACACTTTGCCTTTCTAAGGTGGTTTATACAGATATGAAGTAGACACGGTGTGGTTCCACCCAGATCCCCACTTCAGGACCAACACGCTCCTCTCCCTCATGCCATGGATGCTGGATTCAGAGGGGGTAGGGGTCGATGCCCTGGGAATTGCCCTCAGCTGCAGGCACCTGCCTTACCCAAGATTATGTCTTTTCCAAGGGGGCAGCCCATGGCCAGGACTGGTGGATATGAACATTTAAGTTTCCAGCCTCCTAACTCAAGTTTGGGATACTTCTTAAAGGTCATCTCAGTTCCAAAGTCTCTCGTGGCCTCAGTTGCAACCACGTTGCATGTCAGCTGCACCCTTTGTCCATCCCAGCCTTCTTCACTTTCTTATAAATGTATCTCCTGAGCGCACTGCAGCCCAACTGACCTTCTGCTTCCAACTCCTCTTAGAGTCTGTATCCACAGAAATTTGCCAAGCTGCAACTTCCTTCATCATGTGAAGAAATTCTAGCCAATTCCATGCCAATGGAATTCCATGCCAACTTAAAAAAAGAACCCAAAATGCATTAATAAAGTGATTTCCATGCATTGGGCTCCTGTGAACTCAAATTCAAGCCATTTCTTTCTTCAAATGCAGCATTTCGTGCAGTCCTCTTCGTTGGTCTAAGCCATCACTGCTATTGAAGCTGTTTTGTTGTCTGGCAATAGGTTTTAATCAGGACTTGTTAAGTATTTGTTTGTCTATAACATTATATTGAATATCACGTGGCTCATGGCAAAATAGAACAATTAAGCTGCCCAGTGGCAGGCTGACATTTATCAGGCTATTTTCACTGCAAGTTTAAATGACAGCTATGGCATAATCCAATTTCTGTTCTCAGCGGCTTAGGGAAGCATCATGGTGCCTGCAGTGTTTCTGAATGGGCTGCCAGTGTGGTGCACTGATTCTAAAATATATTCATCCCAGATATCAATTTTGTACATTTTTTCCCAGATCAAATCAAGCTATTAAGGAATGCACTTTCCCTGGAATTAGCCCTAGGAGACATTTCTGTTGTAGCCGCCTCTAATATCCCTTGCGGAGAAACGAGTTGACTAAATGATCATTGTTTAAAAACTGTGGTTCTACTTGGGCACGTGTGTGTCATCTGTATTACAAAACTCACTGCAGCATCCTGTTGGAAGAACTAAGGTACAGAGATGATGAAAGTGGAAACAAAGAAAACAACCCATCCCAAGATACCCATCATGCAGACTGGAAACATTAAAAGGACTTCTGTGTTTCACCTTGACCCCTCTGCAACCTCAACTTAGCAGAAACCCCTGAATATGCCTTTAAACACTGTATTTAAATTAGGAGTTTGGGATTAACAGATACACACTATTATATGTAAAATAGATAACCAAGATAACCAAAAAAGACCTACTGTATAACACCGGGAACTATAATATTTTGTAATAATCTATAAGGGAAAAGAATCTGAAAAAGAACATATATATATCTGAATCACTGTGCTATAAACCTGAAACTAACACAACATTGTAAATCAACTATACTTCAGTTAAAAAGTTATGGATATTAAAAAAAAGAAAATTGGTACAGAAACTATATAGAGAAAGCAGGCTGCAAATGTCTGGCCCTTCCTCACTCCCCTTAAGTTACAGATAGAATTAAATTAGAAGATCTGGTATCATTTCTGTTTAAAATTCGAATATTAATCCAGTAATTGAGCTTTTGAGACTGGTTCCTAGACTGTGCTCTGAGTGAGGACAGGCGAGTCATTCTACTTCATCCTAGGATGAGTTTGTCCCAGTTTTTAGATGGGGATACTAATGTAAAAAATATATATTGTACCTCATTTACCTAATGATCATATGGAAACAGAAACTCTAGTAAATGCAAAGCTAGATTTAAAAGTATTAGTTAGAAATGAAGTTGGTATAAAATAACATGAGCTTTTCATATTAATATCATGTTTTTCCGTATAAGTAAATCGTCATATTTAATGTTATAGAAGTAAATAGTTCAGGTTTAATAAAATTCCTTAGCTTGCAGGCGGCGGGGTAGGGTGAAGAGATGAGTGTGCTCAGGCCCGTTCCCCTGAACAGGGCACTCAGACGTGGGTATTCATCATTCCAGCCCTGTGTGGAATGGGGCTATCTCTATACCCTTGCAGTTTCCAAGGAATCAAAACTTGGGTCCTTTATCTTCTGGGATTTCCCCCAAAGTTATCTGAAGTTTCCATCTTTTTATTATACCTTCCCCAATGTTTTCCCCCTGCTAGAGGCCAAGGAAAATGCCCCTTCCTCTGTGCTGTCTATCAACTTCTCACTCTCTTGCTCTTCTCTGGTAATTATGACTCCTTTGCTCTCCAAACAACGATGATCATTTCATTCTTAGCGGGATTGCGATGGGTAGTGGTGGGGAGAGACGGTTGGGTGGAGGTGAAACTAAATCTGGCCTCTCATATAACTTCTTTCCAATCTCTGTTTATAGATACAGTCTATGCCCCATTTCATCATGTGTTCATTGATAATTTTTGAAACATATATCTTCTGAAAGTAAAAGATAGTCTCTCTTAAGTGCATGTCTCTAGAATTTGAAATGCTTGTCTCAAAGAAAAAAAAGGTATTTATTCTGTAACTGTAACATTTATTCAGATGCCGTCTTTATTCTAGGTTATATATGCACTCCTCCTAAAGGAAAGAACAGTGGGGAGTTATGGGTAATACGAGAAATGTGGTTAAAAAAAATCTATCTAAAATATTGCCCTACCATATCCATTTAACCTACCTCAATCCCCATTAAAAACATTTTGCATCCAATCCTACGTATAGACCCAAAGTAATTTCGATCAGGTACTCAAACAAATACATGTACACACAAGTTCATAGCATCACTGTTCACAACAGCCAACACATGGAAACAACCCAAATGCCATCAACAGATGAATGGATAAACAAACTGTTGTATATTCATACAATGGAATATAATTCAGCCACAAGAAGGAATGAAGTACTGACACATGCTATAACATGACTGAACTTTGATAACACTGTTAACTGAGAGAAGACAATCACAAAAGGACAGATATTGTATGATTCCATTTATACGAAATACCCAGAATAAGCAAGCCCATATAGACAGAGAGCAGACTGGGGCTTGTCAGAGGCTGTGGGTAGAGTGAATGAAGAGTGACTGTTGAATAGATATGAGGTTTCTATTTGGAGTGATGAAAATAATCCTGGAACTAGAAGAGGTAATGATTGCAAACTATTGTGAAGGTACTTAATGCCGCTGAATAAATAGTACACTCTAGAATGGTTAAATGGTAAACTTGGTGTTGTCTGTAGTTTACCACAATAAAAGATAATTACAAAAGTAAGATATACTTTTTAGTAAACGATTTTAAGTGAGTCTTAAATGCGTTCTTTGAAACGGGAGGGTAATACCTCCTCTCCCATAATCTTACTTTACAGAGGCTACTGTCGTTCCCATTTCCATCTTTGCTAAATATTTAAAATAAAAGTACAGAAAAATATTAAGTAAAATGATTTGTTATTAGGATATGTATATAATGTAGAATGAGAGAGTTTATAAAATTAATGACGATGAGGATGGATGAGTTCTGAATTTTATTACGTGACAGGCACTGTTCTAAGACTTTTTCCTATTTTAATGCATCTCATCCTCTCTAAAATGTGATCAGGTTGGTACTGAAATCCTTCCCATTTTACAGAAATGGAATTGCAGCCAGTTATTGGTTCAATGTCACATTGACAGCATAAGGAACCGAGAGATGTGAATTCAGAAGTTCCAACCAGAGGGTCTGAGCTTTCGACCAACTGCATCTCGGATGCATGTGAATATTGTAGAATGCTGAGTTCAGCCCCTTTCTTTTCCTCTTTTGTAATGAGGGCTCTAGGGGATGACCCTTACTTATACAGTAAGTATAATAAGAAGCTATTTCTACCTCTGGGCAGAAACTGGATCTGAGCTGTTGTAGGATACCTAGGCCAAAACACCCGGAGGAGATTGGCCAGAGGAGGGTGCATGGGCATTAAGATGTAGGGGAAGCAAGGGCAGTAAATACACTTTCTGCTGGAGCTTCTGACACATTCTTGGAAAGAGACAGTAGATGATTCCTTGTATATCTCCAGACACCCACACTCGCCATCCTTGCTAGGAACAGCCACTTTGCTCTTTTATCCCTGAAATGGGAAATTCAGAAGAAGAAGAAAACCTTGAAGATATTTTCTTTCATCAACAACTTGTAACAAGTCATATTAAAATGCCATCTTCTCTCTTCCCTCCCAATGTGTTTCCTTATTTTTTTACATCTAAAACATGTTAAGTTTAGTGTTTAGAGGATTTAAGGGCAGTGCATAAAATAATTTTTCCGTTACTTTTAATAATAAAACACTTTTAGGGTTCTCACAAGGAAGGAGACATGGGCGTTCCTTCCATTCAAATAGCCACTCTGTGACTTTTCTCTCCTAGTAAATAAATTATGTTCATGATGAACATTTCAGAGGTCACAAAGTTAAGAGAACTCCTATTCCCTACAGAATTTAAATCATTGAGGCTTTTGGTCACATGTATCACTTGTAAAAAGAATTTTACTGGCCAGAAATACGTTTACAAAGTATATAAGTACTGTCTGAGCGTAACTTTCATTTACATGACAATCATCCTTTCCACTGTGTTCTTACAACTTTCCTGTCCACTGTTTATCGGTTCATTATTTGTAAAATAGTAAAACATCATCTGAAAAAAAAAAAAAGCGTGCTGTGGCTTTAATTTCAAAACTGCCTCAGGGCCCTATGGGGTATATTAAATCTGTCTCTTTGCCGTATATCTCGCTGTCCCTTTTACTTGAAACCAGGTGTTTTGTATATTGAACTTTTTAACACCGCAGGGAAGTAAGTATTCACAGCTGGAGTTTTATGCTTCACACATTTTCATGTTTGAGAACAGGAGCGGCCCCTAGGAGAAACTCCTCCGGCGTGACGAGGGGCCGCGCAAAGCGCTTGTGTCTGGTGGCAGGACGCAGAGACGCTGAAGTCGCAGATATGGGACCCGCATGCAAAGTAGATGCCAGTGACACCAAGACAAAACGTTGCAAGGGATCCAGGTGCACAGGTTCTCAGATCAATCACGAGCGATGAGGTTGTCACTGCACAGAAGGGCTGTGAAGCGGCATCAAAGCCGGGAAAGAGGGGGGGAGAAGCTTTTGTCTGCCTGGCGTTTGTCTTCATACCCAGCACTGGGAGCCAGCTTACATCCCCTGTGAAAGGCCCGGTTAATCTATTTCTAGTGAACATTGTTCGGCTCTATGTATTTAGCTCACGATCATTAAAGAAAAATAACTAGGTTGGCATGACCGGAAAAGCATTGATTTTCCTGTGGGGTGTGTACGTAGGAGTTGAATTTTTCACATATGTCATTGTCTGCCCAACAGGGAAAGGTGACCGACCTCCCAAAACAAACTCACAGGGGCTCGGTGCTTCTCATCCTTAACAATGAACTGTGTAGATCCAGACAGAAGACGGTTTATGAAAATTAAAAACGCGACGTTTCGAATACATTCTCGTCTGGATTCAGTTTACCCTCTGAAGTCCTCTTAAAAAATTTAGTCCTCAAAAAATTTAGCATTTTCCCACACTTTGGTCAGCCTTCTCAGAGGAATTTGTCATGGTATCGCAGGGGGATTTTTGTGCTTTGTGACAGGGGGAAGAGATGCAGGGGAGAGTTACCAGGGAAGGGCTGGGCTAGGGAAAATGTCTTTAGCATTTCTTAGTAGGTGGCTTTGATGTCAGGAAAGTTTCATTTTGGCCCAGCAGGTTATAGATAGACCTCTCTTCTATGCCAATAAGGCTATCCTACTACATTTAGTCAAATGCTGATTAAGATTTTCATCATTTAAGGACAGGCCATTTTAGTGGTCATCATCTTTGCCTCAAGCGGAATGATGACCCCCTCTCTGCGTGTATAATGTAGCTCTAAGACCTCAAAGATTCACTCTCCTGGAGATCGAGGTTGGTGTGGTGATGCATGCAGTGGCTGACTGTTCAGTTCTGTGCAGCTCCAACAGTTGGCGCCATGAGTTTTCATGCCAAGAAAGAACATGAATAAAAACCCTTACAAGTTTTTAAAAAGGGACACCAGGAATACCGAGTAAAGAGAGATTTGGGCTGCACAGCCCCGTTGCATAAGAACAGAGCAGTCACGCATATATGACTGGAGGAAGGAAAAAACTAAAAGGAAGTTTGGTGTTTTTAAACTCCTTTTGGCCAATGATGTTTGAAGTGGTTCAAAACATTTTTCTTTGCTCTTAAACCGAGATCCATCGCGTTGTGCTAGTAATTCCCTAAATACACTGTTTTCTTTAGGGTGTGAGCAGTGTAAATGGCTTCAGTGGGTCACAGCTTCACACTGGAAAACCGAGGGGTTTTACCTGGCCTTGCAGAACAGGAAATCCGCTCCTGCCTGGATTATTCTCAGGGCACAGAATTGCTTTATGGATGCGACGGGATGTCATTTTCTGTTTAGGGGGAAGCAGCTTAAGGAGTCGATGGAAGGAAAAGGAGTCAGAGAGTCCAGGGAAGATTCCAGATGGAAAAAAATGATCCATCTTGGAGGACGGGCTTGGCTGGTGTGTAAATATCACAATTCTCTGAGCTCAAGGGTGACAAGACACAATGACACAAATCACTACCTTTCCCTGCAGGACACTGGGAAGTCCTTTTTTTAATCCTCATTTTTTCCCCCATCCTGTGCACATAATACATATCTTTTCACTTAAATCTGTGGCAGTTATTTAAGAGTCTGTTGCTGCTGCCATCTGCATAGAGGCCAAATTACTTAAATAAAGGTCAGCAATTCTTTTCCTGGCTACAGCAGACCTTTCCAGGTTACGCGATAACTTCTGCTGGTTCCAAGTGAAGCAAAATTAACAGTTCTAAGATTTTACAAAATCTTGGAAAATTCAAGACTCTTTTTCCATTTCTAACCTTCTACTCTAATTGAAGATACATTAAATCTAGACCTAGAAACTGAAAACTCATGTGCATAGGCCTAAATGAGAACACAGAATCATTCCTTTAATTAGTTATAAATAAATATTTTAAAGATATTAGTAACTATTCCAGACAAACTAATGAGGTAGCTACGATGGGACCCTGGATGAGGTCCCAAAGATACAGGAATAAATAAGATGTGATCCCTATCTTTAAGGAGCATGTAGACTAAGTCTCAATGAGAATATAATTTTCATAGCCCAGTTCTATTTTATCTTACATTTTCCTTTTATTTTATGGATTTCTGCCTTAAAGAATTTAGAAATTTAGTTATAGGTCATCATATATATTTTAGACCATTTGAAAAGGCAACTTCTACTAACTGGACTAGAGCAGACTATAGCCAGTGACTCCATATGAATTGAAGAAATGAAATTAAAGTAAGGCAACGTGGGGCTTCCCTGGTGGCACAGTGGTTGAGAGTCCGCCTGCCGATGCAGGGGACGTGGGTTCGTGCCCCGGTCCGGGAAGATCCCACGTGCCGCGGAGCGGCTGGGCCCGTGAGCCATGGCCGCTGAGCCTGCGTGTCCGGAGCCTGTGCTCTGCAACGGGAGAGGCCACAACAGTGAGAGGCCCGCGCACCACAAAAAAAAATAAAAAATAAAATAAGACAATGTTTCCACATACAGAGATCTAACAAATCAGTGGTAACTTTAGGGGAAACTGCATGCCAATACAGGCATGTGACTGCCCTTGCCATGAAGGGAGAGCTAGCAATGAAGTGTGTTATGCTAAGATTTTGTAGGAGTTGTTTTATACTTGTATTAAGAGTTATTTTCACACTAGTGTCTGAAAAAAACAACTTGAAAGTAGATTTTTTAGTCTGTTCTTTAGGATGTCAGCCTAGATTACCCACCTGATAGTTGTCATAAGGGCTTCAATTTGATTAGAATTTCTTCACGCCTCTGTCATTTGATTGATTCATTCATTCATTTATACCAAACCACTTTTTGAATATTTACTATCTGCTGGCATTTTGCCAAGTATTATATTTAAGAAGAGACTTTAGATTCTTTTCTAAAAGACAGACATGCTTTCTCCTTGCTTTTAGACCATGAGGCTTCTTGAAAGGCAGGAGTGACAGCACAGATAGCCTTTGTGAAGAGTACTTTGGAATAAGTAACAGATTTTTTTTTAGAAACATAAGTGAGAGTCAAAAGACATTTAAGGAAAGTTGTGTGAACTGTTAATCAACCAATGAGACTCTTTAAGTAACAGCTTTTTCTGCTCCCTGGGCTGCTTCTGTGCTCCCTCCCTTGCCTTATTAATTTTTTTCAGGATACAGTCAAGTAAGCTTAATTGACTTTTCCATGCCCACTTAATATCTGAAAACTCAGTTTAAACATTCACTGGCAATGTCTGACCCTTCGTATCGCTGAAGTCCTTGGAAGTTAAGATTTCTATTTTTGAACAAGGCTTATATCACCTCTGGTGAAATTGTTATGACTGAATGTCAATAATTTTCAAGAAGACAGAACTTTAATCCAACCCTAATGGCATCCCTTGGGGAAAAAAAAAAAGGCTTACCAAGGACTCAGATGTACATGTGTTTACAGTGACGATTACCCAGCATGGGGATCTTAGAACAAGGGAAGTTGTTTGCAGTGCATGTAATGAGCTTTCTGTACTGGAGCTCAACTCCTTTTAAAACCCCAAACAAAGAAAATGTCTATGAGAAGAGCTCTTCAGCTCCCGCTGTAAAGTGGACTCTCTCCAAATACCAGGAGGAGTCTTAGGCCTTGACTGGGGTAAGTGGTTCAAGGCAGAGTTCATGACAAAATACTGAAAACCAGGGCGGATGTTTTACAAAGAGCATGTGTTTTGCAATGAGTTTCTTTTAGACTTGCAGGAGGTCAGCATTTCATTTTTAGCAATGTATGCAAACATCCTTAACGACTGGAGAAAATGCAACACGTTTTATAGAGATATTTGCCTATTAAAAAGAATCAATATCATCAGATAAATGCACTCAAAGCCGTCAGATGAAAAATAGCCTGAAATGGTATCTAAGAGTGGGAGCAAACACCATTCATGGAAATTTTCTAGAGATAAATATAAACATGTTCTGGCTTCCTCATTTTAAGTTGTTTTCTAAATGCAAATATGAGGTCAAAGCATCACTGGAAGTGCATATATTTACGGAAAGAAATATTTTATATGTTGAATGAATGGTATAAAATAAAGGTTAGGTGTAAATTATAATCCAGGTAATTGAGAGAGCAAAGTTTATTCTTATTTGAAAATGTCCAGTGTCCTCAACCAATAGGTAATGCATAGCCATTGACTTCTGTCAAGTTTCATCTCCTCTGTAATATTACCACGGACTGCACTGAATTTTTGTAGCCTATGTGTGAATTATACACGTGCACACGCGCACACACACACACAGCATAATTTGTTTTTTATATGTCAATTGTTCCTGCAGACTAATGATCAGAATAATAATTGTAATTTCTCAAAAACAAAGGAAGCAAGGGAAGAAAGGAAGGAAGGAAGGGAGGGAGGGAGGGAGGAAAGAAGGTTGGAAAAAAGGAGGGAAAAAATAGAGGGAAGTCAGAGAGAGAAAGAAGAAGAAAGGAAGATGTGAACATATATCTCAGTGGTGAATAAATGCATAAGATCGTATAAACAGGCAGGTGGTACATTGCTTCTTTAAGAGAAACAAGTCAACACTTTCAAAGTACAAAGAGCTTGACCTTTACAAGTCAACTGAAATTTACGGTCATTTTGTGTCATTAGGTGAAGTTGCTTAAGTTTCTGACCCTCAGCTATCTATTTCCAGAACACTGGTCATGCTACTTAATCCAAACATGATGCAGAGTGATTGGCACATGGGTGCAGTTTAATAAATGGTGTCGTTATTTTCCTTGAGGGGCAGAAGGCTGATGCTACAGGATTGGAAGAAGAGGTAACATGGCAGCTGGAGAGTGGATGGCAAAAAGCCTTGAAGGAGAAGCTAAGAAATCTGGATAATATTGGGTGATTAATGGAGACTCATTAGAAAGTTAGAAGCCAGGGAGCTTTCTGCTAAAAACCAAAAGCAAACCTTAAAAATATATTAGAATGTTCTGAACACAAGATACCAAATATTTTAAGTACAACTTCATTTATATATTCATAAATTAAATTTTGTTAAGCATTGACATTCTTCAATGCATTTGAAATCTAGGAAATGTCTATAGTGATACAAATCAAAGGGATAGGAATTCACATTATGAGAATGTCTAATATGAGGGGAAATTGTGCCTGGCCCTGAATTTAGTGTATCAAGATCAATTCATTTTTGCTGATTCCCCCCATCGCCAAGGGACACATGTAGAGAGCATGCACTCTGCTCCTGTGTTTGTTTTCATTGTTTAATTTGCGGAATATGTAACTTTGGTTGTAAAACTGAAGTTATAAGTTTCTGTGACCGCTTCCCTTGGGGTGGCTGAGTGATGCATCAATAAAATGAAACAGGAGGACGGAACGGACAGACTGGAGAGAGAAGCTCCTGGTGACCAGTCACGTGTATCCTTCCAAAGAGCTCTGAGCAGGGATAGGCATTTGGGTGGCTTCCACCTTTTGGCTCGTGTGAATAATGTTGCTATGAACATGACTATATAAATATATTTTTCAAGTTCCCATTTTCAATTCTTTTGCGTATATACCCAGAAGTGGAGTTGTTGGATCATTTGATAATCCTTTTTAATTTTTTGAGGAACCACCATACTGCTTTTTATACTGGCTACACCATTTTACATTCCCAGTAGCAATACACAAGGTTTCTTTTTGTTGGTTTGTCTTCTTTTTTGAGGAATAGCCATCCTAATGTGTGTGAAATGGTATCTCATTGTGGTTTTAATTTGTATTCTCCTAATGATTATTGATGTAGAGTATCTTTTTGTAATATTTCAAAAATCATGCATATACCGTAGGCAGGGACCTCAACTAACATATTTGCCTAAGGGCCTGTAGACCCAAAGGGGGGGGGGTTCTCATGGATCCCAGTCCTGGTTCTGTGTAGTGCTGGATACATTCTAAACCTGTTTGTGTCCTGGAATTATTAGATCGGCTACATTTTCGTTGTTGATAATTACTCTGGAGTGCTGACACTGTACAATTCTTATTTTCTTGAAAAGTAGAGCCATGTTTTACTGTAAATAAGACCCATGTGTAATAGCGACACATCTGTTTTACACCCCCCCCCGCTATTCCGCATCTTATATTACAGTGTCCGTGAGTTTCCTATAGCACTGCAACTTGATATTAATTTTAAGAAAGATTTAAAATTAGCCATATTACCATGTTGATTTTCTGTATTAAGGAAAATAAAAATGAGAAAAGGTAAACACTTTAGTGGAGGAGGTTTTCTTTTGTAAATCCAGGATTGAAAGGAAAAGCATTTGGAACTTTAAAGTGTCCACACTAAATTATGATTATTTAGCAAATGCATTATGATTTGAAGCTTTTTTCCCAATAAAAACAAAGTTCTTAAAGGAGCATAACTATTCTAGTGATGGAAAAATAGTATCTCATTCCGGCAAGAAGAGAGCTGTTCTAAGACAGAGAAGTTTAGAAGTCAAGGGATACTTAGTCTTGCAGGTCCCCTTGCCTCTATGTTGGCCGCTGAGTACTATGTAGAGGGCATACATGTTTGTTGCTTTTATTATATAGTTTCTTTGGTTCAATTTTATGTCACCTAAGATAAGTGTGGAAACGTAGAAAATAAAGAAATATCAAAGAAAAAATATAATTTATGCTCATACTTTCTTTTATATTCTCCTAATCTATATGCTCTGTTTTGAGGGGCTTTTTTGTTTGTTTGTTTAGTACATCAATGACTTATGACAATGCTATGCAGATTAGTGGAGTTTTTTCTCTGCATAACTCCCTCCTTTTCAGTACTCTGTCCTGCAAGTCCCAGCTGCTTTGGCCTGTGTGAGGTCCTATGTTTCTCCATGCCCCTGCTACCCCCAGCTCAGAGTGTCTTCCTTCCCTTCAGCACAGTTCAGATGTTGCCTCCAAGCAAAAAGCCGAAGAATATAGCTCCCTCATTTTTTTTCTTTCTTTTAAGGTTCACAGTCCTGTGCTGCTTGTGTCCAGTTGCTAAAAATATCATTTTTTGTATTTGTCCAATATTTTAGTTGTTCAAAGCAGGAAAATAATTCTCATGCCAGTTACTCCTTTTTGGGCAGCAATGAAGATCCAGAGGTTCCTTTTGATTTTTATTTATTTGGATATTTATTCGTTCATTTATTTATGAATGATTATTTTTTAACAAGAATTTAATTTAAAGTTGCTTCTGTAGCACATTTTATTTTCTTAAGGAATATCCATAGTTCTTAACTTCCTGCCCTCTGGATCTCTCTCTTTTTTTTCTCCAATTTTGTTTTTATTTTGTGTTCTCTGTAAAACTACTTGTTACTTGTTCATAAGGCTTGCTTGCTTTTAAACTGTAACTCTGGATCCTGTAATGCATAACTCTTTTCCAGACATTTCTTCTTTCTTGAGTTTTCAGCATGTTCTCTTCTTCCCTTTATTTTTTTTTCTAGTTTTTATTATAGGTTTTTTTTTTTCTTTACTATTTTGGAAAAGTGAATATACTGTATATTCAGATCCTTTGTTTGCCAACCTAGCATATGGATTTTCCTTGGGACAATTCTCGTGAGCTGTTTTTTTGGAGTTCTAGAATGAGACCACAGTTCAACATGCTTAGTTTCTCAGTCCATTACCAGTGTCTACGCCCATCACCTAGAGCTGCATGAGATGGGAGACTTTTCTAGTTTCTAGGCAATCGGATACTTGAAACAAAGATCAAGTCCTATATTTACCGCCTCGAAGGTTTCTTTTTCTCTCTAAATCTGCTTATAGGTTTACTGGTGGAAATTTCCCAGCCCGGGGATGACCCCTTATTCCTTATCCTCTTCAAAGCTCTAACAGTTGCAGTTTATTCCTAGGGGTGACACACTGAAACTGGGGGGCTGGTAGGATGGAATGTAGAAAGGCAACTGTAATCTGTGGCAATAAGTTAGAATATAGCTGCTCCAATTTCTAGTTTTATAATTGTTGCTTTTTGGACCCTGGAGGATGAAACACAAGGTTTTCAGTCTTAGGTTCACTGGCAATGAATGTTATTGGTGATCTGCAAATTGTGTTTTTTAAATCTCATTTTGTGACCTTAGTAGTCAATGGAAACTCATAGTCAGCATGTTACACAGAGACTTTCTGGGCTGGTCGACATCTCATCGTGATGTGTATCCGACATGACATACTCATTGCAGATCTGAAGTAATCACTGAGTATCTGCAAATCCAGTGTCTATAATTCAAACTGAAAAAGCTTCATTAACTGGTTATTTTTATTCTCACTAGCGACCACCACACAGATCAAACGTTGGAACTTGGAGTGTTCAATGTGCAAATCCCTCCTGCACTTTCTTATGAATACCTGGAAATAAGTTTTCTCTTTCAGCTGCTGTGGTGTTTTGGCTATTGTATAATTTCCTGTTAAACGTTACCTCAACGTACGTCTGCCACTCTTTAGACACCGTCATTTAATTTCACTTCTGTTTGCACCATCATACTTTCCCCTTGGATACACTGAATGCTTGTTTGGTTATTTAACTTTTTTATGCCCACTTCTGTATGAGCTTCCCTTCATTAGTAAAAATGACTAATTTTGAAAATTGCTAGTATACTCACGTTTCATGCATGATAAATAATCATGATATAGAGGTACTATTTTCAAATCCAGAAACTTCAAAAATGTTAAATTACCTTTGGTTCATGGGGAAATCATATTTCTGCATATGAGTTAGGAAGCAGATAAACATACTATAAAGAATAACTTACTAGTTTATTCTTTAAATTGTATTCTGAAGGATGTCTTTAAGGAATCCAACTAAATAAATGCCTTTAAGGTACCCAACTAAATAACTTCTAATGTCATTCTATCTTAAATTTGAAAATCAAGTGTAAAACATTGGATTTAATTTATCTCTATGTCCATTTTTTTTTTTTTTTTTTTTTTTTGCTGCACCGTGCAGCATGTGGGATCTTAGTTCCCTGACCATGGATCAAACCTGGGCCCCCTGCAGTGGAAGTGCAGAGTCTTAATCACTGGACAGCCAGGGAAGCCCCTATATGTCCAAAATTAATGAAGAGTTAGATTTTATTTTATTTTATTTATTTATTTTTTTTTTTTGCGGTACGCGGGCCTCTCACTGTTGTGGCCTCTCCCGTTGCGGAGCACAGGCCCCGGACGCGCAGGCTCAGCGGCCATGGCTCACGGGCCCAGCCGCTCCGCGGCATGTGGGATCTTCCCGGACCGGGGCACGAACCCGTGTCCCCTGCATTGGCAGGCGGACTCTCAACCACTGCGCCGCCAGGGAAGCCCTAGATTTTATTTTTTACTCAACTGAAGAAATGTCAGATTAAATCAGATATCCCTTCTTTATGCTAATGAATCCAGCATTCGGTATGATAACACATCGCAGTAACATGATATATTTGACTTCTTAAAGAATTTTACTATGGAATTTCTTTTTATTCAATTTTCTAGAAAATAAGCCTAAAAGAATAAGATAATTTCCATAAATTTATAAATACTATTATATTCAACTGGTTTACGATAAGCAAGGGATTTCATTGCAGCTATAATACAATCCTGTAAAAAGGTTCTCTGTTTACAAGGAGACATGCCAGACTGCATAAAGCTGCTGTGAGGTTCTGCAAAGCTCCCTGTGTGGTGACAGACGTAACCCATCTCTGAGTGAATCCACAGGGCTGGGATCAGACTTATCATTATCCTGGTGGTTTAGCCTGATCAGGCAAAGAATTTGCAGTGCTGTCCTGTAGTTTGAGGTGGAAACACTTCACAAAGAGAAAGTCATAATTCCAGCACCCAAGGCCTTTGCCCTTCCATGTAGCAGTGTCTTTCCAGCTGGGTGAGCAAACAACAGCGATTAGATGGCAGGAATCATCTTACTACTGGGCTAAGGAGGCCATGACCTGACCATGGGTTCCACTCCTGCATGGACTGGTTAGCTTGTGTTGGTCCATGGATTTAAACTTCTCCCCAACACCAACCAGCTACAGGCCAAATGCCATTGATCATAAGGATGACAGAGCAAGAAGGTATGGTCTGATGAGAGGAAATCCATCCCATTTACCAGGAAAAAAAAATGAAACATATATCTCTCTGACATAGGCTCAGCAATGTTTTCTATGCATCAAGAATAGCATTACATTGGAATCAAACTCAGTAAGATCTGTTCTATTCCTTCATAGAATACTATTTGGTTAAATCAGTTACACAACTCTAAAATCTATCCTCTCCAGGTATCATAACTACAGAGCATGTGGCTTTAATTAACAGGGTAAAACCACCAAATACCAGGTAGCTGAAGTGACTTCAAGTAGTAACTCTTTAAGAAGTTTGAACCAGTAACCAGGGGCTGCAGTAACCTGAACATAGATTGTGTCTTTGACTAAGAGAGCTACAGAAAATAAATCGTAATTTTTAAAGAAATAAGTTACTACATCTTATGTTGGTTTAATAATTTTAATGCCATTAAATTGTCCCATGGAAAAATAAATATGATGAGAATTCAGGTATAACACATAGCGTTTTAGGTTCTCTTCAGTGGGGACCTTTTGATAACTTGCGTTAATTAATTTGAAGTCGTTGAAATTCTATACAACAGATGTGTTTATCATTATTCATCAAAATACAGATGGACTTATGTTGGAGAAAGTAAGATTTTCTAACCTTCTATTAAGATATTTTAGCCTTTTTAATCATTTTTAGAAAGACTACTTATTATTGAAAAAGAGGCTTGATAACTGGAAAATTGGTGACAAGTGAAAAAGTAGACAATTAGCAAGGCTCGGGGTGAAAATGGGCAACATCTGAATGCTGTTTGGTGATGGCGCCCTATCTCATTTTCACCTCTTAGAACTTGTCTTTGTTTGTGGACTGCTCCTCAAGATGTATTTTGAGAAGAATGTTAAAGCATGGTGAAAATTTTCCACCTCACATAGGACAAAACATTTGCTACAAAGAACATTTAATGTACTTCTTCAAAGTTTTGAACAAAAATAGTCAAATTGAATAAAAAAAAAAGAAAACAATTTAAAGGCATTATGCCAACTCTACATGATCATCTCTGGTCACTTGCAGTCAAATCCTGGAAATAGTTATTAGATCAGTTAAAAATTCAGGAATGCCAATCACATGATACATTTAAGTTGCCTCTATATATATTTCAAAAATACATAATTGGTGAAAATAATCAAATGTGACTGTTATGCAGTTCACAAAACATTAGCTACTGTCTGCTGTACGTACCTGGTACCACCCAAAGTACCATATACAGTTTTGCATCTAAGATGCCACGTGTTGCAGCATAAGTTATTTAACACCAAGGAGAAACAAAGTTGCCAAATTGATAAGCTACCAGTTATAAGATACATCCCAGCTTTAGAGGCATTATAATATGAAAAATGGTATGCTGTAAAATTAATAAACTGTTCAAAATGTGCTCATTTATCTTCATCTCTATGCAAATGACCATAGTACAAACTATCAGATTGTCACATGAACTATGTTTTTTAATAGAGCTCCTTCAAATTGAACCTTATCACCTCTGACTCATTTCACCACAATTTATTCTTCTTCCAGGAACCTTGGTGATCTTTTCAAATTGTAAATTTGAATGTGGTAAAAACAATTCTGTAAGTTCTCATGATAAAATCTTAAAAAGGCAGAATTATGGAGATGAGATTGTCTCATATTTCTGTCTTGTCTTTCATGAATTTCTTGAAGCAGAAGTTTTTATACCATTAAACAAAATAAACTATGCAAAAATATATTTGATTTTTGGTTAACTTTTTTGAATTTAAGAGAGTTACTTGAGAAAAGGTTCCATGGTAGATTGGATTTCCAAAACTGACGACAGCAGTACTTCCCATTTTTTTTCTGTTTTTTTTTTTTTTTGGCCACAGGGCTTGCGGGGTCTTAGTTCCCTGACCAGGGATTGAACCCAGGCCCTCATGCAGTGAAAGTACAGAGTCCTGACCACTGGACTGCCAGGGAATTCCCAGTACTTCCCATCTTAAAGGCTTTTTTGCATGGTTACCTTGAATCTCTTTATCAAGCGGGCTGTATATTTCTTCTCTTGGCTGCATCTGTCACTTCCTTTGAACTTTGCACAATAATGTGTGGCAAAAGAAAAGGTTTTTTGCCCTTCATATTGGTTATTTATTTATTTATGAAGTATAGTTGACTTACAATATTATATTAGTTTCAGTTGTACAACATAGTGATTCAAATTTTTATAGATCATACTCCATTTGAAGTTATTATAAAACATTGGCTATATTCCCTGTGCTGTACAATATATCCTTGTAGCTTATTTATTTTATACCTGGTAATTTGTACCTCTTACAATGGAATATTACTCAGCCATAAAAATAATGAAATTCTGCCATTTGCTGCAACATGGATGGACCTGGAGGGCATTATGTTGAGTGAAATAAGTCAGACAGAGAGTGACAAATGCTGTATGTTATCACTTATATGTGGAATAAAAAAATAAAACAAATGAATGAATATAACCAAACAGAAGAAAAGTTATGTTACTTCCAAGGCTGGCTTTAGGAGATGTGCAGTTTCTGCTTTCGGGTACTGGGGATACTCCTTCTTCACAAGGCAGCTTCCATGCTGTGAGGAAGCCCAGGCAGCCAGTGGAGGGCAGGTCATGTCGCCTCACCTGCTGGCGGTCCCAGCTGAACTCCCAGCAGACGGCCACCAGCAGCTGCCAGCCAAGGTGCTGGGCCATTTTAGAACCTGCAGCCAAGGTCAGCCACAGCTCATTGCTGCTCAGGGAAGAGCCCAGGGGAGCAGACACTGAGCAGCAGAACGGCTCAGCTGAGCCTTGCAGAGTTCCAGGTCTCAGAATCGGGAGCAAAGAAAATGGTGTCCTTTCCCAGATTTATGGAGATATGATTGTCATAGAACATCGTTGATTTGATATATATATTTCATGTGATTACCACTGTTTCAGTAAATTTTGGGACAGTTTCTTATGTAGCAACAGGTAAGTGAAAGCTAATTTTAATTTGGAAAGTTTTCATACCTTGTGAAGAAGAATTAAAAGCTCAAGGTTGGATTTGTCACTACAAATTTCTAGAGAAAGAATCATTAAAACAATATGATAAAAATATGAAACTACTAGAGGAAAAAATGGTACTTACTTTTTTAAACTAATCAAGCATTATGGCAACACGTTTTTCAATGTTTCAAGAGAAAATAACTCTGTATATTTGACTTAATCATGCATATATATTTATTATATATTATATTATATATCATATATTATATTATATATTATATATGTAAGAGTTCTCCCAGTAGTGGCTAGGAAATAATAAACTATCAACCACTTTCAGTGGGTGAAAATAAAGCATTTTGAGATTTGCCTAAACTGTGACATTTTGGTATGAAGTTGTTTGTAGAAAACACATAACTGAAAACATTTCCAAGAATTATATTTTGCTGTCATTAAAGTTTAACACTTCTATACCAGACATGTGGACATGTGGGGAAAGGAAAGATTTTTTGTTTATTTGATATTTTCATTTTTATTTAATTTGGTAGCAAGCTGGATTGACAATAGATTACATTATGAATCTGCTGTCTTGGCTTTCTTTTTCACTTAAAAAAGCTTAGGATTTTGATTAAAGAGATAGTTTTAGAATGGAGAACTAGCAAAGAAAAGTGTCCTCTGATTGTCATCGGCGAAGTAACAAACATAGTAAATATCAGAAGTAATTTAGGGTTAAGAGCCTAAAATGACTTATACATACTCTTCATTTGTATGTTCACAAAGTAATTATAACAAACAGAGTGTGACAGATTTTTTTCCCCTTAGACCTCTTAGTTGTGTCTCAATGAATGGATCATCAAAAGTCAATATCCCTGTGGCTAAGGGGAAAAGGACTGGCTAGTGTCCGGAAGCATAACAGAACGTGGGAGAGAAGGGGTGTATATGGCTCTCCCCTTTTCCAATTTACCTGCTTGACGTCCGGTTGCCCATGCAAAAGTGAAAATGCTAAGAAAACTAACTATGCTTATTCTTGCAAAATTAGATGCCAAGTTCTCAGGTCCTGGGGGTCACAAGATGATTTGAGGTGATTTAATTGATGATTTTCAGTTCTAGCAATTTTCATTTTAACATCTGACTTTGAGCTTAATCTCAATGTAAAATGCAACTTTGCTCTGAACCAATGGGTGCCCGGTATGAGCAGCAAGGGACTGGAGTCAGATAGTCTGGGATTTGATTCAGAGCTCTTCAAATGCCAGGCTTGCGCTCCATAATACGCTCCTCATTTTATAAATGCAGGTCAGGCTATTGTAAGGATTAAATAGAATTCATGTATCTATGTGTGCAACTTCTGGCATGTTATCCAACACTTACTAAAGTGTAGAAATGGCAAAAATATTGGTACGTCAACTAGATCTGTTGAGAGGACTGGGTTAATGCCTGTTCAGAGCATTGTGAAACTATATCTTCTTTGCATGTCTATCTCCTTAGCATCTCTAATCTCGTTCCTTTTATTGGTATGTCCTGCAGTTCTGAGCTCAAAAGCTGTGATTTAGCAAGAATGGAAAACAAAACAGTACCCTTTCCCCCAAGCAAGGAACCCTTAGGATTTCTGCTCTAAGAGGCTCTGAAGGTCATTATCGAGTACAGAGAGAGAGAGAAAACAGGGGAATCATGCTGAATATCTTCTAAATGTGTTTAAATTGTGATGAGGAAATTTTAGTTTTCAGGAAATATGAAGTATGTTATGGAAAGGAAAGACACACATTTAAATTAAAACATGTTTATTTTTAGAAATTGTACTATTGAGTCTTAAATCTTCATTGAAGGAACCAGGTCAGCAATGTAATAACACATTTTTAAAATATTGATATTAACTAATTTTCTAGGTGCTGCTGGAAACGTATTAAAGATGGAATTGCCAATTATATAACACATCAGTGGTCTTGGAAGGTTAGAATGCCCTTGGAACTTGCTGAGATTAATACTGATTGGTAATTGGAGAGAAATTCCATACAGTCAGATTAATAGTTCACATTACATCTGTCATATGAGTATAACCACAAGTATTATGGTTCAGAAATTCATCTGATGTAACTTTCATGTCATTTATCTCAGAAAAAAACCCACTTATGTGTAATGACAGTTTTCCTTACCTTAAAAACTGTTCAAATTGCTACCATATTTGTTAATACTTTAGGTGTCTAAACCATTATAAGTGGAAATATATAATAAATGTATTGAGTGAACAAAACAAACTGGTATTTAATATATTTTAAATTGTTCAATTGCTAGCAATGCTTATGAGGAAAAATACTTCAACACAGAAAAACATTGTTCGTGGGATATATTATTTTATACTTTATCTGTCAAATTTGAGAAATTATAGAAATTCTAATTTGAGAACACCTAAAATATTATGTCACATTTGAAACAAAGAAAGATGGAAAAAGTCTACCAGATAGTTTAGTTTCTAATATTGATGCCATAGCAACATTTTGGAAAACTCTATAGTGCCCTCATATATTGACTGAATCACAAAAATTATGTAACTAGCGTAAATATCTGTATCATCTTTTTAATAACTGTTTTAGCTTCTATAGATCTGTACATTTACCTTCAGCTACTTTATATCACTGACCCCCATTTATGTGTTTACAACTTTTGTTGTAAAAGATCCTTTGCTTTTATATCTCTTCCTAAGATATCATGTGTCACATTTTTAAGTGAATGCATTCACTTTGGGATTTGTGGACTAAATTTTACTTTGTGTGCTGTATTCACTCATCCAATAAATATTTGCAGTGGTTGATACGCACAGGTTATTTTCCTCCCAAGGAAGAGGAGTCTGGCTTAGTAAAGGTGGGACCCTTATAGTCTTCTCATAAGTTAGTAGTAGTTTGTTGGGTAGATGTGCATGACATTATCCCAAGCAGAAGGGTTGGTATGCACAAAGGCCAGAAACAGGAGACATCATGGTACTTTCACAGGTCAACGAATGGCTTCATTTGGCCGGGATTTGATCCATTCTCCAAGACTGATGAGACCTATAATGGCTTTCCCTGTTTTATACTATGTGGGGAGTTTGATCATGGCTCCCCTTAGATATTCAGACTGGGGAGAGTTCAGCCTTCCTGTCTTCACCGCTTATAAAGTGTCTTGATCTTTTTGGTTGCCTTATAAGTATGTACAGTTGACTCATGATTAAAATAATGAGCCCATTTTAAGGTGTGACAGTTCATTAAAAAAATATATACATATTTTTATCCTATATTATGTTTTTGTGTGGTTTCATTATGGAGGACATCATACCTGAACAGAGTATCTCTCATCAACTCCATTCCTTATTCAATCTAATTTTCTGACTTCTGCTAGAAGTTTTACAAATGAATAGTTGCACAGCATTTGAAGGGAGGTGAAAGAGTCTCACGTTTTCTTCTTTTAAGTGCTGCACCTAAGAACAATCTCTCAACATAAAGAAACTATCTTGGATATTCACCAGTCGCTTGAACTTCTTAATTATCCAGCAAAGGAAATCAATTAGGAGAGACCTCATGAGTAGAAAAGGATGAATTATTACATGTTTATCAATAGTAATAAGTCAAATTCAATACAGAGACCTATGTATTTTTCTGAATAGAGCAGAAGCAGGGTGAAACTTCAACTTTCATAATGAATACCTCCGGTATGAGTCTAATAAAGGATTGTTAAATTAAAAAATAAAACACAAGAGTTACAACCAGAATATCTTTTACCACAAAGTGAGTGGGAGAGGATGAATTCGCACATGGCCCGAGAGGTGAGAAGGCTGAGAAACGAAATAGATGAAGACCTAGTTTTGCTCAAAAGAAATATTGCATCCTCTGTGGTTACCAAAACAAACAAACAAAACAAACAAAAAAACCCAACACAAAACAAAAAAACCAATGCAAAACCAAGCAGCATAGCCATTTCCCAAAGACAGCCATATCAAAAGAGAAACTAAAATGAGTAAATCACACAAAAAGGATCAGTGTGAGGAGGTAATGCATCCCAACCAGGATTGAATCACCAGCCGCTGGTGGTCAGTTCTGGTCCCCTGGGGCTGGCACCAGCGAGTACCTGGTGTCTATCGATATGTGTATTGATATGACCAAGGGGACATTAAGTAGTTTCTGATGTTGAAAATTTGTATGTTGCATCAATTTATGTTGCCTTCATACTTCCTCCTTTAAATCTTGAATTACAGAAGACAGTCTTTGCTTTTGTGTTCTGATTGTATTTGGTTTTTGGTGTATTTTCTATAGCAAACTTCAAGCATCTTAATGGAGGGGGGAAAAGTATTATCCAGAATGTTGCAATGTTCAGTTTACAGAACATTGTGTGGAAGTAAATTTCATACATCCGTCAAAAAGTGTCATATTATAGCAAAGATGGATTCTTCAGGTCATTTGGCCTCTGGCCCTCTCTTAGTCCTCAGCGGGCTTCTGTGTTGATTAAGAAGTCTCAGAAGAATTGTGGACTCGTGCTGGTATTAAATAAAATCTTTCAGACACCTTTTATTATTCCCCCTGATGGAAGTCTTACTACCATGCTGAATCATTCAAACATTTATTCTTCCTCTTCCTTGCTTTTTATTTTGTCCATGATACTAGTAAACATTTAAGGGTCCAGCCTACCTCTCACGTAAGCTGAGGTACTGCTGCGCTTACATCTGGAGATACATTTTAGTCCCAGTTGCTCTGGGGTCTACTCAGGATTACCCTCTCAGCCATCCATAAGTGTCGTATACATAATCGAGTTATGTTTTTTAACATTACAACAGTTTACTATAAAAGTTAAATATCCAAAATATGTATCTAGGTAGACAAACTTAATTAACCAAGGGTCAAGGCTGGGGTTCTCAGTCCATCTCTTATTAGTTGATGTGGGCCAAAAGAGTCCTTAATATTTGTTGAGTAGTTAAGATGTTCCGGCACTGCTGTAATCATGTTACATTAAATCATTCTTTAATAATAAATTAATAGCAATGGCAACCCTTTGTGATAGGTAGTTATCATCCCTATTTTAAACATGGTAGAGCTGCGAAGTAATTTGCTAGAGATCTGATCACCAGCAAGCAGGGACTATTGGTTTCAAACCTGAAGTCCTTGTTCTTAACCATTCTTGTGCTGATTCCTTTGAGCTTCAGTAGTTTCAATTATAAAATAGAGAAAATTCTTTCTTCACAGGGCAGTTGCAAAGATCGTATCTCCTAATCTCTAAACCCATTTCAAAAGAAGCCTCCCCTTTGCCCAGAGATTACAAAAAGGTGCTTTCCCACAGGCTGAAGGGCCCCCAGATGGAGGGCACAGATTGCTCAGCAGAATGAGGACTGGCTTTCAGCAACCACTTATCCATTGCCTGGCAAACTCATCTCTGTGCCCAAAGGTCAGGACTCATAGTGGCTGTAGACACATCATTCCTGTTGTAACGCTTACCAACAATTCCCTATTCCTCAGAAGCTAAAACAAGACTCATTTTCATGACAGAGAATCATCTTCATTATATGGCCCCTGGCTACTTCCCTCCTTTGCTGATTTTTCTTGATTGTTTTTCACTCAATTCATACTGGATCACTTGTGATTGTTGGATTTGCCCTACCTTCCTTTCTGTGATGTTTGGGAGGTCTGCCTCTTCTGTCTAGGAAGACCACCCCCAACTATTTTGCCTAACCAACTTCAGCTGCTTCACCAAGTGTTAGATCATCATTTCCAAAGCCTTCTTTGACATCCTGCTGCCACCCAAAGCAGTTTTCTTTCATATTTCCGTAACACATTAGTCTTGTCTTTGTTAGAACACATTTCATGCTACTTTGTATATATTTTTGTATCTGTTTCCTCTTTCAATTTCTGAATTTTTCAGCAGGAGATCTTTTGGTTCATCCCCATACCCTCAGCAGAGCTTGCTGCCCTTAGCAGGTACTTGGTAAATGCTTGTTTGGTTGATTTAAATAAAATCCTGTAGCTAACTATAAAAATTTCATAATTCCTTCTCAAATGAAAATAATAATGGAAAAAGCAATTGATAACTAAAAGTAAGAAGGTTAAGTACTATTAGGTTTTACGTACTCTACTTTATTCAATACAGTGAGTTATACTTAGTTCTATGCATCATTGATGGGAATATTGCATTTTTTTCTAGCCATCCTGCTTCACTCTACTTATCTGAGGGATATTTTCTCAGTAATTGGGGCTGTAATAATTTAACTTTCTGTCATTTATAGGATGCTTAGAATTTTGATTCACAATAGGAACAGCTCCATACAATGGAACAAACTGACAGAATTGAATTGGAGCTTTCAATTCTGACTTGATTGGATTGTCCAGGGTAGAGAAAGAAAGGGAATACAGGACACAGAAAAGTATATCATGACAATGACACTTAATAACTTGCGCAAAGATTGAGGTTTCTTTGGAGGTTATCTACATTTTTCATGGAGCAGGATGAATAAAAATCCTCCAGAGTACAATTATCTGAGACAAATGTAATATTCCCCTCTTTTTCCAATAAAGAAAGAACGTTTGGCACTTATTGTATGCTTCTTTGTAGAGTAGTTATATCTTAGTTTTATTCATAGATTTTTCTTCTACTACACAGCCCTTGTGTAAAAAAAGACCTGTCTACCGTTCATTTTCACTTATTATTTGCACCTAAGGTTGTATTTTCTTCTAAAAGAAATCTGCTTAATATAATAACAAAAAAACAATGCATAAGTTGAGTCATGTGTATTACATAATATCCATGAAAATACAATAACCAATTTGCAAAACTTTACAGGGACAATATTCCTAATGACCTAATAATGATTTAAACATAGGAGAGTAGTCATCAAAATTATTAAATTCATCTTCAGTCTTCAGTTCTGCACCTTTCCGTCTTCAAAGATGGAGGTTTGAAAATTCAGCCTCTCATTATACTATGCTTATGTTAATAGGATTTCTTTAGTTTGGAAAGTTTCTCCAACCTGCTTGGTGCTTTGGACAATGAATGTGTTGAAGGCAAATTTACCTCATAATATCAAAGGAAAAGACAGGGCAACCAATTTAAGGAGAATCTTACCAGAAACTTGTCTTTCTACAAAGCTGAATATAAAGTTTCTAGAATGTAGTTAATGTGTCATAGGAGAATGTGCTTGATTTGTATTATATATTTTATTTAACTACCTCATGTAACTTGAACTTTAGTTAATTTTTAATGGTTCTATGCTCAGCAGAACAATGCCATAATAATTTTAGCTGCAATTGTCAGTAGAAATCATTAACATTGACTAGTCAGCATAGTAGGGTAATTGCAATTATATTAATATTCTGTGAATACAAGAAAGTAGACACAAATAATATGACTTTTTGGAATAAGACACTGAATAACTTTGAAAGTTTTTGTAAATATCATCTTGGTAGTACCAAATATGAAAATAATCAATTAAAAAGAGGAAATATGGCTGAAGTTTTCATTTCAGTTAAAAAAGTTTTATAGTTTATCAGTGACAAGATGAACAATGTGATGTGACCATCCTATATTTTAAAAGTGCATTCATGCTCAGAGGTTAAATCTCATAATATATATATAAAAAATCAAAACCAGCCATTTAACAGTGACAAGTTTTTATCTCACTACATGTGAATATTGTGTCAGATTTGGTTAATTTGTCTTACATCTATTCTAATCTTACCATCTCTGTACTTTAACTGGCCTGGTTAGACCAATAATATTTAATGTGATTATTGATGTGGTTAAATTTAATTATACCTCTTTGCTAGCTGTTTTCTAATTTTTTCATTTGTTCTCTATTTCTTTTTTAACTCCTTTATTTTGCCTTCCTTTGTCTGAATTGAGTTTTTTTTTAAACAATTCTGGGCTAATCTTCTCGATTGACTAATTTTAATACTTCTTTTTAAAAGTCTACTTTAGTTGTTGCCCACAGTTTACAATATACATTTTAAATAATCTGATTCTAAATTCAAATGATATTATACACCTTCACATGTAGTGTGTAGTGTTAAGAGTCTTATAGTGGTAAATTCCTAATTCCTCTCTCTCCCCCGTGCCAATTTTGTTATATATTTCAGTTGTACATATACTATGAGAACAAAATACTTTGATACAAATTTGCTTTAAAGATCACTTATTTTTTTAGAGCGATAAAAATAAGAAAATATGCTTCACATTTGGTCAAATTTTCTGAAGATGTCACTTCTGCTGCTTGAAGAATATCCTTTAACATTTCTTATAGAGTAGATCTCCTGACAATTGATTATCTCAGTTTTGTTTGTCTGTGAGATTCTTTATTTGTCCTTCACTTTTTTTTAACATCTTTATTAGAGTATAATTGCTTTACAATGGTGTGTTAGTTTCTGCTTTATAACAAAGTGAATCAGCTATACATATACATATCTCCCCATATCTCCTCCTTCTTGCATCTCCCTCCCACCCTTCCTATCCCACCCCTCTAGGTGGTCACAAAACACCAAGCTGATCTCTCTGTGCTATGTGGCTGCTTCCCACTAGCTATCTATTTTACATTTGGTAGTATATGTAAGTCCACGCCACTCTCTCATTTTGTCCTGGGGGAAGGGTAAGCTGACCTTCACTTTTGAAGTATATTTTCAAGGTGTATGTAAAATTCTAGGTTGACTATTTGTTTGTTTGTTTGTTTTTAGCACTTTAAAAGACATATTCCTTAGACTTCTTGTTTGTATGGTTGCTGACAGGAAATCTTCTCTAATTATTATCTTTACTCCTCTGTAGGTAAAGTGGTATTTTCCTCTGGCCACATTCAAGATTTTCTCGTCTTCGGGTTTCAGCAGGTTGAACACCCAGGTAAGTTTAACATTTTTGTTTTGATTTGTTCTGTTTGGTATTTATCAAGTTTGGCGTTCTCTTGGGTCCCTGATATGGTGTGTATCAATAATTTGTAAAATTCCCAGTTATTATTTTGTCCAGTGTGTGTTTTATGTTGTGCACATTTTCTTCTCCTTCTGAGACTCCAATTACAAATATGTTAGACTGTTTGCTATTGTTCCACAGCACTTGAATTCTCCAAAGTTTTTATTGCTTACTGTGATGTTGTCTCACAGCTCTTGAATTCTCTGTACTTTTTATTTCTTTCTGTTTTTCTTTCTAAATTTCCACTGGGGTCATTCCTATTTACCTATCCTCCAGCTCACTGATTATTTCCTGGTCTGTGTTAAGTTTAATAAGGTGCAAGTTGAAAGAATTCATGTCTGTTTATTTGTTTCCTATTATGATACTTTTCTTTGATTCTGTCTTATAGTTTCCATTTCTTTACTGAAATTACCTGACTGACCTTGTACATTTTCTACCTTTCCCATTAGAGCTTTTAACCTATTATTATCTTTCTTTTTAATTATTTGTTTGATGGTTTCAATCATCTGTGTCATATCTGGGTGTGGATGATTGCTTTGTACCTTCAGACTGTGCTTTTTCTTACCTTGTTTATTATGTCCCAAATATTGTTGTTGAAAGCTGGGTATGCTTTCTATGATTGCAGATAATAAGTTTTCTTTTTGCTTTTGCCTTTTTGATGAGTGAATTGGAGCATACAGTTCTTTGTCTAGGGCTTTAGTGTCCATTGTGTGTAACTTCAGCCATAATGGCGGCAGTTTTGAGGGTGGTCCCTGCTTGGTCTCTCTGATCAGCTTTCCATCTTCCTTTTGCTTTACTCTCCACAGAATTTGTCTCTTGCAGCATTCTTAAATCTATTCCAATTTACTTTTAACCAGTGCTTGCTAGTGTGGTGACAGAGGGCAAGGTGTGGTATGCATTTTCTAATGTTCTGATCAAGTGTCAGTCTTAAACAGGTGTTGCAAACCTGTGTCACGGGGGTATGCCTCTTTTAATAAGTGTTCCTACTTCCTTGGGGAAGTGACCAAACTAGCTCTAGGTTCAGCCTTCCATGTGAAACAAGATCAGAAATGTATTAAGTTCCTCATGGAATGTCCAACCTAGCAGATACTTCTGCCCCTCCCTAGGGGTGGAGGTTTTTTTTGCTCATTTGTTCACTTCTCCCAGTCAGTTTCTACCATCACGCTACAGGAATCTGTTGTTGTTGTTGTTGTTTTCATTGTCATTCTTCTTCTTCTTCCCTTTCTTCTCCTTCTTCTTCTTCCCCTTCTTCTTCTCCTTCTTCTCCTTCTTCTTCTCCTTCTTCTCCTTCTCCTTCTCCTCCTTCTCCTTCTCCTTCTCCTCCTCTTCCTCCTCCTTCTCCTCCTCCCTCTCCCCCTCCTCCCCCTCCTCCCCTCCTCTCCCTCCTCCTCCTCCTTCTTCTTCTCCTTCTTCTCCTTCTTCTTCTTCTTCCTATTCCCGCTGAAGATTAAGGCATTTTTCTCATAGGGGAGTTAGAAGGATGGGTTTGTGTGGATTTCAGCTTTAGCTGCAGCTTTCTCAGGGTTGTCTTCAGCTATGCATACCTGCTGGGGTTCTTGGAAGAAAAACTTGCAGAAAGGTGTAAGACTCCCATGTTATGACCCCAGGTGCTTTAATTTTCCTACTCCACAGTTGTTTTTAGTAATTTGTCAAAAGTGTCTAGCTGAATCCTCTTACCAGCTTATATGACATTAAGGGACATCTTAAGGGCATCTGTCCCTCACTAAGCAAAGTCTCTAGCCCTCTTTTTGTCCTACGTTGTCTGCTCTCTCTTCAGATACCAAACTGGATGTTCACTCTGCAACCTCAGTTCTGTGACCTCCCTAGGGAAGTCTCGAATTTGTGGTTTGTCCACATTTTTTCATATTTTAAGGTTGAGAGTGAGCTCTGCTCTACTTTTCCAAGCTAAAACCAGAAGTCCTTGCCTAACGTCTTCTTCCTTTTGCTGTGAGATCAGTTAAAATTGATGATTCATATTTAATAAGCAGGCATTTGTATGTATGTTTTCAAAAATAGAATTTATTATATGACATAATGTTTTCTTTAGGAAGAGCTCCAATAATCTTATTAGCTAGAACATTTATAATTTCCCATAACAACTGTGATGTCCCATTAATTTATACACAAATATTTTTATAAATAAGAAATTGATTCAGTGACCTGTCTTCTCTGTTCACATTACTTTATACACAGCTAATAGTCAAATTTGTGTTCCAACTTCTGTTCCCATGTAGGTCACTATTGTTTGTATTCTTAGTATTATTCCTGGCATTACTTTGTCTCCATCTAAATCTTTATTTCTTTTGTTGCCTTATTTTTGTCTCATTCTATTTTCTTATCCTACATAATTTCTCATGAGCCATCTGAAACTGTTTCTAAATTATCACTGGGATTAAATATAAAAAAGACCAATTTTATAAAAGAAATAATAAATGGAAGAAAGAAGGGAAGAAGAAAGGAGCAGGCATAAAAAAGGCAGCATATGTTGTGGGAAATAAAATGATTGATTTCAGTAAAGGATGTCAACATAAATTGCACATTCTGGCAAAAACTTGAAAATGTCTAAAACACTTAGAAGGGGCAAAAATATCATAAAAATGATAAAAAGAATGTGCACTTTTATTGGTGACTTAAATGTAAAAATCATTATTTGTTATCTTTAATAAATTAGTTTTAAATCCCAGTTTTCTGTCCATAATGAAATAGCAAAGCATGAAAATGTCATATTTAAAAGACTTTGAGACCAAGACTAATGCAATACTGGGTTTAATAGAAAATAGTGTTAGGAATTTGTGGGAAAACAAGACTGGGAGTCAGAGGATCTTTGTTCCTATTGTTTACCTGTCAGTAGAAGTATGACCTTGGTCAAGTTACTTAATCTGCCTGAGCTTTGTTTTCTTCCTCTACAAAATGGCAGATTTATATCTGATTATCTCTGAGATTTAAAAATCTATACCTATGACTTTAAAGGTAGGTTAGGGCAAGCTGTGATGGGCATTCAATGCCAAAGATAAGGACTTTGGACTTGATCTTCTAGTAAATGGAAACTCTTTGAAGGTGTCTGAGCAAGAGGTTATCCATAGCATTGGAAGAAGGCATTAGCTTGGAAGGAGAGTGGTTAGCATATGGGTGAAGTGGAGAGTGTTGGCTTGGACTAGTGGGTGATGCAGCGGTGTGGTGTGTTTGTGGTATGGTGATGCAGAGGGCACATAATGGAGCACCAATGCAGGACTCAAGTCTTTGTACTACATTAGAGCTAATACAAGATGAAATGAGAAGAGTAATGATTTAAGAGAAGGCTTAGGATAGCCAACACTCCATGTGTCCTAGAGATTCAAGAATTTGTCTCAATACACCCTTTCCCTTTCAATATGCACTTTTCCTTTGTTCCTGCTCATAGCTTTACAATGTTTCTATAATTAAATACCAGAAGTGTTCTGTTCAATTAATACAATGAAACACTTAATTTTAGGTTTCTAGAGTGATCTTAGTCTTGAGTTGTCTACCTTCCAGTGTCAACGAGACATCACCTGGGAATTCTGGCATTTGGGAGGAATAGTCAAGACTGTTTTCCAAACTGTCCCTCATCCCCACAACTGTATTGTATCTCCCCATAGCAACATTCACATGTGACAGATCGTACCATCCATAACTACTCCTTATTGATGGATGAGATAGCCTGGACTTTATGAGGCTTATAAACATAACCCCTGATTTACTAAAGACAAACAAATCTGGTTGATACCAGCTGTTAATAGCACCCACCTTTAACTTTCATAGGTCATAATTTAATAATAAATTCTATGCACACCTAATTTTGGAGCTATTCAGTACTAGCTAGACATAACTGTATATTTTTCTCTTCTTCAGATTCACAGATTCATGACACTCCATTGTAAGTACTCTATGATTGAGAACTGCTAGTCTAGGGTTATGCAGACTCTCTTTAGGATACTCTAAGGCATATAAGAAAATAATACATGTCACACATCAAACTCCCACTTCATTCCTGTCTCCCCGGTACACACAAAGAATTAGAAAACTTGAGTTTTCCCAGATGGCTAATATCAGATACAGGGTGTGATTGGCAGAACAATGCCCTCTCAAAGAAATCCATGTTTGTCCCCAGAAATTGTGAATACATTATGTTACAGGGAAATTAATGTTGCTAAGAGATTGACCTTGAGAGGAGGAGATGACCTTGATATGGGGATTATCCATGTCGACCCAATATATTCACAAAGGTCTTTATAAATGAAAGAGGTAGGAGAGACAGGTCAGAGTGATGCAACATAAGAATTTGATGTGATGTTGACAGCTGTGAAGATGGACGAAGAGGGCTATAGCCAAGGAATGTGGGTGGCTCTAGAAATTGGAAAAGTGTAAGGCAATCGGATTCCTCCCTACAGACTGCAGATGGGACTACAATCCTGCTGACACCTTGATTGAACCCTAGTGAAATCCATTTCAGACATCTGACCTCCAGAATTATGAAATAATACATTTCTGTTGTTTTAAGCCACTAAGTTTGTGGCAATTTGTTACAACAGCAATAGAAAACAAATACATAGGGGTATGTAAAATCCATCAGAACTTTAAATAGTGCAAATGATATTATCACTTATGTTGTTCAGTACATTTTATATAAAAAAAGATTCAAGCAAGCTACTCCTTAAGTTCAAGATCAGGCAGAAACTTCCTCCTTTAATGAGTTAGTTTGCTTTCCATTGGTAAAGAATAAGATATATATATATATGTGTTTGTTTTCTCCTGTTTTCCTTGCAATCTAGGAGAATAAGGGTTAAGTTTTATGGTTAACTATTATGACATTCTGTAAATTTCTTCCTATGGACTTTCTTTTCCCAAGTTTTACATTAAGGATTAATCTTTTACTCCGAGTAATAGTTTTGATAATATCATCTTTGAAGACATTTGTAAAGAGAAAGGATAAGAATAAATTAAAAATAATAGTACTAAATAAAATATTTAGTACTTTATTCTAACTGATTAGGTATAAATAATCAATTTCTACATAATCGAGAACCAGAAATGTGAGTCTTGCCCAATACACAAATTTAGAGTTGGTCATATATTTACATTAGCATAACAAAAAATTGAAGAAAATTTAAAAAATGAATGAGGTAATAAATATTTTCTAATTCTATTATTCTTTGTCTATTCTTATTGATGGGGTCATTATGTTAAATTAGGGGTCAGATAAAACTAGTTCAACCATAACTGCTGGTTAAATTAATCAGTCATAGTTTATTATTTTACCTCTGAAGTTTAATTAGAATTGTACTCTGATAGAAAGAAAATATAAGCAACTGCTCTGAATCTCTTCTAAGAAATGTTACATGTAGTATGTGACTGGTTACTAAAATGTATAAATATTTAGAATTTTTTTCTTAAAATCTCATGGAATTACTTTCATTTTAAAAATAATAGCTATATATCATTTTACATTACATATAATTTAGCTCCAAAGAATTATATTTCCTTTTAATCACATGCGGGTGCTCGATCAAGTTGCTATCATACAGACAGCAAGGGCAATAGAATCCAGGGAATAGAAAGGTCAGGTTGGCCTGGGGTCTTGGTAAGTGCTTTCTAGAAGAGTAGATGTGTGAATTACATTCTTTTCTTGGATAAGTGCAGTATTAAGAAGTGTGACTTCTCCATGTAAGCAAGTGGGTCATTTGCGGGACCAGACTGGAACTTTGATTTTACATTGGAGAATATTAGTGGATAAGAACAAATAGATAAAGACCCAAAGTTTGTACTGAAATAATCCTCAAAAAGTTCATACTCTTTGTGAATGAAATTATTTAACTGCT
Organism: Leucopleurus acutus; assembly: GCF_964270905.1. Lineage (NCBI taxonomy): Eukaryota > Metazoa > Chordata > Mammalia > Artiodactyla > Delphinidae > Leucopleurus > Leucopleurus acutus. Next base: position 72,385,164 of record NC_139160.1, on the reverse strand, counting down.
ATCTTCTCAGGCTTTGGTCATTATTTGTGTTTCTTTACTAAAAACTGAAAATAAAGAACTACTGGAAAAACTTGTTACTACCTTGAGCCATTCAGGGAAATACACATGAATGTGTGTGTGTGTGTGTGTGTGTGTGCGCGTGCGTGTGTGTGTGTATTTAAACTTGTAACTTCTAAGAGAAGAAAGAGTGTAAGCATAGTAATAACCCCATGGACTAAGCTACTACTGAATCCAGCTTCATTCTACCTGTTAGGTGTGTTGAAATAAATCTTGGTAATTACAACTGAACATAAAGAGTAAATTACATTAGGCATATTTAAAAAAATATTGCTGAGTACCTGTTGTGTTAATTAATTGAGTTCGATACCAGAAGAAAAAATATGCTTGTTCATTTGTAAAGAAGCAGTATTACATTGGGTATTAAATATTTTCAAGTATAAATCATTCCATGCATTTATTCATTCATTCTTTATATTTATACATATATATAATCACCTATTTCTTAATAAACAAAAGAATACTGTGCATATTTGCATGTCTTAATTGTATATGTGTCAAATCATAGAGAGTACATTATTTATTTAGTTCCAGAGCACAGCAAAATCACTTGGCATATCATAGGTGCTTAATAAATATTTTGCGTACAGATCTGGATTACTGTAATCCACTATCTCATAATACTATTGCTTTAACTATTTATAGCAGCTAGTATGTCCAACCTCCACTTACAGGATAATCATCCCAGTTCTTTCCACTTGTCATATGGGAAGGTTTTTGTCAATCTCCTACCTGTTTCATGCTAATCTTCAAACTCTCAAAGGCTTTTAAGAAACTGGATTCCTTGCTATGGAAGGACACTGAAAAAAAAAATTAGAAATCCTCCTAGGCTATTTCTAATAGGATGCCTATTAGCTAAAATAACCAAGACTTGGGATCTTAGAATGGACTGAACAATCATAAGGTCACATTAAGTAGCATGGAAAATTGTCAGGATTTCAAATATGTTTCAGATCCTCATATATAATGTATCCTCAGTTCATTGATTATTCTACTATGTCAGTCAGATTCATCTATTTCACTGGTTTTCAACTGGGTGACGCTTTGCATCCCAGCGGGCATTTGGCAAGGTTCGGAGAATTTTTGATTGTCCCAACCAAGGGTGAAGGATGCTACTGTCATTTAGTGGGTAGAAGCCAGGGATGCTGCTAAATATCTCAGGCCATTTTTGTAAATGTCAGATTTAAGTACATTTCATTTAGTAAATGAAAGATTTAGGAGAAACTCTTTAAATAAATGTATTATACCACTCAATTTCCACAGTAATACTAAACGTGAAACTAAGTGCTGGAACTCACCCCATATTGCAACTTTCTTAACTTCTGTAATTCCACTAATACTCTTGAGATGTCAGATGTAAAAATCAGTGTCACTAGCATATCAGAATGGCTAGCTTTCTGTATCTTTAAGCAGATGCTCCTTGAATATTGGCAAGTGTGGGGTATGGTCTCACCTTTTAATTACAGGGGAGTCATTTGAGATTCAACAGACTATATAGTTCTCCATGGGCCAGCTAGTGAGTTTCCCAAAGCATTGAAAAGGAAGTTATTTATTGGGTTCATTTCATGTTTTCTGATTGTATGTTCTTCCTAATGTATAGATGAAATTCAGTTACATAACATCATAATGTATTGTTTATATTAGCTCTTTGTTATAATGTTTTTGCACATCAGAAGGGACTAATAATAATAATAACAATGATAATAACTCTATTAAAACCAGAGCATTATTCATTTATCAGTCTGTAAGGCAATTTTTGGCTTTCTTTTGTTTTTCTTTGTAATATGTCCTTGTTATTTTCCTGATCACCTCTACCATCTGAAAGCATTTCATGGCATTTTTCATGTATGTAATACAATACAGTTTGAAGGGAACTGAAATATTATATGCTTCTACACTTAGGAAGATGAGAGGTAGGATGAAGAACTCGATTTCTTTGTCTAGATCATTTTGTTGTAGGTGTTAATTTGCCACAGTATTTCTCAATTACTGTTCAGACCCCAAGCATGGTACTCTCTTATTGGGTAAGTATTTAGGAAGAGATTTAAAGAAAATGCATCACTGGTAAACGTTTACTCAGTGTTTCGTGTTTGATCTTTTTGGTACAATCTTTCTACTAAAGCTGGAATCTATTTTCAGTGACTGCATATGAATGCGACACACGTTCTGCGGCCTAACATATGCCATCTGTAAAAGCATTTACTTTAAATTAGTGGAAAAAGTAATCAAAAGGGCTTTGTACTTAATGCAAAACTTTTGGTGACTATTAAATGCTCATTAGAGGGTGTTTTTGCTGTATGACTGTCAAAATCAGCAGGACGTTTATGTTAGATTTCCTGAGTGGGTCAAGATTGAATATGATTTTACAACCTAAATAACATAAATGAATGCAGGTTATTTCAGCATCTCCAGATGTTTTTTAAACTCTTTGCCCCTAAACCCAAAACTTAGTGCCATTTTGAATTCTGCAATGGTATTTTATTGACGATTTTAAAAATTAAATATCTGACATCTTTAGATAAGTAGGCTACTTTTTCATACTTCCACCATTTATAAATGAGAACACAGTACTATCTCTAATGCGAAATATTACTCCAGCCCATCCTTTATGGAAATATATCCTCAGGGAATCAGATAATATTAAATCAGTTTATGCACTTATTACAATAGCTAATTATTTAAAATTTTAATTATGTTATGATGGCTTATTTGGTAGATTGTGTATGTGTCACAACTTGATTGAATCTCTGGAAATATGTCCTTATTATCAGTTTTCTTTTAATTAAACATTCAATAGCTGTCTTGTTTAATCTAGAGAGATGTAGCTATTATTCTCACTATTATTATTTAGGTAGTACCATGCATAAGAATGGTACTGTATAATGAGAATTAATGATTAAACCAAATCACAGTACTCACACTGAGAAAATTAAATCTCAGATCTATTAACTAAAGTCTGTAGGTGCTCTGACTGTGAAAGATGATTTTGAAGACCCCACCTACTTCATAGAGATGGAAGGAAGAAACCCAAGAGTTCAGGAGGTCATACTCAACTTGGCTGCAGGCAGACTTGTGCTTGGAGTAGTTAGACCAGCACTGATGGTCAAGTACAGAAAAGCAGAGTAATAATAATAATAATAAAACCTGGAGCAATAAAAGCCTGCCAATTTATAAAAAATAGTATAAGATCTGCATAATGTCATTTTCTTTGGGAAATGTTTGAAAATTGACAAATTAATCTGCTTCTTTACTCTACTTTTGAAAATCTTTACCGTGGGGGTTAATTGTATTACTCTCTATATTGTCCGGAATCAAAGCTATTTTTCTGTTTCATAAAACTCTAATTACGCATCAACTTTGTCTCTGGAGGCTTTATATATCATATAGTCTAAGAGGAAGAGGGGAAAATCATCCTGATTTTGTTCCCATTGCAAAAATCTCTTTTCTCTTCGTCAGTCTAAAAAGGCTCTCACTCCAACTGGCCATCTACTTTTCTAACATAGATTTACAACAGAAAACTAAATAATAATCCTCATTTGAACTGGAGTCTTTTATAAATAGCTTATGAAGGTCAAAATATTTTTGCGGGGGAGTGGCTATAGGAACAGCAGTTGGAAAGCATACTGAAGTTGTTGTGCCAGTATTGGCTGGAGGGTTTGATTCCTTCCATGTAATTAACCCGAAGAATGAGAGCATGCAGCTAAATCCTATTTACAACGGGATGAAAAGTATCCTGGCCCTATTAATAATGATCATCTGTTGGAAATGGAATTAGATTTCTCATCAGTCAATTATGTATTAATTATAGATGCTTTTTTCAAATGTCTGTTCAATAAAAGCTTCATTGTTTGGGTACAACAGCTCAAAAAGAAAAAAAAAGAGTATTCTTCATCCTAATCCCCTCACAGTCTATTGGGAAAGATATTTAAGTACATAAGGTGATAATGAAGTGATAGATTTGATTGGGTACTCTGATCTAGGTGGGAGCAATGCTAAAGAAAAGGTGCTTAAGGAGGGTGGGAGGGAGGCTGAAGAGGGAGGGGATATGGGGATATATGTATGCGTATGGCTGATTCACTTTGTTGTGCAGCAGAAACTAACACACTATTGTGAAGCAATTATACTCCAATAAAGATGTATTAAAAAATATATAAGAAATACGGTAGGAGAAGGCAACAGGTGAACTGATTCTTGAAGGAAGAGAGCAGTAAAGCAAGTCATAAGCCTGGAGATAAAAAGATGAGACGCTTTCTTCCTGGAAAAAGGAGAAGTACACATAAAGTCATGCAGGTGAGATTTTCTGCTTATAATAGGGCCTCTATATTCAAATGAAATCAATCAATTTCTATGCATGTTTTTCTGCGTGATAAACAAATTAATCCTAAATCAGCCAATGTGATAAGTTTCTGCCATATTAATCCCTGAGGCGGTGAGTGTGGCAGAAATAAAATCAAATGATCTCAGACTCACTCTGTGGAACTTGTAGTGTATCTGAGCAAAACTTTCTCAGTTGACTCATAGTTAGCAAAGAGGACAACTTTATTAAATGGAGAGAGAAAATAGGCCAATGTGTACCTTTGTTTCTGACACTATAAACAACTTTTACAAACTTGGGAGATAAGCAGAAGGGAGAAAACAAAAATATTTTCAAATTAACATACGATTTACAAATACTTCCCTCAAGATGGAATTGTGTTTTAGGGATCCTTGATCTTAGGAGATAACTACTATGAAATGGTAATAAAAATGAGTTTCTTGAAATATATTTGAAACAACAAAGTGAAGAAACAATCTTCTGTAAGGTGATTTTTTTCAGCGGAAAATAACAAGGCTTAGGATTTCCCATAACTGTATTTTTGATAGCTCATGGATAACTTAGCATTTTAAGATTCATACTTTCTTAGTTCTCTCTCCCCGTGGAAAAAAGAAAATGTTAAAAACTTTAGTCACTATATATCAAACCCTGGTGGAAACGTAGATTTCCATTTCTTCGTCTTCACAGGTAACTCTGTCATTTGATAAAACTTGGGGTTCAAGGCTTTATGACTATGACATCATGTATATCTCTTTTGAGTTAGAGGCCAATAAAGCATCTCATTGCATCTCTTGAATCATTTATAGAAAATGCAAATATTTTAATGCCACAAGAGGATGAACTGGAGCTGTGTTAGCAAATATTCCCCAGATTTTTCTCACTGGAAGAAAATAAGCTGAATTGGGTTCTTTCAGCAGCATAACAAAGAAACTGCACTATAGAATCTCACAACATGGAACAGTCAAGGTTCTAAGGTGGTAGGGCAGTGTCCTCTAGAGTATGAGATGACTCTGCTGTCCTCTGTTAGCTCAACATTGCAATAAACTCTGGGGGCAAGTTTATTAGGCTTCATGCCCTGGGCTAGTAGTCATGCTTCTGGACCACTGGCCAGTCTGATGCTCCTTAAGTCAGCCCAAGACCTTGTGCTCCATCATATCCACACTATCCTGAAGGCAACTCAGAGACCACAGTCCCTGCCTGGTAGTGAAAAGACAACGTAACAAATGTGCTTCTATTCAATTTCAATCCCATGAGAATTTACCTGCACTGACCTCTTTATTTCTTCCTACTCTGTCCTATTTTTTCCTACTCTGTCAGTAAGGAAGTGTGGTCCTTACTGTTCAAGACTTATCCTTTCCTCTATGATTTACACCCTATATTTTCCTGAGAACTTTGACTTTTTGCTCCAACATCACATCACATCTGAACATTCAAGAATATTTTTTAAAAGTGTCTCCTATGTGTGTACCAGCCACCTTCCATCCAAGAGGGAAACATACAAAGTTGGTCTTATATCTGGGCAAATTCAGGTGCATGTAGGTGAATCATGGTCTAATGTCAACTGCCTAGACATTAACCTTGACCTAGAACCCTTGTGAAGTTAACAGCCCTCAGGACTGGAGGCAGCACCTCTGTCAAAGGAGGTGTATGATGAAGGACTCAAATTTTCTTTTCCTGCCCATCAAATCCCAGGCGCCATGCTGGGTGCCTTAAAAATAGTCAACTTTAAGACTTTTAACAAAGCTGCAGGATTTTTAAAAAATTTAATTAGGAAAGAAGCTAAAACCCACAGAATTTTTTAAAAATCTCAGCTCACACAGCTAGCAAATGGTTGAGAAAGATTTTTGTCCAGTTGTTAGGCATCTCCTGAACTAGAAACAGATCGTAGATCATTTATACTTCCTCATATACTGTGTTCTTCCTGTTTTCTTCTCGTTATCTCAGAAGGCATAAAATATATTAATGTTATTATATTTTGGCACTTGAATGGACATTTTAAAATATTCTCTGTAAAGGAAGTCCACAAAAAGCACTTCTGTTTCATATTAAATTACAGTGGTTGATTTGGGGAATGGTGTGTGTTTGAGGTACCAGCTGAACTACCAGCTTTTGTTGTAGAATATGGTGTTTACTTGAAAGAATGCCTGACACACACTTCATCCAGACTTGAGTGTGTGACAAACATGTTCTCAAACTGGATGAAAGGACTACCTCACTTCAAGGATAACCACTAAGAGTATTAACTGCAAATTATATAATTGAAGATTCCAATCCAAATTACAATTTTGGAAAATAATTATATTGGCCATAATGAGCTTGACGTTTTCTCAATCCTTAAAGAATTTTTAGTTAAGATTATTCACATTAGAGGGTGTGATTTCTTTTATATTGTATAACAGAATTTGCCAACGTTTGGAAGATCCACAGAAGTGACTGGACCAATATTTTTCAAGGGATCATGATGCTACCAAACTTCGTACATGTAAAGGATTCATTCAAAGTGCAAGGTAGATCAATGGAATCAATAGAACAAAATGCAAAAAAAATTTATAAAACTTCAGATTCCATATTGCAACTAACTTTTTTTGAAAAGATTTTTTTGATGTGGACCATTTTTAAAGTCTTCATCAAGTTTGTTCAATATTGCTTCTGTTTTATGTTTTGGTTTTTTGGCTACGAGGCATGTGGGATCCTAGCCCCCCAACCAGGGATTGAACCCACACCCCCTGCATTGGAAGGCGAAGTCCAAACCACTGGATCACCAGAGAAGTCCCACAACTAACTTTAAGACACTAACACTCAATGAGTTTGAGTGTAGCATCAAAGAAGAATATCTACAAATACCTGGAAAGACTCTTACGTAAACATTCCTCTCTTCCAACTATAGATCTGTGTAAGGCCGTGTTTCCTTAATATAGTTCACCCAGAACAACATATTGAAGCAGATTGAAAGCAGAAGCCGATATGAGAAACCAGCTGTCTTCTCTTAAGCCAGACATTAAAAAGATGTGCAGAAATGTAAAACAATGCCACTCTTCGAACTGAACTCTTCTGTCTTTTAAAAAGTATAGTTATTTTAAAATATATTATTTAACTACAATGGGTATATTATTAATTTAAATGAACTAGTTACTATTTTTTAAATGTATTAGATTTAATTTTTTAGACAGTAAATATTGATAGAGGAAGATCATAAAAACAAAAGTTCTTTGGAGTCTCCAACCGTTTTTGAGAATATAAAGAGTAATGACATCAAAATACAGAGAACCCCTGTGTATTAGTCTCCTCAGGCTGCCGTAGCGAAATACCACAAACTGGGTGGCCTGAACTAAATACATTTATTCTCTCGTAGTTCTGGAAGATAGAAGTCCAAACTCGAGGTTGGTAAGGTCATGTTCTCTGTGAAGGCTCTAGGGGAGAATCTGTTCCATGCCATTCTCCTAGCCTTTGGCACTGCCAGCAATGGCATTCCTTGGTTTGCAACTGTTTAACTTCAAATTCTGGTGTCTTCTCTCTGTGTACCTGTATCTGACCTTCTTCTGTGGGTGTGTGTGTATATGTGTGTGTGTTTCTTCGTTTCTTCTTATAAGGACCCCAATCATATTGGATATGGGCCCACCCTACTCCAGTATAACCGTATCCTGACTTACATCTTAATTATATCACGAGGACCATTTCCAATAAGGTCCCATTCACAGGTACCAGGAATCACGAGTTGATATCTTTTGGGGGGATGCGATTCAATCCACAACAGCCTGTTTTATGGAAACCCAGTGTGGCATGAAGAGACGTGGTTCTATAGCCCCAGTTTTGGTAGCTATCAGGTTGTAAACACCTTGAGCTTATTTTGATTTTCACCTGCTCTGTGCTGTGCCTGGCCCCTAGTTGGCACTCAGTAAACTGTGACTGCTGACTGACCAAATTGATTAGGATCACTTTGTGAGGGATCCTGGAGATTCCTCGATCATGGCCTCTTTGGATCACCCAAGACCTCATTTCAGGATGCTTTATTTTTAGTTCATGGTCTGACATGGCTCCCTGCTTGATTTCCTTCTGCAGACATAGCGTGATACATATGATGAATGTTGGGTTTAGATACAGACTTACCCGGCTTATCCTATGAAGCCTACCATTCTGTTAGGTGTACAATTTGGAAGCTGTTACTGTATATCTCTGAGCCTGATGCTTTTCCTGTAGAAATATGAGGGAAAATGCTGCCTATAGAAATTTTGCAAGAATCTACTTAGATTCTATATGTGAAATTCTAATGTAGGTTTTCAAATTTGGTTGCTCAGAAGAACCCATCATGAATTCTAAAAGTCTGGGGAGGAGCCCGGGGACGTGCATTTTGCAGTGATCCTCAGGTGATGATGGCAGGTGCACAGCCTTGAGAGCTACTAGTGGTGTGACGTATTAGCAACAGAACAAAAATAAGGCTGGTTTTGTACAGTGTTGGAATGGACGCCACTTCATTAAACCTCCCTGGGTACCAGAACCTTTAGTGTCAATCTCTAGTAGGGTAGACCCAGTTCAGGCATCAAATCATATGTAAGAATACATTAAGGATTTCTTGATAAGAGACACTGTAATTGTTTTTATTTGTTTGTTTTGAAGAGAAAGTTTATTGAGAATGACCAAACCGATGCCCTGCTTTTTCCAGGGGAGGGCTGCTTCTTGATCAGAAAAGGAACAGAAAATATATTTTACCTTCTGTAGAGCCGTGACAATTTCCTGTATGGAAAGTCACCAAATGCCTCCTTGATAGGGATAACACTCTTCCCAAAGTTGAACTTTGGAGGATTGGGTAGGCCATAAAACTACCTGGATCAGTGCTCGGCCTACAGTAGGCGCTCAACAATTGTTAGATTCTCCTCATCTCAATTGTTCTATAGTATGGAAAAGTTAATTTTGGAAATGGAAAATTTCAACAAACATTTCCAACCATGGGCATGCTAATACATCCAGTAAGGCATTTTCTTTCATTTTTTTTTTCCTGGAGCTACTGGGTATGCAATGGAGACCAATGTGTCAGTAGTTGTTTGTAGTTTTCTAAAGCAGTTAAGCGTATACTGACACTATATACTTAAAGCCAATCATTGGTAACTTAAATGGCGTTCCAAGACAGCAGAGAATCTGCATTCTATGCTCATGTTTTAGAAACGATGAAGCAAGACGAACGCTGGCACACTCTGCAGTACTTTGTTGTCTGTTTGTCTACACATTTCAGGAAAATGTTTCTGGCTTCAGTGATGAAAATAAGCTACAGCTTCAAAGGCAACACCCAGGCTCTTTATGCTTTTGTTTTAACCATAGTGTCACGACATAGAAATCTGAGCTCATGTTGTCTAATGACATTCTCTGGTTCTTTCTAAGGGGAATTTTTGTCCAGTGGTCTTAAATCAAACAAAATCTTGGTATGTTTTTCCTCTCTGACAGGACAAGTTCAGGATCTTTCCATGAGATGTCATCAGTTTTTAAAGGAGGTAGAAGCTGGAAAGGAAGAAGAAGCCCTCATATTTTCCAATCACAACTACTCGAGGCATGGCAGTTTGATTACATGGGAATGCCTGCTTAGTTTTAGTGCTTTAGGACTCGTCTGGAACTAGCTGTCATGTGATGGCTCAGTTGCCTGGTCTTTTTAAGGCTGCCTGAAAAGAGCTGTGCTATAAACTTTCTTATTTACCCTGTTTATTGGATGCACCCATCACATCATAGTGTCTGGCTACGTTTACAAGGGTAATAAAAACGACTACACAATTCTTTCTCGGCAATTTGGTAGACTACCTAGGGTTCAAAGGAAATGCATGTGTGTGCAATTCAGTTATTGCAGTTTTCTTTAAAAAAATCTTATCATTGTTTACTTAGTATTTTAAGGATTATTATGTAATAAAATCATAAAGGAAAAATATGTACTTTTAGCTGACACATTAAAGAAAATAAAATTATGGAAAGCCTTTCACATTCTTCTTCAAGGCAGGCTGTGATAAGGGGAGATTTCTTTAGAATGGATGCTATGCTAGAGGCCTTGTTCTCGCAGCCAAAATAGTACATCCCACATGAAGAAAAGTTTTAGATTATACATTCTTCTTGGATTTCCCATCAGATTAAAGAGCATGTCATAGCACTGAGCAGATCTGCTGTGGCTGAAACGTGAGGCTATGAGACTTTTGCATAGGATTTTAAGTGAGGAGCGAGTTGGGTGGTTACTTTGAGCCAGGAAAGCGTGGAATGATAAATAAGTGTGTGTGGGTATGTGGATGTGTAGGCAGCTGACACGCATGTTCACAAGGGTTTAATGTGCATCCCAAGAGCTGGACAAGTGAAGGATGCAATATCCAAGTTAAGGAACTTAGCATGTGTTCAACACACAGTTATTAACTATTTCCTACATAAATACATGAGGTTAACAGATATAATTAAGCATGAGACATGGTAATTCACTCACTTGAGCTCAGGATTTCTCAAATAATTCTTTGTTATTTTCATTTCATTGCAGTGGAGAGCCATAGCATATACCAAACTAGGTCAAATGAGGAAGAAAAGAACAACAGTAATTGATCAAGGCAAAGGAAAGATACATACTTTAAAATCATTTCCAACATAATAAAGCACTCGTGCTTTAAATATCACAGAAACTTAAAAAGGCACAGAAGTTCCTACCAGAATTTGTATAATGAATCTTCTTTATACCCTTCTAATTGATTCCACTGTTCCTATTGCAAACCAATAGTAAAAAAAATTTAATTTTTCCTATGCCTTACTTAAATATTAATAATGCTATATTACTGTCTCCTACACTTAAAAAAATGTGCATAGCTTAACATGTCATCAACAATGATGAAATAGATTTTGTGCCTAACTCCATAAACCAATAACTATATAAATACATTTCCCTTGGAAAAATCCCAAAGATATTTCCTTTAAAATTTTGTTTGAGTTTATATTGCTCGATGAAATGATTTATTCTGGATCTTTGGGAATAAAAAAATTAATCTTACCAACTAAGACTTTATATTCTAGCTGGAGAGATAAGACTGGTGCATAAATAAATATAATGTAAGGAAAAATATTAAATAATAACAATAAAAGTACACTTATATTTTACAGTAAGTTCAGAAGAAGACATTATTTGAGATGATTTAATTCTTTAAAAAAAAAGTTGTTCTTGACCGACTAGGATACATGTGAAATTTTGCTAGGTACTGGGACTTTAAAGATGAACTTGGAATGGTCTTGGGCCTCAAGGTGGAAAAGACACTGTGGAAAAGATAACTGTTAAATAGAGAATTGAAGACAAAGAGGGAGATGCAGAAATGTGGTGATGGAGAAAAACATATTCTGTTCTTGCTTGAGAATATTATGAAAATGAGCCCCCATGGTCCAGGAAGGAGCACTTCAAACAGGAGTGTTTGATTTTGCAGAGGGTGCTGAAAAGGGGGAAATAGGAAATAAGATTGAAAAGCACCTGAACTTGAGGTATATATCACTGGACTTGAGAAAGGGATTCAAGGGAAAGTTATGAGGAGCTGATAGGTAGCATTGTTAGTGGGATTTTAAAAAGTGGATTCAGTGAGAGAGTGGCATGGACATATATACACTCCCAAATGTAAAATAGATAGCTAGTGGGAAGCAGCTGCATAGCACAGGGAGATCAGCTCGGTGCTTTGTGTCCACCTAAGGGGGTGGGATAGGGAGGGTGGGAGGGAGATGCAAGAGGAAGGAGATATGGGGATATATGTATAGTTGATTCACTTTGTTATACAGCAGAAGCTAACACACCATTGTAAAGCAATTATACTCCAATAAAGATGTTAAAAAAATGAAAAAAAATAGTGGATGCTAAAGATACTACCAAAGCAAGATTAATCCTCAGATAATAAATGGATGTGGGAGCAAAAGGAAGGAAGTAGAGTCAAGGTTAATGCTGAGTATTTAAACATGGTTGACGCGAGCCTGGCGCAATTCATGCATAAATAAAAGAACTAGAAGAAATAATTTAGAAGGACTGGCAATGAGTTCAGTATTGACCCGACTGAGTTTGAAGAGCTGGGGAGGACCTATGGTGTATGTGCAGCCCGCAATTAGAAATCTGGGACTGAATCTCAAGACATGGATTGGGGTGGAGTAAAGATTTGCAAATCATCTGAAGAGAACTGTGTTCTGAAGTCACAAGGTTTAGTAAGAGTGTCAAAAAATGGGATAACCAAGGGGAGACCTCAGGACAGCCGCGGGGGGTTAGGGAGGTGGTACCTAAAAGGAGAGCAACAAAGCAAGCAACAGAGAGTCAAGGTTATAAATGGAATTTATACAAGGCAGCATGGGGTCAGCTAACAGGCCATAAAACAATGCCTCTTGTGGAGCACAACTCATGTTTTATTTGGAAGAAGCCAATATTTATGCTTTTCTCTTGTCTTTTTAACAGGTACACAAGAAATGATCCCTTATTCTCAGATAGTCCTATTTTGAAACTATGTTTTGTTTTCTTTGAGCTAAAAGGATGGTGCCAAGAACTATGTTTGCAGAGAGTATGCATTCAACAGTTTTGTGTTACTGTATGGACAGTGATACTAATTCCAGCAAATTGCTGTCTTAAGTTTTCATTTTAGGAGGTTGATCTTAGATAGAGGTAATTAAGTTTGACAAGAGTTGTGCATTCAAGGAGCTTCAACAGCTATAGTGCCATATATTTCAGCAACACAAGATACCTAGAAACCAAATGTCACAGGAGTATGAAGAAAGAGATTTTGTTCTGGGCTCAGAGAATCACTGAAGCCTCAGTAAAAAAGGGAGTATCTGAGATGATAACTCAGTGATGTGGACCAGTCTCCCTGGATTTCTTCTCTCTCCTGTATGGCCTTCTAAGTCTAAATTCAGTCTAAGTAGAGGAAACTCACACTTACATAATAAACTGACTCACTTTGAATAAGTATCATTTTATACTCAACATATTATTTTTCTCACCACGGCACCTACGAACACAACACAAATAGAGAAACATACTCAGGATAGGATTTCTGTAGATTGCAGTTTCTATTTCCATCTCAAATATCTTCCATTCCTTCTATCCACCTCTTTGTTTTTTCAGATTTAGATTTAGGAAAATGATAACATTTTAGTATTGACTTAAGCCTGTAAATACATTTGTGGGCTGCATTCATACTTGTCCAAATTCCATTTTGTATTTATGTATATACTTATTCATTGGTTTTATACAACATGGATTCATTTATTTCATATAACACAAAATTATTTTCTGAACTATTGGAAATAGGAATATTATTTCACTTTCAGAAAAAAATGCAAGGATGTGATGTTTTCGTCTTTAAGATATAACATCTGTTTGTGTTCTTCTAATTTGAATTTTAATGTAGCTGAGCTTCTTAGAAATATTACCTGTTTTTGAAAAAATAAAGCAGCAGAATGCTAGCTACCATCTAACTGTGTGGCCACTGTTTTCAGTATCTCAGACTATTTTTCAAGTCCTTTTTTGTCATTCTCATGACCTTTCCTGTGAAAATAGGTTACCTTGTTATTCTGAGTATCAATTACACCGTCCTTGACTCTCTCTTGATAGTATGGAATTGAATTCCTCCTCCATTGAATGTCAACAATAAAGGATTTATTCAGCAGCCTGAAGATGGTGTCATTTGAAATGGAGAAAGGAAGCCTTCTTTTTTATTCCAATTAGCAATAAAGGGAGAGAGCTGCTCTCTTTCCCCTACTTCTCATAGCCTTGTAAAGGAACAACACCGAAATTGGACCCCATCTCCTGCCTAGACCAGTGGAACTCAACGGTAGCTAGCAGGTAAAATGCAGTTTATAAATATGGAAACCTAAATTTCAAGATGTCTTTGTTTGGTTACTAACCTATTCCCCAGAGGGAAACACAGTGCAATTACCTTTCATGTAATAGTAAGATTTTTCCGTGAAGACAAGTTAAAAGTGGAATACAAGATGAGTTAGGTTGTGCTGTGTAAACAAAAGTCCCATGTTGCGTGAGAGCTGCTCTTTACCTTTTAGGACAAACAGAAACCAAAAAGATACTAATATTCGGAAATAAAGTCATTGCTTACTTGCCCCAATATGTGAAAGTGATTTTGTTGTAATCATGTGATCTCACTTTAATCTCCTCTTGTCCTTGCTGATGATACCTAGATATGTTGTGAAATTTTATATTTTGTTTAGTTGCAAAGGATTAATTAAAATAAAGCTTATTTTAAGCAGTTAAAAATATCATTTTTACTCATTTAAAATGTATCACGTGCTCCAAAAAAGTAGTTTTAGAGTCATATTAAATTCACTAGAATAGAAAAAACAATTTATAAAATATTTGAGATTCAAATAAGAGTAATGTATACAATCTGAATTTTGTCTACTCCCTTTTTCTTTATGTTTGTTTGAATAAACCATAAGACTTCATACTTTCATTTCTTTGGTTCAAGGTGAGTTAGAGAAAGGCCAAGTTTAAGAAGTTGGGAAAAAGAAAGAAATAATGTGAGGATAGATTTTGGAAGTTAAAGATGAGATCAAATGATAAGGCCAGATAGAAAATGGCATTGGCGGCTTAGAGACATTTTTGAAGAACAGTTACAAAGAAACATTTAGCCACGTAACAAGCATTACATTGTATAAATATAAAGAAAGCAGGATTGATTGTTTTCTGGGAGGAGGGACAGCAAAACTATCAGCTAGACAAATAATAAATAGAGTGTATCTTCAATGATTAAGAAATGTTCTAATCCAGAAGAAATTATAACTGAGAATTTGTTATTCCGGATAAATGTTCTTTTATGTTGCATACAAGAAAATTATGAGAAGGATTTAATATGAGTGTTAATAATGTTACTTTGACACGGTGTCTCAATACAAATAATTAAACATGATTTTTGGTGGCTATGATGAGCAAACCATGCCTATAGTAGTGTATAAAGAGGTAATATATATATACACTACTACATATAAAATAGATAACCAACAAGGACCTACTGTACAACACAGGGAACGATACTCAGTACTCTGAAATAACCTATAAGGGAAAAGAATCTGTATGTTGCGGTACAACTGAAACTAACAGAACATTGTAAATCAATTATACTTCAAAAATAAAAAGAAGATAATACCCACCAATTTCCCATTGCACATCGACTCCACTCAGTGAACTGAGGACCAATGGAGTTGTGAGTACAAATTATCTGCAGGGTGTATACTGGTCAACTGCCTGGAGGTGAGGGACCTCAGGAAGTGAACCCAGATGAGTCAAATCAAAATCTGATAAAGAGATCTTGCCAACTGTTCCTCTCTCTTTCCCCCTGACTGGTAACCCTGACTGGATATAATGATGTGGTCTAGTCCAAATGCATAGGAAGTACAGAACTTGAGTTTTCAATGACTTCATTCTGGATGAGGCCTCTAGGACCATCCCCACAGGGCGAAGGAGTTTCCTTTAAGCAAGAGTTGTGCTCATGGCAGAGTTTTCCTCTTTTGTTCCATAGACAGAAAGAACTATGTTTTCTCAATATGGTTTTATTATAACTGAAATGTTCAAATTATAACATGAAGATCTGTTGTCTATTCATTCTTTGGTTTCTTCATTTACTCAACCAGAATTGATTTTGGTTGACCAGATACTATGCTGGATGCTGGAGTGAAGCAAGAAATAAGGCCTCAGGGTGCTGACCTTCATGCTTGCAGTATTCTAGAAAACAAACAAACACAACAGCCAAATCACAGTAAGGATTATATCGATAATTCCAATGACAGGTTCTGGTAAGTACCCTGAAGAGGAGGTGGGACCAGCTTCATCACTGTACAACCTGCATAGTTGTAAGGTGCCCCATGCTTAGAGGGTCAGCTCTTGCTTTAGGGCTCTGCAAATCATTTAGCTGGTCCTGAGAAGTTGCTACCATAGTGAAAAATAAGAGAATACTTAGATGAGCTATGGTAATGAGGGAGCATTACCTCAGAGAAGGTCATTTCAATTAAGTTTTTTCTAAGTCATAAGTATAGGGTAAAAACACCTCCAGACCCAGCCCTTTCCCTGCTCCTGAACTAATTGCAGCTCTAGTAAAATCAGTGGGAGAAGGGGAGATTTACAAGAATTAACAGAGTAACTGGTAGAAGAGGGCACGTAGGTATACATTTACAAACCCTTTTTTGAAAACGATGAAGAAACCCTTTACACAAGTGGATAAAGTTAAAAAAAATAAATAAATGTTGCTCACAAAACAATAAGTAAAATAAAAAAATAAAATAAAAAGATATATGAAGATGGTCTGTCTCAATAATCAGTAAAATAAAAATTAATCCAATGTCAGATAATGGACTTTACCCATCATGTTGGCAAAACAAATGATAACATCCACAGTTGACGTATTAATCGATGTTGTCATTGCAGGAAAGATAAAGGGTTATCTGAATTATATAAGGATAGAATTTATAAGGAAAAAATCAGATAAGTAACAGAGATGGGGAGGGGATATTGGAGACCAAGCCCCAAATCCAAGCTTGTAGAATAGTGCCCCAAACCATTCTTAAGAACTGCTCTGAATGGAAAACCACCACAAAGCAACTGACCCATGGAGCAAAAGAAAACCTCATTGTCTCTTCCTCTGCACTATGGCCACTTCCGGATGAGGAAACTAACAAGGATGTCCCCTAGCATCCTGACACTTGTTCCATTATCACTTACAGCACAATGGATGTTGTAAAGGGCTCTCTTCCTCAAGTCACCTTTCACACAGATAGAATTAATTAACCATATATAAAAAAAAAGAAAAATTGAACTTTTTTCAAACTCAAAATTTTTAATTTGTCCAAAGATGTAGTTAAGCCACAGACACGAAAATATATTTGCAGCTTATTTTACAAAGGCTTGTATCCAAATATTTAAAAAAATGACCCCTATAAATCAACAACTGAAGGGAAACAACATACTTTTAAAAAAAAGTAAACATAAAATTACATTATAACACAGCAAGTCCTCCTAGATACATACCCAAAAGGATTGAAGACAGGTGCGCAAAGAAGTACACATACACAAATAAGTACTTGTAAACACAAGTTCATAGCAGCACTATTAACAAAAGCCAAAAGGTGAAAACAACCCAAATGTCCAAAAATGAATGAACAGATTTAATAAACTGTTGTATCGACATACAATTGAATTTTTTTTTTTTTTTCTTTTTTTGCGGTACGCGGGCCTCTCACTGTTGTGGCCTCTCCCGTTGCGGAGCACAGGCTCCGGACGCGCAGGCGCAGCGGCCATGGCTCACGGGCCCAGCCGCTCCGCGGCATGTGGGATCTTCCCGGACCGGGGCACGAACCCGTCTCCCCTGCATCGGCAGGCGGACTCTCAACCACTAGCGCCACCAGGGAAGCCCCCAACTGAATATTATTGAGCCATAAAAGTACATGAAGTAGTGACAAATGCTACTATGTGTAAGAACCTCCACAGCATTATGTTAAGTGGAATAAGTCAGGCACAAAAGATCATATGGGATGTGATTTCATTTATATGAAATACCCAGAATAGATAAATCCGTAGAGACAAAACACAAATTGGTGTCTGCAAGGGGCTGGGGGAGTGAAGAATGGGAAAAATTGCTTAATGGGTAAGGGATTTTGATTTGGAGTGATAGAAATATTTGGGAATTAGAGAGAGGTGGTGATCTTACATTGTGAATGTATTAAAAACCACTGAATTCTTCACTTTAGAATGGTTAGTTTTATGTTATATGAATTTTACCTCAAAATTTATTTTAAAAATATTTGGTCGAAAGACATACACACCACCAAAAAAGATATGAGATATGGTCGTCAAAGCACACATAAAAAGGTCATCAACATTGTTAGTTATCAGGAAATATAAAGTAAAATTTCAGTGAGGTATCATTTTACACCCACTGTAATATCTGATATTAAAAAAAATACTGTAAACATTAACTATTAGAGAAATGTGAAGGAACTGAAGCTTTCATATTTTGCTGGGGGGAGTGTCTGACGGTTCAACCACTTTCAAGAACAGGTTGGCACTTTCTTATCAAGTTTAGCATATGGCAATATCTGACCTTTTAATCTCACTTCTAATCATGTATCCAAGATAAATGCAAACATCAGTCCATAAAAATGACTCGTTCAGAAAAACTCATAGAAGCCTAATTCATAAGAGCCCCAAACCAGAAGTAATCCACGTGTCCACCAAGAGAAGACTGAAACTAGAAACACCACCCCTGAGGTAGACCTACAGTAAATTACTACTCAGCAATTAAACAGACCACTAATCCACGGAACATCACGGATGAATCTCCAAAAGGGCATTTTAAGTAAGAGAAACTGGGCACAAAGAAGAATCTACTGATTTATTCTGTTTATATTATATCCACAGACTCACACAACTATAGTAGCAGAAATCAAATAGTTTCCGTGGGGTGGGTTGTAAAGGGCAGGAGAGAATTATCTGATTTGATAGACTGTTCAACATCTTCCTTTGAGTTTAGTTGCATAAATATAAATAATTTCCAAAATTCATAGGACTGAGCGCTTATGATTTGTGCATTTCACTTACGTTCATGGATGTGGCTACTTTTCCTTTGTTAATGACTGTGACTTTTTCCACACGTTGCAACATTACTTATTTCGCAATATTTAATTGCTACAGACCATGAAGTCCTAGCTATTCCCCATTTGTAACAGGACTCTATATATCCAGTTTGAATATACATTTAGCAGTCTTTCTTTTAGAAATTAGCAACATACCTCTGTCCCACCTCGTTTGGCACACTGATAGTCTCCTGCTGATTTTCCATCACCTGACATAACTTCCCAGAGTGCCACCTGGGAAAGAACATATTGTACAGCGTCAACTTAAAAACTTTATGAATATTAAAAGCCAACGCTACTGTTTCCTCGAATGTACTTGGCTTCATATTCCACTCGCCATGCCTAACCCAGGTGTTGATTTAAAATTCAGTGGCACAAAATGATTATCTATCATTCTAAATCATCTCATATTCTTTTAATTCTTGATGTATCGAAGGCAGAAGCCTGGGAAACACTTCCTTTCCCTTTGACCATATAGCACATTTTGTCATTAAAGACTCACACTTCATCGTTTGGAATTTCATTCTAAACAAAGATTCATAAGTGAGCCTTCCAGCAGCTGCCTTGTCAGGTTCGTGAAAGGGAAAAATTAAATCTACTATATTTATTCCGAGCTTTCTCTGTAATGGATCTCATATGAGAGCTTAATTTTATTTTCTGTTTATCAGAAATAAGGCCTCTCAAAGACACGGTATGCAAGTAATTATGTAAAGCCCTCACACAGATGGTGCATAATAATAATAAATTGCTAATTGGAATCTGTCCCTTTAATGAGTGAAGAGAAATGGCATTTGACTCTTTCTTATAAGTGATACTACCTACCGCTTGTTAAATTTGATGACACCTCCCCGTTACCAGAAAGAGATCTGGCATTGATAAGAAACATGTTTGAACGGGGTGAAGCATCTCGTTTTATTTTATCAGTGTAGTTGGGGAGAGGTGTTAGAGAGATTGCTATGTGATAGATGGCAGGTAGATAGAGCAATAGATAGAGGATAGATACATAGACGAATAGACAGATGAAAGATAGATGATAGATACATAAAACTATCAAAAAAATGAAGGCACACTCATCTTTTTTTTTTCCCCACTCTCCTTCACCCAAGATAACTACAGATAACACACCCTTCTTGGCTTTATTTTGTTATCTGGATTTTTTACAAAGACCCAATAAAGCCAGACATGGTTTAGTAGTCTTTTGCAGCATCATTTTACTCAATTTTTTTTTTTTTTTGGCTGTACCATACAGCATGTGGGACCTCATTTCCCAGACCAGAGATCGAACCTGTGTCCCCTGCAGTGGAAGCACAGGGTCTTAACCACTGGACCACCAGGGAAGTCCCTAACACTCATCCTTAATCAATTTTTTAAAGTTAACCTCATGGGAGCAGATTGCGGCATTGTGTAATGCTTTAATTTTTAGTCTTATTTATACTGTTACTGTTAAAATGGTAAGGGGTGAAAAACATTGGTTTGAATATTCATTAATTTGTTCATTTAGAAGTAATTTTTAAGGAACTGACATGTTCCAGACACTATGTTAGGAGAATAAGTAGTGAATGAAACCGCCTGGACTTTACATTCTACCTAGTGAGTGGCACATCCACAAATGATTACTGTAAATCTCTGAAATGAAATGAAATTCATCAAGCATGTATTCACCCAATCAGGACTTATTGAATATTACTATCTTCCAGCCTAGTGAGGAAGTGAGACTAAAATGAAAAAAGTCATGAGAAGCTTCATCCAGGAAGGCTGACACTGACATTTTCAACCTCCCCAAATGTAAAAGTGTTAATACAAGTAAGTTAATCATCACTATGCTGGATATTTACCAGGTGTAAAATTAATGTCCGTTTCAGTGGTAGTAGTATAAGTTGTCATCATCATCATCATCATTGTATTAAGACTTTTTTCCAAGCTTACATCTACACTTCCATCATTCTGCATTTTGGAATAAAACCAAATGGTTGAAACAACCATGAAATGAATAAGAATTTCTACTACGATTTCTTGTGACATATTTTGGGATAATGTTATTAATTATCCAGTGGAAAAAAGTGGTGAGAATAATGATCAGAAGAGCAGCTGGCATCAACACAGTGCAACATGAGAATGAAAACTGTTAAAGATATATATATATATATTAAATTTATTTATTTTTGGCTGCATTGAGTCTTCGTTGCTGCATGTGGGCTTTCTCTAGTTGTAGTGAGCGGGGGCTACTCTTCATTGCAGTGCACAGGCTTCTCATTGTGGTGGCTTCTCTTGTTGCGGAGCACAGGCTCTAGGAGCGTGGGCTTCAGTAGTTGTGGCACATGAGCTCAGTAGTTGTGGCTCACGGGCTCTAGAGCGCAGGCTCAATAGTTGTGGCACACAGGCTTAGTTGCTCTGCGGCAGGCACGTGGGATCTTCCTGGACCAGGGCTCAAACCTGTGTCCCCTGCATTGGCAGGCGGATTCTTAACCACTGCGCCACCAGGGAAGTCCTTAAAGATATATTTTTAATGTTGTCCTTAGAATAACAGACAAATATATGCAACCTTTTTATTTTTATTTTCATTTACTTAT
Source organism: Leucopleurus acutus (assembly GCF_964270905.1). Classification (NCBI taxonomy): domain Eukaryota; kingdom Metazoa; phylum Chordata; class Mammalia; order Artiodactyla; family Delphinidae; genus Leucopleurus; species Leucopleurus acutus. The sequence continues at coordinate 72,363,624 of NC_139160.1, read as the reverse complement.
TTTTTTTAATTTTTATTTTATATTGGAGTATAGTTGATTAACAATGTTGTGTTAGTTTCAGGTGTACAGCAAACTGATTCAATTATACATATACATATACATGTACCTATTCTTTTACAAATTTATGTACTCACTGCTATATTTAAAATAGATAACCAACAAGGACCTGCTGTATAGCACACGGGACTTTGATCAATATTCTGTGAAAACCTAAATGGGAAAATAATTTGAAACGATCTTTTTAGAGCATTCTTTTTTTTGGATTTTTGAGAGACTCCCTATAAAATGCCAATTTGAATCAATCACTGTAGGAATATAACAGACATCAAGGTAGGAACCAGGAACCATTAAAGCAATGCAAACTTATTATAATCATTTATAATTTCATTTTAGAACGACTTGGAATAGATTTTTTCAGTCTCAACATTTGTTAACATTTGGGGTGATGTAATGCTTTATTTGGAGGGGGGGACTGTCCTGTGCACTGTAGGATGTTTAGCATTCTCCCTGACCTGTACCCACTAGATGACAGTAGTATGCCCTTCCTCTCCCAGTTGTGACAACCAAAAATGTCTCCAGACATTGCTGAAATGGCCCTGAGGGGTAATACTGCCACGTGTGGAGAACCACTGACTAGGAGGAAGTGATTGAGAAGAAGAAAGTTATAGGCCTCTATAACTTAGAAAAACAAACGTCTTTGAGAAATGGCTTATGCATAAGAAACTGACCAACCTGACAGAAGCTATGGCTAACTATGGCTAAGGAAAAAAGAAAAGTGCTCATTTAGAGTTGATATTCTGAAACTGAGTACAACCTGAAATATACACACAGGCTAAAACAAACAAAAGCAGTCAGACAAATCTCAGGAAAAGGTAGAACAGTGAATATATTTTTTAAAAAAATGAGTGATTCTATATTTTAGTGAAAATAGAGTCTTAATTATACACTTTATTTCAACACGTGTTTAAATGTTACGCTTCTTGGATTACAAATATAAGGTGAAGTTATCAGATACAGATTTTGTCTATCTATGTAATCATATTTTGACTTTCTTTTTAAGAGATTAAACCCATATGTATACTAAATAGGTTATTATCACTTTTCTCAATTATCCAAACAGTAATTATCTCTAAAAACTAACCTTAATGAAACATCTGGTGTCTTTAAGAGATCGAAACAATTTACCTGGGATTTTTAAGTAATTTCAACTCATTTCAAGTATAGAAATTTCCCAATTGGTGAGATTTATTTATGTTAAATATGATTAAATGTGACTTTCATTTAAAGTATTGTAAAGGTAGGCAGAGGGGCAGTGTGAATTTCCTATCTAATCTTTAGTTTGGAAAAATAAGTTAAAATGACAGCCACATCATTACTATCAATACGAAGATGTTGAAAGAAATACCAAGAATCCAAATTATTTTCTTTGGCTATATTTTTTAATTTAATTTTTTTGTTAAATGGGAAAATCCTTTCTAAAAATTTACTCCCATTTGGGTTAGTGGTAGAGCATTGGCCAGCACCAACTCATTTTGATAGTATGTTTATGTGCATAGGGTAGAATTGTGTGGGATTGAGACTTCCACCTGTGTGACACAGAGCCAGTCCCTGGCTGATGCTGCCCTGTCCTTCTGTGTAGACTTTGACTCAATTTTGTGTATCCATTAACACAGTCTTAATCGACTTAGAACCTTGACCGTGGACTACCTCCTCACGACTACTTCAACCAGATAATCCCAAGTGTACTCAGGAGTATTAGTAACAAAAGATTCTTATAGGCATTAAAGGGGGAAAAGTTTTCCTTGCTTGCATTACTTTGGGACATATTAGAATACATAAGAAAAAGGAATTTCTTTCAAGGAAGAAAAAAAGTGAGTTCTTTTTCAATGAGTATAAAACTGACAATTCATGGTACAAAAACATTGATGATTCAAAATATGTAAAATATTCAGACATAACATTTTCCAACATTGTGTAATAAGCATATGGAATACATTGACCAAAATCACCGTCAAAGAAAACACACAAATGAGCTTAAGAAGCAGACGTTTTTACATCAGGAAAAGTATTACGGCATACAACACAAGTCAGTAAACAGAATTCTGATAAAAGTGGACAGACTCTTTGAGACACATGGTACTTTCAGTCCATCCATCTAAAATATAAATTGGTACTTTTAATTAAAATATGCCTCCAAAAGCCAGTGCACATGGCTTAGCCTGCTTAGAATTAAGCTGGCCTTGGCCTGAGTCATAATTTACATAGGTGGTTCAAGTTCTTGCTTCATTAATGAAAAACATACTCAGGACACTGGAAGAAAAATTGGGAACAATTTCTATCATGCCAGTTAAGCCCAGAATTAATTTTACTGTAAAACTTAGTGCCATGTTAGCAAAAAGAAGTTTGTAGGTGAATAGATTAGAGGCAACACATGCATGCCTCTAATAATAGTACATGTATTGAGTATTTTAACCATCCCATTTTATACTTTTTTTTTTTTTGCGGTACGCGGGCCTCTCACTGTTGTGGCCTCTCCCGTTGCGGGGCACAGGCTCCGGACGCGCAGGCTCAGCGGCCATAGCTCACGGGCCCAGCCGCTCCGCGGCATGTGGGATATTCCCGGACCGGGGCACGAACCCATGTCCCCTGCATCGGCAGGCAGACCCTCAACCACTGCGCCACCAGGGAAGCCCCCATTTTATACTTCTTGATCTGATTTCTGCTTAGACCTGGACACAAGGATTCTCTCTGCTTCCTGTGTGGTGCTGGACTAGCTCTGTCCCACAGGGCTGCTGCAGGTCCGGATCTTCATCAACTCTTTCTTGCCTCTTAGAACCTATTCCTTCTCCTTTTCCCCACTTGTCACTGGCTGATGTGCCTATACTATAAAAAAAGATCTGTTTTATTTTTGCTTCTCATTTTACACTATCACACCTACCATTTCTAGAACACTAATATACACCAGACACTAATAAGTGTTTTATAACACATCTATACATTAAATCTTAATGAAAACACTAAGAAGTCAGTTTCTGTGAGCCCATTTTACAGATAAATGTTCATGCAGTAGCCCACATTGAGTGACCTTTAATAGTGTTGCCGAGGCCACGCCAAGTACTTTGTGTGTGTCACCTGATTTCATCCTCACAAAATTCTGAGAGATATGACTGTTATGGGTTGGATCATTCTCCACCAAATTCACATGTTGAAGTCCTAACCATGGCCCTTCAAAACGTGACCTTATTTGGAAATAGGTCACTGCAGATGTAACTAGTTAACATGAGTTCATACTGGAGGAGGTTGGGTCCCTCATCAAATATGATGGCTGTCTTTATCAAAAGGGGACATCTGGTCACAGAAACACATACAGGGAGAACACTACCTAAAGACGAAGGCAGAGATGTGGGTCACAGATTTGCAAGCCAAGGGATACATGAGATTGCCAGAAAATAACTAGAAGCATGGAACCGTGGGGGAGAGGCATGGAACAGATTTGCCCTCAGAAGGAACTAACCCTGACAACATCTTGACCTCTGACTTCTAGCGTCCAGAACTGTGAGACAATAAATGTTTGTTGGTTTGTGTTTTTGTTTTGTTTTGTTTCTGTTTTTTTAAATTTTTGCTTTATGCCTTTATTTTTTTTTAATTTTTTAAATTAAAAATATGTTCTTCTACATTTTTATTGGAGTATAGTTGATTTACAGTGTATATCAACTTAATGTTTGTTGTTTTAAATCATCTATTTTATGGTACTCTGTTACAGAAGCCACAAGAAACTAACACAATTACCATTTTATAACTGAGGAGATGAAGACCCTTTAAGGTCACAATGACAAAACTCAGGTATAAAAATTGGTACTGTCCAGTCCAGAAGTCCAGTCATTTTAGCAGGAGTTCTTAGTTCTCCTCCACAATGACTCTCTCTATAGGTTTCTTTCTACCTGCCTCTGCCCACTCTCCTTATCCTGGGAATCATGGATCGGGGATCATGAATCTTTCCTCCCAAGCCTGGAGCTAAGGTGCATTGATTAGTTGGCAGAAGCTGGAGAGAGAACATTTGGGTCAGTGGTGTTCTTCTCTGGGAAGTCTTCTGCTAAGTGCCACGTAAAAACTTGCTCTTAGCAAAATATCTCTTACCCCACAGAAACTAAGATGAGGATTCACCCTCCCATGGTCTTGCACCTGTCTGCATCCCCACGCACCCCTCTGGGCTGGTACAGACCCATCTTTCACTAAGTCATGCTCCTTTGCTTACTCTGAACAGCCTGGGAAATTGAACGCTGTGTCCTGCAAAGCTTCTGCTTCACAAGGAACACTGGGAGGGGCAGTGGATAGATAATGAGCAATATTAGGCTTTTTCCATTTTTTCTACATGTAGGAGAGGGTGATGAATGTGGTTGGCCCAAATCTCTTTGATATGCTTTATCCACGTAATCACTCTACAAAGACCAGGATATAAATAGCAAACAGCTCACCACTGGTAACAAGTCTTGATGATCCGGTGTTTTTGCTAACTCTGCTTGTCAAGCTAAGGTAGCTTCTTCTATCCGGCTATTCCCAGAGACCTGCAAAAACCAGCAGTCAGTTCTATCCTCTGCGCTTATTTCCTTGTGGTGGCCTTTGCTTCTCCCTTCATTCTTTTTCTCACTAGACTCCTGTTACCGAAAGTGGGGTCTGGCTGCCCGCTGCTCTAAAGCCAATACTCGAGAGGCAAGGTTGGTGGAAAGGAAAGTTTGCTTTATTCTGGAGGAGGCTGGCAATGGGGGTGGGGTGGGAGTGTGGGAGATTCAGGGGGAGGGCAGACTCGTGTCCAAAGGCCCACTCCACTGCCAGTTGGTCAGTGGGCAAGAACTTTTAAAAGGAAGTTTCACAGGTGTAGGGAGGGGCTACATGTGGGAACAGCACAGTCAGCTCTGACAGTCTTCTTGGAATTAGTCATCAGAATCATCTTGATTGTGTTCAGTGTAGATAGTCTTCAGTTTCAGGGTTGGTTTGTTCCCGTTTCTCTGGCCCCAGTTCTCAGATTTATGGCAGCTAATGTCATGGTTAGAGTCTGGTCATCATGTAGATAACTTCTTCCACCTGGTGTGGGTTTCAGTGTCTACAGACAGCTCACAGGACATGGCTCAGAATATTATCTATAGCCCTTGAGGAGGAAGTAAAGGTCCTTGACTTTGCTTAATGACTAAACTATTATTAATATACCCTGTTTGACTTCTTTCTTTTGCTTCTACATTTTCTCACTTCTCTGATTAAACTTACTCTTTGGCAGGACCATAGGGGCCTGCTCCATTTTACTCCTATTATCTCTTTGTATCCTCTTTCTCTGCTGTCCGCCCAATTCCTACTTGAATGAACTGTTGTTGGAGTACTTTTCCCACACCAGCAACAGTTTTGTCACTGGTTTTTGTTGTTGTTGTTGTTCGAGGTTATATTTTTCTTTAATACTAACCTTCTAGTTAATCATCTGCTCCCCAATTTTTTTCCTGTTTGAGTACAGGGGTGCTGTTCTTGAATCCCCTGCCCTTCTGATAACTGCTTCTCTGTGATGCTCCCTTTCTCCTTTACTTACTGCCAAGACTAGCTTATACTTGCGAAAAATGAAGATACTGACATTCTGAATCTGTCCTCAGTGGCAAACAGATCTTTGGAGCAAAAGATATTGTCACGGTTAGACATCTGATTGGGTGGCCTCATCCACTTAGGATTTGACGTTATAGGGCAAACTGTGAATGAATAAACTATAGCACATGGCAAGGTTATTGTGCCTATGTGATAATGGAGCTGCTGCACTACTTCCACAGCAGGTCGTGCTATAACCATCAAGTCCATTCCATTATTTGAGGAAGGACATGGCCTTGAACTAAAGTGAAGCCAGAGCATAGGTGACACAGGAGCATCCTCAGAGAAGGGGCGTGATGAAAAGCCCTCTGCATGGGGAGCTGGGGTCATGCAGAACAACTGGCCAGAAACACAACTCTGTCACTGATTAGTCATGTGATCTCCTAGACTCTAGTCTTTGCATCTGGAAAATAAAAGAGCTTGGCCTAGACAGTTTCTAAAGTCCCTCTACATGGCTGGAAAAAATCAATTTTAAATTGTCAAAACCTGTTTTTCACATGGTTTTTAAAAACCCGCCAAGAAATAATAGAATAAATATGATAAAGAAGAAAAGCTCCCAACAGATGGGAGGTAGTACAGAATCACTGAGACATGTTAGATATTTCCATTTAGCAAAAGTAGGTAAAAAGTCACATACCAGGAAAAGAAAGAAGCTACAGGGACATCTCAGCTCAGCTGTCAGTGATGAGGAAAAAAAGCATCACGAAATCAGTAGGTGCAAGTTGGCTGAAAGTTTGTGCAATGATGGGGTTGCATTTCATGAAGAGGAAAAACAGTTAAAAAAGAAAGAGGTTTCATAAGTTGTGAAATGAAAAACTATAGAAAAATTACCAAAGAGAAGAACTTTGAATGTGGGAGTTATCAGATGACAAAGCATTTGTCTGTTGGATTAATTTGATCAGTATGGGATGCTAAGAGAATCTTTTCTCTCTCTTAGAAATCCTGCCTGTCCATCCCAAGGCTGTTTGCCCAGGTCACAAAGTCACCATTAGTGCCAGAGGGAGGACCTGCTCTGATGAATGTGGAGACAACTAAATTCCCTCTGTTATGAACTTCAGAACAGTTGTTCTCTCACTTTTGGTCTCAGAACTCTCTGACACTAGACAAATAAATCATTGAGAACCGACCCCTAAAACAGTGACCTTATTAGAATTAAAACTGAGAACATTTAATTGTTTATAAATTAATTAACATAAAATAACAATAAACCCATATGATGTGATTAACAATATAATATTTTCACAAAACGAACTAAAAAAAATGAGAAGGATGGAATTCCATTCAATATTTGCAAGTCTCTTTAATGTCAAGCTTAATTAAAGTTAGCTGGATTCTCACATTTGTTTCACATTCTATCTGTAGCAATGTGTTTTGATTGAGTTATATGACGAAAATCCAGCTTCAAACAGATGTGTAGTATTTTAGTGGTCATTTCAAATAGTTGGGGAAATTTTTCTTTGATACTACATCAAAATGTGATGAATGGTGGTTTTTTAAATGTTAGTTGCAACTAAAACCATATTAATAGATGCTTCATACAACGATGCCTTAAAATCCATTGATCTATCTGGCACTTCGGATGGATCTTTCAACCATGCATGTTTTTGTAATTATGCAGGGGCCATTTGGAAAGTATTAGTTCACTCAATTATTTACATCTTCCAAATGTTGACACATTTCATTACACAATTCAAAAAAATTCACATTTGTGAATATCACCACTGAGCAGAAGAGTCTTCAAGTATGAGGAAGCCGTCAAATTCACGATAGTGAAGACAAATTTTCCAAATTCTGATTTTTCTTTCTTAGTTCAAATTTTATCCTTGGTCAACCAGACTGTAAGTTATTTTTATTGACGTAAAATCTCACTTTGTTCATTTTTGAGAAAAAGTTTGCAAAATTACCCAAGTATAAATAAGCATAGTCTGTCTATAAGTGGGCTGGGGTGTGAAAGCATTGGTTTAAATATTTGCTAATCAGTAAGTTTAATAAGCTAGCAGGTGAGAGATTCTTGGGTGGGTTGATGGCCTCAAGGTCCAAGAGTAGTTTTGTTTTTTTTCCCAGGATGCTTTTCTGTAATTCCCCAGACTGAAAATCCCCTGGTTTTACAGCTAGAACGTGCTAAGGTGTTGATTCAGCTTTGATCCAAAGCCCAGTGTGTCACCTACTGGGGACCGTCCAAGCTCAGCCAGGCAAGTGCCTCCTCTGTCCTGCACTCAGGCTCCCCACTGGGAGATGTCAAGGTGGGTTGTGGGTTGTGGGAAGGAAGGAGGGAAAGAAGGTAGGAAGAAAGGGGTGCACACTAGGTTGAATCTCTGCGTACAGATGGGTTGGAAGGTGGTGATTCAGATTCTGGAGTTAGACCTTTTCCCCTCACATCCTGACTGCAACATTTGCTTGAGTGCCTAAGAGGAAAGACTCTTAGGCTTCTGTGTCTCAGTTCTCTTGATTGTTAAATGGGGTGCATAGTGGCATCTACCTCCTAAGATTATTGTCAGAATTAATTGAAATAGCCCATAGAAAGGAGTTCACCTAGTGCCTGGCAGTATGTAATGCTCAATAAATTTTAGCTGGTTTTATTATCGATGTCCTCCAAAGTGTTAAAGAACGATCTCTGAGTTTCTAATCAAAGAAGAAAGATGGCTGTTTCTCTCCTTCCCACAAACATACTTGGCATTATTTCCACTTATTCTAAACACATAAGGACACCGTCTCGATGTGTCTGGTCCCTCAGAGTAGTTTCTTAAAGTTTCAAGTGGGGTCCTGTTGACTAGCTGTTCCCATGACCATACTTGGTGATTTGACATTTTATTTAGATAATAGCGTTAGGCCAAGAGAATATTTGTTTGTGATTCTATGGGACACAATGGACTTGTCCATTTTTAGAAATGATAAAATAGCAAAGACCACTCTGAGGTGGGGTAGTGTCTTAAAGAGGGAAAATCTGGCAGTGAGAATTCCAGTTAGGAGGCCACAACCTTAGGTCAGGTCAAAGAGGATGAGAGTCTACACCAAGTTAGTGGCAGAAGAGATGGAGAAAAGGGCACACTCAGGAGACAGCGGAGGGTCACTTGAGTTTGGTTATTCCTCTATTCCCCAAACATATTTGACCACATTATCCTCTAATTCTTGAATCACTGATTAAGCATCATGTGTCAAGAGGTTCTGAGCGTGGGAAGTGCTGGCTAAGCTTTTCAACGTTAGTTAATATAGTATCACTTCTCATATTCTTTTTTTTTTTTTTTTTCTGGTACGCGGGCCTCTCACTGTCGCGGCATCTCCCGTTGCGGAGCACAGGCACTGGACGCGCAGGCCCAGCGGCCATGGCTCACGGGCCCAGCCGCTCCGCGGCATGTGGGATCCTCCCAGACCAGGGCACGAACCCGTGTCCCCTGCATCGGCAGGCGGACTCCCAACCACTGCGCCACCAGGGAAGCCCCATTTCTCGTATTCTTGTGCCTGCTTCACTAGCCCTTCTAACTGTCCCTTTCAATTGTCTATGTTCTGCTGATTAAAATGCCAGAAAGTCTCCCAGCATTATGCTCACACGGTGTATTTATTCATTTTACTGGGAATCACCCCCAGGCTCTTGTGTCTCCTCCTAAACCTCTGATTCAATTGCTCAAAATTCACTGATTTCTAATTAGCCCAGTTAATATCCTTGGTATTTTCTCATTTTATTTTTCTTAAGATACTATGTTTGAAAACATTGATCTTTCATATTTTCAGTATTCAAAAACCTATTTTAAATCACTTTACTCCCAGAAACCTTTCTGTATCTAGAAAAGAAGATTCTACCCAACCGAGAATCTAACCTAAATCAAGATACTCCTTTTGATGTTAAGAATAAATATGCATGACACTTACATGGTCATATTCATATAATATATAACATAAATTTTTAGAGCAAGCTTGTCAACTTCTTAAAATGAGTCAGCATCCTTAATGTGCACTGAAGCCCTAAATATGTTATGTCTAATTCCTGTAGACCAGTAATGAATACAAGCTATGTAACTTGAAGAAAATTAATTGCCAAGATTTCTTCTTTCTATTGCATGATTAATACTTCAAAATGTTTGAACTTTTTCACTAAGAATATCGAATCATGAAAGGTTGATATTTATTAAATGTTTTCATGTTCAGAAAGTTTATACAATATGGTTTTTATCATAGGACATAGAAACCACTGAATTTCTTATTCAGCAAAGTCCACAAATGGAAATAAATAATTGTAATAAAGTCCATACACTCAAGTTCAGAATTTGTCTCCTAAAAAGAGTTTTGGAGAAAATGTTTATATTTTATTTATTAAAATTAGGGCTTCCCTGGTGGCGCAGTGGTTGAGAGTCTGCCTGCCGATGCAGGGGACGCGGGTTCGTGCCCCAGTCGGGAAGATCCCACATGCCGCGGAGCGGCTGGGCCCGTGAGCCATGGCTGCTGAGCCTGCGCGTCTGGAGCCTGTGCTCCGCAATGGGAGAGGCCACAACAGTGAGAGGCCCGCATAACGCAAAAAAAAAAAAAAAAAAAAAAATTAAATGTTATAACTGTCATTTCCCCAGTAATGTAGTAAATATTATATCAATAGAAGGGAACAATTATCTTTCCCCTCTGCGAGCAATAATATTCAGAAATCTGAGTGATTTCAACTTGCTCTTTTCCATCTGTAGCCTCTGGCTTCTTATTTATATTTTTCATATTTTCTCTGACTCAGACTGCAGAATTTAAAGAATGAATTGCATTTGTAGAAATATTTCAGGATATTCATGAACCTGGTCAATATACTTTTCAAAAAAGTTGAACTTATTTATCCTTACTTAAGTTGGGTACAAGAAAACCTATCTCAGCATAGACTTTTCAGCATTTGTGCATGGTTTATTTTGGTTATAATTAAGAATTTTGATTTTTTTTAAGTTATCAGAAAATAGATGAAGATGGTAGACTTCTTCATTTTGTTCTCTCCTAGGACTGACCATCCTTTTGGAAGCCTAAGACTGTAGTTTAGGCAGCTAATGTAAATGACAAAATCAATAGGCAATTTCAAAAGTAGAAGAAATCACTTTTTAAAAAAATTAATTAATTTTTAAATTTAAGTATAGTTGATTTACAGTGTTGGGTTAGTTTTAGGTATACAGCAAAGTGATTCAGTTATATATATATATATATATATATATATATATATATATATATTCTTTTTCACATTTTTCCAATTATAGGTTGTTACAAGATATTGAATATAGTTCCCTGTGCTATACAGTAGGTCCTTGTTGTTTATCTTCTGTAACAGAAAAACCCAAACGAACGTTTTGGCCAACCCAATATTCTATATATAGTAGTGGGTATCTATTAATCCCAAACTCCTAATTTATCCCTTCCCCCTTTCCCCTTTAGTAACCATAAATTTGTTTTCTATGTCTAAGAGTCTATTTCTGTTTTATAAATACATTAATTTGTATCATTTTTTTAAAGTCCACATATAAGTGGTATCATATCTGACTTACTTCACTTAGATTGATAATCTCTGGGTCCATCCATGTCATCCATGTCGCTGCAAATGGCATTATTTCATTCCTTTTTATGGCTGAGTAGTATCCCACTGTATATATATCTCACATCCTCTTTATCCATTCAGCTCTCAATGGACATTTACGTTGCTTCCGTGTCTTGGCTACTGTAAATAGTGCTGCTGTGAACATTGGGGTGCATGGAGCTTTTCAAATTAGAATTTTCATCTTTTCTGGATATATGCCCAGGTGTGGAATTGCTGGATCATATGGTAGCTCTATTTTTAGTTTTTTAAGGAACCTCCATACTGTTCTCCATAGTGGCTGCGCCAATTTACATTCCTACCAGCAATGTAGGACGGTCCATGACATCGCTTTTAAGATATCTGCTCACTATGTGTCCAGCTGAATATCTATTGCTTCAATGTCAATAACTTTTGAAGTCTACTGTGATTTGTTTGCTTTGAGTTCTAAAATCAAGACCAGTATTATGGGTAATAAATGAGATGATCATTTGTGTATAAAGGAACCACTTTCCATCTTTACCAGGGTATGCTATTCTACCACAGATTTTTTTTTCTTTTGATTCAACGTCTTCTCCTTAAAGTAAAGATATTTGTCTCTGTATGTTCCTCTTATTTTCTAATTAGTAGGATTTTGAAAAACATTTGGATTAACTTCTTTCTCTTTTGAAATAATTTATATTAATATGACTAAAATATGGCTTAATGTATGTAGAGTAGAAGAGAGATTGAGGAGAGAGATGAGGTACATGTCTACATAATTATAGTGCACTGTAGGAGAAAAAAGATTGTGGGAATCGGGTACAAGTATTTCATCCTACTCATGTAGAACATGATGCTCAGAGAAATGATTGAAACAATATCAAATTCTGTTAAATAGCCCTAGAAAATTTTAGTCTATGTGCCAAATATCATTTCCAATAAAACATAACCTTTATACTGGCTTATGTATTTGATTTCAACACGTTTTTATTACATGCATCACCAGTATTGGTACTATATAGAAAAAAGTCAAATCTTTTTTTAATATGTCAATAAAATATATCAGACATGTATTATCCTATAGTTAAAATTAAATAGGCTCTAAAAACATGCTGCTTATTTATTATCACATATTCATTATGATTACTGGACTTTAGTATTAAAGTATAAATGTAAGTATACTCCTAAATGAAGAATCAACCCTGTCCACTTAGCTACCCAAAGTTAGTGAAATAAAAGTATATTCCATGCATATTCAATGTACATTCCATCGACAGTCTCTCTCAATCTCTCTCTCTCTCTCTGAGCAGTTTTTGTCTTCCTTTACTCTAAAATGGAATCTACCTTCACTATTGGGACTAAGAGTGGAAACAATCATTCACTGACTTTCATGAAGAAAAATAACAACATGATGTATCCTGTTTGCAACTTATTTCCAAAGACAGGAATCCTGAACTCTTCATTGACGTAAAACAGTATTAACTGATGGCGCATTGTTAGGAACACATGACCACATGAAATCAAGATGAATTAAAGCAGCACGAGAGCTACAAGCACACCTCACTGTCGAGGAATTCCAATGCTGATGACTTTGGTGCATCCGTTGTCGCCTTTGTGTCCCGTCCAGTAGACGCAGAGCCCTGGCACTGACAACTATTGTAAAGGAGCCCAAGGCTCAGTGGCTGCCCTGTCCTGAGCAGTTGGGTGATGGATTTTTGGAAGTAGATTTGTGGGTTTCCAACTGCTGGCCTAGGTCTCTTTCAAAACAGTATGATGCTTTTAGTCATATATCTTTGTAGAGAACTAATCTTGTGATGTGTTATCCAAACAATTAGTAAGAATTAAATATATGGCTACCAAAGGGAAAAGGGTGGGGGGAGGGATACATTTGGAATTTGGGATGAACATATACACACTACTATATATAAAATAGAAAAACAAGGACCTACTGGATATCACAGGGAACTATACTCAGTATCTTGTTAATAACCTGTAATGGAAAAGAATCTCAGAAAGAAGACATATACACGCATGTATAACTTTGCTGTAAACCTGAAACATGGTAAATCAACTATACTTCAATAAAAAATAAAAATGTTAAAAAAATTCTATCAAACTAACTAACTAAATACATACATGAAAGCATGGATGGGTTACAAGTTACAGTAATATACAATGAGCATGCATTTGATATATACAATGATATATACATTGAGAATAGAGGTGATTGTTTTAGTCCATCTGTGTGTAAAGTCTTCAGGGGGAATGTCAGCAAACATCACTTTGTGCAGGAACTCAGGGGCGGAATGTTGACTGATGCAGCGGTGGGAACCTTCATCTCTCGGCCTCTCATGGAAAGATCCTGGCACACCACAGGTCTGGTCACAGGCACGGCCAGCTTCTGTTTCATGAAGCCTCCCACTCGCCTTCCTTCTCCCTCTCCCCTCTCCTCCCCCTTTGCTTCTGTCTCTTGTATTCTTGTGGCAAAGACTCAGAGGCCTGGGTTCAGGGCGCTCCATTCCTGACACTGTTTACATCACTTGCAGTTTACATAGAACCATGACTCTGTGACACGTTTCTGAGTAGCTTCAGTAAAGGGGTTCTATGCGGCATTTAGGGTCTCATCCAGTTGTCAGGGAGCTTCTCAAAAGGCTGGAATGAATCTGAAGCCACCAGCAACTGCTCCTGACCACTGAATTCAGATAATTACGTTGGCAATCGGGGTTTTAAATGAATTCCTTTCTCCAACTCCCAGATTTTACTCAACCTCAGGATTGTGTCCACTTGATTCAGAGATTCCCTTCCACTCGGGTTTTCCCGTGGGAGGCAGCCCACAGCTCTTCGCAAGGAGTACAGATAGACTGTCTTTACCTTTCCATCCTCCTTCTTGAGGCTTAGAATGATACCAGCCGGGGTTCTTGGCCTCCTTTGTCAATAGAAATTGACTAACAGCCAGACAAGAAATTCAGGCAAGGCTTTACTGGGGCCCCTGCTGCAGCAGTGGGGAGTGAGAACAGGTGACAGGTTCCTTTGCTTGTCCCCGAGCGGAGGTGAGCTGATTCCTTATATGGGTGAGGGGAGGGGTGGGTCCAGGGGGTCAGGCTGGAAGGGTGGCTTAGGTGATTTGCTCACCCCTTTGGTGGTATTTTGTGCAGCGGGCATGTGCAGTACCCTGCTTTTGCTCCCAGTTCTTCAGAAGTGGCAGTTGGAGTTGTTCTTTTTTGGTCTTTTTGTATCTTGTCCAGAATTTGCCCCAACTGTGCAGGCGTGCAGTTATTTTTAGCCCCTTATAGTTTCTTTGTATTCTGTAGCTCGAGGAGACGATTGTCCAGGTACAAGCATGGCAGCAAAGGGTCCCAGGTCCCAGGTCCCGGCCTGTCTCAAGAAGGGCGGTAGAACTGTTGGCAGCCTTCTCACTCCAGGTGTCCCTTGAACTGCAGGATTTCTGAGTGATCTACCCACTCCAGAGTGTGGCGAATAATGCAAACACCCCATCACCTCCTTTCACGGAACCTGATTTATCACAGGCTTTACTGCCTTATGGATCCTGTGAACACCTGAGAATAGGGGACTCACCCTCTGAGCCATCTAGAACTCACAGTGACCCACCATCACCTCCGGGGGATGTTTCCTCCCATTAACTCAAGGGCAGTGTGGCCCACAGATGACCTTGTGGCCCCTTGATTATTGTCCATCCTTATAAGTTACTCTCACCCCTAGGGGATGTCTCCAGCCCTTGGGATGACCCAGCCTAAGCCCCCAGCCATGGACCAAGACAGCACTATCCCTACCAGTCTGCCTGCTGACTTTCAGCAAGCAGCACGTGGCTCAGGACCCCGAGAGCAAGGTTTAAGTAGGTGTACGGTTCCCATGTTCTGGCATCCTGTAGAGAGTCCTAAAGGCACTGAGACTGGAGGCTTCAGGAGGGGGGCTGCATCACCCTGCTGCCGTCTGAGAGAACAGTTGTTAAGTAGGGAGCAAACACTGATCTCAGGCTCTCTATTTAGGAGAGTGCTAGCAACACCCGTTTCCCCACATCTGAAGCTCCCTAGCTGGAGACTTGAACTTGAACAGGACACCAAGTCTGTTGGAAAGAGGCCCAGAACTCAGATTTGTAGGGACACCTAGAGATGCCTTCTGGGGTCATGCACAGGAAAATCCTACTTTTCTCTGTGGAGTCATTTAGGTAGGAAAGACTGTTCATTTAAAGCACCTGTTAAAATAGGCTCATCACCTGATCACCAAAATTGCCAGCCTATCTGCTTCTGAAGTTATATTTTTTATACTTGGTTTTATTACTTGTACCAGAGACCAATTACTTCTCTTACTCTAGAGATCCTATCCCATATTGCCTTCTCATAGAATTTTCTTTGCACCGATGCAATTTCTCTTCTGCATCTCTCATTCCTTCCTCTCTATCAGATTCTTTTCATCATCCCACAAGCAAGACCCACTGTCCCCCATCCTTAAAAAGTGAAATAAAATAAAGGACACCTCCACCTCATTCTTTTATGATTTCCAATCCAACTCTGTATGCCTTTCCTCAACAAAGCATCCTAAGATTGCTGTCTATAGTTATTCCTCGTTTCTCTACCACTGAACACAGACTTGGGTCCCATCACTTTACCGACACTGCTCTTACCAAGGTCTCCAGACATGTCCACATTCACTGGCCTTTGAGTGTTTCTTCAGTAATATCTCAGCAACATACTCAAAAAATCACTGCACTTTCCTTTCCTCTCTTGGCCTCCAGAGCACTGCATTCTCTTGCCTTTCATTCTACCTCTCACACAGTTTTCTCTCATTCTTCTTTGCTGATACCTCTTACACCTTCACCTGTAAACGATGGCATTCCCCAAGGTTCTATTCTGAGTTCTCTGCCATCCATTAAATATTTTCTGATGTTAGGTGTTTCCATTCACTCCCGTGACTTTAAATGCCAATTATATCTGACCCCAACTTTTCTCTTAACTAGATTCTGTATCCAACTCAATATTCTCAAATACATCTCTGAGTAATATTTCTAAACCCAAACTCTAGAATCACATCCAATCACCCACTTCTAGGTTCATGCAAATATCTAACAGGCATCTCAATCTTAACAGTGACAGCAACCCATTTCTCACATTTCCAAAATTGTTTCCGTCCTTGAATTTCCACATTTCCATAAGTAGGACAAGTTGCTCAAGCTAAAAATCAAGACTTTGTCGTTGCTCCTGGTCTTTTATTTACTTTTTCATGTTCTACACCACCAGGTCAGGAATGTTGGGATGCCAAGAAGTGTCAGCTATCTCACTAACATATATCCCATCACACCATTTCCATTTTTATTATTACTACCTCATCCAAGGCATTTCCATGTCTTGCCTGAACTGTTAACATAGCCTGTTATCTGGCTTCTGTTCAGCTCTTACCCCTTCTCTGTGCTCTCAGTCTAGCAGCCGAGCGCACTTTGAAAACCACACGGAATGTATCACGACCCTCCCAAGCTGAAAACTTTTAGCTGGCTTGTCATCAGTCTTGGAAAATAAATAAATAAAATCCCTTTCTCTTGCTTCCTAAGTGCTACAAGTTCTGACCCTGTCTCATACCATCCTCTGATTTGCCTTCTGAGCATGACAGTGACATAAATTTATTAAGCAAAATTAGTGTATAACTGGATTTTCTAAAGTTAGACAAGTAGTAAGGAAGATGGGTTAGGACAGCCTGATTTGTTAATTCTCTGGGGGTTTTACTATCGCTGGATACAGAGACCATTATGTCCTCATTTGTCTTTTGGCTAAGGAGTCTAAAATAGGCTGTGAACTGTTGTGTTACCCACCCTTCATCCCTCTAAGTGTTCAGATTATGTTACATACTTTTGGAGGTGGCTACAACCTTTCAGAATTAAGGATTTATCCTCATTCTTCAAAGCACCCAATCACTCCAGACAGAGCCTCATGTCCAGCAACCTCCCCAGATGAAAGACTTCTAGCTCTGTTTCATCTTCGTCCACTGATACAGGGCTCTCCAACCCCCGGGCCGCAGACCGCTTCCAGTCCGCGGCCTGTTAGGAACCGGGCCGCACGGCAGGAGGTGAGCGGCTGGGCGAGTGAGTGGAGCTCCATCTGCCACTGCCCGTCTATATCCCCATCGCCCACATCACCGCCCGAACCGTCCTCTCCCAACCCGGGTCATAGAAAAATTGTCTTCCACGAAACCGGTCCCCGGTGCGAAAAAGGTTGGGGACCACTGCACTGATAGACTGCCAGACTCTTTGGGAAGTGGTTAGGAAAGTAAAGTCTACCATGGAACAGCTCATCACTGGGAAGTGGGTATCCCTCCAGCTCAGATACAGATTTATGCAACGTTAAAGGAAATAAAACAAATGTTAATGGTTGTTTTTGAACGTCTGCTAATACGACAGGCACTGTTCTAAGTAAGTACTTTATGTACAGTTCTTGGGAATCTACCTAAGGCCATGAGCACAGTGCCTGACTCATAATGTTCTATCAATATGAGATATTATTGTAAAAATAACATGACTATGTCAACCCTGTGAGGTCAGTACTTTATCTCCCACAATTTGCAGAGAGGAAATGGAAACTTAAAGGATAAGGGAATTTATTTTTGCTCATAAGTTTGGTAATTAGCAATCTGACACTTGAACTAAGGTGTACTGATTCTAGAGTTCTAGCTGACGTCATACCAGGATGGGCTTAATTTAAACTCTCCACATCCCTTCACCTTGCAAAGATGATTGCCTAACACACTTTACCACCATTTATCTCCCTGTGTATGTGAGATTCCCCACCCCGCTTTCCTACCAGCTCCTGAAGCTTAGAGAATGCTGGCTGACTCAAACTTGGTCCTTGTCACTAGCACAGAGCCAGATGCATGGTGTATTCAATAAGCCTTTGATCAAGAAAGGAATGGAAATGTTGGCATGTGGCCTGCAGCTCACTGAAGACCATAGGGGAAGGAAATGTGTTAGCTGCTACACAGTATTGATACTTTCCCAGAAAACAGAGGCAACTGCTGGCCTTTCATTTTAAATAGTTCCTATAATAATTTTTAAATTAACCATAGTGCACTATGTGTCAGAAATTGTTCTAAATGGTTCTATATTAACTCATTGTCTATATAATCCTCTAGGGATAGCAACTATTATTATCCTCATTTTACATCTGCAGAAGCTGAGACAGAGACCCATGAAACAACTTGTCAAGACCCATGAATGAAAAATGGGAGCGACTAGCCTTGAACCCAGGTAGCCAGGCTCTGGGTAGATTCTTGCCCAGTTGGCTGGGCTGGCTGTGGAGGTGGAAGTTTCCTGTAAATGGAGGTAAAACCATATTCCCAGAAGTTAGGCCATAACTGGAATCCAGTTGGTTAGAAATTATGATAGTTAATATCACAAGAAGTTGCAATAGTTATTAAAACAGAGAAAGGGGTATATATTTCCCTAAACGGTGTGTGAGCACAGTGGATTTCCCACCTGGCAGAAACTAAGTCTCTGTGAACTCATAACAGATTCTATTAGTCTCCTTGGCTTGGTGCTCACCATTTCCAATAAACACACTAAGGCTGCTGCTGAAATCTAACACATGTAGCCACATATATATAACATGTTGCTTTCTTACATAGGTATCAAGAAAGACAGACTCAGTTTAAAACATATTGAGGAATGAAATTTTGGGGGGTGCATTTTACATGGTGTCCAGCAAAGAAGGAACACACAACACATGGACATTTTCTTATCATTCTTCCCCCCAATGATCTTTAGATTCAGAAACCAGCTATGTCAGAACTGAAAATAGATGCTCTACAGATATTCCTGATTGAAACGTGAATGCTTACCATATAATAACATTATTAAAAATAATTTATTGTCTATAAAAGCTCTCAAATTGTGTTTTTATTCACAGTCAAATATATATGAATTTAATAAGCACTTCAAATCTTTTGTTACCCAAAGGTAAGCATAAAGATTAAGAAGAAAGGAAGAAATATGTTCAACATAAAGAATCCCTCTGCAAATATGATGTATTCATAGTTTTGGCAATTATAGATACAACCTCTGGAATACACCTACACAGCAGATGTTATACAATGTTTTGTTTGTTACAGGCATAAGTGAGGACACCACAAGAAGTACATCGTTAGCTAGAAAATGGAAAACTGAAATTGAAATAACAGTATATTTATAATTTTTTATACATTCACTTTTTTTTTTTTTTTGCGGTACGCGGGCCTCTCACTGTCGCGGCGTCTCCCGTTGCGGAGCACAGGCTCCGGACGCGCAGGCTCAGCGGCCATGGCTCACGGGCCCGCTGCTCCGCGGCATGTGGGATCTTCCCGGACCGGGGCACGAACCCGTGTCCCCTGCATCTGCAGGCGGACTCTCAACCACTGCGCCACCAGGGAAGCCCTATATATTCACTTTTATAGATCTAAATTTCTGTGACTGTCAGAAGTTATGTTCTCTTTTCTGTTTTAATTTTTTTTCCTTTCATTTTTGGGTGTATCAGCCTGGGACCTGAATCGCTAAAATAAAGGAAGGTACAAGGAGACATTTTAGTGATGTGATACAATAAACCATACGACAAACTTAATCTGACACTAATGTTATTCTGGCAAAATTACTGCTGTTCAGAAAAGGATTCTTGTTCACATAGACATAAATAAATGTGATAAATATAATTTGCAATACTTTTATATCCCGAGTTTAGTGTTTCAAAGTTCAGATGGAGTGAAGAGAAAGAAAAGATAAAGAGAGAGAGGGAGAGAGGTGTAGAAAGAGCACATTGCGTCTTTATTCCTGTCCTACCCGGTGCTTTGTGACCAGCTAGAAAGGTGGGATAGGGAGGGTGGGAGGGAGATGCAAGAGGGAGGAGATATGGGGATATATGTATACGTAAAGCTGATTCACTTTGTTATAAAGCAGAAACTAACACACCATTGTAAAGCAATTATACTCCAATAAAGATGTTTAAGGAAAAAAAAAAAGAAGAGCACATTGGCCCTTTGTTCCATGTGAACAAGTATTTCAGGCTTCTTTCCTTCTTATCTCTTACCTCTGTACCCACACCCAGGAGCGCAACGCTGGGACCTGATGCAAACTTCATTTCGGTCAACATGTCGTCTCTCTGAGTGGTTAAGATTAAGCTACCTAACTCTGCTGAGTGTGGGAGGAAGAGGGAGGAGAACGATAAGTTGCATATTTTGGTAAACATCAGGTGAATGTGATTATAAAAATACTCAATGATTTTCCAAAAAAATCACAAAAGATCCAAAAACTATTTGGGCCAATGGGAATGTATAAGCATCATATACATTTAACTTTACACTCACATATGCACAAGTATATAAAATACATATAGCGTTTATGTATAAAATTTCTGTAGTGATCATCATATATGTATATTATATATAATCATATGACAGATCATTTGTTATAAATTATATTCTGATTATATATGATGGATTATTGACCATTATATTGATATATTTGTATAATTGTCTTTTTAATCATTTGATTATATGTGTATGAAGCCAAGTTATACCTCTGTATCTTGAGTTACCGATGTAGAGCTATTGACTTTTCATACCATCCTTTACATTAAAGAAATTAATGTAGACTCTGCACTTACGTCCTATGTACCAGTGAGTTGTCATCCGTGCATTCTTTCTGTGAGTCATCCACCCTCTGCCTTCCATAGCACATCTTAACTTTCATCAAAGTTGTATGAGATGCAGTACCTTTGGGAATCCATATATGATGCTATTACATTTGATTTTATCTCAAGCCACAAATACAGATTTATGTAACATTAAGACTACCGTCATTTCCTTTTGTTCTATAAGTATAAATCCATATGCTCCATAATGTGAGTCAAAATTTACTGTATTACTTTTCAACATACATTAAAGTTCTTGTTTATAATGACATCCAACATTTGCAACTATGAGCTCATTCCCAAGGGGAAAAAAATCATAAATGTGTATTCAATTTCTTTGTCTCTTTTTTCCCTGTAACTTTGGGTGACCTCTATAAACATTCCGAGCCAGCATTGATTGAGGTTCTTTCAGGCCATATGTCTCCCCGAAACAGCATTTTGTGGCTCAAAATAAAATCATTGAAAAAGTAACATGAGATACTTGGTTAGGGTCCAAATACGAGGTGACTTTCTTTACTGAGGGATAATTTTGAGAAATGTCACTTTGGGTTTAGTCATGTACGATAAGGTTTTCTACACCATTCTACATAAAATGCAACCAACCTGAGGATCATTTGCAGTTCCATACCTTTAGCAGTTGGCATTCTTCTTGCTGTGAATTAGTTTAGTTAGCTGTCCTCCTAATAGCCTGTGTATGAGCATTGACGGGTACCTCCTGTGTGCGGGGCTGTGACAGGATGTGGGATGCAGTGGAAACCAAATAGATGCCTTCCGTGCCCTGACAGACCCTGGAGCCTGGCAGAAAAAAGCAAGCACTGGATACATCATTCACATCATTATTTGAATAAACACCCATGGAAAGGAAAGTGTGGAGGAAATGTATAGGGCCCTGTGTGATCATTTATCAGAGATCTAACCTAGCCTAAGGGATTCAGGACAGCCATCTGCATCCTGACTCAGAGCTGGCCAAGCTTCAAAACCCAGCTCTACCTCCTTGCTGTCTGACCCGGAACAAGCTACTAAACACTTCAGCTCCTTAATTTCCTCTTCTGTAAAATGATAATTATAAAAATAACCATGTAAATTTGGAGTGAGGATTAGTGATTTTATGTTAAATAAATATATACGTATACATTTAAATGTATATTCATTTAATATTAAATGCTTATTTAATGCTAAATGTTTATATATACACACATAGGTATGCATAAAACATATGTATATATAAAGACAAAATATAAATATATATTTAATATCTATTTTATAGAACAGACCCTGATACATTGTAAGTTCCTTTGGTGTAACATATCATTATTAACCCCAAGGAAGAAATATTCAAGGTAAAATATAAATGATGAGTAAAATATAAATGATGAGTAAAATTTACTCTTGTAGGGTGTGAGGGCAAAGGAAAGAGAATTGAATTCATCAAAAGTAGAGATGGAAGCCCACGTCCAGGCCCTGAGTTAGGGAATAATTAGATTGGAAACAGCAAAGAGGACCAGTGAGCCCAAGCTGAGGGACCAAAGCAGAGGTTGTTCGATGAGTCTTCTCGAGGCAGATAGATTTGTGTTTGCAGAAAAAGGAGCACAAAATTGACAAATAAGAAGAGCTAAAATTGAGACCTTAAGGAAGGCAGGAGGAAAATGGCGAAAGACCAGGTCACCACACAGAAGAGAAAGGGGTTCAGAGCCTGCTGACGTTCTCTGAAAGCAGGAAGGCATCAGCGTTCTTTGTACCGTTTCTCGGCAGGTGAACACACTTAATAATTCATTTTGGCTTGGTCATACTTCAGTCCTCTTGTTCGGTTCTCAGTTCTCTGCTTTTACTGAATAAGGCATGACCGCTGGTCCATCATGGAGCCACTAGGGGGGATTCCTTTCCCTGACAGGCTTACTACCCCTGGGGAGGATGCATAAACTTGAGTGAGGCCACTCCCTTCCTTAGGAAGAACTAGGCTGGCTGCTAACATCAAGCTGTGCCCTTGATGCCGGGGGAGTGAGTACTTAGGTCCCAAAGGAGAAGCTGGTTGGCTCAACGCAATGTCCACAGCAGTGTACACAGTTGCCTCCACGAGGAGATGATGTTTGAGCAGAAATCTGAATGAAGGAAGAAAACGAAAATCTGGGAAAAGGATTTTCCAGGCAGAGAAATGTACAACTTTAAAAGCCCTGAGGAAAGAAGAAAGCTGTTGAGATCGATCGATGTGTTAGAAGGAGTGCTCGTGGCTGAAGGGCAGTGAGCAATACCCAGTGTGGTAGGAATTATCTGATAGGGAGGGGAGACTTAGATCATAAAGAAACTTAGGTTATGATATGGAACTAGGGTTATATTTTAAATGTAATGGAGGGCCACTGAGCGATTTTTTTATGATTTAGATACTCTAAATGATGACTTTGTCTGTTTTGTAGAAAATAGTGTCAGGAGATCAAGGGGGAAATCAGAGTAACGAGTTAGTGGTCTGGTTGGAGGTGCAAGTCATCTGCTCTAGGATCAGAGCAAAGAAGTGGAAAGAAGAGGTCATGGAAATGTTCATAGCAAATGTCCCTTTTCATGACTTGTATACAAACTATGAGGGAAGCAAAAGGTGACTTCTAAGATTTTGGTTTGAGCAATTGTATGAATGATGGTCATATTTTGATCTGGGCAAGATGGTTAGGGACACATTAATGAAGAGATGTTTAGACAGTAAAATGTGAAGTTGATATTAGATTTTTTACTGGAGATTTTGAGTAGGTAGTTGCATGTGCAAGTTTTGGCCTTGGGGAGAAGCTGGAGCCAAAACTATAAATTTGAAAGTCATCTGCATATAGAAGGAATGTATAGCCTTCGAACTAGAGGGGATCATCTCAAAATTTTATATAAAAGAAGAAAAGAGAGTATAAGATTGAGTTCTGAGGGGCACTTGAGAAGAGGTTGATCAACAGCTGTGATGGTGTGTGTGTGTGCATGTGTGTGTGTGTGTGTGTGTGAGAGAGAGAGAGAGAGAGAGAGTAGTTGAGAGAATAAAAATGTACAGTACTTTAAAGAACTACAAAATGTTTAATAAGGCTCTAAGGAGAATGTGCAAAGCATAGTAAATGATGCATTTCAACAATTATCTGGTGATGTACAAATGATAACTGAACAGTTATATCATGCCAGGTAGTCCATATTTTCCTCTGAAGGCAATGGATGGAGTGATTCCTTTAGGATACACTTATACATAATGGAATTGGGGAGGAGAGGAGTGGAGAGATTTTTAGGTAGGTTTAGAATTTCAAAAGGAAAGATTTTGTTACTCATGAGACATTCGTGGAATGAGTGATTCTCAGATCTCTGACTATAAGTACCGGGTGAGAGATGGACTCTATTCATTTATCAATTTCTTCACAAAACAAATGTTCACTGAGCCCTTATTATACATCAGGTTCTCTTCTAGGTGCTGAGGCTGTTAACGGTGAACAAATAGACAAAAATCCTGCTGTTCTGGTTATGTTCTCATATAGAAGTCAGACAATCAACAAGACATTAGTAAATATACAGATTAGAAGAAAGTATAGAAGATGTCAATTGTCCATCTATTTTCTTTTATTAACCACCTGTATTGAATTGTGGAAGGAACAGAGGTGGAAAAGGAAATTTAACATAAAGAAGAAATAGATGAAGTAGAAGATGAAAGCTACAAGGTTCAGGAGAAATGTGTTTTGCTATGATGATAAAAAGAGATGTCTTCAGTTTCATCTGCTGGTGAGAAGCAGGATGTAAGGAGGAAAGGAGCATTTTGAAATGGAGCACTTTGAGAGATGTGATTGATTTACTTAAAATTGTACAGAGGGAAGGATTATTTGGATGTAGGCCTGTCATAAGAAAGAGAGTTTCCAAACTGTCTCTTTATTTCATAGGTATATATACACCATATTCAAAACAGAATTTGAAAAATATGGAATTCCACAAATGATATTTAATTATAAAATATTTTGAACATATAGAAAAGTAGATTAAGTACTTTTTTTAACTTACTGCAGCTGGTATTATACTATTTTACTGGAAGTGGTGTTATTGTTATGTATGTCTATTTTATTTCTTAACCAACTCAAGTTGGATGTACGAAAGTTAAGTGTGAGAAAACTTCATGTATGCAACATAAGAGCAAGTTGAAACACACATGGAAGCTAGGATTGTGTTTTTATCAAGGTAGCCCTTATACCTCTTGAAGTTACATTTGTAATTTAAGCCCTTTAAAATCAATATTTGTAATCAAAAATATGTCTGATAGTAAAAAGAATATTCTTTTACAACCTGACGATTTTCTTAAAATTTGTTAATAAAAAGTCATGAGGGTATTTAAGCAAGGAAAATTGATTAAAGCATCCAACAACAGCTACAGAGAATTAAGGAGATTAGTGGATTTTGGTCATGAGAAGTCAATTTCAGATCCTATTTTTTGCTAATATTTTGTTAATTTCCTATCTAATATTTTTGCTACATCTTATTTCAAATCTGTTCTATGAATTACCAAATTAAAGCAAAAATGATTTTCACATAGCTGGTACACAATAAATGCTCAATAAAAAGTTAGTGAAACTCTTAAAATAGATTATTCCGTTAATCTGTGGACTAACAGTGCTACTGCATGATACTGACAAAACAACAAAGTTTTATAACTTCAATTACAGATTGAAAATGAGACATAGCAAAGATGTATGAGCAGGTTCCTTGTGTTCAGGGATTTGAAAGTAACAAGGGATCCACATATGTGTAAATACAAATTACTAGGTAGTAAGTGTTACGTTAGATGCATGACAGTGGGTGTATATTTTCATCTGAGGAAACTGAGATGAACTTGTAACATAGATGCAGTAAGACTTTATTAAAACTCTAGGTTGATTAGATAAATCTGACCTAGAAGAGCTATAATTTTATACTCAAGAAACTAGAGAATTCAGCAGAGATGATCTATGCCATTTGTAGACCACAGGAAGGGATGAGTGAGTGACATTGACAACTACACCATTGGGAGATTGTGGGTAAGTTGTTCAGTAAGACCAGTGATTCAGTACCAACACAGTCCAGGACTAAATGATTTAAAAAAAGAAAAAGAGGAAATAAAATAACTCAGGTTGTCATAAGTTTTTTTCTGTGATGGAAAGAGCCACACTATAAAACCATATGCAAAAGTATTAAAACAGAAGCTTGCCTGTAATGGGTTTTATTCAGAGCTTCATTTCTTGAAATGTTGCTGTAATTCAGGGTATCTTGATGCAAGAGACAGCTGGAATTGATAACAGCATTTCTCAAGGCTGTCATTAGTTCTGCAATATTAGCTTAAAATTAGTATGGAGGAGTATATAAAGTTCATACAGATTTTTGGTTCAGTTCCTTCAGCACATAAAAGATTAAATGACATATTTTAATAAGTTATTGGAACTTGTTTTCTTCATAGTAGCCTCGATTTCACAAAATATATTATTAGAAATTCTTCTTTACTAGGAGTATGGAAATTATTTTAGTCATGCTGTAATCTAATTACAAAAGAAATTACCTCCAAAAATATAAAACGTTATTACTTAGAACAATTATATTTCCACTGACTTATTTATGTAAAAGCCTTTAAAGGGAGATTTATATATGTTAGTAAAATATTTATTAGTAAAATGCATGTTATGTGCAGTAAATAAGATAAATTTTGTTGACTAGGATACATATAGCAGCCTCTTTCTCAAGATAATCAATTCTGTGTCCCCCGTTGGATCCAGTATGGTTACTGTTTACTGCAGGTCAAGTCTTTATTAAGAGGTAACCCCATTCCTTCAAGGCCAGCTGTGCAGACTCAATACACCAAAGGCATATCATCAGGCCAAATTATCTACAGATACTAAAAAAGCTAAACAAAGGATATTTGCCTCAATGATATACTTATATCTAACTTTTGGTGGGCAAGAAGCATTCTATTGCTTACAAAAATACTATTTATTCATTACTGTTTGTAAATGTCCAATTAATGAAATCTCTTTGCCTTTATGTATATCGATAAAATGTTTAATTGTGGTTTTAAAATAGCATTTCATGATTGATTATAAATTGTTTCCAAAGTTTTTTCTTTATGTGAAAGTGTGGACTACAACCTTGATCTTTTACTATATTCAGGCTCCACTAGCCAAGCACAATGAAGAACTGAAGGTAGATCAGGCCCAAATAAATTATATAATTAGTTCAATAGCCTGTGATGGAAATTGGGAGATTTGAATCATCAGAGACATAGGGCAAGTGAGTCTGGGAGTTGGGGACAGAGTTGAATCCTCCTGGGATGCAGAGCTTGACAAGTTAGGGGTGGTGGCATCCCATGACCATTGACTGAACCAAATCTTTTCTGGAGTAGAACGTCCCAATTTGGGCCCATAAAACTCCTATCTATTAAGGTCAAACACTGAATTCTCAATCAAGGAACACAAACACATGAAAGGTTGAGCCACTGTAATTGAGAATCAGCAAACACAAGTGCATAAATATAGGTAAATAAAAGTTTAACATCTCCCAAGACTGAAAATACTGGAATTGTCAAATAAAAAATATAGAAGAGTTAGTTGCAAATATTTACTCAAAAATGATGCAGTTTCAATGACTGATCAGCAATAAGTCATCATCAGAAATAAAAAAAAAGAAATTTGAAAGCACATGAACTTCTAGACAATATATATATATGTATATATGTATATATAGAGAGATCATAAATATATATACACTTTACATGTGTATAATGCATGATGTATATTATATTGCATTTATTAGATATATTTCAAATTGTTTAAAATGAAAGTCAATAGAAAGTTTTAGTAAAATATTAGAGAGATTTGGAAAGAAGCTGAAACCTGGAAAATATAATAAAATCAATAATGTAACAAAATGAAGCACTGAGAGGTAAGGAGAGGAAAATATGAAAGAATCATGAAGATATATTAAGGGAAAACAAAACGTTGTAATATACATAACAGTCGGAGACTAGAGAAAATAAAGAAGATGAAATACTTGAAGATATAATGGATGAAAATATACCAGACCTCATTAAAAACATGAATCTACATATATGAAAGTACAACACATCTCAAACAAAGAAAAAAAATGATACCTTCTTTAATGGGGCTACATTGGAAACTATTAACTTTAAAACCAAACTTAGACAAGGACACCCACTCTCTTAGCTGCTCTTCAGCCAAGTACTAGAATTTCAAAGCAGTGCAGGAAAAGAACAAAAGAAGGAGAAGAAGGATTGGGAAGGGACAAATATAGAAAATTTAATTAACTCTCTTACAATACAAAAATGCTATAGGCAAGTTACAAACAATAATAAAATAGTTGCATAGTATACAGATATAAGATCAATACAAAAATCTATTTTCTGCATATCTGTGTACTAAAACAAAATGTTTTAAAACTTAATTTTAAAAATCCATTACCTCAATTATATCTCAGTGAAGCTGTTTGAAAACGGAAACAAATACACACACACAAATTTTTCACCCTTTCAATATAAACAACAAGCCACTTGAGAATGTCTTGTGAAAGATCTACAAAGCATATGTAGGAAAATGATAAAACTCAACATAAAAAAGAACATAAGTATAAGGAACAAATACCCTCTTCTAGGATGGAAAGAATTAATGTCCCCAAAATGTTAATTCTTTTAAAACTGTTGTAGAGTCTATGAGAGCCCAACACAATATGAGTAGGATTTTTCATGGATCTTGCCAAGCTAATTCTAAAATGTGTACAACAGTGAAAATAGCCAAGAAACTGAAGAAGAAGAAAGTGGAATATTGGACATGTCTGACAAAATTATCAAAATTTAAAATAAAACTATAGGAATTAAGGAAGATAAATAAGTCAATAAATATAAAAGAAGAGAGGCCCCAGAACCATACATGGGCCCTTAATATGCAACAGGGATAGGCATGGCAGACCCCAATGAATAAGTAAGGATAATTTGTATATATTTTGTAAGCCACATAAATAAAACCTGAAGTTGGAATCATACCTCACAATACACACACACACACACACACACACACACACACACACACGTACACAAAGGTATTTTAGTAAACACGACAATATCTTTCTGACTTTAGGGAGGAATTCCTTAACAGACAAAACATGTGCTAATTAAAAGAATGGGTTGAAATTCTAGACTACCTTTAAATCAGAACTTCTGTTCAATAAAGTACCTTTTAAAAACTGAAAAGATGAATCAAAATCTAGAAGAAGATATTTGCAACATATACAACTTATAAGCATTAGAATCCAAAATGTATGCATTAAGACAAATACATTTACTCAGCACATATTTTGTCAAAAAAAATGAGCAGACACTTCACAGAAAACATATATGTCCAACTTCATTACTAGTTACAGAAATGCACATTATAACCAAAATGAGATACAGTTTTATATTTTAAAATACGGAAAAAAATAAGAGTCTAACACTATGAAGTGTTGGATAGCATATGGATAATGGGAACTCTTATGCATTACTCTGGGAAGGTAAATTTTTAAATTTATTTTGGAAACAATTTAGCATTTACATCAAACAACTCAGCAATTCCATGCAGAGTTATATCCATATATATATTTGCTTCAGGAGTCAGATATAAGATATTTCAGAGAACATTACTTCATTAGAGAATGGATAAATCATTTGCTATATATTAATAAACTGGAATATTTTACAACAGTAAAAATGAATGAACAATAGCCACATGTATATCACAGAAAAACATTAGAAACCTGAAGTTTAGAAAAAGGAATTCCCAAAGTCTGAATACAGTATAAGACCACATTTATATAGCTTTAAATCAAACTAAAAAAAATGTATTTCTTAACCATGCATACATATATGATAAAATTATTTACCAAGACAAGACAAAATTAGCACAAAACTCAAGATGTTGATTATTTATGAGTGGAAGGCAGGGGATAGGAGAAGTAGAAAAATTTGTGCAAGATATTAGTATGTTCAATTTCTTAGGTGAAGTGATAGGTTTACATGTATTCTAGACATTATTTTTCTTTACAACTTAAAGTATGCAACGTATTACCTTTTGTGTTTGTCAGATATCATATATCAACACCTAATAAACAAAAACATAAAAGCTCTACATATAAACACTTGCAAATAATTTACCATAAACACACAAGCACCCATTTG
Organism: Leucopleurus acutus; assembly: GCF_964270905.1. Classification (NCBI taxonomy): domain Eukaryota; kingdom Metazoa; phylum Chordata; class Mammalia; order Artiodactyla; family Delphinidae; genus Leucopleurus; species Leucopleurus acutus. The sequence continues at coordinate 72,333,653 of NC_139160.1, read as the reverse complement.
CAAATGTTTTGATGAGAGTCATAACAGTCCACAAATTTTCTCCCATGAAATTATATAACATCTGTTATGAAATTGCAACTTTATTTTTATTTGATTTGTCAACTGCTTTTACATTGAGAAGCTGTCAGGTATTTTCAGGGGACCATGGGTATATGATTTGTGTTAGTGGAAATTAGACTGGACTGCAAATTGGGAAAAGTAGATTCAAGCGAGAGCTGTAAGATTAACTCTCAGTAACTTTGGGCAAGTCACTTTAATTTTTCTCAACCTCTTCATTCGTGAAATTAGCAATTTAATTAAGTGTTCTCTGAAGTCCCTTCTAACTCTAAAATTTTACACAGTTGTGACCTTAATTTTTTGTAAACACAAATATTTTGAAATTGTATAGCAAATTAGATTGCTTCCGTGTTAAGCTAAACTGCGTATGCATTATTACTAGAAATTATGGAGTAAATGCTTCTTGAAAATTTCCTTGGATCTTTTTCACTAAATTACTTATAAAAATGTCTGTTGCATAATCTAATAAAATGTTGATACTTGTTATAAACATGCCAGATATTAAGGCAAAAACCTAAAGGTCCCGTTTAGTTTCATTACTTTGCAGAGTGCATCAGGGCATGAATTAACTAATGCACTAAGTTGAAATATTTAAAAGTTAATGTACTCGGCTTCCCTGGTGGCGCAGCGGTTGAGAGTCCGCCTGCCAATGCAGGGGACACGGGTTCGTGCCCCGGTCCGGGAAGATCCCACATGCCACGGAGCGGCTGGGCCCGTGAGCCATGGCCACTGAGCCTGCACGTCCGGAGCCTGTGCTCTGCAACGGAAGAGGCCACAACAGTGAGAGGCCCGCGTACCGCCAAAAAAAAAAAAAAAAAAAAAAAAAAAAAAAAGTTAATGTACTTACCTGATGTGAGTAATTTTCAATTTGCATATGAATTGGATTCAGACCCATTTTTTTCCCATTTTCAGGAAGGAAGTATAAACAACTGAAAATTGATGTTTTCCTACAATTCGAAAACTACTTCTGCAGATTTTTTTAAAGGAAGCTGAATAACAACAACAAAAAGATTTTGAAAGAATAAGCTTAAAATGAATGATAGGTGGTAAAACATCAGATTTCCTAATATTTCTGTCTCCAAGTCAAATAAAATAAGTGATTATGGTTGATTTAATTTTTGAGATTCAATGTGGTAATTTATCTCCATTAAAATACTGAGAAAGCCTTGAGTGTGATATGCAAGATATCTTAGAAATCACTAAGCAATATGAAAATATAAGCAGATGAAGTACCCATTAAATCTACAATTTCCCCTGGAAACAGATTTTGACAGAGTTCTGACTTTTAGGAGAACCATATTATTACTTTGCCTAGTGTAACTGTCAAATGTGTATAAAATCATAAGATAATTCACAATTTTCTTTCAAATGCAGCTTTCTCATCAGTTGGCATTTTTTACTTGCATAATTTGTTTCATTTTTTTTCTGTAAAAAACATCAAAATATTTCTCATGGGAAATCTTTGTGTTATTTTATTTTAATGGTTATATTTCTATTATAATATTTTCTGATGAAAAGACATTTTCATTGATAAACCAAATTTACAGAGAAATATGTATAATAATAAGCACATTTTAGGATAGAATTTAATATACTTAAATCAAAATGACATTCTCAACATGTAGACATTTCCCCATCCTCTTCTATGTCTATGGCATCTTCATTTTGACTTCTTGTGTTTAAAATACCTCATTCATTATCTAGATTCATCTTGGGACTAATCTTGGGCCTTCCCTGGTGGTCCAGGGGTTAAGACGCCGTCTTCCAGTGCAAGCGGTGCAGATCTGATCCCTGGTTGGGGAGCTGAGATCCCACATGCCTCACGGCCAAAAAACCAAAACATAAAACAGAAGCAATATTGTAACAAATTCAATAAAGACTTTAAAAATGGTCCACATTAAAAAATATATCTTAAAAAAAAAGATTAGTCTGTCTAAAAAGAAATAGAATCATTTAATTACTTAGCTATAAAAATAGATCAACCAGTCACTTTAACAGTGCATATATTCAATCTATATTTCCCAGGTCATCGTACCCATAAAATAAGCAGACAGATCTCCTGCCTCAGCCCACCAAGAATGGTCCACTATTCCATGCCTTCAGGCAATGATTCCCAGAGGATGGATATCTATTTCTAGATAATCAATTTTTAAGGTATTTTTGCAGAAAATTTCCCTTTTGCTTTGTAATAAATATATAATGCCAATGATACAGGCATCTATTGCTATATAATAAACCAGACACATTTAATGGCTTAAAATAATAATTATTTACTTTGCCTCCAAATTTGCACTTTGTGTAGGTCTTGGCAGGGATGGTTCATCTCTGTTCCACCAGGTATCACCTGGGATAGCTTGACAGGGGCTGGAAATTCCACTTCCAAGATGGCTCCCTGGAGTGACTGTTTGCCACAGTCAGTCTTCTGGAACATTAGCTGGGGCTGCTGACCAGGGGCGATCTTTCTTTTCTATATCGGCCTCCCCATGTGGATTTTTAGGTTTAAATATATTTTCTCCTATATCAACTCAATTCTCTTTTCCAAGGACATTGGCATGTAAGTAGGATTTTACTTTTTCATCTTCTGCAACAATCAAGATTTCACCGTTCCTTCTAATTCTTTGGTTCCATTTATTTTGCTTCTTTTCTCAGTTTCTTTTTCTTTTTTTTTCTCTAATTACTTTTGTAATTAAGGTGCTTTTAGTGTCGCTATCATACTCTTGAAGACGTTATTTCTTCCTTGGTCTTTTATGCTGTCTGTAAGTTCATGTTTTACCTCCATCTTCTTATTTCTTCCCTGAATCTCTTTGAACTCTTGTTTCCAAGCTGATTTGCTTAGGATGTTTACTTTGTCACTTTCAGATATTATTTCCATTCTTTTATGCATCAAACACAAATAAAAAATACTTTATCATGATGACGTGTACCAGTGCTTTCCAGACCAGCGTCCTCCTGATTGTTGTGTATCTGAAGGTTAAGAGGAACTCATTTGGAAAATAAATTGGTACAAAGTTGTAGCCCAGCTTTACTATGCATTTAGTAGGTACTTAGCAAGTTGTTTGGTAGACATTACTAGTATTTACCAATGCCTATTTCTTTCTTTGTTTCCCTTTTAAGGTCTGCACTTATCCTTGTGACTAGGGTAGAAATTAGTACTACTAAATTTCGGTCAACGACATGAAAATGTGTCAATTATCGCTTGTGACAGTGAAAAACCCATGGAGTGTTCTCTAGTTTCTCTCTCTTCCACTGTTGCAAAGATCTTGGAAATAGACTTGTGATTCATTTGTTCGGGCAAATGAAATAAGAGCTACCTGGATGGTTGAGTCACCGTATGGAGGACAGCTGCCCTGGAGAGTGGTCCAGGACCCACAGCAGCCCTGTGTAAGTGGGAAATAAACTTTTAGTCTATGATGTCAATGAGAATTGGGGCTTGTTGCTTCTGCATTCTGATTAATAGAACTAGGCTCATAATCATGGTACCATTTTCTGTTCCTGTGACCAAGAAGAATTTCATGTGACTTTGGGAATTTGAAATAATCTGTTATTTTACTTTGTTTTTATCAATCTACAGAAACATGACAACCCATAATCTTTAGAATTACTATACCCAGAATTTTCTTCCCTCTGCTCTTACCTAGTTAAATGGTATTCTAGGTTTCCATGAGTCCTTGTCATTCATCTTTTCCATCTCTGTTATTTATTTTACTTCAAATTACAGTAGTTACTAAATATAGAAGACATGCCTGGATAAGGATGGAGGAGAGGAAGAGGGGTGATTCTGTCTCAGAAAGCCCTTCTCATGCTGTTCCAGGTCATGGTAACAAGGGTGCACATCCCTCCAGTGTTCGTTTGCATTGAGATTGAGAGCAAGTTGTTGTTTCTATATTGTTTTGTTTTTTGTTTTTTTGCCTTCTTCCTGCAAAGTGATATCTCTTCAGAGACTGCTGATCACTTAATATATTTCTGCTATAGTTAAATTAATTCCTCCTTAACCTTACCTTATGTATTGATTTTCTGAAATTTCTGTAGTGTTATTATTTTAAATCTGTGTGAGCTTTTTTAGGGGGGTGGGTTCTTTATCAATGAAAATATATGGAAGTTAAATTAAAATTAGTTGAATAACTTCCATCATAAACTTAGTCTTAAAATAAGTGATTAAACGGAGGCCACAAATATCTACTCAGGTTTCTCCTATATAAGAAGGACGTATGAATATATCTGTAGAAGGATGGATATTGATATATAAGTGTATAGGTATCAACCTGATATACTCTCTAAGCAATACTGAAGCTACATTAAGAGTTTTTGTAAATGTTACTCAAATGCTTTCACATTACCTGTTCAATAAAAAAATGAAATGTTTCCTGTAGTGTTACAAGCGCCCACCTTACACAGACTGTAGGAGTTCTGATTTTCTGACAATTACATACCTTACTTTAGTCTGTGACTTTGTGACATGTTTTCTTACTCTAGAATGTTAAGAGTCTTCACTATAAATATGTTAAAATATAGATGGCTTGTTTTCGTAACCACTGTGTGAATCTTAATTTCGAGAAGCCTGCTTTCAAATGCATGCATTTACTTATATTGGAGGATGGGAACATTTGGTAAAAGACTAAGAATAGTCTTTTACCAAATCAAAAGTAAGAATAAATTGGGGATAATTTATCAGCACTACTGGAAATACAATTATTTTCACATGTTCCTCTCTATAATGCTTCCCATTATGACATTCATAGAATTTAATGAACGAGGATTGATGAGCATCTTCTGTGATGGGATGCTTTTGGAAGAATTGGAGAATTGAGTAAAAGGAAAAGGGTAAAATCTGTTTCTGATGGTGCTCCATGTTGGAATGCTTTCAGTTTAATGATGTTACCAATGAATGGATCTTCAAGAGCTAATTGTGAAGATACCCAATGGTGTTGCCCAGATTGGCCATGGTCTTCTGTCACGATGCCCTTTGGATCAATGGCAATAATCAGTCAGCTTTTCTGCAACATACAGAACATCCCCTATGGCCTCTTGGGCTTCTTTACTCTTTAGACAGCTGAGATGGTCCCTCAAAAGCAGATCAAATCCCTTTGTTCATATTGGTTCATATTTGACTTCTACCCCCAAATATTCTCATCCAAGAAATTTCTGCATTATAACTAAAATCAGTTAAAAATTGAGCTAAAAATTACCTTAAAGCTGTTTGTGAATATGAGATCCATGATTCGTTTGCCACTTTTTACTGATTTTCTTGAATATGAGCAGCATATTAGTATGGCTAAAATGTGCTAAAACTGGAACATTACAATCTGTAATAAGGTAGCATTCTTTACTTGATAAAACTAAATGCTAATTGTTTTTCAACTGAGCATTAGATACTTCAATGACCACTTCCCACAAGACACTTGAGAACATCTGTATAGCTATCACTATAGAAGAGTTTTCTGAAAACAAATAATCTCCAATCAGGCAATTTTCCTATATTTACAGGCAATTTTATATTGACACGGTATAGAAAAATGATATGATTGATGTCCATCAAAGGGGCAAATACAATGGTTGTATACTTGCTAAACTTTATACAGATATGCTAGTATATTTTAGGTGTATTATCCACTGTATGTGTGTGTGTGTGTCTATCTTGCAAAGTTCTCAGAATTCTGATTCTGGTCTCCATTTTGAAATGTATAATTTTCCGAAACATTTGAGATGCTGAATTTTTGCTATGAAAATGTCATTGTCATAGTTAATTGATAGCTATAACCTACTGTGGAGAAGCATATAATTTTTAATGGGAACATCTTAGCTAGAGACCAATTAGTACTAAGGCAGATGTGAAGCAATTTCACAATCAAAATGTCATCAAGGGTTTCCTTATGTCTTTGTCCTTTTATTATGGGGCTTTTAATGTCACACACACTATTATTTAGATATATGTATATCATTAAAAATAGCTTAAATCATTCAGGTTTATTCATATTTACCTATCTGTAAGAAATACTCATTTTCAGAACAATGTTTATTATGAAAATAGTGATAAGAAAATTATCAAATTTTATGAAAATTTTATTTAAGCTTTGTGCAAAACATATTTAAGATAAATGTCTGTATACCCAAACTCATTGATCATTAAGAAGACAGAAAATATAGAGAAAATAGAGTATAGACATAGCAACAGATGCAAGAAAAAGAACTGATAACGTGTTTTTTTAATGTTTTTCCTGATCCATCTAAACAAAATTATCTCTATTGGTTAGAAACCTTGTCTTTGTTAATTTTTCATTTTATTTAGGTGCTTGAAGTTAGCATTTGCACTGAATAAGGTAGTTAATTAGATTCAATGTTTTATATATATTAAAAAAACTTGCTGAGAAATGTAAAAACTAAAATGAATTGGAGAATGACATTTAATCCAACATAAAAAAAATTTACAGGAGCAAAATGGTTAGCTTTATCTTAATATTTCCATAAATTGGTAATGGTTAATTTTTCACAAATAGGCACCTAATTGACATTTAATCAAGCATACACAAGTGTATGTTAAATATAAATTAATTACTGTATGTTAAAAATACTGTAATTTTATGGTGTGTAAACAAGTAAGTACATTTTAGTTAGCATTTAATCACTGATTTCACAGACTATAAATGTATAATTACCTAACTAACAATTCACTAACTTTCTAAGGAAAATGTTTTTCAGGTTAAATATGATGTAAAATTAATTTGATGTTATTTCTACAATAATACTTAAAAAGTTGTAAGTGATTTGGCCCATCTATTTTACTCCTGAATTAACTCATCCTCACCGTAATATATGTGGAAATTATAATGTGCAGAAAGACTACTTATAAATGCACAGTTATATAATTGTGATTTGATTACCCAGCCCAATGCAACAGTATGTTCATGGAAAATACCAAGGAATATGTCTTGGGGTTTTAAAATAAAATATTATCTATTTCTAAAGTTAAGTTAAAAAATAAAGGTGATTAAACAGCATACAAAAACACCTTTTAAAATGTATATTTCTGTAAGTAACGCAGCAATATAAATCATCTCATTGCATTTTGCATTATTACCTTTTTCTTTATTTTACCCTCTTACTGCTCATTGTTTTTCTAAATACTGGTTTTCCACTATCATTTACCTTTTCCATTTTCTTTTATGTCTTCAAATAAACAACCTTGAATTCGATGTGGAAGGAAATGTTGCAAACTGACCTCAATCAGTTTGGTCATGGATAACAATTCTGTTCTTTTTGTCAGATATCAGTAACCTTATGTAGGTTCTGGGTCTTCTACCACACAAACTCTAGAGCTGGCAGTAAGTTATAGAGAAAGCTAATTCCAGACAAAATTCTACCATGCATACAAGTGTTTACCAGCACGCAGGCAGGAAATCCCTCACTCTACATTTACTGTAAGCTAGCAGAATCCTAGCACTGGCTCTTCATATGCTATGGAAACACGTTGACTGACAAGTTCACAAGAGACAACTGTAGCAATATCTCAGCAACGGTGTTCATCTAACTTTCTCATTGGAGTCAGATTCTCTGTTGAGTGGTTTAATGGGAGACTGTTTCAGAATCCTAAAGCCACGTTTCCACTTGAAGTGGTGCAAGACTTTGGGCTCAGTAGAGAACACAGATCACGAAATAGTCATGATGCTCGGACAATATTTCTAGTCAAGGTAAGAACCTTAGACACCACTTAATTCCCTTTAGCATCCATATTGCTAATCATGAAGCCAGCTAGTGTGGATCAAGATAAAGACAGCTGAACACTTACAGTAACAGGTTACTGGGATATAATCTTCTGACTATAGTCTACCAACTGGGTACATCAAATATTAACAAACGTTCTTAGGTTGGAGATGGCTGCAAATGACCACCTATGAGTATATGGAACTGCACAATCTGAAGTATTTGAAATTAAATTACAGACAATATAGCAGATATATGATATATTTTGTCACAATAACTATTGTACACCAATAATCATTTTTAAGTTGCCCAAGTAGTTTATAAGCATGGGAACAACCATTTTAAGCAAAAGGAGGAACTATTTGGGGGAATACAAAGCATATTTAAAGGTTGATTAGGTCTACATTTACAAAAACTTGGGACGAAAGTATTTTCCTGTTATTAATAATCAAAGATGAGATGTGGATCCGTGCCTTATCTAAACAAAACGTTATGAAAGGTACAGAGAGGCATCCAAAGAAGGCTAAACTACAACCTCATCCCTAAATAAGTTTATTATAATCTGATTTTGGAAACAAGATTCAAAACATAATTAGAGGCAGAGAAAATTAAAGTTACCTAGTGAGCAATGGAAATCCACATTTGATTGAAGCGGTAAGTTGCTTGATATAAACATAAGCCCAGAGAGAGTTCGAAAAAGGAGAAATCACTATTATTTAGGAAGTCTTCATGGAATAAATATTATGGGAATTATAAAAGCACTCATAGCCACTTGTAAATTTTAAGAGCTAAAAAGCTTTTGACTTTTTATTCAGGAGGTGCTTGAAGGAAGTCTGGCTTCTAGAAAGTTTCCTGGAAGTAGGCACTACAATGGGAGCAAGGGAGTAAATATATCTTAACATTTGTTTATTCATCTCCCCCTAACGTCTTATAAATGACATTTTAAAACAACGTCATATATTTTCAGTATACGAATATGAAAAAGCACATTTTTGTCTTCTGTTTTGTAGGGTTGCCGTGGGGCTGCAGTTTTTAAGCTATTTGGTCTTTACATCCTAAGAAAATATTGAGGACTTCAAAGAGCTTTCGCTTTCCTGAATTATATCTACCAGTATTTACCACATTAAGTCAAAAAAAGTTGAAAAATATTTTCATTTCATTAAAATGACATTGCAAAATGTGCTAAATGATAAAGTAATACACACTCTTTAAAAATAATGATGTTTCCCAAAAACAAAAAGATGAGTAAGGAGAATGGCATAGTTTTACATTTTTGTAAATCTCTTTAATGACTGGCCTAATATAAAAAAATCTGTATTCTCCTATCAGCTTCTGCATTTAATATGTGGCAATTCAGTGTTTTAAAGTATAGGGAAAAAACAATCTGGTCTCACGCAGATACGTACCTGGAAACTCTTTGAGATAATTGCAGATATTCTTCTTTTGATATCACACCAAAGCTTGACAAATGGAATTAAAAAAGTATTTGTTACAATGTGTAATCTAAAAGCATATTAATACATTTTTAAATGGCTTTACATGAAAAGACAACGTTCTATCTTGCACTTTGAATAAATCTTTTACCCAACAGTGATTTTTACAACGTCATCCGTTGGTCATTTGGAAAATTGGTTCACTGACTTACGCAGATTTTCCAAACTTGGATACAATTTCCTTTTTAATCTAAAACAAAAATCACATTCACTTTCTCATCAGAAAAGCCCATAAGTATTGGAATGCTGTAAAGCTTGTGTTGATAAACAGAAGTTTTCTAAGATTTTGATTATTCCTTGAAAATTTGAATTTTACCATTGGCAACACCTACTGTGAGTTGCTCTCCTGGAAGTGAAAGACTGATTTCATTCATTTTTTTAGTAAGTCTGCCAAATTCCCAAATGTGAACAACCTTGGTTTGCTCTCAGTGGTTCTTTCAAGTAAAAGTGGTGTTCTCAAAAAGTGAAAGGGCAGCTCAGCTCACAGACCCACCAGATACATTAGGGATTTTCCCCAAGAAGAACACCACGCACCTACATGCAGCCCACATGCTTTCAGATAGGTTCCATTTTCCCACATATTCCTAAGTAACATAAAAAACATGTACGTAAGCCTCAAGGTTAATTACGTTAGGAGCTTGTACTGCTTCGTCAGGACATTCTTATGGGAACTTGTTTTTTCCTGGGAGCAGGATGGATGACAAAGAGAACCTGCTAGAACAGTCAGGCACTGCTTTCCTGACTGCTGCTAAGGCACCCTCACTAAACATGTCACATGGTGAACAAGGCAAATGGTGTCTTACCTTTACTATGAAAATAGGTTTGTTTTGTTCTTTTTTTTTTTTTTTTTTTTGCGGTACGCGGGCCTCTCAGTACTGTGGCCTCTTCCGTTGCGGAGCACAGGCTCCGGACGCCCAGGCCCAGTGGCCATGGCTCACGGGCCCAGCCGCTTCGCGGCATGTGGGATCTTCCCAGACCGGGGCACGAACCCGTGTCCCCTGCATCGGCAGGCGGACTCCCAACCACTGCGCCACCAGGGAAGCCCTAGTTGCTATTTTTGTAAAGTTACAGACTCTACCCCAATCACCACTTCTGCTAGAGTCTCTGAAAACCCAAATTTACTAAAAATACATGTCCCTGGGATTGCCATGTCATCTTCCTCAAAGAGTTGTGACTATCTCATGAAGCGATGCATGAAAAGCTCTTAAACTATGACTGCAACATACCAAACAGGTCCTCCCCCTCCCCCCTTCCTCCCCCCTCCCCCCTTCCTCCCCCCTCCTCCCGCCTCTCTCTCCTCTTCCTCTTCATTTTTCTTTCTTGAACTTCCTCTGAGCTTAGCACAGTGACTGGCACATGGCAGCTAATACGGGTGTGATAACTGTTTGTCCAGTAGGTGACTTCTGAATGCAGCTGGATCTCAACTTTTCCACATCTTATTCCCACATCTTCTTTGTTATACAAAGGTGGGGTCTTCTTGGATTTTGGCAATGTGGCTTTTTTTCCTTATTTTTGCTACTGAAATAATGACCCATTATTTCCAAAGTTCATGACCTGGAGTTTATTTTTGGTATCAACTATACTTAGGCATCATTAGACACAAATAGAACAAAGGATCATAAATATATTTACAAAAACTAAGCTGAAAAGCAAAATAATGATTTCTACACAGGATGCCACAAGTTTAGGACCTTGGGCTAAGCATTGGACTTAGCCTGAGCTAACAGATTTTATATGCACTTTTAGTGACCTTGTCTTTGAAAGGTTTTATATGAAAGCCACTCTGACATTTTTCAATACTTCAGAAGCCAGAAAGAATTGTGTGTGTGTGTGTGTGTGTGTGTGTGTGTGTGTGTGTGTGTGTGCTTTTCACTTGACCGGTGAGGAATTTTAAATGTATCTTTGTGCCTGTGAATATATGCATTCTTATAATGCAGGAACATGAGTGATGCCAATGGAAAACAAAATTAGTTCATTGACATAAGATTAATTCTGGAACTAACTTATTCTCTTCAGGCCTCTTATAAATACAGTTTCCAATGCATCATATCCCAGAGAAAGAAAGCATTTTGGAGGATGAATAACGTATGTGAAATTTGTTCTTAAATAACTGCTTTTGCAAGAGTGAAGAAACAAAGTATTCAAGTGGAAGACGTAGTACTTTAAAACAATTTTAAGCGTCTATTTTCAGAAAAGGTATAACTGAGGTAAAAAAAGGAAATTATTTGAATACTGTGATACAAGTATATATGTATATTGCCAATAGCAGTGATCTGAACTTCAATTTCAGTATGTATGTTGTTTGTTTTCTTATACTAAAATAGCAATTCATCTGATTTCAGTTATATTTTTGTAGACATTTTTATATTACCTCTGGATCGGACTCCAAAGTCATAAGGAAAAGGAATATTCAAAGGCAGTCAATTTTATAGAGATTGGAATAAGTGTCTTGTAGCATCATCAGCCTCCTAGAAGACAAGTAGGTCACACAGAGAAAAGAGCATCTTGCAAGACAGGAGTGAACTCCCTGTTGTAGTACAGAGAACATGTGCTTTGGAATCAAGGAGATTAAATTTAAAAAGTAGCCCTGATGTCCGGTAGTTCTTACTCCCTGACTATTTACCCTCCTGGACCAACTCTGAAGATTAAATAGTCAGAAAAAAGCTTCTAGCACTCAGTAAATATTCAGTAATAGTTTGCTCCTTTTAATTCCCTCCCCGTATCACACAGATTTGCAATCTTAATTTCTGAGTGACCTATTTTAAGCTCTATTCAGTTTGTTGTTATTCTTTCAGAAAATTTCTTCACCTTTGACAACCTAATATCATTTTAAATTGCCACTGTCTGAATATACCATTCTTTAACCTGCTTCATGTCAATGGATTTCTAGGCTGTTTACAGTTTCCCAGTACTTTGAACACCATTACAGTGGACACCCTTTGACGTGTATACTTCCACACTTGTGTCATCATCTCAACAAGATAAACTCTTCAAAGTAGAACTTGGCTGGCCATTGCTTTGCTCAGTTAAAGTTTGATTTCTATGGCAAAAGAGCTCTCCAGATCTTTGATTAGTTGCTCCTATTCTTAAATAATGTATGATTTATTTATTTAAACCTTGGAAGATTTCAGACTCATTTCTTCAAATGCTTACTAATATGATGCTTTCTAGGATATTTAAATATTTGCTAATCTAAGAGGCAAAGAGATTTTTAAGTTTTTAAAAATATATTTGCTTTCCTTATTTCTTTGATTACTAATAAGGTTAAATATCTTTTTATAGGACATTAATTTTACTTTTCTTTGGGGTAATGATGTTCATAGTCTTTGCTCTCTTTTATATTGGTAATCCATCCTTTTTAAAAATATCTCTGTAAGAATTTTTTCATATTAGAGATATAATGGTTTGTCATAGTTATTTTATACATTAAATTTAAAAAAATTAGTCTTTTAACCTTATGATTTTTTGATAGAAACCACTTTTTTTATCATGTTAGAATTGTAAAGTAAAATTTTTCTATGCCTCCTAATACTTTTATTATGCATTTATTCCTTCAATATTCCATCCATTTGGAATTCTTTTGATGTTTGATGTTAGATAATGAAATTTATACATTTTTCAGATATTCTAGAGTTCTAACACCATTTTTTGATCAATTTATTTTTTTCTCCTCAAAATAAATATGATTTTTGAAGGATATTGAAGCTAGTATACTTTTTGGAACTGCCATTTAGATCTCTTACAAGAATTCTATTAGCAGACTGCTTTATCAAAAAATTAAGAGCAGGGGCTTCCCTGGTGGTGCAGTGGTTGAGAGTCCGCCTGTCGATGCAGGGGACGCAGGTTCGTGCCCTGGTCCAGGAGGATCCCACATGCCGCGGAGCGGCTGGGCCCGTGGGCCATGGCCGCTGAGCCTGCGCGTCCGGAGCCTGTGCTCTGTAACGGGAGAGGCCGCAGCGGTGAGAGGCCCGCGTACCACACACACACACACACACACACACACACAAACTAAAAGCATTTTCTACATTTACACTTCAGTGTTTATTCATTATTTTTTCCTACATCTACTAGGAGCGTTGGCCATAATCAGGATACTATGCTAGGTACTACTGATGGAGAAAAGACAGAGAAGAGTAGAGAGATAAATATAATGTGGTCCCTATTCTCCAAGGTAAATGCCCATTTGGTAGATACCAAACACAGGATCATAAACACTTCAAAGGAAATACAAATATATCCCATTGGGAATCAGGAGAAGAAGATGATACTTTTTTTTTTTTTTTTTTTTTTTTGCGGTACGCGGGCCTCTCACTGCTGCGGCCTCTCCCGTTGCGGAGCACAGGCTCCGGACGCACAGGCTCAGAGGCCATGGCTCATGGGCCCAGACGCTCCGCGGCATGTGGGATCCTGCTGGACCAGGGCACGAGGCGGACTCTCAACCACTGCGCCACCAGGGAAGCCCTAAAGATGATACTTTTGATGATAAGAAGAAAACATTTAATGTGAATCCTAAACTCTTAGTATAAAAATGACAATTGAGGAAAGAAAAGAAACACTAGTTGGAGGAAATGGTGTAAAAGACTAAGAGGAAAATGTCAGATATGTTCTTGAAAACAAAACCAAACCTAGATTAGCGTCTACACTCAGAGGAATTACTGGAGGAGAAGGCTTAAAAGAAAAGTCTGTGGTAGAGATTGGAGGGCTTTATTATGAGTGCCAGATTGAGTTCAAGTTTAATTAATTAGTGAATGAGAAATCATGAAAGTTTTCATGACAAGAATTTTGATAGGATCAGATTAACAATTAAGACCAGTGTCAGTTATGAAGCGGTTTGCAAAACCTGCATAGACTCTTAGCAAACAAATCAAAGAGGCATAAATCCTTGACATATGACATTTTGAATGCCCTGGTGACATCTATCGTCCTTTTCTTTCTAAACAGAAAAATATACCTGATTTTAAGACAATCTGATGTGAAGAAAATTCATTGGTAAATGTTACAGAAGATTTGTCAGTGTTTCTTAAAATTTTGACATCAATTGCCCTTTAGTGAATTATACATATGTAGTATCAATATTGGAATAAATAATTTGAAAAAAATAAAATAAAACAACTAAAATATATTTTAAGTTAAAGAAAATATAGGTGTTATATCAATATAAGAGATGTCATCATTTATAAAAAGAATCTTTGTCAGTGGTGTTAGACAATTTGCTAAGTCATAACTCACGTTAAGACTGATAACAAAACACAGATTTTTATACCAAGAAATTTTAGTGCAAAAAGTTGTTGAGTATTTCCTCCTTAAAAATGTTCTGCACATATCAAGACTTGATTAATATTCTTAGGATATATTATTTTATTTGACTTTAAAATAAAATGTATGCTAACATGAAAGAGGATAGTAGTTCATTTTTCATACTGTGCATAATTAATTTTGTTATGCCTAACATTGTAATTTGATTAAAAAATTTTGCTAGGAGCCTTTTGTTCTGATTTCAAATACTATATATTTATCATTAACTTCTCAGAAATATTGTGACTTGTGCCTGTTTTCATTATTAGAACTGTGATTGTCAATAATGCCTTCTCTACCTTAAACAATAAAATTAATTTTGTATGAGAAATTTTATTTTTTAACTTATTCTTGGAAAATTTAATTGATTGATTAGTTTTAATGAAAATGAATGCTTCCGTGGATTCTTGTTTCTGTTCGACAAAGTTTTGTAACACACAACGTACGGGGGATCACCTGGCCTGTAATACCCAGTTTTCACTTATGTTACCATCATGCTTTTGATCTGAGCTTTGATTTTCCAGATGTTTACATAGAATCATTGCACTCAAGTACTGAATTTATCTCACTCTATTCAGATTCACATTCCTCATTTGCACTGAAGTTACCAGATTACTTTTATTGTACTTTATAGTGAGGAGTCGTTTTAAATTACTATTCTTCTCAGTACTTTGTTTTAATTAACCACTTTCGAAGGATATAATCATTTTGGTAGACATAATGAATATTAATAAGGAGAATATAAATTTAAGAAAACTAAACAATGCCATCCAAATTATATTAAAAAAATATTTACAAACATACTCTTTATTATCAGTCATGATGAGCTGAGCAATGCAGCTCTTGTAGCTTATGTATAACCTCACAGAGCATAACAGTTTTTAAATCTAATTAATTACTTTATGAAAAACATAACTAGATAATAATAATTATTATTTTAATAATAATTTAATTCCACAATATTAAATGAAAACAGGGACATGTTTTCATCTAATTTTTTTCTTTAGAAACCAACAGTTTCCTTCTGAACATAATTTGAGAAACTCTTATTCTTCCCTCAATTTTGTTATCTACCTGCTGCTGTTACTTCCTTTATGATATCAGGTGTGGCAGCCAATCCACTCTTTCTATGCCACCAATAGATGTCTTAAGGCTTACCTTCCTTCTCCTTTATGCGTTTGTATCATTCTCTTGGAATGACTGACCCAGACGTGGTGATACCTACAAGGAGTACAGAAACTTAAGAATGAACATGTTGCCAGAGCTAAGACATATTCTAGACCTACGAGTCACAGCTCTCCCAAGAAGTAAAAAACATTAGCTTCTACTTTCCCTTTATTGACTGGATGTGTGATGGATTATAGACAATAGTGAACAATGGCAAGGAAATACAAGTGTCCCATGAAATACTGACATTCCGCTATATCCACTTAAAGCTGAAATGTATCCTTTGCTGATAGCACCTTCCCTTAAATTTACAATAATATGTTTCCTTTTACTTATGAGTTCTGTGTTTAAGTAAGTTAGTTACTATTTTATTCTATTTTTAGGCAACTCATTAGAAGAAAATAAATTCAAGTGTTGAAGGAATATGTCAGTTACTAAAATCAGGACTTGATATCTTAGCATATGGGTCGTGACATAATGATCAAGGTACAATCAGAAATGAGTCAGCAGAATAAGCTTTCTGCCCCTTCTGGGAATCCCAGTTGCGCCATACTAAGGCAGATGTTAACAAGGGGAGAAACTGGGTACGAGGTATATGGGAACAATCTGTATTATCTTCAAAACTTTTCTGTAAATCTGAAGCTATTCTAAAATAAAAAGTTTATTTAAAGAAAAAGAGTTGAGTCAGCAGATAGTCAGGAACTGTTCCTGCCATAGGTTGAAAGAGAAACCCCTGGAAACAAATTTTGCTGTAGCAAATGAAACTCAAAAGTTAAAGTGGATGGTAGAAAACGCCCCTAAAAACTTGGAGACACAGCAGAGAGGGCAGTGGAATACAAAGACCAAGTAGTAAGCAGTGCTGAGCACTGCAGGTGCATGCCAAGTTTAGGTGTGAGTTCCAGAAGTGAAAATGGGTAGAAAAATTCAGACGAGGAAGAGCCAGAGAGATACAGGAATGACGATGTGGGAGAAAAGCTTCTCCAATAGCCAAATGGATTGCGATAAGTGAATGTTTCCAGATGGTGTTGGACTAGATTTAGTCAGTTACGTTTGTTCTTTGCTTCTCCGGTTGTAAAGAGTTTCTATCCTGGTCTCCAAGGGGTGGTTGATTCCACTTGTAACAGCTGAACTCGTAGGTCGGGGAAGAAAAGACTAGGAAAGCTTGTTAGTGATGAGATGAAGATTTGAAAAAGGCTGAGCATGAACAATCAACAGTGGGACAAACAAAGAAGAAACAGACACAAGAAATGTTTATAAGGCAGAGTTAGGACACCTTGGTGACTAACTGCACACAGAGGACAAGGGGAGAGCAAAGAATCCTGCAAGATTCTGAGCTTAAATGATGAGGACATAAAGGTGAGAAGGAAGAGAGTACATCTACATTCAGACATGCTTCATTTAAAGTTGCAAGGCTACACCCAGGTGGGGACATCTGCAAAGCATTTGAGTGTATTGGTTGAGAAAACTGGAACAAATCAGGGTTGAAGATAATCATATATACAGAAGTAAACGTCCACCATTAGGAGTGGATGAGATTATTAAAGCAGAGTTTTATGGCATGAACATGATCTAGGGCAGAGTTTTGAAAAATGTTTAAGGGCTAGGTTTATCAAGAGAAGCCAGTTGATGAGATGAAAGACATGGTGGTCAAAGAAGTAGGAGACTCCGGAATATGCAATAACGTGTGAGTTTAAGGAGATGTTTGCACGGCTTTTCTTTCTCAAGGGCTGGAATAATTTTCAGGTGAGGTGCCTGTGGCTTCGCATGAAGTCTTTCACTGTGTGTGTTGGAATGAAAGAGAGGCAGTTACACATAATCATTATATAGATCAACATTATTATTACTATTATTCCAAGGATAAGGCATGTAAGCACAAAAACATTAGACACACATCATTTGATACAGTTTGCAAACATGGTGAATTCCTAATTGTCCCACTGATGTAGTGGATTCTCAACGTATCTCATGCCAAACTGATAAATGTGTTTCTTCTCTCCTCCTCTAGGGTAAGAATAGGTTTATGCTGTCTTCACTAACTCACACCCAAACCAGAGTCTCATGGGTCTGAGCAGGGGATGAATGGTATATCTAATTCCTGGCATTACATTTACCAATACTTCCCAGTTGCAAATATCAAATTCTGAAACTAAACTTAAATATTTAGCGAGAGGCAAAGGTGCCCCTGAAGATGCACTTCTCTCTGAACAGGATTCATGCTAGACAGAGGAGGAGAGGAGACGGCTACAAAAAAAACAGAGGAGGGCAGTGCCTGCAGAGGTCTTAAAAAGAAGGAAGGGGTCGAGGAGGTGGAAGTGTTGAGGATTGGAGCCCAGACACTGAGGACCAGTGACAGAGCCTTGAGGAAAGTTTCTGATAAAAGCTAAAATGTCCTAGCACCCTTCATTTTAAAGGTCTGGGATGGTAAGGTGCAAAATGAAACTACACGAAGGCCCTCTTTTCATCAGTTCTACATCAATTCACAGTCCAATAAAAAGAGGGCAAATACAATGCTTGCTGGGTTTTTTTTCCTTTATTAAATACAAGGAAAGCTTTGGAACCAAGAAGGTCACGTCCAACTCCAAGAAAACGCTTGTGCATACTGCTTTATGCCTCATTATTCAGGCAGCTGATAATTTGGCAAATTAAAATTCAGAAAAGAAACTATTTCTGGAGACACCAAGATATTTTGTATTTTCCTGCTTCTCACATCACCATCTCATGATTTCTTTCACCATAAAGGCATGTCCAATAGTTTTGATTCACACATACCAAATCTATTAACTTTTACCAAGTTACCAATTCCAAATTTAAGAAACATTTGTAAAATCACCTGCAGTCATTCAATTTCATGTAAATAGTAAGTTTATATAGTCATGTTGTATATAAAGGCTCAAATATATTTGGATACAATCACAGTAATCCCAATCCACGATTCTTCTCTAATTTTTTCTGACAATATTATTCCCTTAGCATACGCTTCATCCTGCCTCTCACAGAAAGCAGCTCTATTTTTTTCGCCTATGTTCCTACTTAACAGCAGTCATTAATTTACTGATACCCTGTCTATCAGGCCCACATCGTCTTGATTAGGGCTGTTATCCTAATCAAAAGGCTGGTAATTAAGACTATCCATCTGTAGAGTTCTAAGTGCTAAGATGAGTTGAAGATCCTAATTAAGATTATTTAGGTGTTACTTAAATGCCATCATTTGATTCAGCTAATCATACCAGTAGGTACATTAGATTTGCATTAATGTTCTTCTGAAGCCAGCAGTCTATTTAGGTAAGTCAGAAGTGTATATTGCAGACACGATTTCAAACATCTTTATTTGAAAGTGATATTGAGACAATATGGTAAGATAAGCAGGATGTTAGAACAACTAGGTTATTTCAATGTTTGTTAATTTACTCTATGGTAATGAGTGGAGTATTTAAAATAAACAGCCTTTTATTGAATTTGCTGTGTATCTTTCATCATCTTGTGCCCTCGCTCTCTCATACACGCACACACAGACCAAAAGTGATGCATTTTTACCAGCATTTCCCATTTTGTCACAGAAGCTTACTGTAATATGTTAAAAGTCTCTGCAGACTAAGTTTCCTAAGTAGCAATGCTTATGTTCAATAAAAGGTATTTGTCCCAATCAATGCCTGAAGCTGCCTTGCAAAAAATTAATAACAGAATACTTTGTGGTTAAAAGTCACATGAATATCTAATTATCCTCCAATAAAAACAATCATGAAGATTAGTACAGTAAAATATAATTCATTAATATCTTCTTTTCTCTTTATCCTTGGTTAATAGAAAATACAAAATACATTACTCTGTTTAAAATTTTATAGGTATAATGGACTAAAGTGTGTTCTTAGTAACCTATGCTAAGTGTTGCTTTCAATTTACTTTTACCCAATTTTGATGATGAACTATGTTACTACTTGTAGAGAAGAAGGGGTTGCATTTATTTGAAAGAACTATTCTTACAAACTATGTGATCTATATTTGGAGTTCTCTTGTTCTGGTGTGAAAAGGAAAGAAAACATATACTTGAGTTTTCTGTTAATGTGTAACTTCTGACATCGTATTAAGAGATGTATTTCAGGTGGGACAAGCAGAGCAGATAAAAAGGGATATCGTATAAGGAAAGGGAAGTGAACTAAAGTTTATAAAGTTTCTGCTTTGTGCTCTATATGGTTTGTAACATATATTGTACCTATTACAACTTTTTGTTTCAGGGGTGTAAGTGTGTGAATGCCTATCTATATTATCTATATTATCTATATTATTTATACGTCAAATCAGTTCTAAATTCCTTAAGTGTATAGATATTTTAATGTTTTTTTAACTACTGAATATTGGACTTTTAAGGATATGCATGATTTCTAGAAATGACGACTCATTCTTCATGATTTATATCATATACTAATCCTTGTGTTTGAGATATGGCATACTTTATAATTCATCTGATGTTCAGAGACACTGCTTTATGTTTCAAATCATAATTTTAAAATATAGCTGGCTTTATCGTTCATAATTTCCACAGTAAACTTTAAAAATCTTAGGGCATTTGCAAGTATCAACCTATTGCCTATACACACATTAATAAAACAATTACAATTATCCAGATGCTCCAGTGTCATTTTCTCTGCCCTCAGCTATTAAGGGGTTAGGTGGTAAACTTAGAGATAGTGCTTAAACACCCCAAAGAATAACATGGAGAACAGAGTAGCCTAGGTAACCAGAACATTGCCTAATCAAGCACTAGATAATTTAGAGATGAATATATTTGGGCCTATTAGAACATTGAGGCTACTAATGACAACACTTAGTCTCAGTTTTCTTGAAAAGTGACAAAAATTCCTTATTTAAGGCTCCTTTTTTTTAATATGACCAATGTATATTTTGCCTTAATGGTTTACTAAAATTAATTTGCTTTTACTACAAAGAATACACTTTTTGTTTGTTTGTTTGTTTGTTTTGTGGTACGCGGGCCTCTCACCGTTGTCGCCTCTCCCGTTGCGGAGCACAGGCTCCGGACGCGCAGGCTCAGCGGCCATGGCTCACGGGCCCAGCCGCTCTGCGGCATGTGGGATCTTCCCGGACCGGGGCACGAACCCGTGTCCCCTGTATAGGCAGGCGGACTCTCAACCACTGCACCACCAGGGAAGCCCACCTGTAGCCTTCTTGATTGATGTCTATTTCATTTTGTTGAATGGTATATTTGTTTTGAGAAACTTAATATTAAAAATTGTGAATAAGAATGAACATAAGTTCTAAATACCAATTCAAGCATAAAATATTGCAAATGTGCTAAGAGTAAGGTTACCATTATTTATTGAGCACGTACTATTGTGTACTAGGCACTTAATGTATATTTTACTCTTCACCACCCTGTAAATGGACATGATTGCCCTCCTTTGACAGCACTAATATAATTAAGATCACCCAGTTAACTCTCAGCATTTCTGAGAACATCTTTCTCATCTACAAAGTGGGAATAACAGTATCTACTTTTTAGAGATATTTAAGACTCAAGATTCTTGTTTTCACATTTTTTTTTCTTAAAAAAAAGCTCATCTTGCAGTCTTTCTCCTCTCAGTAAATGACAACTTTATTCTTCCATTTCCTGGGTTAAAAACCCTTGGAGACATCTTTGATAGTTCTCTTTTCTCTTCATTCCATAATTATTTCATAAAGAAATCCCATTAGCTTCCTTTCATCATGCATCTGTATTCCCACTTCTCACCATCATTACTGCATTAATTCAAGCCCATGCTTCGCTGGTAGGATGACGGCAGTAGTCCCCAAAATAGCTCCCTGTTTCCGCTCTCACCACCATGTCCTGCCCACCTAGAGTTTTCAACCAGTAGCCAGAGGAAGCTGCAAAAATGCAATTCAGCTCATGCCACTTGCTGTGGTTTCAATGTTTGTATTCCCCCCAAAATCATACTTTGAAATCCTAAATCCCAATGCCATAGCAGTAGGAGGAGGGACCTTTGGGAGCATGTTAAGTCATGAGGGTGGGGCCCTTATAAGTGGGATTAGCACTCTTATAAGCAAGACTCCCGAGAGCTGCCTCACCCCTTCCAGCACGTGAGCATTCAAAAAGAAGCCTGGGACAGAAGAGGGCCCTCACCAGCCCATGTTGACTCCCTGATCTCAAACTTCAGCCTCCGAAACTATGAGGAATACGTTTCTATTTTTTATAAGCCATCCAGTTTGTGGTACTTTGTTACAGCAGCCTGAACGGACTGAGACACCACTCCTGTGCTCAGAATCCCCCAATAGCTAAATCAAGATGTCATCACTGCCTCCTTCCTATATTACCCACCCACCCACCATGACCCTCAGCACTCTGTTCCTGGACATGAAGACCACTCCTGATTGCAAGCACCTGTGGCTCTTCTCCTAGGAATTACACTGGCTGTACCGTTGATGATGGCTGCGACAGAGCAGCCTGGAGGCACAGAGAGTTGATACCCCTGGGAGCAGCCCTCAGCCAATGACAGAAAGAAGTGGTGGATTATACTGCAGCATTCTGAGCCCTCAGGTGAGACGGATCTGAAGTCTGCCATGTTATCTCCCAGAGGTCCCAACAGAATGCAATTCCAGTTGCCCTGAGCGGTAACCAGCTGCTGAATGATCTCTATATTTGCTCCCTTCCCCACTTCAGTACTGGTATTTCCTAGACTCTCTTCCCAAATGAACACCTCAGCCTCAAATCCTTGTCTCAGGGGTTGATTCTGTGTGAGCCCTTCTTGCCCAGAGACGGCATCCTACAAAATCTCCTCTGAAAGTAATAAACAGTAATTAAGTACAAAAAAGGATGTAAACAAAGAAAACATAAAACAAAGTTATTTGGTTAAAATGAAATTAATTTGGAAAATTAAATAAAGATTAGAATTGTGTGTGCTTTTTTACAGACTCCACACTAATTCAATTTCATTTACATAGACTAGAAATGTATATGATTTTGATTACAACGATCATTCTCACAACTGCAAAGGCTTTTGGGGTGATTTCAGGGTATTTGCTTAGCACAGGAATGTTTACTTAGAAAGGACATTTACAATTTTTTTCACATTGGCTAAAATATACAATCCAACATTTCCTGCACTTGACCTTAGACGCTCATCTTTCTGGAATATTTCTTTAGCCTTTGCCAAAGTGTTGACTTTCCTAATTACCTCCTGTTACATTGGTTAAGTTCCCTCATGCTGGCCTGAGAGTTCTTCTAGCCCACCGGTATTTGCAGTTGTAATTTAAATATTTGCTAGAGTACTAGCCCTGTTCTTTAGTCATCAGTTAGCAAAGTCAAACATCATTTAGTCTCATGCTCCACAACCAGCATGGAGGAAATGCTAGTTCATCTTTCCTTTTTTGTTTCTCTGTCCTGGAACAGCATAAGTTTTCAATGGCAGGGTCACTGATCATTCATTCATTCACCATCCACTGAACATCTATATGACAGGCACAAAATTTGACCTGTGAATTTAAGGAGCTTTACCCTAATGGGCAGAGACAGATGTAAGCAAATAACTACAAGGTTATTGGACATGTTCTGGTGTGCACAACATGAAATGAACACACAGAGGATGAAGAAGCAGCCTCCGACTGGGAAAACGGGGGATGATGCACTGGAGGTAAGAAATAAAAGTTCTGCAGAAAGAAGTCTAATACCTAGTTTCTACCTTTGTTTGACAGATCGAGATATAATAAACTGTGCGTGTTTAAAATATATACTTTGATATATTGTATGTATGTGTTTAGACATATGAATTCATGAAAATCCACCATAATTAAAGTAATGAACATAGTCATCACTCCCAAAAGATTCCTGATGGTTTTTTGTAATTCCTCCCTACTACCAACTCTATGGATCTTCTCTCCTCTATCCTTTTTTTCTGGGGGGGAGAGGGTTGGGGATGGGGAGTGGAATTATGACTTCTTTCATTCAGAATAATTATCCTGAGATTGATTCTCCTCGTAGCATGTATCCCCGGTTTATTCTTTTTATTACTGAATAGTTATCATAGTTTGTTAATTCATTCATGTGATGATGAAGAGTGAGGATGTTTCGAGTCGGGCTATTTCAGATAAAATTGCCATGAAGAATTTTACACACAGAAAGTATAAGTATTTGTAAGAATATATGTATTTATTTCATTTATTTCTCTCAGAAAAGTATTGAGGAATGAAATGACTGAATCGTATGGTAGTTTAAACCTTTAAGAAACTACTAACCTGTTTTCCAAAGTATTTCTATGATTCTTTACTTCCACTACCAGGATATGAGAGTTCCGGGTCCTCCATATCTCTGCCAATATTTGGTATGGTCATTAAAAAACAATTTAGTCACCCTAAAAGCAGTGAGTGATATCACATTGTGGTTTTAACTTGCATTTTAGTGACTAATGGTGGTTACCATCTTTTCATAGTGTTGTTGGCCATACATATATCTTCTCTGGTAATGGATCTCCTCAAATCTTTTGCCCATTTTTTGTTGGGTTGTTTGTTTTCTTAGTGTTGAGTTTTGATAGTTTTTTTGTATATTATGGGTATAAGCCATCTGTCAGTTATGTGATTGATAAACATGTTCTCCTAGTCTGTGGCTTTCCCTACATTTTCTTCAGAGTCAGAAGTTTTTAATTTTGATGAAGTTCAATTCATCACTGTTCTTCTTTGCCTGGTACTTGGCGTGGTATCTAAGAAATGATTGCTTCATCCAAGTTACAAATGCTTTTCTCACATATTTTCTTCTAGGAGATTTAGAGTTTTAGGATTTATATTTACAGTCACAATCCATTTACAGTTAACTTGTCTATCAAGTGCAAGGTCTTGATAGATATTTTTTGGCTAATAGATTTACAATTATTCAAGCCCCGTTTATTTAAAGACTGTCTTTTCTCCACCCAGCTGCCTTTGTGCCTTTGTTGAAAATTAGTTATCCATAAACGTGTAGTCTATATCCGGACAGTTTATTCTGTTCCAATGGTCTGTTTGTATCATTACATGTAGGACCCCCAGCAAGAGTTAAAATAGCCCCCTAGATAAACCACAGAGACATTCTTCCTGCTCTGGTAGGTCCAGGTAACTCACTATCCTCCAGTTTTCTTGCACATTCTCTTCCCCATCCCTAGTTCTCTTTTATGTTTCATCACAGATTGTCTCAGAAGTCTGAATTTTTCACCTGGAAATCCTGTTAAAATGTTTTAAATTAGTTGTGCTTGGGTGGGACTCGCAAACTGCATCCCCGAGAACAACACATGTGTGTATCCCTTTACAATACTTACTCTGTCAAAATCAGTACTTAAGAACAAAGTTCTTATTCCAGCAGATTTGTTCCAATAAAATCGGTCAGTGGAATACTGGGAATCGTGAGAAAAACATTCCTAACATCGTAGGATAACTGAGATACTTGCCATCAATTTTTTTTTATCACGTCAGTGATTCCATCTTATGAAAGCATTTATCTGTTTTGCAGTAGATTTTTAATGTGCTAGAATTCCCAACACATATTAAGTGAATTTAAAAATTATATTAAATGGAATTATATTTTATAATAGCTTGAGTAAGAATATTCATATCTGATAAGGAGTTAATGCCTGAAATATACAAGGAACTCATACAAATCAACAGCAAAAACACACATAACTCAGTTAAAACATGGGCAAAGGATCTGAATAGACATGTTTCCGAAGAAGACATACAAATTCCCTGCAGGTACATAAAAAGGTGCATCACTAATCAGCAGGGAAATGCAAATCAAAACCACAATGAGGTATCACCTCACGCCTGCTAGGACGTCTATGCTCAAAAAGAATAGAAAACCAGTGCTGGCTAGGACATGGAGAAAAGTCAACCCTTACGCACTACTGGTGGGAACGCAAACTGGTGCAGCCACTATGGAAATCAGTATGGAAGTTCCTCAAGAAGTTAAAAATAGAACTACCAGATGATCCAGCAATCCCACCCCTGAGTATATACTGAAGAAAAATGAAATCATTATCTGAAAAGGCTATGTGTATTCCTGTTGTACACAGAAGTGTTATTCACAATAGCCAAGGTACGGAAATAGCCTATGGGTCTGTCAGTGAATGAATGGATCAAGAGAATGTATACATATATTCCATTGTATATAGTCCATTGTGTATATATATATATGGAATGGACTATATTCAATGGAATATTATTCAATCTTTTAAAAGAAGGAAATCCTGTCATTCACGACAGCATGGGTGAAACTAGAGGGCATTATGTTGAGTGAAATAAGTCAGATGGAGAAAAATAAATACTGGATGGTGTCACTTATATACGCAATCTTTAAAAAAAAGGTTGAACTCATAGGAAGAGCAAAGTAGAAAAATGGTTGCCTGGGGGTGGGAGAAATCGGGAGAGGTTGGCAAAAGGGTACAAACTTTCAGCTCTAAGATGAATAAAGTCTGAGTGAATGTGTAACATGGTGACTATAATTAATAACTCTGTATTTGATAATTGAAATTTGCCAAGAGAGTAGGAATTAATTGTTCACACTAAACAAACCAAAAAAAAGGTAAATATGTGAGGTGGTAGATATGCTCATTAATTCAGTGGAGAGGCGTCCTTTCACAAGGTATACGTATAACAAATCATCACACTCTACACTTTGAATACCTTACAACTTTACTTGTCAATTGTACCTCAGTAAAAGAGAAAGAAATAAAAGGCAAAGCTATCTTTTGGATTACAGAAAGAAAGAGTACCAGTCCTATTCAAACCATTAAACACAATTAAAAATATGGCTATGATTAAGTGAAAGAAAATCGAAATCAGTTCTTAATGATTCTGAAGGCATGTGACTAACAGCACTAAGATAGCAGTAAAGCCTGTGAACCCTTGGAGAGGGGAAATAATTTACTTCAGACAAATGAGTTCATCCTCGCGGGCTGCTTTGCAAGGAGCTCTGGGATCAGTCCTGCCTGTCTTGCTGTACAAACCTGGTGCAAGTTTCCAGACCAGCTGAAGGTGTCACCTCCTCCTTGTGGCTGGCTTTTTCCCCTTGTTCTGTGGGTAACGGTGAGGTAGTCTTGGCACCAACCCAGGCATTCTGCATCCCAAGTGAAAACCACACAATAAAAACACCCTCCGCTTGTGAAGATAGTTTGAAAGCTTGTGTGAGGCCTCAACACATTTCTTGGTGAATTCTCTGTGGATTCAACTTGACTTCTTGCTGAGAAGTGTTCATTGACATGGCCTTCTGGTGTTGAAATATTTGTATTTAATTTACCTCAGCATATGGCGCAGAGACACACTAACCCTGATTTGACTCATTTAAAAATTAATATTATTTATACTTGCTTGCTTTTAGGTAGAGTTTCTATGTTCATACAGGCAGCATCATTCCAAGACATCAATCTATCAAGTAACCCAGCCATGAAGTTATTCTCAAAGGTTAAGTATTTGTTAAAGAAATATATGTCAGGAGCTGGAAAGACACGGACATTGTAGTAACCATATCTTATTAGGCTTTTGGTATATGAAACACATTGTGTGGCTGGGGTCAGGTCCTGTTTAAATGCACGTGGGATATTTGCCCTTGCTTAGACAACCATACGTGGCCCAGGGAATCATTTTCATGTCCACTGTAATGTAATACAAGGATGCAAATGAGAATATCTGTTACATAGAAATAAAGTACTCTCCCCATACCTCTTTAACTCTCCAACACTTCGTATATCATCAGATATTCCTGGCAAAAATGTATGTTAGGTGGCAGATTAGAAACGTATATCTGTGCATAATAGGTTCATGGAAAAATACAGCCACATTTTTGGTGGCTGTAATGGAGAATTCGGGAAGTCTTTCCCTGTGACTGAAGGATGACAGAAGAAACGAAGGGTTTTCCTATTTACTACAACTTGCTCCTAGCTTTGAAGAATGCTTTGCTCCAAATCTGTGGCTCTGTGTGCCTCCTTAGCCTGGTGGCCTCTTAGCTATGTTCTGCCTTCAGTTACTTACTCTGAAGCTTAAAATGACACTGCACACTTTTTTCAGCTAGGGAGACTGTAGGAAGGGAAGAGAAAGCAAAATCTATAGACTTTATTTCTCATTCTTTTCATTTTTTTTTCTCTTCTGGATATGTCTTTCTTCCTGCAGATTCTTTTTTTGGGTGCAGTTTGTGTCAAGGGAAAGGAGGGTTTCTGACTTCTTGGAGATTTTCACTTCTTATCACTTTTCAGAGGAAAACCCCTGCAGTACATCCCGTCATCAATTTTCCGTTCCCCCCTCCCCCAACTTTGCCCACAGCTCCACTGCTAGGAAACTTCCTGTGTCATGTGTCTTCCGGCCTGCCCTGTGGTTAAGATGTCAGACCTGTTTGCAGGATGACACAGAAGGATGAACGGCACGGAAAAGGAGCCCACAAGCACGGCAGACATATGTTCGATGTGTACTTGAAGGTAATGTGATGAAGATCATATTTTGCATCAAGGGAAAGAAGGATACGTTGGTTAACAGATGGTACTGGGCCAATTGGCTAACCATGTGGAAAAGGAAATAAAGTTAAACCCCTACCTCACAACATGCATCCTAATAAAATCCAGATGAATTAAACCACAGAACTACTGAAATAAAACAGAAGTGAATATATACTGTTGGCATAAAGGAAGCCTATGGAAGCACACATGCAAAGACAGAAAGTAAGGGAAAGAGCAATAAATCTGACCACATAGCATGAATTTTCTCCATGGTAAAGAAGCTAAACTATAGACAAACACATAATTTGTAATACATAGCCGGAACATTAATATTTAATTTATAAGTATCTCCTAATATTAACTAATGGAATACACCATTAGAAAATCGAGCCTAAGAAAGTGTAGGCGAATAAGCAACAAATACAAGTTAATGCAATGAATTTTATTTCCCCTATAAGATGGGGATTTAAAATGCATTATTCAGTATTTACAAGGCTGGGGGAAAATACAGCCTCTCATAGATACCTTTAGGTTTAAATTGGTCCTTCATGGTGAGCACTTGGAAAATTGTATCAAAAGTCTTAAAAATATGTACATTTTTCTGCCAAATTCCATTTTTAATATTTAAGGAAAATTTTAAATCAATGTTATTTAAAATATTCAAGTATTGAAAATGATTTACATATTAAATTATAAAGGTTTGCCTAAATAAATTATAGCACAAAAAAGGGGATGCTATATATCCATTTTAAAGTTTTTGTAGGATATTATTTAAAACCATGGGTAAATAATTACTACTTAGGTATTAATATGAATTAATGGCATACATGAAATTTTAAAAAAACAGTATATAAAGTCTGACAACTTAAAATGTATACATTTTGACTAACTGATGAGGTTTATTTTTTTTAAATGCACTTATTAAATCAAATAATAATGTTTAAAAAGTGTAATCGCTATTTGTACATATCACACAAGGTTATAATAGGTTTCTTTAAAATCAAACGAATTGATTGACAAATGTCCCTTTCATAAACTTTTTTTGATTATTGCTGGCAGGTAATTAGGTGATTAGACAAGGATAAGCAGATACACTGGGGAAAATATGGGGAAATTTTGCTTTTCAAACTTATTTTTCCTGCCAGTTTTATTGAAATATAATTGACAAACATACTGTATAAATTTAAGGTGTACAGCATAATTCAAACTTTTATTCCTTGGCTGAAATAAACCATGTGTGTTCCATGCTTCTACCTTTCCATGAAATTCCACCAACCACTGACCCCTGTTCACAAATTTTGCAATAATTAACCTCTATCCCTTCTTTTCATTCTCCCTGATTTTAATTCATGAATGTATTTTTTACATAACTTCCTTAATTTCCTGGTACATAAAATGGGAATAGTATTCCCAAGTTTTAGGATTATTTGAAGAGCAGGTATAATGTAAATACAAACCCTTGTGCGTGTTGGGATAAGTTGATCTTTGAAATTCAAAGTCTTGGAAATCCGCTGGAATTCTGGCAAGGATGAGGGGACTTGATGTTTAACCAGTTTCCCAGGCCTCCAAATCTACAGGCTCCTGCATGGGCTTTCCTGTTCCAAAACTCAGTATCCAATGCATTACCATTGATTTTTCTCTACAAGGCAATTTATCCCAGCCATCTTTGATGCAGTGAATAATTATCTAAAAGTACGGAGACTGAGAAGTTATGAGAACTGTTTCGAGTCACCCTATTCTTTCTGTAAGAATGAGTTCCTCTTTCTAGCTGCTTCCCTTTAAGCTCAGTACATAACAATTACCACTGTATCTAAAACCTCATTAATTTGCTGTCCTAAATGATCATCTCTTTCAACTGTTAGCAACGAGGAGAACCAATCAGAGCCTCTGGAAGTTTGGTCTTTCAACTGTTAGCAATGAGGAGAACCAATCAGAGCCTCTGGAAGTATGGTCTTTCTCTTCTTTCATCCCACTAGTCTCTGTGAAGTATAGAGTGATTGCAAAGATTTATTTTTCCCCTAAGATCGATTGGCTTGTTTGTCAAAACATATTACTTGTTTTCTCCATTTTACTGGAGAAATTAAAAATTAATATTGCACCTAATATCTACTAATTATTATGCATAAAATTTCTAAAGAAAAGTTTGCTGTTTTACTGTTGTTTTCTTAAATGATTTTCATTTGTCAGCTATTACCCCAGAAGACCAAATGCAGAGATTCTCAAGGAAGCTATTTTTTTCTTGTATGAGCAGTGGTCGTTGTCCTAAAGACATGTCCTTTCTGACAGGGCAGGGGTGTGAATACACACTTTGTGCTCTGTATGTGATAGACACAGATCGTTACAGGTGTGCTACAGGAAAAATCTTTACAGGGTTTTCTGTATTCTCAAAATGTAAAAAAAGAAAAGCACAAGGGATGAAATGAAAGTAGAAAGTTGCAGTCATGGAAATCTTAAAATTCCACCTCAAATAGGAAACGAGAGAGTCCTCTGTCCATCTTGGAGTAAGACTGTCTACTTTATTCAGTATCACAGAATTTAAAAAATGAAGAAGATATGATTTGAGGGCTATAATTAAATTTCCTTTCTATGTAACATATTTAGAATGCAGAACTGGATCTCCAAGTTCATCATCAGACCACCTTCACAGCCTTTAAAAGGGCCACAGGTATTCTTGCCAAGGCAGAGGAATATCTGCTTTATTCATGTTTCAGAAGATAAGCCTATTCTACCTTACTTAGTAAGGTATTTATATCTTTGCTGAACTAGAAATCATGCCCCAAGCTTATCTAAATCTCCCTTGCTGCATTTCAATAGATTGATAACTAGTTCTGTGTAGTTTGAGATTTATGTGTATTCCATTTGATTCAAGGAAGTTAAAAGTGTTTATGACTATTTATCACATCCTAAGAACCTCCTGGTATGCAGAATTTGGAATCAAAATACATAAATTCATGCCTCACCTTCATCATGCATTCACTGTATCACATTCAGCAAGTTATATCTCCTCTCTAAGTCTTAATTTCTTCCTCTGCAACAGTAGAACTTATTTTCTGAAGTTGTGAGAAATCAACTAGGATAATTCATACAAAGGACTTTGTAAATCAAAACACAATGCCCCCTAAATATTGGCCACTTTTAATACAGTAAACATGTTCAGTCAACATGATGTCTTGGATCATTCTTTTTAATAATTAAAAAAACAGCAACATTGTACCAGATTGGTTTGTCAGGCCAGACTTTGTTTCTGCAATGCTAAAAACCTACCAATTTATATCAGCGATGTTATATACCTGCCAATTTGTATCAGTGATATATTGTCCTGGTCTCAAAATATAGGATCATTTTTTAACTTCCTCTTTCCATATTAGCTTGTATGTCTATAATGACTAAGTCTGTTCATCTCTCCTTAAAATGTCTCTCCCATCCATCCCCCCCCCTTCCATCCCTGTATGTTTCCTGTATCTTCAATTTTGGCCAAGGAGAAATAGATGTGCCAGACAGACTTATGTTTGAATTCTCCATCTGCTGATTCCTATCTGTGTGACCTTGGTTATACTATGTAATCTTAAACTTCAATGTTCTCACCTATAAAGTGGGGATAAAACAAACTTGTCATAGTGAATAAATTTAATGAAACTTTCATTATAAACTTTCTGTGTTCAAAATTTTCAATTTTTCACTAAATAAAGTTTAAACTTCTCAGATAGACTTTTGAGACCCATCTCCTATTCCCGATCTAACTTTTATCTCTTAATTCTTCTCTGAACATTATCACCATCCATGAGATTTTGCTGCCTTGACATTAGAGGCACAAAACTTACATCCTAACAATACCTCTTAAAATAAGGTAATTAAACCTTTGATTCCCTTGTTTTGATATGGAATAAGGAAGGTTTTCTGCATGTATCACAGAATTAAGTTTTAGGGAAAATGTGCTAATCTATATCACAGAATATTGGAAGATCCTAAAACCTCTTATTTGCATTACTAATTGGCATACCCTTTGAATCATAATGCAACTGGCTGAAATAAATTTTTCACCATACCTCTTCAGTCTCTCTAAATGAGAGTGACTGACTACAAGCGGAGAGATGGAATCTTTTTCATCCACCATTCTTTACTACCAATGAGATGCAGAATCAAACTAAAATGTATAATATTCATTCACCCATCAGATTTATTCACATAAAGGTTGGGGACCAGATGATGACATAACCTTATTTTTTACAGTCTACCGAAGCTCTCAGGCTTTAAACATCTAAAATGTTTATAGTTGACAAGCATTTCTCACGACCAATCATACACAACTATAAAAATATATGAGGAACAGTGTGAAAAGAATTGTTTCTTTTCTATGAAACAAGCCTATTTCATACTGTACACAGCACAGTGCCTAGCCAATAACTCTGAATACATGCTCCTTAACGACTGAATTAAACATATTGTATATTTTGTCTAAATGCATTTCTGCCTAATTAATCACATTTAAATGATCAGTATTTGGATAATAGGCTTCACTGTGCATTAATTTTAAGCAAAGAGCTAGAGCTCTGAGCACTCAGATAAGGCTAGGGAACGGGTACTCGGGGGTGGGGATGGGTGGGGATGAAGAATGTTTCTGGGAGGGCTCCAGCCCAGAGAAACGTCAAGGTCTAAGAAGAGTTTGATTGTGGAACTAGGGGTACTTCATTGCAGACCTGCATCCATTTATCCAAGGTCAGAGCAAGGACATGAAACAGATCATGGGAGGTTCAGAATGAATTCATTTACCACCTGTCAAGAGCAAGACAGGTAACGAGGTCAGAAACCAGGCAGCCAGAGATGAACATAGATGAGATATTAACGAATATTGGCACAGATGGGAAGTTGATGTCAGGGGCTGAAGAGACCGGACAAAGCACCTTGGTGGGTAGAACATTATCACTGCACACAGTGATTGCCTACAGAGAATGCTCAGTGAATGCCAGGGAATCAACAAATAAATTAATAGGGCAAATATAAAAGCAGTACCATATAGAGGATCTGTTAAAATTAGCTTCTTTAGAACTGGTTCTTTAAGGCTGGAGCCCATCAGGAGAAAATTTACAGAAAAATTCTAATTTAATGTAAGACGATTTTAAGATTCTGTGTGGCTCACTTGAGTCTTTTATGTGAAACCCTTTACGTGGAGCCAACCCACTGAAGTGAAGAGGGTGTGAATAGGTAAAAGTGGCAGCTAAAAGTGAGAACATAACCACATTTGTCAGTTTTGTATGTATTTGAATAGCCAAAAATGACTGGAGCTAAGAAAATTAGATCCCAAAATCAAAATCAGCTTTTTAGTTCCACCTAGGGACTAGACCTGTTTTCAGGAATCAGTCTTTCCAAGTGAAATGTTTAATCAATTTAATTGTATCAAGAAAGCTGAATTGTTGCCATTTCTTTTACTTCCCTTTATTTTTTAAAATACTTTTAGCAAATTGCTTGTTCTTCAACCATGAATAAAAACAGCAAGAACATTCTAAAAACAAGCATATTCCTTCTCAGCAATAAGCCCGGTTCCTTTCATGACCAAAAGAAATAGTGGTCTGTCTTCATGGATTGTTGGCTTTTCATAGAGTAAGGTTATGAATTTAAATTACGAAGAGGGACAACTGGAGAATTCTGGTGTAAACAAGGTTGTGGAACAGTGACCATTGCCAAGGCTGATATTATTTAGGGGTTTTAGAAATGATCCAGAAAGACGGCACAGATTGAAATCTCCTTCTTTGCAGATGACGTTCAGCTTTTGGGAGTAAGGAAAGGCCAAGATAATAGAGGTAAATATCTGTTTTTTTTCTAGCTCTTTGGTATTCCAGCTGTTACTTTTGGATGTGCCATTATCAACTTACAGATATACTTTACTATATAGCATTGTGTCTACCTTTCAAAACGTGTGAATGTGAGTTCTTATTTACAGATTCAAAAAACCAACATCAGAATATGGTAGATGTCTCAAGATTATCTGAATAAATGTTCTGGCCCTCCCATTATGATTTTGAGAATCATACTGCTTTTTGAGAGGCAAAGAGAAAAGATTGAAATTTGGAGATGATGTTAACAATCCTAAAATGCTTTTATAGGCAGGACTATTATCATATATATATATTTTATATATATATATATATATATATATATTTTTTTTTTTTTTTTTTTGCGGTACGCGGGCCTCTCACTGTTGTGGCCTCTCCCGTTGCAGAGCACAGGCTCCAGATGCACAGGTTCAGCGGCCATGGCTCATGGGCCCAGCCGTTCTGCGGCATGTCAGATCTTCCCGGACCGGGGCACGAACCCGCATCCCCTGCATCAGCAGGGGGACTCTCAACCACTGCGCCACCAGGAAAGCCCCTATTATATATTTTTAATCAGAGGCATATTTAATATAAAACAAGTAATGCATGGTGGTGCCTTAGTTGGGGTAAGAATAAAAATGCCCTATTCCCTTGGTGCTGAAATTAACTGATTTTCAATACCTTATGCAAATCATTTAATCTGTTTGTATCAAATTTCATGTTTCTTTTAATTAAAAAATACTAATGATTTAAAATAGCACCCATAATAATTGAAAGTCAAACTAATTTTCAAATTATACCTCCTCTCTTCTGGTAAGGAAATGGAATCAAGAGTATGTGTCAGAAGGAACTTTGCTGATGATAATATGATAAATATCACTCTATTCGTATTTCTTTGTAGCTAGATATTTTTGACAATTCTATTGTATTTTGGCTAGTGAGTTATGTGAGGTTTATGTTATCTTAATTTTGTCCTTTCCTTACAATATATCTAAATTTTTAAGAATATATAAAGTAATAATTAAAAATCCTCAAAGTAACAAAAAAAGATTGTACTGTGATATTTGGCTGGGTTGACTTATCAAATTATTTATATAATTATATAATTCATCCCCCTTAAATTATAATTTTGGTAAATTATTTTTAAATTTTGGTAAAACATGTATTCCTTTTGAAAAGAAATTATCCTATATATTTTACATATTTTTGGCTAACTCAATCTTTGATTTAGGAATAATCAACGTTTATAAACTGTGTCTACATGTACAAAATTGCTCTGTCAGAAAACAGCTTTTAATCAGCTCTGCACAAAGGCCTGGGGATATTTGGAACAATTTGAGAATAAAAATTGGGGAGTAGGCAAAGGTTCTTGAAGCCCATACAGTGCAGTTTTCCAGTTCTACCCATGAACCTCCTATAACCCATAAGTCAAGGGTACAGGGTAGACTAAGTAAGCAGGGTAAAGGGTCTCCACACCTTTTCTTTGTATAAAATAATTTGCATTGTTTGGAGTATCCACACCAGCCTTCTTAGAAACTTTATTATGCAGTTTAACAATGAGAACAAATTGACAATCAACTCTTTCACACTCATATTGTACATGAGAATATAAGGTCCTGAAAAGTTATATGGTTTTTGTAAAGTCACACTTGTTGTCGATGGAAAAACTAGGATTAGAATCTGTTTCTTTTTTACAATATTCCATGATTAAAAAGAAGAGTTGCGGGCTTCCCTGGTGGCGCAGTGGTTGAGAGTCCGCCTGCCAATGCAGGGGACGCGGGTTCGTGCCCCGGTCCGGGAGGATCCCACATGCCGCAGAGCGGCTGGGCCCGTGAGCCATGGCCGCTAAGCCTGCGCGTCCGGAGCCTGTGCTCCGCAATGGGAGAGGCCCGCGTAACAAAAAACAAACAAACAAACAAACAAAAGAATGGCTGCAATAGTCAGACTTTCTACAATGTGGGTGGTAAATTTAGAGAACTAACCTAAAGGATACATTTCAACAAATCAATTAAAAAAAAAAGTCTAGCATATGATCAATTGAATAAAGCTTATATTTTTTCTAAAGACAAAATTACTTTTAAGGATTTCTGACTAGGCTCTGTTAACCATGATGAGCTCCTGCACAGCACTGTGGGTAAGTGCAATGCTCCCAGGGAAATGAGCTTCTATTTCCTGACTGTGCGGGGCCTCACTGTGTACTAAACAGTGCATGGAGTGATGATGCATGCATGCTTTTATCACAATCAATCTTGACAGGTCAGGTAGCTGCTGGCAGCTCATGACACATTGGAAAATTTCAATGATTCAAGTACAAAGATGAGAGAAAAGAAGTCAACAAAGCCCCCTGAAACTTGCACTTGTTTTTCCTGACCAGTACACTTCGGTTCCAGAAACAGTATGTGGCACATAATTATCCTTGTCAACATAGATTCATCAATCCAGGGAAAATATATGGGGGACAATGGAGATGCTTCTTTTCTGCCAATCCACCTGGTATTGATTTGCCAGGAGAAAATATTTATCATTATGTGTGTAAATATAAGATATATGCATATATATTCATAATGCACATATAATATAAATTTATTTATATATACATATATATGAGTATATAAATATTATATATATATATATATATATATTTAAACACATACATATATGCATCTAATACTCTGCAAGTCCCTGGACCTATGATTCTTCAGAATAATAACATCACAGAGGAAAATTTCTCATCCAGATCTAATGATGCTTGACAGTGGGATGCAAGTGTTGGCTGCATTCACCGTGACATTGCATTGACCTAATAGCTTGCTCTGCTGCAGTTTCCTGCTTTCTGTTGCTGTTTAAATGAATATAAATTTCAATATTTCGCTTGCTTGAAAAATCTGGTATCACATTCCAGACTGTTAGTAGCTTTTCCACATATATATTATTGGGCTGTCACTTCACCAAATCTGGTGCACTGTGGTTATTTTTAGCATTCTGTGCTTCTTCCCAGACTTCCTTTGGTGGCATTGCTGTTACAGACCCATTAGAGGGAACAGAACTGCTGTAACTGCACAATGTCAGTGATGTATATTAGGAATCAGATTGCTAAAAGCATACATATTTAATGAAGCAAGGCTAAATACAAGGTTATAATGTTTAACAGCCCTAAAAGGCAAAAATATATACTACAAATCATCTCCATGTCATTGAATGCTAGACCCGAGAATTAGGGAAAAAAACATTCTTTGTGGGAATTAAATGTCTGTGACATTTTTCTGCCAATATAACAAATAAAATTAGTTTTTTCATGTTATTAAATTATTAATGCATGGCAGCATTATAAATATTTGTAGCGATTATAATTAATTTTATGTCTCAGTGTATGATGTAAGTAAATTATTTCTAAGGACAAAGCATAGTGTATATAAAACTCCCTGTAAAATAACATTTATAATATTGGTATCTCTGTGGTTTTTTTGTTGTTTACAATTTTACTTCTCTGAATCACTGAAAATTTGAAATCATGAAGCCAAGAAAACAACATGCTTTGTATTTGTTCACATTATCCTTCTTTCATTAAAAAATTGCATGTGAGAGGTAAACAGACCTGTTAAAAGTGTAAACCAGTGAAACTAAATGATGCGCCTTTTTAAAAATTGTGCTGATTTTATTTAACATTAAATATATGTGTTGATTTTAAATAAACAGCATTGCATTTGGCAACTTGTATTATTTTATCTACAATTGGAACTTATTTCTAATTATTTCAAATTTGGCAGTAGTTTTTATGTCATACCCTTAAATATGATTTTTAAAAATTCTGACGTCATCCTTATGACTGATGAACCAGGATTGGCATTTTTGGTTAGCAAAGCTTAAGCAAGCTTTATGCAAAAAGGCTTTTGGGAATCCAGAATTTACCTGTGCATCCAGCATGTGGAGAAAATTTGGGATGGCATATCTAGTGTCTAGAAGAATTTCTTTCCTCAAAGTAAGTTCCAGACAATTCAGTGTGGACTGTTGACCAGTCATGACATGACCAACAGGCACTGCTCACCATCCGTGACCTGGGCCTCATTAACCATTCCTGATATGGCCATCATTGACCATCTCTGTCCAGAGATTGCAGACCATCCTTGTCTCAGCCATTGCTGACCTTCCCTGACATGGGCATCACTAACCGCCCTTAACAAGAGCATCACTAACCATCTGTAAAATCCCATCACTGACCACCCCTGACCTGGGCATCTATTGCTGACCATCCCTTTTATGAGTGTCAGTGACCAGAGCAACCCTTTGTAATAGGGAAACAGGCTCAGAAGGTTAAATTTCTCATAGTCTCACAGCTAATAAATAACAAAACAAACATTTAAAACTAATTCAATTTTTTTAATTAAGAAGTTTGGAGGTGGGATAGGAAGGGTGGGAGGGAGATGCAAGAGGGAGGAGATATGGGGATAGATGTATATGTATAGCTGATTCACTTTGTTATCAAGCAGAAAGTAACACACCATTGTAAAGCAATTATACTCCAATAAAGATGTTAAAAAAAAATTTGGAATTCTTAAGTACAGTAAAATTAGTTTAGTCCAAAGTACACAGTGATAAATAGACAAGTACCGAAAGCATACATCTATCAAAGCTCTGAGGTATTTAGCTGTGAATGAAGATTCTTTTACGACATACTACGCAAATCAACATTCACATAATTTCCTTATGTTGACATTAAGGCTGATACTTTTTCTGTTTCATAACCAAAGTGTTATTGCATACCCTTGATTATAATTTTCAGAGTAAAATCCGACCTTGCATAAATAATCTTCTTAGGACAAACCACATGACTATTTCAGTAGAGAAACTGATTTCCTTCTCGAAAGTG
The DNA here is from genome assembly GCF_964270905.1 of Leucopleurus acutus. Taxonomy (NCBI): domain Eukaryota; kingdom Metazoa; phylum Chordata; class Mammalia; order Artiodactyla; family Delphinidae; genus Leucopleurus; species Leucopleurus acutus. The sequence goes on along the minus strand of NC_139160.1, from coordinate 72,294,814 downwards.
TTCGAGATAAATGGAGGAAATCGAGCATCCACAGAGATCATTTGTTTAAAGAAGAAATTTTTAATAAAAATAACTTGTCTTTGTAATTTATTTCAATTTCCAGTGCATAGATTTTTAAAGCAAGGACAGTTAACCTTTACACTGTGATAAGATCAACGTTCAATTAATCATTTTCTTCTTCAAAGCCTTGAAAGCCAGAAAATTTTGTTTTCTATCTTTTACATTTTACCATTTTTCCATTAGATTACATCCACAGGCAAGGAAGATTTAGGAGTTCCAAAAAAAAAAAAAAATGAAATGCCGAAAAATGGGTTATCAAATGATTACGATGTAGCAAACGATCTCGAAGGTAATTTGTAGTTGAGTAAAATAGCAGAATAAGAAGCATTATAAATTATACTGTTAGAATTTGGAAAATGGAAACCAAATGTAATTGTATGTGGCTGTCTGTTCATACATTCCCATATGTAGGTGTGTCCAACTTTGCTACTTTATTTATTTTTGCTACTGCTCTCTAGTTAATCAGTCACTAAGAAAAGTTGTCATCGTTTCCTTAAAGTCCTTCCCTCTCCTGCTCTCGCCTAAAAAATGAGTTAGAAACAATTACTCACAGAATTAGATGGGGACCAGTCTTCCTAAACAAATGGTTTATCTTTGAAATCACATTACAGACAACACTGTATTAAATTATGGGAACACACTTTCCCCAATGATTTTTCCAGTACTGTGTCTGTAACCTTTATTTTTCAAAACAACCAGAGAGTAATTGCAGTTATAGAAAAACTGAACTGTTTACTGAAGTTGAGAATGCATAACATATATTCTAGGATGTACTCAATGTCTAAAAATCAAGTTCATCCGTTCCCATTTTGAATAAGAACTTTCACGGGTACAGGGGCCAGAACCTGATACATGGCAAAGTCTCAGTCCAAATTCACTCCTTTCTTTTCTCATCAATTCCTTCTCAATTTTCATCATCTTTTTACAGTATCATTTCTTCCTGGAGACCCACACACGGACTTTGGCCTCTACATTTGTCAAAAAACTAAAACAGGAGAAAAAGATGGGAATTTTATAGAGGGATCTCATTCTTAAAGTAGAGAAAGTAAATAAAGCCAGGAAAACAGTAAAACATTATAGTCTGTTCTTCTCCTTGATCTGATCAGTTCCAAGCTTGGAAGTAGTTTTCCCTTCCAAGTTTCTGACATGGCAGACATTAAAAGCCCTTTTCTATATTCAAACCACTAGAAAGAAGGTGGCAACTGACACATGAGTTCACTCAGTTAGTAATATTTTTGCAAATAAATTACCTAAATTAAGTAATATTTGAAAACTCAATGTGATTGAGAAAAAGTTCTCTCACTTTATTTCCATACATCCAAGAGTTCAGTATTTATTTGTAAAACTACTTATAAAGAGCTTAATACGAACCACTGCCCTACAGTATCTATCTGTTCTGAACATGTGGACTGATCAGTGAGCAGAGCAAAGTGGTTTCCCGCCTAGAGTTCACCTTCCAGAAAGGGAAGCCAGGCAATAACATGCACATACAGTATAGAAAGTGATGTTACTGTTACGGAAAAAAGAAACAAAGTAAAGTGAGGGAGGAGAATGGGAACTGTACAGGTTGGGGTGGTAGAGATATATTAGTTGGGATGGTGAGGAAGGGTCTCCATGATAAGGAGACAGTTGAGTAGAGACTAGGGAAGGGAGAAAATTAGCCATGTGGGCATCTGGTGGGAAAGTCAGCAGGAAGACCAAACATCACCCCAACAAGGATTAGGCTGGTGTGGTCAACGGAGGGCAAGGAGGCCACTGTGGCTGAAGCCAACTGAACATGGAAGAAGTTAGAAAAAGAGGTCGGAATCTAAGTCATTAAAAAGAAAGAAATATAGCCATTTGCAGCAACATGGATGGACCTGGAGATTATTATACTAAGTGAAGTAGGTCAGACAGAGAGAGAGAAATATAATACGATATTGCTTAATTACAAAGCAGAAGCAGACTTACAGACTTAGAAAACAAACTCATGGTTATCAAAGGGGAAAGGTGGGAGGGGGAAGGGATAAATTGGGAGTCTGGGATTGACATATACACACTATGGTATATAAAATAAATAACCAACAAGGTCCTACTATATAGTACAGGGAACTATATTCAATATTTTGTAGTAACCTATAAGAGAAAAGAAACTGAAAAAGAATAGAAATATATATATATAATGTATAACTGAATCACTTTGCTGTACATCTGTAACTAACACAACATTGTTAATCAACTATACTCCAATATAAAATAAAAATTAGAGTAGTATTGACATATATACACTACCAAATGTAAAATAATTAGTTAGTGGGAAGCAGCTGCATAGCACAGGGAGATCAGCTCGGTGCTTTGTGATGACTTAGAGGGGTGGGATAGGGAGGGTGGGAGGGAGATGCAAGAGGGAGGGGATATGTGTGCATGTGGCTGATTCACTCTGTTGTTCGACAGAGGCTAGCACAGTATTGTGAAGCAGTTATACTTCAATAAAGAACTATTAAAAAAACAAAAACAAAACAAAACAAAAAGAAGTTGGAGATTTGAAGGGAAGTGAAGTCATGTAAATTCTAAGGTGAGATTTTAATGAGTGAGACGGGAAGGCACTGAGAAGTTAGAAACAGACTCAATGAAATTAAGATATTTTCCCAAGCTCACAAAACAAGAAAGGGAAGTTGCAGGTCCATCTAATCCCGTGGCTGGGGCACTCAGCAAATCTGCTATGCATGAGACAAAGATCCGCAGTCCTCTCCGTGTAATACTGGGGTTGTCTGGAGGAGGAAGGGATTGACAGTGATTCAGTTTTCAAAGAAATCTGCACATAGAAAGTGGAAACAGAGCTGTGCTTTGAAGGATGAATAATATTTTTAAGAAAGTAAAAGAGAATGTTAACAGAATCATGAAGGAAGTCACACTTCAGTTAGGAGAATAACTTGACTTCAGTTTAATACCACGTGGGGTTTAATAGAAAATAGCTCTAGAAGGTAGGAGTTAGAGAATAAAGTTAGAACGTTAAAAGTTCTTGACTTTATTCTCTAGTCAGTGGAAAATACTATAGAATTTTGAATTAGGGAGAGATTGATTTGCTTCAAGGAAAGGTCTAGTGATTTTTGACAAGTAATAGCATAAACATTGAGTTCTTAGTAGTTAACTGGCAGTAGAAATAAAGAGGAAGTGATGCACACAGGGCATAATTAGAAGGGACACTTAAAGGGAATTTGCTATTAGGTGGGAGTGGTGATAAGGATTTTCCCTCTCCTCACATCTTCCATACATCACAAGAGGGTTCTTCTCTAGACTCTCTTTTTATGGTAGTAGTGATTCAGATTTGCTCCCCTCACCAGTTTCAAAACTTTTGCAAATGTGTTTGTTTTCTTTCTCCCCTCACCTTTTACTTTGCATTTAGTTTCTTAGCTGTAGAACATGTATCTCTGCCTTGTTTCAATGAGATGGGCTGTCCCCTTATCCCATTCCCCTGACTTACCCTACTATGGAGATACTGTTTTCTTGCCTGGACACTTGGATGAATTTCTAACTAATTTCCTGCCACCATGACTATCAGCACATTCAAAAGAGCTCTTCAATATGGCCCAATATTCCTTTCTAGCCTCACATCTATTGTTTCTAAGTATGAAACGTAATCTGCTGCCCCAAAAAGCTATTGTTAGGTGAATATCACATTTCAATCTTTAATCTCTTTGTTTCTTCTCACTTTTGCTCTCATTTTCTTCTCTCCCAACCACAGAAGCTTATGTGAGTGTGTATAATTGTACACACAAGTGTGCACACACACAAACTCACACCCTTCCACTTCTACCAATAACCCCATTTTGAAAAAATTGTTTATATAATGAATTTTTTCAACTATGTACAAGTTGCATAGACTACTATAATGAAACTGTATATTCCAATTACTCAGCTTCTACAATCATCAAAACACGGTCAGTTTTTTCATCCAAACCGTTGACAATTTCTCCTTAATGGGAATATTTTTAACACTTTCCTGTCAACATAACGCTTCATCCATAAATATTCCAAATCACTTCTCTAAAATAAAAAGATTCCTTTAAAACAAACCCACAATAATATTATTATACCTAAAAATGAACAATAGTCTCTTTATACCATGAATAATCTAGTCAGTGCTGAAATTTCCCAGGTAGTCCAAATTTTATTAATTTGATTGAATTAAGATCCAAGCAAGGTCCATATATTGTAATTATTTAATGCACCCCAGAAGTCTCTTTTAATCTGTAGGTTTCTCATCTCTGTCTTTTTAATTTCCCAGCATTTTGTATTTTGAAGAAACTTCTACAGAGTTTCCCAGAGTCTACGGAGTACCCCTTCATCATATCATTTAACATGTTTCCTTGCCCCCTCTATTTTCTGTAAATTGGTAGTTTTAGAAAGCTTGATCATATTCAAATTCATTTTCGTTTTGGTCAAAAGTTCTTCATGGGTAATGTGCATTCATATCATGGGTCACATAACGTCAGTTTATCTTTATTTTTGTGATGTTACCAGCCATTGATAATCACTGACTCCTGAAGCAGGGTTTTACAGAAAACACAGGATGAATGTTTAACTCCATCTTATTTTTAAAACAAATTTTCAGACAAATGTCTTAGTTGTTCTAAGAGCCCTGGTCCTAGTACTAGCAATACACATTATTTCTCAGTTGGTCAATGTTTCTAGGCACTTTCTGTGGACAGGGCCAGGATTTATTTTTCTTTCTTTCCTTTATTTTCCCTTAGGAGATAAAATACAGCTAGTTTTCGTTTCCATTGGAGATACCAGGTATTCTCTAAATTTTTCTCTTACATATGTTTTGCTTTCTTCCGTGTCAGCATTCCAGTTTCCAATGACACATACATTTGTTTTTGCCTAAATACATGTACAACAGTCTCTAGGTAGTAATACCAAGCTTTGTTTGGAAGAGAGCCACTTACGAATCAGGAATCCCTAAGTATTTTACTAGAGTAGTGTATAAACTTCTATAGTGTAAGCTTTTGGGACTGAAGAGTTTATCTGTCAGAGCAGCTATTGCTTCATTAATACATATAATACCTAAATATGCTTTTGTTATATGCTGCATACAAGTTTGTAGTATCAATGAGTATTGTGAATAAATGACCTACAGTTAAACATGACAATGAATTTGGTGACTTAACCATCAATAGATACTTATTGAGATCTATGTGAAGGGTCAAATACAAGGAAGGATTTTACCCTATAGGGCTAGAAAAATCTTTTATCATAAGTATAAACAGAAAAGCTAGGGCACATAACCAGGTTGAGAGATGTGTTTATATCATGATTCGATATTAGCTTCAGTTTCCTGGTGGAAAAATTCCTGGTGAACAAATGAGTGAGATCATCTGATGCGTTCCACTGAAATTAAGAAAATATAAAAAGTTTAAAATGTTGGAGTGGTAACCATGTAGTGACTGTATGTTTGCTTCCGGATTCAAAGAATATAAGAGGTGGAGAACAAAAGGCCAGGTGGAAGCATCTGACGAATGTCCACTTTAAGTGTTGAGAGAACGATTTGACAGAGAGATAAAAAGTAGTAATAAAAGGGAGGAAGGAGAAGATAATGTGATACGAAGGGACCCACAGGAGAAATGTTTCAAGAAGGAAATGATACACTAAATGAGACAGAGAAAGTGCGGATAACAAGACCATGAATTGAAAATTTAAGACATTGTTTGAGATCGGTGAGTGAGATTATCAGTAAAGCAGCTGCAATCAAAAGAGGATTAGAGGGTGATCAAGGAAAGAATAAGAGATAATAACTTTGAGATGGTGACTGTAAAAAAAAAGAATGACAAAATCCTAAGCAGCTCTGCTCAGACCGTCTGGTGAAAACAGATACCCTGTCTCATTTTGTTCTAAGATAAAGGGCCCCTCAAAGTTCTAGGATCCCACGGGGCCATTTTGGTTCCAACTCATCCTTTATACCTACTACCCCGCAATAGCTGGTTGGACCAGGAGTGGGAGCTAAACCCAATGCAGGTAATCCTAGGATACACAAGGGACTATTGATCCATGAGGTGGCTGGGAAAACAAACAAACAAAACAAACAAATGAACAAAAAAGCAACCGAAGAAGCCAAACTGGACTTCTTTTGGAAATGTGAGACAAGTAATACCAATGAAATAAGACAGCGGTGGGAGCTAAACTTAGATGTCATTGGTAAGTCATGGAAGGGGAGGAGCCAGTACATCAGTGAGAAGAGGTTTATTCCTCAAGTGAAACCATGGGATTACAAGTGATAGAAAGACGCTGCAGCTCAAGATGCAAAGATGGAGGGAGTGGATGGTTTTGAAATGACCTCAGATCCTGACAGATCTCTTCTTCATAACTTGTGGCTCTCTGTGGTTTTCTTTTGTTTTGTTTAATCAAAATAGCTTGGAATAATCTGATGTCTTCTGCAGTCCTGGTTCTAGCTGTGTCAGAGGTAGATGACCCCAGTAGTCTGTATTCTTCAAGGGTTGATAGAGCCTGTATGGTGTGCAGGGAAAGAGAAAGAAGCAGAGAGAAGAGGCAACAAGTGAAAGGTTAATGAACTTTGGCTTAGTGAGAGTGATGTGGAGAATGATGCCTTCCACATGGCTCCAGCTCCTTTCTGCTTCCCTCAAGGACAGCTACAGCATGAGAAGGGAGAAAACAAATGCACATGTTCTAAACCAGGTTGAACAGATCACACTCTTTGAACATGTCCCCATGCCCCTTTCCAGAGAGAGAAAATGATCTGTTCTTTTCTGGTCATGAGCACGTGAAGGCACCATGCTATTCCTCAGGTGGGTGAGAGCACCACTGTAAACAGTGTTGTCAAGCATTAAATTATTGAACACCCAGCTTACAAAGAAAAAAGACTAGAACTGAGAACCTCTGAACCTTTACACATCGAGACCCACAGTAGAAATTGTGACATGACAGGTTATGAGTTTAGCCACCTGGGTGAGGTAACAAGATCTCCTGGAGCTTTATATCTGGGAATTTCCATTATGTGATGTCATCCTCTGTCCAGACTATGAGAGGAGCAGGAAAACAGCTCCAAGTCGATGTCAAATTCTCCCATCTCTGTTGAAGGTGTAGTTCAGGTCTTACTTGTCCCTTTGGATTATCTAAAGGAACTCAAATCAATTGATAAAATTTCCTTCTAACTGAGTTAATTTTCTGGAGCTGTAAACAGCCTTCTAATAACCAGAAATTGATCTCATGAAGCTCTTCTAAATAGCAGTGTTAATAATCGGATAATAATGGGTTTTCTCATCCCTCTAGGAATATCCAAATCTAAAAAATACCGGACATCAAGACGTATCCCAGATTCGAGATACTGAGCATCAGTAGGCATCCTATTCTGCCAAAACATGGCACATGTAAGGTGAAAAAAAAAAAGAAAACATTATCCAGATCTGGCATGTCCTAACTATTACAGTTTCAGTAGGAAAGCTACCAGTTAATTCTAAAGTAATATCCCCCGTATTCTTATCTTTAACTGGCAGACCTCTGTTTAAAAAGTCATTGTAGAATTCCTTTGGTATCACTAATCATTCTTAATTAATATTCAAATAGCCATTAAAATATTTTCCCCTCATGTCATGGTTATCTGATACAACAGTCAATAAATAAAAGTACTTTTTTGAAATTCCTCTTGGACTAGGTAGTTATGTAGTGTTTTACAAATTATTTACTCCTTTCAGTTCTACAGGTTGTAATCAATGATGATATTCCACTGATAATATGTTGCATATTCATAGCAAGCATTCTAGGTTTCAGAAATACTACCCCTGGAATTGAGCCTCCTGAATATTTTGTGTAGCGTTCCAAGCAATAAAAAGAGAAACTAATACCTATTCTGTTATCTGTCCTTAAATATAGTTGTTCTTTAATACAAATAATAAGGTTTTCTTGTACCTGTTTTACAGATAATATGAAAAACATGTTGCACACACATTCAAAGTATTTTACACAGTAAACAAACACTACTTCTGGAATACTCTATTCTGAATATTTTGTGGAGCTTAAAGTAATAATCTGAGCGATTATAAATTAGTAAATATCTACACTGAACACATAATTTATATGTGCTTGCTTATTTAAGCAAATAATAGAAGTGATTTTACACAAAGAAATTGACTCTAGTAGAAGATAAGAAGCTTAACTGAAATATAAGATCTCTGTGCCAGATATTCTAATTCTGCTCTTCCAGTTTCACTCCACTCTTTTTCTGCCTGGGCTCTGCCCCATGAAGCTCCTTCTCTGGGTAGAATCAACCCATCTTCCTCGTCCTTTGTCTTCTGGGTGGTGTCAACCAATAGGCGGCAGCAACAGCCTTAGATGGTAGAAGAGAGAGAAGCCAGAGTGTTTATTCTACTGGCTTCTTCCTGTCAGCCTGTGTTTTGGCTGTGGCCGCATCCCTCAACCAAAAGCACAACTTCTGCTGGTCAGCCTCCCACCAGGACCTGCAGCTACTGGTTTCTGTGGTCCAGCGAGTGCTCTCCTTGCCCTTTCAAACTTAAGGTGGTAATGCTTTTCCCCCTTACTGACACTGGGGCTCTTACCACCCACAGTTAGCTAAATAAATTTGCCATTTCATTAAATTCTATTAGAGCTCTTTAATTCCCCTCCTGAGAGTTCATTGATTTATTCTAGGACTTTGATATAGAAATTGTCACTAGGAATGGCCTCAGGAAACAGAAGCTCAGAGTGGAATTTCGTCATTGATTGCTCACACGCTTGATGAGTGCACTGATCATCTCCTTGCTGATGGGGTGTGCTGACCTGTGGCATGTGGTGGCATCATGAGGGCAGGTAGGGGACACGGTGCTCTTAGATCAAATGGCTGTGACACAGAGTCACTGTCACTATGGTGAAAAGTGGAATAAGCAGAGCTAGGCTGGCTATTTCTGAAAACCTTAGAGACTACGCACGGAGAAATGGATCAACTGAAGGTCTTGAAGGGATGCCCAACTCAGGGCATGTGTGGTACACACAGATGGCCACCAAGACAGCTTTATTATTTTTTTAATATAAATTTTTAATGGAATAATAATTTATGTATAGTGGAATGCTCAAATATTTTTGTTTACTTTATTTATTTTATTTATTTTTTTGGCTGCATTGGGTCTTTGTTGCTGCACGCAGGCTTCCTCTAGTTGAGGTGAGCAGGGGCTACTCTTCGTTGCGGTGCACGGGCTTCTCATTGCAGTGGCTTCTCTTGTTGTGGAACATGAGCTCTAGGCGCGCGGGCTTCAGTAGTTGCCGCACGCGGGCTCAGTAGTTGTGACACACGGGCTGAGTTGCTTTGCGGCATGTGGGATCTTCCCGGACAAAGGCTTGAACCTGTGTCCCCTGCACTGGCAGGCAGATTCTTAGCCACTGAACCACCAGGGAAGCCCAAGACAGCTTTAAAGATGGCCTTAATCTTCTGTACTCGCACAGAAGACAGAGCTGAAAATTAAGCCCTGGTCTCACCTGCAGTTGTCACAGAGTTGCAGCATTGATGAATGGACCCTACAGGATTCTTACAGGAAAGTAAGAGAACTTAGAGGAAGAGGGGTGCTGCTGTGACATGGGATGGGACATGTGGGTAGGCAGAATGGAAGCTAAGAACTTTGAACCCCTAAGTTTTCCTATAGGGTCCTTGTCTGCTAACGTAACTCCTCCCCAGTGAATAGAGAAACTAGGCTTCTCCATCACGACACTCTTGTCGTGGTTGTACCTGGTGCAGTTGCCTGACTAGACTATGGATCTCTCTTCCCACCACATTCATGGATCCCTGACCCACAACGAAAGTCAGATCCCAACAAAACCCTGAGAGAGAAGTACATACCAGAGAGGGTCTCCTCTGAGAGAAAAGAATCTCTATCCCAGAAGAGTTGCAGAACATCTTCAATCTGAACTGGCAGGAAACTGGGAAACATGTTGGAGTGGGTTCTGAGGATGACAGACCAGGAAAGATTAAGAAAATATGTAAAGACACTGTCTGGAAGTGAGAATTTCATATATTAGCTCAAGCCTCTGGGAGTGGCATTGATAGATTGCTAGTTTAGTTAATTAAGTGTGATTCTTCTCAGTCAGTGGCATTTAATAGCCAGAGCTGCTGGGCATAGTCTCTATCACAGGTCAACCCATGGGCCAAGTCAGGCCAGCCAGCTTGTTTTTGTAAATAAAATGTTACTGGAACACAGCCACATGCATATTATGCATGGTCTGTGCATGTGTTTGCATGGAAATGGCAAAGTTATGTATTTGCAACAAAGACCATAAACCCAAAATATTTACTATCTGGTGCTTTATAAAGACTGTCTGGCCCCTGCACTAAAGGCAAGAACCAGAAGCTCTAGCAGAAAGAAATGTTAGAGTGGATTAATTTTATAAAACTGCTCAGCCACCCTTCCTGCCCCCCCCTCCATCCCTGCCTAAGCTGGACATCAGCTCCTTCACCACCAGGGCCTGAAAATGAAATAATGTCCCTCTTCCAAGGGCCATGGGTGGCATTGGCCCATGTTGCAATCAAGCTAGACTCAGGAGTGGAGCAAGGTTTTGTGGCTTCTGTGACATAAAATTTTGGAGTCCTCCTTTAAGTAAAAGTTGCAATATTATACATGCAAAAATGATAATTGAATTAGAATGATTAAAAATAGCCATAATAATAACAAACCAGTTTTAAAGCTGTCAAAACTAACATCACAAGATCTAAGAAAATAACTTTTAAAATATTAATTAACTTTATGATGAATTCCTTAGTACTTCTTTGTTTTTCCTATTGGGAAAGATTGTTTGTTTTTAGTTTAGTTTTGTTTTGCTGCATAAGACTTCTTTTTGCAACAGTGATCCCACAATGGTAGAGGCCATGCTTCACTATCAGATGAGTTTTGCCCAATTACCATTATAAGCTGAGGGTATCTGTGGTTGTGGCTGATTCATCACAAATCCCTAGCAGTGACATAGATGAGTAGTCCTTTTAGGTCTTGTTTGACATATAAAATTAGACAATTCTAAGTCTTTTGGGTTGAAATTGACTTGAGTTGCATTAGTGAGGATTGATGGCCTCTTGCTCAGTTTCTAACCGAAGTCAGTTCACAAAGCTGGTGTCCCTTGATTGATAGGAAGTTATGTTACTTAAGGAAGAACCCTATCACAGCCCACTTCTGCTCTCATTATAAAACTGGGACAACAACCACAGGATGGTTGGTGGTTCAGCTGGACTCCTATGAGGTAGACTTGGGCCAAGACTCCATTTGTCACTTGACTTCTATACTTTTCTACTCTGAGCAATGGATCTTGGTGGAATCTCAACAGATTAGTAGGAGAACAGAGACAGTATAAACTTGTTAACTCTAGATATTGATAGCCATATAACTAATGCAGGAATTCAGGTAAAAGTCTGCAGATACCTTTAGGGAAAGACTACAAGGAGGGAGGAGGTGAGAGAAAATATATTTAGTAATATGTAGAATCTCCACATTAGTAACCAGATCTGTGAAGAGTTATTATGTTAGGAAGAGTCAAGTGAAAGCCCTGAAGCTATCTCCTTTCACCCCTCATTCCCCATTTTTGCATCCATGAGGACACAAAAGAACTTGGTACCATCATCAAAGCCTTGAGGGATTCAGAGGTTTTCTAACTTGTCTGTATATGACCTGTGTACTTGTCCAGCGAAAAAGCCAGGTGGGCCTTGCAGAATGACTAGGGATTTTTAAAAATATAACTAGATGGTGATATCAATTCCAGCTGTGATTGCAGGTGTGTTATCTCTACTGATCAAATAAAGAAGCCTCTGGCATCTGGCACATAACTATTGACCTAGCACTATGCTTTATTTTCTAGTGCCTTCAAGAAAGATATTCATATCATTCTGCCTCATAAGCCATGGACAGAAGTCTAACTGCCTTTCCTTATATCAGGGTAATGTCAACTTTCCTGCTTTCTGCAATAATGTAGATTTTGAGTACTGCAATCATTTTAACAGCATGTACAACACAATACTGTCTATTCATTAATAATACTGTGCTAATTGGACCTGGTGAGTAGGATGGAGCAAACTATAGTAAGAATATATGACAGAAGATATAAATCCGATGTTAAGTCCAGAGCTGTTTCAAATTGGGGAGGTTCCTATCAATCTAATGATGTAAGAAAGTTCATAATATTCTGTTGAACAATTTTTTATACCTTGAACTGCCTACCATAGAGAAAGAAGCACTTTTCAGTAGGCTGCTCTGACCCGCTGACCAAAATCTTTTAGGCTGATGCATTTAACTGGAACTGGGACCAACTAAAACCCTCTACTGATTCCAGGATGTAGTACAAGGGACCTTGCCTCTTGGGTCTTATGTCTTAGAAGTATCAAGGGCAGATAAGAAAGCTCAGTACAGCCTCTGAAAAGCCCACAGTGCTGCGCTTCTTCTGTTGATAATTATTCTCCATTTCAAAAGCAGTTCCTAAGACTAAGCATGTGACCCAGTGACACATGTAATGAAATGACTATTTAACTTAACTTTCAGCTATGAACTGGTGTTATATGACCCATCAAACCACAAAATTGAAAGTGCACACAGCATTTTATTGTTAAATGGAAATGACATTTATAAAGCTGGCTTGTGCAAGTCCAGAGGACCTAAGTAAACCCTACTTTGTATCTAGGATATATCTGTTGAGGAAAATGGTCGTTTCTGCATATACCCTACATATAACACACAAAGCAGCTGCATTTGACTCTTAATTGTCTGCACCAACTTTGAATAGACAACTGAGAGTAAAATTGGCCATTAGTTATTAATAATCTTTTGAATAACTGATTTATGAAGACAATATTATTTTTGGGGAATAGTTTCACATGGCTGAGAAAGGGTTCCTTCTTTATCTTATACTGTGGTAAATAACTGTATCACATTCCTCTTTTACCCTTAGAAATTGAATTTTAACAAGAATATTCTGATGACTGGTGCAGTCTTTTTCTTTTTTAAAGATATTTATAGTGTTTGGCTTGAACATTTTTTTTTGTCTTTTCATACAACGTTTTACAGTGTCTGCTTTACTAGTTAAATGTTTTTCTTTCATCATTAAGTCTTTTAAATGCTTAATAGTCTTTAGATTTGTTGTGAAAAAACTACAGTATCACTTACACATTTCATTCTATCATTCTTATTGAACATGCAGATGCTCATGTGTACATATAAATATGTATGGAGTAGCTTGTCCTAATGGTTTGTCTCTTTTTAGACACATTAACTGACCTGTACAGAACCCCCTTTAACAGCCCAAACATTTTGCATGGTTTCTAAAATCAAAGCTCCCCTTGAATTTGTCACCAACTCTAATTCTGACAATCCCCCTGGGGTCAGAGGATTCTTGGTATTCTTACCAGATCAATAGTGATTAATCTACTTCATTCACCCAAAGTCATCCTGACTCGCCTGCATGCTGGGTCTTTGAATTGCAGTGAAGAGAGTGTGAGTCATTATTAAAACTTGTACTCTCACTCACGTGGCACCCATGGGGAGTGAAGACCTCCTTTCAATGAGTTTTTTTCCCCTAGTCTTGCCAGGAGTTAGCATACTTCGAAAGAAATGGCATCAATGCTGGTCCATGTGAGAACAAGAGGTAACTGAGGGCTTAGAAAAATCCTCAGTGTGCACATTGCTTCAAGTCTGCATTTCAGTGTTAGTAGAATAATAGGTTACTGAGGCTGAACTTTGCACGTTCATAGGTATTCCCGTAGACCTTCTGAGTATCAATATGTGTGCCAGAATTTGAAAAGAAAGCAGTATTGGGAGATCTCCAGAAGGTTAAAAAAAAAAAAAAAGATTCTTTTTAGAGGGTTTGCTTAATTCCTATATCTCAAAGCTTGTTTCTCCCTGTAATGGTAGCTTTCTATTTACATTTCTATTTACCATGCCCGTTTCTGGTTGACTCCTATAGCTGTCAGGAAGTACTCTTACCCTTCAGTCTCCTCTCTAAGCCTAAATGTAGATATCTGTTATGAATAATTCTCTTTTGAAGCATCCTTCTTGATGAGACCATCAACTTGTCTCTGTGATTTTCTTCAGATATTATCCCTTATTATCACAATTAACTGGGTATGTTTCTGAAACATATTCCCTTATCTGCTTTGCTCTGACAATCAAAACTGTTTCTCATTCATTATAGTGGATTATATCCATCTCAGAATTCCTTTCAGCAATGCAAACTAATGTGTGGAGGGTACAGATATTTGGATCCCACTTATATATGTAAAGATGCCTACACAAGATAATCATTTTACTTAATCTCAGTTTCAGAATGCAAGGTATTACTTTCTTTTCAATAGCACGATCAAGGAAAGTATTGGGAACCAAAATCCTAAGTTTCCCACTTCATTCCTTTATCCCATTATGGGTTTATTTTACTTCGCATCATTCTGTCTCATCTGATGTTGAGTTTTCTGAGACTCTAGCCTTCTTTCTTATGTATCTTTCAGTGACATCCTGGACCTTTCAGGAAGTTAAAGAAGACACTTCTTGATTCCAAATTTTATTTCTGTCTGTACAAGCCATTGGCAATGCTGAGGACTGGTCACTTTGTGCAAATAATCACAGACACACAGGACACCAGTAGAATGAGATTATGTCTTTTGGCATTCTGTGGTTCTCTCTACTAATTTATTCATTGATAAAGAGACACGGAAATGTTGACCTACAATCTCTGTACCAGTATCAGGTAGACAATCAACAAATGTGCCGCAGGCCAGAACAAGCGTGTTCAGAATCATAAATTTATGTGAACTCAAACCTCCTCCTTCCATTTTTCCCCTCTGTGTATTCCTCAGCTTTCTACTTGTACTGATCATGGTCCATAGCATACCCTGGGAGAATCCCATGGGCAGGTAAATTGGGTCTGTAAGTCTGTGCCTTTTGAGTAATTTGTCAATAACTTGGAAAGTGACTTAGCTTATTTTGTTTATAATATATGCCTAGTTCCCTTTTGGTCACTATACTAATGCCATTGCCTTAGTTACATATTATGCTTCCAAGATAAAATTTATATTAGAACTAGAAATGTACATTTGTTTTTTTCTTAGAGACATTGGTTGGTATTAAACTGTAGTGTCTGTTATTTTGTTTCATTTTCTGTGCACTTTTGTTTCGGCTTGATACCAGGCTCTTTTCCCATGGATTAAGTTTGCTTGTTTTTCAGATGCTATTAGAACACTGTACTATAGACTGAATGTTTATGTCTCCCCAAATTTCATATGTTGAAATTCTAATCCCCAGGGTGATGGTATTTGGAAATGGGGCCTTTGGGAGGTGATTAGGTCCTGTGCCCTCATGAATGGAATTAGTGCTCTCATAAGAGACCACAGAGAACTCCCTTTCCCCTTCTACCATGTTGAAGACACAGAGAAAAGATGTCACCTATGAGCCGGGAAGTGGGCTTTCACTAGACACAGAATTTGCCACTGCCTTGATCTTGGACTTCCCATCCCCCAGAACTGTGAGAAATTAATTTCTGCTTATAAGCCACCCAGTCTATGGTATTTTTGTTACAGTAGCCGCTCAAACAGACTAAGATGCACACTAATATAATTTATTGTCAAAAATTTGCCAAAAAATTCTCATTATTTTACTACTCAATAGCTCTAAATAATAAATTTGACATGGGTGCTAAAACAATGCCCCTTTTTATGAACTTTGAATTCAAAGAATTATTGTGTATCGTGGAAAAGATGTTAGTTTCTTCGTCCTATTCATCAAGCACCCAACCCAGTTCCTGAGACATAATATAAATGGGTATATGCATTGGACCCAGGATACAATAATACTGAACCCCAGTTATTCTGTTGAATTACTTAAATTGGGCAAACAAATAATCTGAACAGAGAAACCTGCAGCTGACTCATATTAACTTATAATAAATAATAACATCTGATTGACAGAGTTGCTATGAGAATTAGTAAAATCGTGCTCTAAAATAGGAATTATCCTTTCTATCAAAGCACATTAAGTTGTAGCGGACCAAACTTCCCACTGAGAATAACTAGAAAATATGTGAAAAATAAAATTGTAGAAGATCTGGTATTCGACTCATTCGAGACTTACTTAGGTTGCTAGGACTTGAGGGACCAAGGTGTGGAGATCAGGGAACCTCACAGATGTAGCGTTTCCTTTGCCAGCATTCAATGATTCCTATGTGGCATAGCAGAGAGGCTTAGAAGTCGAGTGGAACGTGCACACTGGAAGATGCACACCTTGGCAGGGAGGTGAAAAAAATCATACAGAAAATCATGCATCTTGAGAAGTGATTCTTTAAGCAGACTGGCAAGTTGGAGAGTAAAGACCAATACAGATAATATTATATTTTCTTTTATGTGACTAATAGTAGCTTAATTTCTTTTTGGAAAAAAAATGTATAATTGGCAAAATTGAGACCAAGAAAAACTATCCTAGATTGCCTTGAATTAACATCAGATGCTTGTATGACACAATATTTATTTGACTTTTTTTTCAGACTCCGGTTCTTATTTTTGTGCTTAAGAGAGTAATGTTCATGTATTGAAATTATAAACACAGTGAAAGGCATAGCTTTGCAATCTTAAGCCTTCGGTTGTTACTTATAACTTCTTTCCTATATCCACATGCAATTAAATTTAATAAGACAAAAGCATTTGTCTGTTTTGAGTCCTCTGGTTCATATGGTAAATGAGAATCTAAAGAATGACCCACATATTTGAGAGAGGAAGGAAAAGAGACTAAGATAAACTATCACAGAAGTATGTAAATCTGAATCTCTTAAGTTTTTGAGATAATAACAGTTTTTTAAACTCCCAGTGTAATGAAATAGAATTACATTTATTGATGCATAAATATTTCCACAGAAAAATGTTAAAGTCTTAAAAAGTTATATAATAGCATATATATCATGGTCATATTTTCTTTAAAAGCTATTATGCACCAAAGGATAAATATCTCAAAGATCATGTAGCAAGAAATCTAAGTGGTAGACAGAGTGTGAAAGGATTATTACATTCTTCATATATACTTTATTTTCTGTTTTTTATCAAGCATGGGTTATGCCAGTAAATTAAATCAACAATCTTTATGTGAATGTCACATCAGTTATATTAATGCTCTTTCTCATCATTTAGTAAATAAAGTGGGTGGAATCTATGTTTTTTAAATGTATTTATTGTTTGCATCTTTGACATGGATGCATTGCCCTTTTCTCATAGGCTCTTAGATATTACAATCTGAATCAATCTGATATCAATCATCAGGTATGAATCAACCTCTTACAGAGAGCATTGTGGAGGTGCGATTAGGACATCTGATCACTGAAGATTGAGTGATAATATATGCCAGGGCTGCCCTGTAATATCACCTGTGCCAGCCTATTTCAGCCTCAGACAACTGTATGAAGTAAGCATAATTCCTAATACTTGGTAATAACTTATACAATCAAAACATCTTGTGAAACACACAGTGCATTTTATTTGATACTAGCAACCATTCACATGTGTACTATATCTCCATTTTACAGGAAAGCAAGCTGAGCTTCGAAATGTTCGTGCAAGTCACTGACAGCCATTCACAAATTAAGTATCAAAGTCAGAATTCAAATACAGATTCCGAATACTAGAGATATGTTGCTCCTTCTTTGTTAACCTTTGCTTAATTCCTGGAGAGGACTAAGATGTTAAGAGGTTAAATTATTTCTCCTAGGGACACTCTGTAGATGAGAGCTAGAATTCTGTTCTAGGTCTTTGAACTCTTTTCAGTAAAACTGTGCTACTGTGTGGGGTTGTGCAGGGTGTGTGTGTGTGTGTGTGTGTGTGTGTGTGTGTGTGTATGTGTGTGTGTATCTGTGTGTATGTATACCCCATAATACCACATATATTCCATAATATCCCCTAGGGATATTGCCATTAAAATTAATTATAGTACAGTAGTATATATTAGAGGCTCCTAAATAAATTTTTTGTCAAACATATATGATACTTTACCTTGTTGAGGCAAACGTTACTGAATTCATCAATATCTCAGTTCTTCTTTTCCCATGCTTTGGAAGGTAATTATAATTGAGTGATATGAGAACACAGCACTTCGAGGTGGAAGCATTTCAGAGCTGATGTGTGATTCTTGATGCCTCTTTTCCCATGTTCTGGCAAATCTTGAAAGCTTGCATTGGACGCATAGTTAAGATGATGGATCGTCTGTTAGCTGGGATCTGTGAGCAGGTTCACCCAGTCTCCTCTAAAACTTATGTTCTTGGTTTCTATACTGTGCTCTGTCATACACATTTTAAAATAAACAACAGAAATTTACCTTATAAGATTTGTTGATATCTATTTTCTTATTAAAATATTTTACTTTTTAATAAAAGCTTTTTTTTTTTTTTTTTTTTTTTTTTTTTGCGGTACGCGGGCCTCTCACTGTTGTGGCCTCTCCCGTCGCGGAGCACAGGCTCCGGACGCGCAGGCTCAGCGGCCATGGCTCACGGGCCCAGCCGCTCCGCGGCATGTGGGATCTTCCCAGACCGGGGCACGAACCCGTGTCCCCTGCATCGGCAGGCGGACTCTCAACCACTGTGCCACCAGGGAAGCCCAAGCTTTAAGGCTTTTAAATGCATGCCATAATTATGCACCCCACAAATATTTAGATGCATAATGTTTGTATTACAACTATAGCATGGATCAAAATCTGAGTGTTCTCTTATGACATGAGTTACCTCACTGGCATTTATAACCAAAAATACCCTTAGTGGTAAAACGGCATAATGTTCAAGTTCAACTCAAGCCTATGGAACAAGCAGCGGTAACTCATCTTTCACAATATGCTTAGAGAATGTCTTTGAAGAACTGTCTATTGCATGTTTCATAAGGGCCCTGAGAAGAAATAGTATAGTCATATGAATTTTATACGAATAGGTAAGAGATTTAAAATGATGTTCTTAAAGGAATGATTTTTAAAAAATTGAGTTTATCCTCCTTAAATGCTCAGAGACATGAAAATATAAAGTTGTGAGTAAGAAGAGGCACCTTTATGCTCTGAAACCAAATTAAATATTGAAATGCCAACTTAATTTTGATCCTCTATTTTTCTGATTGCTATAGATTTTGCTTTCTACTTTATTCCAAAAGGACTTGCAAAGATTTAATGTTGAATAATTGGCATGTGTGTATTTGGTTTCTTCTGTGTTTCAGGATCCTTGGACGTGAACATTTAGGATGTCCTCTCCCGGCTAAAGTGCCATTCCCTGATTCCATTTGGGTTGGGCCTCCTTCCATTTTAGAGACTTAGCCTTGCTGTCATCTTTTTTGAGAACTCGTCATGATCCTTTCCACTCCTTGCCCACCTGACCTCCATCTTGTCGAGGGCCCCTCCCATGTGATTTCCTAATACAGTCTGCATCATACTTCAATTAGCTACAAATTGCAGTTGGTTACTTATCTTTGTCCTCAACCTCATTGTGATTTGCTTGAAACCAGAGTCTGTTTTATTTTTCTAAACAGCTTTATTGAGATATAATTCATATACCATAGAGTTCACCTACTTAAAATATACAATTCAATGGTTTTTAGTTTATTTATATGATTGTTCAATCATCAGTGCAATCTAATTTTAAAAGATTTTATCCCCTATTAAAAAAACTCTAACCCATTAGCAGTCAATCCCCATCCTCCCCCATACTTCTCCAGCCCAAAACAACCACTATCTTTGCATTACTTGGAATTAGTACAATGGTAGATACACAGTAAATTATAAATACACGTTTGCTTTAATTTGCATTTCTCTAATAATTAATGATGTTGAGCATCTCTTCATGGGCTTTTTGGCCATCTGTATGGCTTCTTTGGAGAAATGTCTATGTAGATCTTCCACCCATTTTTTGACAGGATTATTTGTTTTTTTGATATTGAGCTGCATGGGTTGTTTGTATATTTTGGAGATTAATCCCTTGTCAGTTGCTCCATTTGCAAATATTTTCTCCCATTCTGAGGGTTGTCTTTTTGTTTTGTATATGGTTTCCTTTGCTGTGCAAAACTTTTAAGTTTAATTAGATCCCATTTGTTTATTTCTCTTTTTATTTTCATTACTCTAGGAGGTGGGTCAAAAAAGATCTTGCTGCGATTTATGTCAAAGAGTGTTCTGCTTATGTTTTCTTCTAAGAGTTTTATGGTTTCTAGCCTTACATTTAGGTCTTTAATTCATTTTGATTTTATTTTTGTGTATGGTGTTAGCAAGTGTTCTAATAAAGGATTAGAAGGATAAATTGGGAGATTGCGACTGACATATACACACTACTGTATATAAAATAGATAACTAATAAGAACCTGCTGTATAGCACAGGGAACTCTACTCAATACTCTGAATGCCCTTTATGGGAAAAGAATCTTTAAAAAAGAGTGGATATATGTATATGTATAAATGATTCACTTTGCTGTACAGCTGAAACTAACACAACATTGTAAATCAAGTATACTTCAATAAAAATTTTAAATAAATAAATAAATAATACATGTTTGCTTTAAAATACAAGTCATATGTATTAGTTTCCTAGGGCTTCCCTGACAAGGTATTATAAACTGGTTGGCTTCAAACAACAGAAATGTATTGTTTCATAGTTCTGGAGCTCAGAATTCCAAAATCATGGTGTTGGTAGTAGCATGTTCCCTCTGGAAACTGCAGGGGAATCCTTCCTTGCCTCTTCCAGCTTCTGCTGGTTGCTGGTAATTTTTGGTGTTTCTTAGCTTACAACTGAGTAAATCCAATTTTTGCCTTTTTAATTACAAGATATTCTTTCTGTAACTCTTATCTTCATATGGGCATCTTCTTATAAGGGCAGGAGTCATGTTGGTTTAGGACCTTCCCTGCTTTTATGTGACCTCATGTTAACTAACTACACCTGCAATGACCTAAATCACAAATAAGGTCACATTAGAGGCACTCGGGGTTAGGACTTCAATATATCTTTTGGAGGGGGGGCCTGGGGTTTAAAAAATCAACCATTATAATAGAATGAATTAATGATCAATGTAATTTTTCTTTATTGTTTGCAAAGCCTTCCATCTTAAACATGGTGAAAATGAATAATTATATCATTTTCACTTCTCCAGATAGAAATATTTCCACAGCATACATGTTTTTAAAGTTATACCCTGAGTCACTCAGAGTACACTATTCCTAACGTAGGCTGCTGTTAGATGAAAATTAACTGATGAATTTTAATCCAAAATTTTTTTAATGTTTTTATTTCCCATCTCCAGTCTGCAACTTCATTTTGGGGATATCTCCAGTGGAATTATAAGTGAACGATTCCACCTATGCACCCCAAACTATACTTTTTTTTATGGGAATAACGGTGCCTGCTTGAATAATTCAAATTAGAGCTGCATTATTCAAAATAAGAGTGGTGAAATTTGGTTACATTTTTGTGTCTTCTCACTTTCCTTATGCAATTTTCTGGTGAAAACCCAAGATGGTTCTTAGCCCAAGGGTTATTCTGGTACCTGAAGAAAAATTCCTGACCCAGGAACTCTAGCTATCAAAATAGGATCACTGATGAACAAAAAATGAGACAGTAATTAGTTTAGAAATTGGAGCAGAAATTAATTTGAAAACTGTACTGTAGTACCCAGTAGATATCATTCACCAAGCCCAATATGAGACGTTGTTAGGAGTTAGGTGAAGAAGAAGAAAATGCAATGTAATTTTAAAGATGTGAATTTGGAACTAGAAAAGTAGTGGCCAGATACTGGTACCCAAAAATCTCTCTGAGGAGATGAGACCACCAAGGAAGTGTGTAAAGAGGAAGAACAACAAAAAAATGGAACTGAGGGGGAATCTTCTTCAGGTTTGCATTTATTAGGTGTTTCTGTAACTGTAATCAGTTATAGGGAATTTATGGCTGCACTTTTAGGGTCATATCTCCAAAAGAACTAGCTTGAAAAAAGAAACTAGCTTTAAAAACATACTTATCTAAGTGAGCCATTAATCTTGTGATGCTTAATCTGAACTACAAAAGAAACTTTTATCTGAATCAAAGAAGAAATTCCAAATAAATCATGAGACGATCTCCTGTTATATTTTGTAATTTTCTTTTCATAATTAGTTTTTTGATTTATAAGATGTTACTTTCTCTTGATTTCAAGAAACCTGAAACCTTGATAGCTTAATGTTTTTGATGGCCTGGTTTCTTCAAATATTTCCTTTACATATTAACCTATTTTTTCTCTTAACATCTACTCAAACATGAAAGGAGGCAGCCTCTTCTGTTATAATAAAGGTATTATAAATGTTTTTTAAATGTATTTTGGTTAAAAGCATTGTGTTCTAATCTCCAATTGACTTTATTATGTTCTATCTATCTAATTCTCTGTCTGGAATTCTAAAAATTTTATCTGAGGACTTAATATTTTATTACATATAGAAAAACTGAAAAATTCACATTTGTTGTTTTTCTCATCAC
The DNA here is from genome assembly GCF_964270905.1 of Leucopleurus acutus. Classification (NCBI taxonomy): domain Eukaryota; kingdom Metazoa; phylum Chordata; class Mammalia; order Artiodactyla; family Delphinidae; genus Leucopleurus; species Leucopleurus acutus. The sequence goes on along the minus strand of NC_139160.1, from coordinate 72,272,317 downwards.
TTAGTTCCAGAGCTGAATTAAGATGGACTTTTAAAAATCATTTTGCTAATTTTATTTTATTGTTTTTTAATTTTGAAAGCCTACATTTTCCTCATGACTAAGAATGTGTTCTGGATCATGTGGGGATTACACTAGCGAATAATGCATAGTTACTTTCTTCAAGATTTCTTACAGTCTAGTGGTTTAATAAAACAGAGATGTGAACAAAAAACCTGAGGGTCTGAAAATCAGTTCTGGGCCAGAACATTGATGGGGACAGTGCTGTTTTTATAAGTTCAGATTACTTACAAACTTAATACGTAGATTCTTTCTCTCCAAGAGTTTTACTTTTCGTAATTTGACCTGAATATTTAACAGAAAAATTATGGCAAAGAATAGCTATCTGAGTGTTTGTATAAGTGGATTAATGAACATAATTCAGGCACAAAGTAAAGAACACGTAGGCATCAGTTGAAAAAAGCATTCTTTCTGGAATTAAAATCCTTTAAAATGTTTCATTCATCTGCTTACTTTTGAATAGAAGATAGAGATTTATAAGAATTTAAACTTACATTCCACCTCTAATTTTTAGACATAGTCTTTGTAGGTCAACATGAGCAAAGTTATAGTTCACCTACTATTTGTTTTAAGGTGAACATAAAAGTTCTTTTTCACTCTTATCAAATTTCAAACTGTTTTAGAAGCAGAAAAGTACACTCAACAAAAACGATAACGTTCTTTGGAAAGAAACTCTTGCTTAGAAATGTGAGTCTGTAAGGTTTTTGTGTATGTGTTTTGCCTTTTATTTTATTTTTTTAACCATAGGAAACTCCTGTTAGTGCTATAGTAGAGATTTAAAATAATGAGAAACAACAGATAAGAAAGGCCAAATGGTTTAACGTTATTTTATCTCTGGAAGTATCCCAATGACAGCCCGACACTAAAACAATCTACATTGTGTAGCAGAACAGTTAAAATCAGTGTGGCCTTCTGGAAACATTCCAAGCATTATGGATTGATGGCCAAAGACAATTCCCTTTTAACAACTGAGCACGTTCATGCAAAACCTTAACTTGAAGTCTATGAAAAAGAAAATGTTTGTATAAAAAAGTAACAGGCTGAAGAAGAGGATTCTCTACATGGAAGAAATAAACCTTACAAAAATTATTTGGAATAGTAATGATGATAATAAGAAAATTCAAATTACCAAAATTAGGTCCATATGAATATTGTCCCTAGCATGGTATTTTCTTTTCATTTAATGCACTACAGAAAGAGAAGAAAATAAATATGATATACCGCTGGGCATTGAAATATTCAGTAATGTCATAATCTAAAATAAATGTAAGATAAAAAAGACCCTGATAGCCTCATATTAAATTATATCACTGACCCAAAGAGTGGACAGAAGTATCACCAAACTCCATTTTGAAAACGTGATTAACTAGAGTTTCATCTTAATTAGTCTGTACCTCTATGCTTTTGCAAATGAAATCCAAAAGAATGCAGCTAAATCATGCTTCAAGGTCAAATAATTAAATATTGATAGATGTTTTTTCTACAGTGATTATCAAGAAGGTACTTTTTAAAGTGGAAAACGGAAGATGGTTGTTGACAAGCAATGTCTAAAATGTTCAAGTGAATCTGCATGGAACTGATCTGCGAGTTTGGTTTTTGCTTCTAGCATCAATGCTTAAAACTATTTTTGAATGCAATTAAAATTATACAGGTGGCATAAATCCAGAGAAGAACAGCTGTCCCTATTGATAAGCCAATTGTGCAGAAGACAGTATCATGGTTATTTTCACCCTTCTATATTCACTATCTTTAAGAAATTTGGGAATAAATAAAAGCTATCATATTTGAAACATTAAAGTAAAACTTTATATAAAAAATATTTGCTGATAGTTTTAAAATCATCATCAACCAGAAATTGATGATGTATTAGATATAACAGAAAGAATATAAGATTCTTTTGGATGCTGTTATGATTTATTTTGTAATTATCATTAATTTGCATGAGCAAGTACCCATTTTTGAATAGAATTGCTTGAAATTCTATGAAGACTCAATGGACAGATTTCGTACGTTACAGAGATCTTGGCTGTTGAGCATTGATGTTACACTATATTTAGTATTAATCCTTTTATAGAATTGAGGACAATAGCTTCTCGGGATGAGTGAATCAGATTTTTCCAGTGCCTAAGATACTTCTTTATTATGACCTAATAGCTATTCTTTTTCTACTTCAGTGTCATGACATAATTTATTATATGATGAATTTTGTTAAAAGGTAGTCCATCATGAATTGTCACAAATATGGAACCTGTCCCCAAAATAATAATAGAGGTTTAACTCACAGTCACAGTAAAATTTCATTTTACCTTTAAGATGTTTATTACACTTCCTGAGCATATAAATGTTCCTTGTTTTTGCTACTATCACAGACATATCTTAATCATTCTGAATGGAATATTTCTAATATAAAAGCCTCCAGGTTTATCTGGAATAAATAAGTGAAATTGTGAGTTACACAGATCTTTGTCCAATTTCTAGCTTTATAACTTATTTGAACTGTGATTTTGCTTTTTAACCTATGGATCTTACAATGATAGGGATTAAAAGAGAAATATCAATGCAAGAAGCTAGCAGTGCGCCTGGCTCAGTTTAAGCAAAATCTTTGAAATAAAAAAAAGACATATCTCATCAATGGGAATTTTTTTGAGCACTTTTTAAATTTCTGATCCTACATAATGCTCTAGGCTCATCTTGCATATCTTTTTGCCCGAGTCCTAGAATCAACCATTCATCCAAGTAGCCCTGGTACTTATTAATGAAAACTGGTATTAGAAACCATGATCTGATAGGCTGTTTACTGCTGGGATATAATTTCTTTGGGGTTCTCTCAGTTCACAGAGCAGTTCTTATGTATACATGTATCCATAAATAGATCACATAGTATGTGGCTTTTTCATACTGGCTTCTTTAATATCCATTTAAATATCTTCCATGTCTTTCTTGGCTTGCTAGTTCATTTCTTTTAATCACTAAATAATATTCCAGTGTACCACAGCTTGCCTATCCATTCACTTATTAAAGACTACCTTGGATGCTTCTAGTTTGGGACAATTATAAATAAAGCTACTATAAATATTCATGTGGACCTAGGTTTTCAAATCAATTGGGGAATTACTTTGGAGCATAGTTGTTGCATTGTATGGTAAGACTATGCTTAACTATGTGAGAAGCTACCAAACTGCCTTCCAAAGTGGCTATGCTATTCTATATCCCTACCAGCAATGTATAAGAGTTCCTATTGGGCTTCCCTGGTGGCGCAGTGGTTGAGAGTCCACCTGCCGATGCAGGGGACACGGGTTCGTGCCCCGGTCTGGGAGGATCCCACGTGCCGCGGAGCGGCTGGGCCCGTGAGCCATGGCCGCTGAGCCTGCGCGTCCGGAGCCTGTGCTCCGCAACGGGAGAGGCCACAACAGTGAGAGGCCCGCGTGCTGCAAAAAAAAAAAAAAAAAAAAAAAAAAAAAGTTCCTATTGCTCCACACCCTCATCAGATTTCGGTATTGTCAGGTTTCTTTGGATTTTAGCTATTCTAATAAGTGTTAGTGGTGTCTCATTATGGCTTCAATTTGCAATTTGTTGAAGAAAAATGATGCTGAGCATCTTTCATACGTTTATCTAACATTCTGTGTATCCTTTTCACTGAGGTGTCTTGTTCAGAACCACTGCCCGTTTTTTTTTAGTTAATTTTTTCTCTGTATATTTTGAATCAAGTCCTTTATTAAATACGAGGTTTGAAAAGATGGTCGCCTAGCCTCTGGCTTGATTTTTCAGTCTTTTAAGAATGTCTTTTGCAGAGCAGAGGTTTTTAATTATATATATATATATATATAAATTAAAAATTATAAAATTATATATATCTATATTTCTTTCATGGATCATGCGTTCGGTGTTTTATCTAAAACTCATCACCAATCCCAAGGTCACATAGATTTTCTCCAATGTTTTCTTTTAGAAGATTTGTGGTATTGTATTTTGTATATCTATATCTATATCTATCTGTATCCGTATATGTAATCCCTTATGAGTTAATTTCTGTGAAGTTTCTAGATCTCTGTGTAGGTGTTTTGTTGTTGTTTTTAGTCTTGATTTTTCGAGCATCACTTGTTGAGAAGACTATCTTCTCCTCCTGCAATCCCTTTTGTACCCTTGTCAAAGATCTGTTGATTACATATTTCAAGCCTATTACTGGGGTCTCTGTTCTGTTCCACTGATATATTTATACATGCTTTTTCCATTGTTAGGCTGCCTTAATTCCTGTCACTTTACAGTAAATCTTAGAGTTGGGAGCATCAATCCTCCAACTTTGTTCTTCTTTTTCAATATTGTGTTAACTATTTTAGGTCTTTTGCTTTTCCATATAAACAGGAGAGTCAATTTGTTCATATCTACAAAACAGCTTGTTAGGATTTTACTTGGAATAGTAATATAGTTATAAACCAATTAGGAAAGAAGTGATATTTTAATATTGAGTCCTCCAATTCTAGAACATGAAACATCTTTCTGTAAATCTAGATCTTTGATTTCCTTTTATCAGGTTTTCTGTATATATATATATAGCATAATATTTTATTAGATGTATATCTAAGTATTTCATTTTTTGATGCTATGTGTTTTTAATATTAAGTTACTATTTCTCATTTTCCTTTATAGGAAACCAGTTGACTGTTGTATATTAACATTGTATCTGGTGACCCTGCTGCCACCCCTTATTGGTTGCAGGTGTTTTTTATTTGCTATTTCCGTGGGATTTTCTATATAGAAAATCAGGGCATGTGCCAAAAAAAAGAAAGATTAATCTCTTCATTCTCAATCTGTATACATTTTGTTTTCTTTTGTCTTATTACATTAGATATAATACAGTTAACAGTTGATGTGATGGTAACATGTGGGAAGTAAGAGAAACACTCTGTAATCTTATTACTAAAGGTCAATGTTTTAGTGCTCCTATGTGCTTTGGCTGTGAACTTGACTATTCTTTCTTGCCTTCTCCCTGACACATTAGTTGAGGCAGGAAGGCTAGAGTGTTCTGCAGTTGGATAATTTCCTTCCCCCCCAGTAGGGTACACTTCTGGACTTGTTTCAGAATGGTTTCTCTCCCATCCTCCTTCCCTCCCCTCTTCCCTCAGACCCAAAACCACTAAAGATTTGTTGTTGTTTTCTCTGGACTCTCCTGTATGTGAAATTGGTAGGAGTCCTGGAGGTAAATTCCATGAAGGTGCTGGACCCGCCCCTGAGGCATCACTGCCCAGAATTTCCTCACTCTCCTGCGAGTCCATGCTCTGACTCCAGTTAATTCTTCGGTTTCCCTAAACATTCCTCAACGTTTATGACTCCAGGGCTGCTGCTGCAGGGAAACTGATCTAGGCTGTAATTCTCTGGATTGCCCTGTCTCTTCAGATTTTGGGGTGGTGATTTGACCTGAATCCTCAGTCTCTGATGGGTCCAAGTAAAATCATCGAAGTTTAGGTTTTTTTAGTAGTAAGGATGAAAGTGACAACTTTCATTCTCCTTACCTTTTGGAGCTGAACCAAAAGTGAAGTAGTCTTTTAAAATATTCACCTCTTCTATTTATTCCAATGACTTGATCAACATTACTCACTAAGGAAGCACCATATTTGAATTTTATTTTTTATTTATACAGAGCCCAGAGTTGAAGTTTTAAAACATCTTTATTCTCTTTTTTCTCTTATTTCCCTGCTGAAGCTATTGTTGACTTCACAGCTGCCTTTCTAAGGAATACAAGAATAAAGAGCTGTCCTCTTGGTACTTGTAAAGGGGAAAAACAATACACTAACAAATGTAAGAAACAAAGATTTAGCAAAATAAATCAGATACCATATTTCTACCTTTGAATTTTTTATAGAATGTGAAATATCTTACTATTTAATATGCATTGCTTGAGCTAAATCTTGCTAAAATAACAGAAGGGGTGTAAAGTGTACTATCATCTTAAATAATAGTCAACCTTCTCCAGTACCATAAAATGTATTTGCAAATTCCTGATTTTAATTATACATCTTTTTTTCTTTAAAAATATTCTTTTTCTTTCTTTCTCTCTTTCTTTCTTTCTTTTTTTAAATTTAAGTGTAGTTGATTTATAATGTTGTGTTAGTTTCTGGTGTACAGCAAAGTGATTCAGTTATACATATATATATTCTTCTTTATTATTGGTTATTACAAGATATTGAATATAATTTCTGTGCTATACAGTAGGACCTTGTCGTTTATATATTTTATATATAATAGTTTGTATCTGCTAATCCCAAAACTCCTATTTGTCTTTTCTTTAGGAATATTATTACTACAAGTTAATAACTTTGATCCTGTTTCATACTTTCTAGTTTTATCTAAGCGTAGTATTGATTCATTTAAAACATTCAATCCACATGCCGAGAAATTACTGATGATCAAATTCATGCGCTCTCCATAAAACTGAAACTCTGAAATAAAGGAGGTTCACCAGGAAAGTATAGCTTCATCTGAATCAATTTTAGTTTTCTAAGCTTTTCATCAAAACTCAAGATGAAACATTTTATGCTCTCTGACTTGGATGCATTTTTGCAGACAAATTTCTGGTGTTCTTCAGTTCGTAACAAAACTTTCATTATAGAGATCAGAAGAAAGATATTGTAGATTTGAAGCTTCACCAAAAAATGAAAAGCAAAGTGTAAAATAAGCTGCAGCATCACATTTTTGTACGGAAAGTTGAAGTGAAAAAAATAGTCACGGTCAACTATCATTGGCAGGAAATCCTACCTGCTGAGGGTGAGATTTGAAAAGTGATACCATGGAAAGGGATTAATATTTACTGAGAAAATCCTATGGACTTGGATAACTGACTTAACCATCTCCTGATTGAAATTGGATATAAAGCAAGAAGTTTAAAAGATTCAAGCTCGTTTTAGTTTTCCATGTCCAGTTAAATCCCACACAGTGACTGTTATGAAAGTGGTTTTCGTTAAAAGCATGTTGTTTTTCTTTATACTTCCCTTTTTCGAAAATGGATAAAAATTTTGATATGTTTTAATTAGATGCTTATTAAGTGTTTCCTCAGAGAAGCACCTGGATTTATCACAATTTTTTATAGCACTGTCTTTTAAACTTGAATGCATATAGAAATTACTTGGCAATCTTGTTAAAATGGGTTCTCTGATTCCATAGGTCTGGCAAGGTGCCTCTGAGTGTACATTTCTAACCAGTTCCAATGTGACAGTGAGGCTGTTTGTTAGGGACCGTGCTGGTATAGCAAGTGTCTAGACTCCTGAATAGACTTGATGATGTTCTCAGAGGCACCTTGTGCTTCACTTATTTATCCTCCCATGTTGGGCATATTTTCAGAAATTAATTTCTAACGGAGTTGGTTTTCTACCCTGACTACCCATTATTAGCTAACCACAGGCATTCAAGAAATACAAGGTACTTTAAGTGCCCCATCAATCCTACTATAGTAATGTGGCTAAGAAACTGTAGCAGTAATATATCCAGTTTGTTTCCAGAAGCTGTGAGTACTCTTTTTCTTTCCTCTGAGTGACGTCATGAATGCAGCTAAATTTTATTAAATATCTACTCTTGGCAGGGAATTATGTAGAATAATGTGTATACAAATGTGGCCCCGCCTTTCTGGAAAAGTGCCAATAATTTTGTATATTTACAAAATATGCATTTCTTGTGTTTTTACACTTCATTAGTGTTTTAAAACTATAAACTATTTAAAACATAACGAAAAGCATAGAAATTATAGCAAGCACATGTTAATATTTTGTCTTTGTTATTTTCTCACTCCCTCTTTTCCTTAAATGCAGCTGTTGATACTCCCTAAAATAAGCTCCTTCTTCTTTCCTCTTGGTTCTGTGGTATATCTTCTTTTATGTCATACTCCTGGACTATTTCAGATTTTTTTACATAGCTATAACTATATCTACACACAGATCTCTCTACAGATAATAGGTAGAAGATTGAAACGTAAATATTTAATACACAATATGGTTTCTACTTGCTTTTTAAAATTTAAAGAAATCATATCATTATTACATGGATTATTTCAACTTGTTCAGTTCAAAGATGATGGTATGTATATCTAGACAATGCATTTGCAGACCTGATTATAATTCTATTGTTCAATAAAACACATTCATTAATTTCTCTTATGTTAGATAAATTTCTGCTAAGTTCCTATTGCAAAAAAATGATGCAATAAGCATCATAGGGCAAGTGTCTTTGTGCACATGAGTGATGTCAGGGTACAAGTGTCCCTAAGTGTTGCCAATACTTCAAGTTATTAGATTTGTACAGATTTGAGTAACTTGATGGCTATGGGATCTTTACCATACATTTCTTTGTTTACTTGTCCAAATAATAAACATTCATATCCTTTTCTGTTCAGTTTTTCTAATCAATGAATTTCTTGTTCATATCTTTTGACCATTTTTAGGGATTTCTTTCACTTGTGAGTAATTGTTAATTTAACTATTCCTATACTGAGGGCACTAATCCTTTTCAGCTATGTTTTGAAAATACCATCTCCTGGTTGTGGATTATCTTTTAACGTAGTGCATCGTGTTTATTTCATTGTAGAAAAATTTTCTAGTTTTAACTTTTTTTTTTCCCTTGAGGACCTTGTCAAAAATATCTTGTTTAAAAAAAAAATTATTTTTCAAGTTATATTTTTCTTTTACTTTTGCCTGTATATTTTTAAGCCTAGTAGTTGGCAATTTGTGTACACTATGCACTTGAAATGTTTTTTTTTTCATATGGTAAACATCATGCCCAGTACCATTTATTGAATATGCTGACTTGCAATTTTATCTGTTATATGAAAAGTTATAAGACATACATGAGTTTGCATGTGTGGATATGCTTCCTGGCTATTTCCTTCAGAAGGTGTGTTTTGTTTGCCATTATACCAATACACACATCGCTGCTATTGCTTCATATGAGTTTAACTGAATAGTGGGGAAATTTTAGTTCTTCAAGTTTGTTTTCACCATTCTTGGGCTTTTCTTCCTTCATAAGAAGCTTAAAACCATTTTGTCAAGTGTTATAAACAAAAAGACTTGAAATTTTTATTGGGATTGCATGAAATAATTAGCATGATTTGAGAAAAGAAATATTTTGAATAATATACTTCTATCTATGAGAAATATATGTCTTATTTGTTAAGTCTTTTGAAAAATTTTTTTATCTTATCTATTAAAAACTAACATGTATTTGTAAGATTTCCACCACCTAGGTATTAGCAGAATTTGATGATACCTTCATTTTAATTATATATCCACATGTTTCTTAGTTATGGGAATGCTGTTGTTGTTTGTATAATCTCATATTCTCTTGCATAGCCTCTTACAGGATCACATTTTTTTTTGTTTTGGTAATAAGAGTTTCGTTTTTTTTTTCTTTTCATATCTTTATTTACTTATTTAGTTATATTTTGTTTTAATATCCCGGGTCTTGTATACAATGTTGTGCATAAGTAGTAATGGTGTTAACCCTTGTCTTCTGTGGGAAAGTGTGGGCTCTGTCCAGTAGGGAATTTCAATAGCTTCTTTGCCATGTATTTTCAATGTTTGCCACATACGTCGAATGTAGATAATTAGAAAATATCTTTGAATGAGTGAAAGTATGGTCTAAACAATGTTTTGCTTGTTGAAAATAGTTCTCTCCACTCTTTTTTCCTCATTTTCTAGGTGTGTTTCCTGAGAGAATTGATATCAAGGAAGTCTGAACTAAACTATTCCACTTTTTTTTTTCTTTTGCGGTACGCGGGCCTCTCATGGTTGTGGCCTCTCCCGTTGCGGAGCACAGGCTCCGGACGTGCAGACTCAGCGGCCATGGCTCACGGGCCCAGCCGCTCCGCGGCATGTGGGATCTTCCCAGATCAGGGCAAGAACCCGTGTCCCCTGCATCGGCAGGCAGACTCTCAACCGCTGCGCCACCAGGGAAGCCCTTCCACTTTTTTTAAGCCAGTGATGGGTGGGTTAGGATTGTCTATAGATATGAATTATCTACATCCATAGATTTTGTAGTGGAATAATTTTTTCTAGTACAGACTCAAGCTTCAATTTACTCAATGAATCCATACACCTTAAGAACTTGCTCTGTGCAGAATGGTACTAAATATTTTCAATAGATTACTACAGCTGTGTTTACAGGTGAACCTGGCAAGGATACTGAGGGGTCAGAGTTTGAATTGCCAGATGTGGGTTGACGTGTATGAGGTTAATGGCTTGTACTCTTTCCTTTGTCCTTCACTTTCTGCTTTTGGTGGCCTCATCCTGACCTTTGTAAGGCTCTGGGTAGTTACTTTACCTGTGAGTACTCTGTTTTCACTTGTCTGCGTTTGGTTATGTTTTCTCTTCTTTATTAAGAATCACTTTGCTTCATTATACAAAGTAATCTGCTGGTTTGTTGTTGTTGTAGTAGCAGTACATTTTGTAGTGATATGTAGTTTTATTTTTGGATTTTCACTTGTGTAGCTATATTTCCAAATTCTGTATTTATTTACCTGTATCTGTATTCATTTTATGCTCATGTAAATTTTCAGTCATCTTTGTGATTGCTTTAAGTACTTTTAAATTTTGTAATTCATTCTTTATATATCTTTGTGTTAACATTTTCTTTGTTTAATTTGATTGAATTTATCTTTGCTTAACTCTTTCTAGTTTTAAATTTCTATTTTATACTTTGTATTATATTATCTTAATTTTATAGTTTTATGCTTAAAATTCCTATTTTTATTTCTTATATATTTTTTTATATTTCCACCTCGATTTTTCTTTATTCTCCTGTCTCTTAACTTTCGTACAAGGACTTATATTTTAGCATGTTAATTTTGGTTTACCCATGCATTATTTATTTTGCAGATTTTGAAATTGTTTCTTTAAATTGCATGGATTATTTTTCATTAACAACAAAATGAAAAGGCAGCCTCCTGTATGAGGGAAGGTATTTGCAAATCATATATCTAATAATGTGTTTATATCCAAAATATATAAAGAACTCATAAAACTCAATAGCAAAGGAATGAACAGTCCAGTTTAAAAAAAGGCAAAGGGGGCTTCCCTGGTGGCGCAGTGGTTGAGAGTCCGTCTGCCGATGCAGGGGACACGGGTTCGTGCCCCGGTCCGGGAAGATCCCACATGCCGCGGAGCGGCTGGGCCCGTGAGCCATGGCCGCTGAGCCTGCGCGTCCGGAGCCTGTGCTCCGCAACGGGAGAGGCCACAACAGTGAGAGGCCTGCATACCGCAAAAAAATAAATAAGTAAATAAAAAAGGGCAAAGGATCTGAATAAACACTTTTATAAGGAAGACACACAGATGGCTAACAGGTACATAAAAAGATGTTCAACGTCACTAATGATCAGGGAATTGCAAATCAAAACCACAGTGAGATGTCACCTCACACCTGTCAGAAGGGGAGATATTATCAAAAGGCAAGAAGTAACAAGTGTTGGGAAGGATGTGGAGAAAAGGGAACACTTTTCCCACTGTTGGTGGGAAAGTAAATTGGTGCAGTCACTGTGCAAAACTTATGGAGGTTCCTCAAAAAATTGAAAATAGAACTAACATATGATACAGGAATTCCACATCTGGGTATTTATCTGAAGAAAACAAAAACACTAATTTGAAAAGATATACGCACCCTCATGTTCATTGCAGCATTATTTACAATAGCCTAGACATGGAAACAACCTAAAGGTCCATCAATGGAGTAACAGATCAGGAAAATATGGTATCTATTTTTAAGTGATTTATGTTAGGATGTTCTCAGGAGGCATGTTTGGAAGTTTCAGTGTGGAAAGAGTCCACACTGCACAGTATAGTTTGGAATCTTTTCATCTGGTTCTTCCCGTAGCTGGCCATCCTCAGCTTCTATCAATAGAAAATTGTCATTTATATCATGCATCCACATATATTAAACATTTTTATGAGGTTAATGTGTGCAAGGGAAAGTGCTGGTACTTGGTTGGAGCAGTGGAAAACGAACTGGATCATAGCCCATGAAATAATCATGCAATGTAAAATGAGATGTACACACAGGGAAAAATACCATATGCGTATAAGCGTAGGCCAAACATAATCTACAAGACCAGCAAGACGAATTTGGGAAAGTACGTGAGCAGAATCTTCTTGGCGGAGAATAGGAATTGCAGATGCCTAAGACAGGAAAGGGATTTGTGGTATTAGAGAAATAAAATGATCAGTAGAACTGGAGAGTAATGCATGGGAGTTTGTCTGGAGTGTAAAGAAAAAGTTGATCCTAATTCTGGAGTTTTAGCCATAGCCCAACCACGAAGTGCCTTGTAGATCATACCTGCCTCTTTAACAGTTCACTCTGGTTCCTGAATGGAGAATGGATTTAGGGAGAAATGAGAACAGAATCGTTGGAAGGTGGTGTGCTAGAGAGATGAGAGTGGCTTGCCCTAGGATGGTAGAAATGGCAGTAGTAAGAGGATGGATGTGGAAAATATTCAGGAAGAAGAATCGGTGGGACTTGGCTTTGGGAGTTAGGGTTCAGCTTCCGGCTGAGATGGGGTATTGGAGAAACAAGTTTGGGGCAAAAGACCTTCTATCTGTTTAGAGTATGTTTAGCTTAAACTTGCATCTTAAACACAGTAACTCACAGAAAACTAATCATTCATTCATGCATTTTCCTTTACTTATCTCCTGGAAGTCTTGCCTCTCCCTTTCATAATATGATAACCTAGAAAACTGTATTTCCAATATTTTATACTCGCCACATTCTGTTCTAGTCTGCTTTGCTTTTCCAGTCCTACTATACTCTACCATCAGGTCAAAACGACATTAATAAATAAACTCCAGGGAGTAAAAATAACCCTCAAGAAAAAGTGTCAATCTTGCCTAATCTATGACGTATTCTTTATTAAAAATCAGTTTATGTTAAATTATATACATTAATATTCTAATCTTCATATTATAATCAGTTAATTAGTAGTAATTAGCAGAGTTTAGCCCCAAATAGCTGCCTTATATTTCAGGTGCTCTTTGTAATGTTACTTATGCCTCTGCAACATTTAGCTCTCTAAAAAAATTTCTTTTTGAAAGAACAGTTTGAATCATTTTAAAACTCATTGTTTTGTTTTGTTTTTTCCAAATCGACAATGCCTTAAAATGAACTCTAAAGAGCACGGCTATGCTAAATGACGTCAACTGGAATTTGAAAGGACAGTGTATAATTTTTTTTTTTTTTTTTTTTTGGCGCGGGCCTCTCACTGTTGTGGCCTCTCCGCTGCGGAGTACAGGCTCCGGACGCACAGGCTCAGCGGCCATGGCTCACGGGCCCAGCCGCTCTGCGGCACGTGGGATCCTCCCGGACCGGGGCACGAACCCGCGTCCCCTGCATCAGCAGGCGGACTCTCAACGACTGCGCCACCAGGGAAGCCCGACAGTGTATAATTTTTATAGTACTTGTAGTGATTAGAATAATCCCCCCAAAGGTGTCTATATTATAATCCCTGAAGAGTTAACATGTCAATGTACAAGTCAAAAAGGACTTTGTAGAAGTGATTTAGTTAAGAATCTTGTGATGGGAGATTGTACTGGATTATCCAGGTGAATCTAATATAGTGACAAGGATTCTTGTAGGAGGGAGGAAAGAGAGAGAGAAAATGAGAGGTAACAAAGGAAATGAAGGCCAGACTTAGAGATTTGAAAATGCTACTTTGCTGGTTTTAAAGATTTAGGAAGATACCCTGAGCCAAAGAATGCCTTTTCTGATGCTGGAAAAGCAAGAAGATGGAATCTCCCCTAGAGGCTACAGAGTGCTATCAGCCCTGATGACACCTTAATTTTAACCCAGTTACACCCATCTCATACTTCTGAACTCCATACTATAAGATATTAAATCTGTGTTGTGTTAAGCCAGTAAGTTTGTGGTAATTTGTTACAGCAGCAATAGGAACCTAATAGGGCATTCTGTAATCACTCTGTAATGTTACTAATGCAGTATTTCAACACAACACACTTTGCCAGTGATTTCAGTGTTGGTTTATGAAATAACTAAAAGGGAAAAAGAGAAACATACATGATATTTGTTACTGTTAACATTGTCATTCCTGTGAGGATCCTGTTACTCTAGTGTTTTATAAAATCCAAAGAGAACTAGTCTTTTCTCTTGGAGGTGGGATGGAGGTGGGAGGTAGGCATTTATTTACCAATCCTGAAGCAACCCAGACATTATTCTGAAAATATTACTGCGGATGTGGAAAAAAATGGAAGATGTTTCCAGTTCTGACATTTAGCTGACTATAAAAAATTTTAAAAAAGGAAATATTTTTTGAACTGTAGGAAGAATGGAAATACTGGGAAAGTCTGAATTTGAACACCCTTTAATAAATCAACAAAAGCTTTGTGCTTTATTCTCTTCACCTGTGTTCCAAGTTTGACTATGTCTTTTTTCACAAAAAAATTTCCCAAAACGGTGCCCCACATAAAGATGCACAGCTCATTGCATTTCCAGGTTAACTAGAGACACGAAATGATGACATTCTATTATTCCATCAGAATGCCCCCATTAACGTAAGACAGAGCTCTTTACAGAAGTATGAGAGAATAAAGGGGAATAAATCTTATTTAGCTGGCTCACTTTAACACTTGGAAAATCTATGAGTCATGCTATAAGGGCCACGCATAAAACACACAAAGAAAAAAGAATTATTCCCAGTGACAATCAAGAAGTAGTTGGGCTTGATGGTTTTTTAGCAGCTGTGTGCAAATCATTATATATCAATGGCCATGGGGAAACATTGTCAACGTCTGGAGTTTTTATTAAACAAATACCAACAGCTACCATTTGATTGCTCTTTCCCAAAGCAAAGATTAAATAATAGTCCATCAGACACCTGCTGCATGAGATTCATCACAGCAGCCTGTCCTCCCCACCAAGCGTAAAGTAGCATCTTCCTTGCATTCTCCAACACACAAAACGTGTGTGTGTGTGTGTATGTGTGTGTGTGTGTGATTAAAACTGGAAACAGAAGAAAAGATTACTGATTAATGAGAAACACAGTTTCTTCTTTAGTTAAATAGGAATTAAAAGAAAACTGAAATGGAGACCGTTGCATTATAACATGGTCATATATTTTCCTGTGAATTTTAGATGCCATATGCTCTTTTATTATAGTATTAACGTGTTTTGAAAGATTATTCACACACAGTAGGACTTGGAATGAATCATAATGAGTTCCAAAGACAGAAATTTGGGGGGCCCATTAAAACAAGAGCTATCAGATTTAGAGGCGGGAGACCACTTATTTGCATAAATGTGTTCACATAAGTTTAAGAGCTATATGTTTGGGAAATCAAGCTGTTGATCTAAATATCAGCTGGAAGTTTGCCAATGCTATGAAATGGTCATACTAGATACAAACATGGCTTTGACCTAGCATATGGCAACACCTTTCCCAAAGACAATTGGTCTCTCCAGTATGAAGAAGTGCAAGTATAACAGTGTTATTAATGAGTATCATTTGAAACTGTTTATATCTGTGCTACTGAAAATGTGGCCCTCAGACCAACAATATCAGAGTCACATGGAAACTGGTTAGAAATGTAAATTGCTGGACTCCACAAGTAACCTACTGGAGCAATTTTTGCAAATGTGACCTAGTATCTGGGTTTTAACAAGTTTTCTAAGTGATTAGTATGCATGATAAATTAAAGAAGCACAGGTTAATGTGATTTGGGGTCATCAGTAACTTGAATTTATTTGTAAAATATTGAGACTATTCAAATTTAACACAACCTCCAAATGATTGGTCATATAGGGATTCATGGTCTATATATGTAGTTTTCAAACACACCTCATTAAAGAACTTCCCTCGTATTTCATTTTGTAAAAGTATTCAGATATGTGGGACTAGGTCCCTCTAGAACTTTTTCCAAATTTAGTTTTGAATAAAGAAACACACGTTTTTAATATGTAGTGGGAGTGGTTCATTTAAGTGAAATGGAATAAAAAATAGTTGGAGTAAAAAAAATCGTCAAGACTAAAGGAAAATATTCTTGGTTATAGAGTGAAAGTGTTTTCTAGATTATAAACCTAGATATGATAGTTGAAGTTATATTTAGAGTGAGGATTGAATTAATATTACTCTGACTACCGTGGTGTAGGCTTTCTGTTGTTAAGATATTGTGAAGAATATTTAGACACTAGTAAGTGCATCATTGAGGTATGTTTTCGAATGAAGTTAGTGAGCTAAGCTTGGCTTAACAATGGGAGTTAATTATATTCACATAACAAAAATGTGTTGCCAGGAAAATTGCTGGAATAATGTCAGCAATTTGCAATTCTCTTGCTTTGCCTCCATGGTTGCAATACATCAGCAACTTCGCGTTCAAGGGAAGTAGAAGGGGAGAAAACACAGCATGAGACCCTTTCGTCTCTTTAATCAGAAAAGCAAATCTTTCTTTAAAACCCTCCAATGGGCCTTGGATTAAGGCTCACTGCCCCACGAAGCCCCTTGAATGGGAGGGAAACTGGGGTGGGAATGACTTTTACACCAGCCTGTCAACCACGCCTGAATACCTAGACTAGGGCTGCCACAAACAACATGGACAAAACCCAAATCCTTCTTCAGATCAATAATTCTATAATTAATAGATATTTGTCTAGTGGTTAATGTCAGTCACCAACACTTTCTTGAAACCAGCTATTTCTTGAAACCCTGTAAATGTGTTTAAAGATGAACATCTGTTTATAGGCTCTTCGTCTCTGAGTATTCTAACAATTGGTTGAATACATGCGATAGGAAAAACCTAAGTAGTCATTTTTCTCATTTCCTATCTACAACAAGAGAGACTAATCTAAAACAGATGTTGGTAGCCTATGCCCACACTTATCTGGGGAGATGCACTGCATGGCTGTCCTCAGTGACCGATTCTGGTATCTCTATGCATATGACCTCAAGTATGCTCATCCAGGACATCGGACTTTGTCCTATCAGCTACAGGGAGCTGAACTCAATGAACTTTCAAGGTCTCTTTTAAGGCCATTATCAGATTTGCCTGCCTGTGTAGTCTCAGGACTTGTTTATATCCACATGAGGTCAATGCTTTCTCCCTCCTATTAATTTTCCTACCATCTGTGCTGCCAGATGTAGTGAGAACAGGGGCAGCATTCCGCCCTGGGGAAGAAAAGGCAACTCCGCCCAACAGCTCTGCCCCTGTCTCTGAATTGATTCTTCCCTTTGTTCCAGGAGATCTGCACTCTCATTTACCTAAAGTAAAGGTCTGAGTGTACAACCTAGTTGAAAATAGCTATCCATTTGGGGCAAAGAAGAGTCAACCTGGATGGATAATATTGTACATATTTCTTCACTTTTGCTATTCATAAAATGTTTTGGAATTTACCTGTCAGCTAGAGATATGCTAGAATATGGCTTCGTATTATTGAGTGATTGACTGAAGATAATTGGGACAAGATTCACTCAGAGAAGGAATTAAAAGGAGCATAAGGTAAGGATCAGGGCCTGAAACTATTTTATGAAAGGGACAGAAAAGATATAAGTTTCCACTTTCATTCCTAGAGCAAACCTATACATTATCCCCTAAATGTGAGATGTACCAAACCAGGGAAGTTGTACCTTGTCAATGACCTGCATTACTCTGGCTCTTCAATGTTTTTCTTATTCATTTTGTACTCTTGATATTATAGAACTGAGAATAATGGGAGGTGCTGGGAAATGATTTCTTAGCTTTGAGTCACCCTTTTGTAGACTGTGTGAGCTAGAAAGGTCTTCCAAGGTCATCCATCTGTCTCATTTCACGTTACAGATGCAGCAACTGAGGCATGCAGAGATGAGGTGATATTCCCCAGCCCTTTTTCATACGGAGCTACCTGTTATAGAGAAAATGGCTCATTCTTATAATAATCAATTGAACATGTTAATATTTTAGTTACCTTTCACACATCTATCTACAAATCTTAGCAGCAAAATTGAGCTTTGTATTTATTGAGTAGAAAAACCACTTCTCTTTATATTATAAGAATACTAGCAGCTTCTAGGAATAAGTTTACATTAGGATCGAACCATACCTAATGGTGTTCACAAAGATGAGATGTTCAACTGTGCATTTAAAATTTTATATGTTACTGAGCTTCTACAATCAAGTGAACAATGCAACCGTACAGTGGTATTTGATAGGAACCCTCAGGGAAAGTATTTCTCTTAGGACGGGAAAAGAAACCACAAATAAAGTAAAGCACACATTGGGTTCATTAGCAGAAAAGCGCTGGGGAGACTTTAGTTTGTTCCTGAGGATTAGAAAGATATTTCACAACCTTTGGTCAGTTCTCTTCAATGTTGGAAGCCTATACTTACTGAGAGCAGGCAATCTCACTCAACTTCAGAAGTAGTTCAACCCTGCTCTGATGAAGAACACAGTGGCAGATATTAACAGGCATTAAGATAGGGACCAATGTGCCCCTGGGGCTATTCTTTCCTGGGATAGTTGTTGCCACACCTGGGAAGGAGATCCAACATGGAGTTTTTTCCTGTTTGCCTTTGGGGCTCTTCTTCTTGTCCTTTGAGTTACTTTGTCATTCTCTTCTCAGGGGTCTGCTAAATCCATGAACAGATACTGAAGGAGTTCCCTGTTGTGAGAAAACACAAGGCTCATAAGATATTTCTTTTTTAGAGACCTGCAAAATATTCTTACAATGGTATAACTAAAGAAAATGTTATAGTTGCATTTTTATTCAAGAGTAACCAATACTAGGGCTTCCCTGGTGGCGCAGTGGTTGGGAGTCCGCCTGCCGATGCAGAGGACACTGGTTCGTGACCCGGTCCGGGAGGATCCCTCATGCCGCGGAGCAGCTGGGCCCGTGGGCCATGGCCGCTGAGCCTGCGCGTCCGGAGCCTGTGCTCCACAATGGGAGAGGCCACAGCAGGGAGAGGCCCGTGTACCGCAAAAAAAAAAAAAAAAAAAAAAAAAGAATAACCAATACTAAAACAAGAGGCTATGGACATATCATATCAAAGATGAATATCCAAGCTGTTATTTCCATAATGGCAGCTGTGATAGAATAAGAAGAGTACTGGATTTGGAGACAAGGAAACTAGTTTTGCATCTCAGCTATGCCACTTAATATATGACCTTGGATTTTATGAGCCTCAGTTTACTAATAAAACAGAATAAAGATAATCTCTTCCCCAGGATGTATTTAATGACAAAAATATAGGGCATGTAGAAGCACTGACTGGCCCATGTAAGCATCAAGAAGCATGGATGAAAACCAGCTACATCTAAGTTTACATACTAAGTCAGATCTCCTTCAGTCTTTGTCTGGGTGTTAAGTTCCTTTTAAAATATGTAACTCATCCTTGACCATATACCTAAAAGTTACATTCAGACCAAGTTTTCTATAGAATTTCCCAATCAGAGATTCATTCCATCTACTCACTACCTCTACCTCTTCAAATCGCTTTGGGCTAAATCATATTCTAGGGACGCAAATAGTCCAAATTCATCAGCCATATGTAGTCAGTGGAGATTGCCCACTCCCACCCCCACCCCCCCAAAAAGACTTCATCTACAAGGAAGGGACCGGTTGTTTTCATGTCACTAAATCTCCAGATCATCAATGGGAAAGAATGAAGTTCACTGCTTATCATATGAGATTGTCCTGCCTAATTGAGTTATTGACAATCAGATTTTGTATAATTGTTTTTCTTTTCTTTGTATGATTGTATTTCATCATAAAACACTTTATTTATTAAAGATTGTTTTATTAGATAATTGTGGCTACTTATTTTTAAATATCAAATGGAAAGAGGAGGTTGCACAATGATGAGCAGTATGCAATCATTGCTATATTAAATGTGAACATTTTTATATTTTAGAGAAAACTATTTGACAATTGTTTTCAAGATGAGCACTCAATTGTAAATAGTGATTATTTCTGGAGCTAGATGAAAAGGAATGAGATTAGGGGAGAGGGGCTAAAAGGGGGCTTTGACTACACCTACATTTTTTATTTCATTAAAAATACGAAGTGAGAGAGTGGCATGGACATATATACACTACCAAACGTAAAATAGATAGCTAGCGGGAAGCAGCCACATAGCACTGGGAGATCAGCTCCGTGCTCTGTGACCACCTAGAGGGGTGGGATAGCAAGGGTGGGAGGGAGATGCAAGACGGAAGAGATATGGGGATATATGTATATGTATAACTGATTCTAAAAGTAAATTCATACACTATTTAAAATGCTTTTTCTAGTTTTTGAAATATTGAATCTCAACAACATGTTAACATAACCAACCATAAGTTTAAAAAAAACAGAGCAGGTTCTGAAAAAACAAGCTAGAAGACATTTAAAATTTTTTTGCAATCCTGAATAAACTGAATCTCTTTAGGCAACTAAACTAGTACGAGTGCATTTATTCAATTATAGATTTCACTGAACTTGGAGAAATTCCATGGGTTAAAGTTTCATAAGTTTGAAACAGCTTCAGAACAGGTTTTCATTGTTCATTTTTACAGTGACATGCACATCTTGACGTAGAACTTCCTGGATTGACATTATTCAACATAGCACCAACCCCCAGTTAAGAGCCTTGGTTCTCAAAATAATATCAAGCCTTCCACTGCGCCTGCGAGCACACCTGCACATGAGGCTCCCAGAGTCTCATATTGTTATTTCAGCCGGCTGCCTTCCCTCAGATTTCCCATAAATCCTAATACCACTGCTGCATTGCTTCATGGCATCTGGTTCTTGGTGGAAGGTTATGGCATAAAGAGGAGACTCACTACACAAGGGTCACTCATTTGTGCATTTTCAATGTGAATAGAGCCTGGATGTAACTCCAGGGTCCCTATGCCCTCAATATGAAGAATAAAAAACTGTATATGTGATAAAACAATCAAGAATAATAATTTTAATTAATTTCAATTGAATGAGCATTTATTAAGGGTGACATTTTTCTAGATCCAGTGGGAAACATGAAGATGTTTAGACATAATACATAGCCTTCAAGAACTTGATGTTTTAAAAGGGACACAGGGAACATATAAATAATAATATGAAACAGACGATTCTTGGGACATGAAGTTTCATACAAATGTGTACGTACAAGAAAATTAGGAAGGCATTCTGGGAATGATAAATTTCAATCTGGACATTGATGGATGAATAGAAAGTTCACTTGGACATACTTAATTCTCTTTGTTATCAAAGTAATATGTATTCATTTTAGGGACTGGGGAACCATTCAGAGAAGCACAGTGGAGGGGATTTCTTATTGTGTATGATGTGCTCGTGTATTTCAATGCATGAACAATCCTCATGTCCCTTCCCAAGAGGGGTCCCATTGGCAAAAATACTTCCTGGTTCCCACAGGAATAAATGCAGCTAATAGAACTGGGAAGGCTCTGACAGCCCCAGGGAAAAGTTTATGCTATGGCGTGTCATTTTTCCTCCAAAGTAGAAAACAGATTCCAGTCTTCTCCTTGGAAAAGCTATCGGAAAGCAAAATACATAACTTGGAGATATCATGGGTTCGTTCCAGAACTGCCACAATAAAGCATATATCACAATAAAGTAAGTCACACGAATTTTTTGGCTTTCCAATGCATATAAAAGTTTTGCTTACACTCTACAGTGGTCTATTAAATGTGCAATAGCATTGTGTCTATAAAAACAATGTACACACACTAACTAAAAATACTTTATTGATAACAAATGCTAACCATCATTTAAGCCTTTAGCGAGTCATAATCTTTTTGCTGGTGGAGCCTTTGAAATATTGTGAGAATGACCAAAATGTGACACAAAATGAGCAAACGCTGTTGAGAAAATGGTACTGATAGACTCGCTCTCAGCAGAGTTGTTACAACTTTCAATTTGTAAAAAATCACAATATCTGCAAAGCACAATAAAGCGAAGTGCAATAAAAAGAGGTCTTAATGTAAAAACTGCAGAAAGAGGAACAAACATTGAGTGCTCAGATCCTGGTGGGTGACCTGGACTGGCTCAAAATTGCAAGGCCCCTGACGGCTGTGGTGGAGTGAGAGGTTTTGTGGTTTGTAGAAACTGTTTTGGAAACACGCCCAGGTTAAAAAGTATGACCACTTTACCTGACATGTTCTGTTTCTCATGGTGATAGATCTTAGAGCTTTTTAATAGAAAAGTTTTGTTATGAAAAAAATGCAACCCAAATATTCTCTTTTCGGTGTGTCTGTTCTTTACTAGGCCTTTGCATGCATACGGTTCTCCTGGACTTTTGCCTTTTTTCGGTGGTGACCTCCATGTCAACTGCAGAGTTAGGAAACGTGATTACAGGAAGGTTCCTCCCTTCAGGGGGCTTGAAGTCGAATGCCTGAACTCCGTGTCTTGCCCTGGTCTGGAATCACTGGATCTTCTGTTGCACGCCCCTCTGATGCCTGAGTCACCTCTGAGTGGGTTTTTAATCCATCATGGCACTAGGTTGAGCCTGCTCTGAAAATCTTGAAAGAAAGAATTCAAGAGACACGTTAGAATTCAGGCTTTTGAGGGTCGGGCTTGTCCAGCTCAGCCTCCTGTCCCCTGCATATCTGATGCCCAGGACCATCTCTGAGTCCCCAAAGCAAGCCTCCACCTCCTCTTAAAATCTGCATCAGAACTTCAGATTTTGTGAATTCGGATTTTCAACTATTTCCTTAGCAGGTGATACTTCATCTTGCACATTTCCTCTGACCAGGTTGTCATAAGAGCCTTTCACGCCGCTGCAGTCAAAACCAAACATTAAATTTTCGGACTCACTTTTCGAACTGTATTTCAATAAGGAAATTACAAAGTTATGCTTCTATAGCACAGGGAGATCAACTCGGTGCTTTGTGAGTGCCTGGAGGGGTGGGATAGGGAGGGTGGGAGGGAGGGAGATGCAAGAGGGAAGAGATATGGGAACATAAGTATATGTATAACTGATTCACTTTGTTATAAAGCAGAAACTAACACACCATTGTAAAGCAATTATACCCCAATAAAGATGTTAAAAAAAAAAAGAAAATACTGCTCTTGGGTACCACAGCCTCTGACACAAGATTGTAATTGTTTTAATTGAGGTATAGTTGATTTACAACGTTGTGTTAGTTTCAGGTGTACAGCACAGTGATTCAGCCATATATATGTTAAATATATATTAAAATAAATAAATTGATTAATTAAAAAAAGGTTATGCTTCTATACCTAGGTAATTTTTCTATAACACACACACATATATTCCTTAAATATTAGGTACAAATTTAATTCCTATATAATGATTTATAGTTGAAAACAGAAAGGAACATACTGCTCAGAGATTTCCCATGTTGCCAGGTTTAATTCATTGTAAAATAAATCTTAATCTCTACATTTATCATTATTATAATGATCATTGTTATTAAATCTGAATTTCATAGATGTCTTCATGTGAGGGATCCCAATACGTACAAGTCCTGTCTTTCTAATGTATTTTAATCCTGAGACTTCTCAGAAGACCTGAAACCATTCTTGCATTTCTTATGAACTATGGATTAAGTTGATTGAATATCTATCTTGTGAGAAAAGGAAAGGAGAGGCCTCTCTTCATTATGAATAAAAGAGCACAATTTACCATTTATCTTTAAAGATAGGGTGTTAGAAACAGTATCCATAATGGTTTTATTATTTATCGTCCTGTGCACAAAAAAAAAAGAAGAAAGTGTGAATTTCCTCTAAACCGCACTGTTGAGAAAATATGAGAGTCACAAGTAACTTATTACTGTAGGTGACTTTGTCAATACTCATATTATTCATTCTAAACTTTTTGCTCCGCTCTATGTTGAAGCCCCAAATCATGCTTTACGTGTCATGAGTGTGATATCTATTCATGGGCCAGCCAGTGATTCAATATTTTCCACATTACCCTGGCATCTGATAGAACGTTGACCTTATAATTGTATTAATACAATTGTCAGAACAGAAAAGAGGATGATGTACACACACAAAACAATTGTTGCTTTATATTTATGTATTACATTTGCATGCTGGAAGCATGCATATAAAATATGCATATATTATATAAATATATACACATATATTTTTGAACTTTTTTTTTTTTACCATTTATCAGTTTTCAGTTAGTACAGTCATTTGTGAAATTATTTGCATTTTGACAGATCATAGAGTGAGCATTAAGACTTTTGGCTTCTAGAGAAGACTGGCCTACAATGTCTCCTGAGTGCAGAAAGTAAGCAGAGGACGGTCAATTCGAAAGATTCACCTTATCTGCCAACAGCAGAGTGTTCTCTGTCTGTAGGGAGTTCAAGGGTATTAATAGGAAGAAATTGCCTGAGAGGAAAACTTTAAGAAAGAAGAAGAGGCTGCACACTTAAGGCTGTCCTCTATCCAAAGACAAAAGTTTCTTTGGCGAGTACACAGCAATACTAACAGTATTCTAAATTTAGAGGAAATATAAGAACATATTAAATATATATTAATATTATATGTTATTCAAGGAATATTTATGTATATGCAAAGCAAATTTCCACAATGTTTTCTGTGTTTCTGTAACATTAGAATCAGAGCCTTTACTGGCCTTAGCTCAGTGTCAAGGCTCTCAGCGTCCCAGCTGAAACCTAATTATATTTTCTCTCGGAAATCGTTTCTGCTTAAGCCTAGAGATGGACTAATGTGCATTTGAAGGTAGTATAGATTGTTTTGATTTTGTTTGCATATACATTTCTGGAAACATATGTAATATTTCAAGGAAATTTAAGGTGAAAATTAAATATAAAAGTTCTAGTAGAATATTTAAAAAGATGAAATTCCTCATTTATCTTTGGGCCAACTGCTTCTGAAAATACACACACACATAAGACTGAGTAAAACCTCTTAGAAAAAATATATTTTACTCATTGTTCTACAAGAAATCTCATTCCCTGGGGCCTATAATCTATGAAGTTACTCTGAGGCAATGGCAATGTATATAGCATTCCCCAACATTTAAGTCTTTAGAGTTGTTTTAAAGTGAAACCCCTAAAATAGTGATTACAGCTTTAGTCAACTAGCATAGATCTACAAACTCACACAAATTTTATGGTTTACAAGTAAGATTTCAAAGACTTCATTCAACAGGAACATATTGTTAGTTATTATTTTACAGCTCTATTTTTTCACTAAGCATGGGAGTTTGATCTATTTTAGCTAAAATAGCATCCATTTTATATGTAAAATCATTTTTAAAATACCTAATTGCATGCTTTCTTCTCCCTAAATTAGCTATTATAAAGAAGAAAATGGTATGTTCTATACTACAGTACATCACACTTAACATGATTGTATATACTTACATATATACTATAAAAATGTATACACACGTTAAGGTAGAGTGTGTGTGTATGTGTGTGTGTTTGGTTTAGATGCCTCTGTGACACAAGATACAGAATATTCGCTCTATTTCATATACAGATCATGTATTCCCTACAATTTTATTCCCATTTCCTCAAACTTGACTAAATTTTGGCAGGTTTTCTACAGTTACAACCATAACATCTGCCAATCTCTATCACTTTAGAGCCTTTCATTGTCTTGTTGAACTAGCTAAGGCTTGCAGTTTGATGTTAAAGCAGAGTGGTGAGACCATACCCTTGCCTTGCTACCAGTCTCAGGGGAAAAGCATCCAGTTTCCCACTATTAAGTAAGATGTTAGCTGTACACTTTGTAAATATTCTTTGTGCAGGAGAAATACCATTCTATTTCTAGTCTTTTGAGAGTATTTGCCATGAATACCTGTTTGAATTTGTCAAATATTTTCCCACACCTATTGCTATCATCATATGATGTTTTTTTATCGTGTAGGTTAAATTGATTTTCAAATGTTAAGTCAGCCCTGAATATAGGTCATATATCTTACTGGATATGGTATTGAATGTTTTTGTATATTGTTGAATTTAACTTTTTACTATTAGTTGGAGGATTTTTGCATTCTGTATCCAGGGGAGCACTAATGAAAAAATGGACAACATGCTAGAGTAGAAATACAAGCAAAGAGATGGAAATGCTAAGAAATAGTCAAGAGAAAGTACAAGGAATAAACAAGTGACATAAACAAAGACTCCCTTTGATGGACGCATCAGTGGACTGAACACAGCCAAGGAAATGATCAGGGAGGCTGAGGAGATGTCACTGCCTGTTTTAAATACATGATCTGATTATTCCAACATCTGTGTCATCTGAGCCTGGTTCTGGTGTTTGTTGTCTCTTCAGTGCTGCTTTCCCTTGTCTTTGGACATGCGTTGTGATTTTTGTTAAAAGCTAGACATGATATATAAGTTAATAGAAACTGAGGTAATTAGGCCCTTAGTGTGAGTATTTACGTTAATCTGCTTAGGATTTTGACTGTGTTTAATGTTTATTTTAGCTCTTGGTTCCAGAGTTTTCAAATTCCTCTATTATCCCTTTTTCTTTTCCCCTGTTTTCTTTGGACTTTCCCAAGAACTCCTCTTTAGATAAAGACTCTGCCTCTCAGCTGTTTCAGTTGTAATTTAATGTTTAACGTGGGAGTCCTATCAGTGTGGCAGTAAGGCGGGGGGGAGGAGAAATTTTCCTAAATCTTAAAATTAAATCCCGGTCTTTTAGTGGATCTGAGTTTTTGGACTGCGATCTTCTCAAGTATTTCTTACCTTTTTTTTTTCCCCCTTCCTTAGGGCATCCATGTTGGCTAGAGTGTGCTGGACTTAGGACGTTCCCTCCCCCGGGTGATACGTGACACAGGTAAGTTCCTCTCCCCTGGAGACGAGTCCTTCTTTACGGAGAATGCTCTAGGATAATTTAAAATTGTTACCAACATTCCAATCAAATACTTCTCCATGGAAGTTTTCTAAGATTCTGATTCTGAGGAAGCAGGAATTCTCAGACTCTTTCCACAAGTTTTCCCCTAATCTTTGTATTAACCTACAGATTGGATAATAGCTGCTTTGGGATAGATATTATAAATTTGAATTATAAATTCAAATCAATTTAAATACACTCAGGAATTACACTAGAGATTTTTTTTTAGAGTAACCTCATATTATAAGTTATGGACCAAGATGTCATGGACATTTTGATAGCAGGCCCAATGGATTATACATGCTTTACCTTAGACCCACATTTATCAATCTACCCAGCAAGGGATGGTACATGCCCTCAAGCTACATCTTTTTTAGGTGGAAGACAATCTGTGCAGTAAAATAACTTCTTTCTTTCCCAAAATAGAGTTGGTTGATGTTCAGACTTATTTGTGGGTGACTTTGCTTTATAATACAGAATGCTGCATTTTAAGTTACAAAACTGTGAATATTGAGAGGCATATAAATAATGCTCTATATAGCATTCTTAACAAACGCACCAAAAGGATACTAATTATACTAAATAAATAGCACCGATGCCAACAATGTATAAATGCAGGGCCTGTTAGAGGAAGGGAAAAAAAAAAACATCCAACCCTGTAACTGAACCCTGCTGTTTCCTGGGATAGCACCACATATGGTCCCCAGTCTAAAAGCACCACAACAGAAGGCGGTATTACATGCCCTGAAGCATCTTTAACAAAAAAGATTATAATGGTGTGGTATGGAAAGTATGGAAAGAATTCTTTTCTTTTATCTATGAGCCAGGAAAACCTATAGTAAAGTAGTAAATAATTTTTTAGGAAGGTTTAGGGAAAAGATAGTTTTATAGAACTCCACTTTATGAAAATTAGGATGTTGTATAAAACCAAGGGGAAAATGCAAAACAAATGACATCCTTCACCTTAAGATACTTATATTTTACTCTTTTGAGGACAGGCATATTATGGCACAAAAGTTTATTACAATGTAGAGAACAGAGACAAGGTTTTGATTGTTGCTAAAAATATGTGAACTACCTGAACAAGTTGATACATCAAATATTTCCTTGACAAAAATGAAAATTGGGATTGATAGTATTGAAATGCTGTTAACAACAAATTTGTGCTAGTATGAACTATAGTAGCAAAGTCAAATGTCAGATAAGAAGGCTTCAGCTTTTTATTTAAGTGATAGACCCGTACTGTTATGTTAATGCTTTAATGTTATGCAATGTTATGTATAATTTATAACTTTCGTGGCAAAAATGCATTAATGTGGACCCTTTGATTAGATCATTTCCGAGCTAAAACGTCTGAAAATCCTGCATTTTATTTTTATTTTATTTACCAAATCAACTTATATGATGTGAAGTTACATACTGGGTATCTTTTAAAAGACTCACTGTGGCATAGGGTGTTTTATCATTAGAGAGGTACCTAGAATCATGGTATTTTAATATTCCCATGATCCCTATTAACAAAAAAGAATATGAATACATTATCATAAACAGTTTATTGTACTTGATTAAGACATTTCCTCACACTTGTTGCTTCTTACACAAAATGTGTCTGTGCCTCTTCGTCTCTGTGTTTGAAGCAGAAATACAAGTTTATAATGAGAATTAACAGATTTAAATCACAAGTGCCTTTTGGATTTTCAAGTTACAACTTGAGAAGCATTAATTTTTATGGGATTTTGTATTTGATGAGAATACCATTTTGTCACTCATTCTACATTAATCTTTTATGAGAAGTCAACATTAGATAATATAGAGATAATTACTTATGGTAAGCTAAAATGACAGCAAAACACTCCAACATTAATTTACTTCATTGTAAATTATAAGCTCAGCTTCTAATAGAATTAACTGAAGACCAAGCAAAATAACATAATTTATTGTATAATCCTGCAAATCTATACAAAGGATAATGAGAAAATATGTACTACATTACAATCATGAATTTGAATATTGTTCATAATCACTGAATCTTTGATCTTGTTATGTTCACGCAAAGTGGATGGGAAAGGAGAAATTTGATTCTTTGGATAAGTGGAAAAATGAAATAAATCAAAAGAATGGGATATTATTTAAAGTTATTCAGTCAAATAACATAATAACAGTCCAAATGTAGGCATAAACTTTGGATTCCAAAGTTAAATTTCAGAAAAACTGCCTATGTGCTAATGGCTAAACATATCTCCTTACTGCATTGGAGGTATTCCTTATGCCCAGGAGACAAAAATAAATTATCACAATGTCATTTTTTTTTTGTCTTCCCTCTCCGCCTCTTGCAGGTCAAAGTCACATGGAAATAACTTAAGCAGGGGACAAAATGGTAAATTTAGAGGCTTATTTGAAATAGATAATTTTCTAAAATGATAATAATGCGAATTTCAGCTTTCTGATCATTTTCAGAAAATTACCCAAGTTTTATCACCAGATCTCTTTCGAGCCAAAGATAACCTGTTTTTAAGGCTGTCACCTTAGGGTCCTTCTGTGAATAATGAAAATAAACTATTGCACATTTCTGTGCTTTTAAACTTGTCAATTCACCTTTATCATACACGTTCACCAGGTTCTACGAAGAAAATAGAGTTGACATTAATCACATGGGTCTAGAGTAAAATTTAGAAAGTTTAGGTAAATCTACTATTCATTGAATAGCTAACTACTTGTGTCAGATGTTCTGGTAAATATTACATATATGTGACCTCAGTTAAATTTTTCCCAGAAGCCTGCGAAGTTTAGCATGATTTCTATTTTGGAGATAAGGACAATGAATCATGACAATTTAGCTTGTTATCGAAAGTCACAGAGCTAGGGATAGAATCACCACCGTGATCTGTCAACTGCAAATCCAGTCTGCTTTCTCTTACAAGATGGCTTTTAAACCTGGAGCCATGTTGGAAGTTTTTTCAAAACTCTGGGGGCTGCAGGGGCCTAACTCTTGACCCCTGGTCTCAGCAAGACATGCCTTTCTCTCATATGTTGTACATGTAAGAGTTTTGCTTAAAAAAGGACCAAATTCCATAGAACGTACAACCCTAAGAGTGAACCCTAATGTAAACTATGGACACTGGTTGACAATGGTGTGTCTACATAGTTCATCAGTTGTAATGAGTGTCCCACAGTGGTGTGGGAGATTTATAGATGGGGATGCTCTGTGTGTGTGAGGCCAGGGAGTATGTAGGAAATCTCTGTACCTTCTGCTCAAGTTTTGCTGTGAATTTAAAACCGCCCTAAAAAGACAAAGTCTACTTAAAAGAAAAAAGAAAGAAAGAAAAAAGAACCAAAGGTTTAAAAGTGTTTAACATATCTATCCTAAAAAATGACTTTCCCTGGACAGCGAGATACAAGATTTCACAGTGTATGAGAAAGTGAGATCTGAAACCCATTTTTTTATGTCTCACCATTCCTCAATATTTGAAATATTTTACCTTTGGGCAGTTTGTAGTTTGCTATTTTAAAGCGTTTCTTAAACTTTGTCCTCCAAATTTAGTATAAGATGAGAAAATAGGATCACGTTCTTCTTTATACTTATGAGAGTAGTTCTCAAATTTACCCTTACATCTTCCCCAACTTCATCAGTGTCACTTTACCTGACCTCATAGATTCTGTGTTCCTGTCCTTTAGTGATTTTCACTGCTGTGCTGTGTACCTTCACCAAAGTCTTAACAGTTCTCTTAAATATTGGAGTACAGCCTGGTACAGAGCACCTTAACAAGTAGCAATGCCAAAGAAGTAGGAAGATTGCTTTCCAGCTTCTTCCAGACCTTCATCTTCTCACCAGAACCATTTCATAGCAGGATTTCTGTGACTCTTCATAGCGATCATGTGGTTCACTAGGACCCTCTGTTCTTCTTCTAATATATATGTAGATAGAAATTTGTATATGTGATTTTCCTTTGGAGACTTTATGAACTACTTAAACATCATCTGTGCAGACAATTTAACTTTGTTGGAAGAGAGTCTGGTATGATAAGAATGCTGTAGATTTTGAAATCAGAGAAAAAGAGTTTTGGATCCAGTCCCTATCATTTAATTGCAATTTATTAAAACTCTCTAGCTTCAGTCCCATCATCTGATAAATTATTTACAAAGTCCAAGAAAATATCTTTTTTTCCAGAAAGCTGCCACTTACCTTGATGACATATAAAGATGTACTTGCCCTGCACAGAGCATCAGTGACAATATTTGCCTCTTTGAGTTAGTTCTAATAAGTGTGACTTGTCTCCAGAGCATTCTCCACCTAAAAAGAAATGGACAAGGGTATTTTTGGAGAACTCGAAATTCTAAAATTGGAATTCACATCTTAGGTGAAACTCTTACTGCTTAAATATCTCTGAGTAAATCAATTAATCATTTAGTGTTTCAGTTTCCTTAAATCCCATAATTATGATGACCTATATGTTTTAAAGTAATTATAACAAATTGAGATAACATGTGACAGCCAATTATATAAGCTACTATAGAAACAGAAGCTACAAAAATACTGTGTTTAAAATTAGACCAGGATAAATATATATATACTTATAATATATATCTTTCTGTATGTACGTATAGCCATAAAATCTTCTTGTCTATCTCAATATGTGAATTGTATAATTATAATAAGGGTGTGTATATTTTCACTGGAACTTCTGTACAAGATACTCAAACACACAAACAACACAAATATTCAATCTCACTACATTAAATTGGCTGCTTCTGGAATATTGTGTATCTTATTTATAAAGAATGCAGTGTTGTTTACTAAATCGAGTGTGTTTTAAAGCTGGGTGTGAGAATCTTAGCCCTCGAAACTTAAAACAGGAAATCACAGTGAAAACTTCTATTGGCAAGTGGTTATAACATTCCATTAGAAATGATCTCTTTGAAATGAGAGTGACGCCAAGGAACATGGCTATTGTGTTGACGTTAGAAAGTAAATAGAGAAGCACTGATGATATTATTAGCATTTATCATCTCCAAGTATTTTGCAAATACTACCTAATTTTTATTACATCCGCCAACATTCTTTTGCTTGGGCATTAATGCCTTTTTTTGCCATGAGTAAATAGATGAACCTTTATACATATGTTAGTGTATGGGTGATAAATGAATTTTATGAGTCTAAGGAAAATATTAATAACAAATATGCTTGGTGAGGATCAACATGTGAAAAAGTCTACAGCCATCATCAGCTATTTGGCACAAGGTCTCCTACACCCTACATTTAATCCATCAACAAATACTGTTAGGTCCACCTCCACAATGTGTCCAGAATCTGACTACCTCTGAAATCCTCCCAGCTACTACCTGGTAAACCACAACCCCTGTTGCTGGACTTAAGAACCAATTCTCCACCCAACTGCCAGATTGACCTTTTAAAAAGTAACTCAGATCATGCCACTCCTCTACTCAAAACCCTCCAATGGCTGGTTTGCAATCTCATCCACACTGAACCATAATCATCACAATGACCTACAGACCTTGCACATCTGGTCCTGATCCGGTTCCCGACCTCTCCACCCAACAACTTCTCTCTCTCTCTCTCTCTCTCTCTCTCTCACACACACACACACACACACACACACACACACACACACTCTTGCTCTCCTTGTCTCCTTTCTAAGTCTAATTCCATCACTCACGTCTCAAAGCTTTATGTGCTATTTTCTTTGCTTGGATACTTTCCTGGAATATGCACATGGCTCACCTCTCATTTCTTTAGGTTGAAACTTCACCTTATAAGGGAGGCCTTTCCTGTTTTGGCAATTCCATCTCACTCTTCATTCTGGATTTTCTTTATTCTGCTTTATTTTTCTCCATCATCCTTAATTTCACCTAATGTTATACACGTACACATATATAGGAGCATACCTATGTGTTTCTCTGCATGTGTATCCACCTTGTCATATGTTAAATTAAATAGTGATAGTATTTCTGTGTATTATGGTTCTTTCTTTGTTTTAATTTTTAAAATATAGGAAATTGGCTGATTAGCCTTCAAGAGCCACACTTCAATTGAAAGACAGGAAACTTTAGGAGAGTATGTGTTCAGACAGAGCTAGGTGGTCTCATCACACGTATCCCCATGACACTAGATAAAGATCCTTCAAACAGGGGGCGGGGGGGAATGAAAAGTAAAACTGTAGGGTAGATAAGAGGGTAGATGAGATAAGATGAGAAGGGACCTTGCACCCTGCTATCCTTTGGGGTTGGGTCTGAAATCAAAGTGAGAACCCAATTTGGGACATTTGTGTATTGAATGCCTTTAGCTCCCTGTCAGAGGGTACTTGTCACCATCAAAATGGAAAATAATACTGAATCTTTTAGAAACATAAATGCAAATCATCAGAGATGGAAAAAGAAGGAATGAATCCTAAATTGGCAGAGCTTACATGATAAAGGTTGAAAGGCAATGACCTGACTGAATTTTCCTTAATTTTTAGGAAAAGATTTCTGCGAGCAGGACAAATGGGGCTCAATATAAAGAATTAAATAGTGTGATAGAAAAACAAAAAATAAAGAGTTAAAAGTCATGCACATCTACTGCTGGTGGCCTGGATATAAGTTCCTAGAGTCCTGTTTCAATGGAGAATATATTTGTATATTCTGGAATTACGTTTCAATTTTTTTTAATATGTAGTAAAAAATATATGAAATGGGATACAAAATAAAGAAACTTTTATTGCAAAATGAAATATGTCATAATGAGAAGCACTATAATAGATTCTTAACCTTTACAGGAGAAAATCCTTAATAAAACATATTGAATGATGTTGATCTTGGCCATCTCTTTAGAAAATGCGATTCACATTCACAGAGAAATGCTGACATGCCTTCTTAAGAACATGCATTCATCAGGAAATTGGAAGCACACCCTCGTTCTCATTAGAAGCACAATTCCTACCTCTCCTCAACACCTACCACCCAAAAAAGAAAGGAAGGATTTTTTGTTGATGCAAAACAAACAAACCCCACAAAAACAAACCCCACAAAAACAAAATAAAAATAAATCAATCAATTAATCTTACCTGTAGATTTCCTGACCTCTACCTCCCTCCTGAAAACTCTATGATTTCATTCACTCAAAGCTTTAGTATATGTTCATAGATTTCTCTTTACCCTCACTGACTTCAAATCCATGTGGGTGAAATTTCCAACCACTTCTCTTTTTCTCATCTCTGTGATCACCTCACACTAAGTTTTCTTTCACTCTCTTTTCTTGCAGCTACCTATTCCCAAGATGATATCATGCACATTTTCATCACCAAAAATTGCAGTATCCCTGCAATCACTTTCTTATCTAGCTTAATCATTGTAATCACTCTTTAAAAATACCCTCAGTTCCTTTGCTTCTCTCTCCTTCCATCACACTTGGTCCACCACATCCACAGCTCTATAAATCCAACCAGCTGAGTATTTATGTCTGAATCTTCTTTATATATGCAGCCAAATGTTCCTGAAGAAAATCAGAGCTAAGAAGCCTGAAGCCACTTATATATTCACTGCCACCTGCCTGATACAGGACACATATCACTCCTTTTATATTGTTTGAGGCAGCTTGGTCTTCTGCTGTCTACAATGTCTGCTACAGACATACTCATTCTCCAGCCTCCCCTCAATCACCACAGAGACATATATTCTTCTAAATATTCCATGGGACATACAGGTACTAAAACATTTCTCACTGCCATATAAAATTCAAATTTCACTAAGGATCCTATATTTTTATTTGCTAAGTTTGTCACCATTACCACTACTTCTTCTTGAAAGCCAATTCCCCTGCCTCTACTTCGTTGGAAAAAATGTTGACATCCTCTGGACATACCCTCATTTACCTGTGAGCACTCTCTCTGGGTCTCCACACTTAGTCTCATCTTCCTTTTTATGTCTATGGAAAAAGAAAAAAATATTTTATGGTCAAAGGACAATATCATGAACTTGAGATCCTATACCCCTGTTTCTTTGCTGACCCCTCATACATTAAAACATCGTATTGTGAAGTAACATTCCTCTTAGCCCACCTTTGAGTTATATCTTTTGTTATACAACCACACCCAATAAAATAAGAGATGGTAGGTAGTTCACACTTTCTCAACTGCCTGAATAACAAGATGCATGTTTTCTCCACTCCCACATCCCTTTCTTTTCCCATTATTTCTGCTTCCATGCTCTTTGTGTAATCTCCTGGCTCCTCCACCCTGGGCATCGAAAATTCTCCTCTGCATTGGTGATGTCAACTCTCCCTGAGGTGTTACAGCCACAGATATGCCAGCAACACTGAGCTTTATATCTCCAGCTCAGCTAGGTCCTGGAGTTCCTGTTTATTCAGCAAACATCTACATTTAAATGCCTCACAAATACCACAAACAGTAACTGTCCAAATAGAACTCTTCTCTTTCTCCAAAGGATGTTCCTTAAAAAATAGTCCCCACTGGAAGGGGAGTCACCATTGGCTTCCCCTCTCACTCATCCCATAGCCAGTGGATCATTAGACTTTATGCTTCCACATGGGGCTGGAGGTGGCGGGGAGGGTGTTTGAATCAGTAGGAGGCTTTGCACAGGCTCTTCCCTCTGCCCTCTTCCTGGCTATCTCCTATGTTTCAGTTTTCAGTTCAAATATGAAATCCTTAGTAAACCTTCCCAGACTACTTTATGGGGAAAACCCTGCTTCCATTTTTCTCTCACCACATCCTGTTTATATTTTTATCATTTTGCCTTTTTGTTTAATTGTCTGTCTTCTCCACTAGGCTACTGTTTTGTTCACTACTGAATTTCCTGTAGTATCTAGCACAAGTGGTATAAAACAACATGAAATAAATATTCATTGGATAAATGGAAAAATACATCAATAAATAAATTATTTGTGGAAAAGTATTTTTAAATGTAAAACACTTCTCAAATCTGCAAAATTTTATCATGGATTATGAAAATAATTAAAATACTAAGCCTATATATTTACGATATATAATTATACCTTCTGCCATTACGTTAATATATGACACAAATGTTACCAGATAATAGGTTACAATATTCATTTAGGTCCTAAATAAAGTAACTCAATAAACTAAGATAAATAGTTAAAGAGATCTAATGGGAAAAAAATTGCATCTATTAAAGTGATAATTCTGAGCTTTTAATTAAACTTGTTGAGGGTATATTTCATTGTGAAGGTCAGTTGTCTAGAAGCCAGTGTTTTACTTCTGAGACACATTTGGGGTTGTTTTTGCAAAGCCCTGGTACAGAAATTTATTGTTCTGTGATTGCATCAGCCACTATCACCACCATAATTATTTACAGCTTATAAATCATTACTAAACAATGAAAAAGATTTAATAGCCCATTTCTCTTTTACTGATCCTTTGCATAAGAGTAAGAAATTTGTTTTCCTTTGTATAATAACACATTCTGAAAGAACATCATCAAACTCTAGAATAATAAAGTATAAAAAGTACATAAATTTTATTTTCCTCCTAGGATTAACAAAAGTAATTAGTAAAAGACAAGGTATTCTTTAATTTATTAGAACACTTCTCATCCTATTCTTTTCTTGTCTTTTTCTCTCTTTCTTCTTCAGAAGTCTCTCCTGACCCATCAACACCACACACACGTGAGACACGTTGTTGCTCCCATCCAAGGGAGAAGTGATGACAATCCGGTAAACAAACAACACTGGCATTGACTGACATCAAGAGCTATATCTCATTGCATAAGATCATTTGAATTTTCAAAGATTCTGGGAGGCAGTGGCCAATATTTAAGACAAAGGGAAACAATATGACTAGTGTAATTTCCAGCCTCAAAGGAGGAAAGAAGGAGCTGGATTTTCCTGCGGCAGTGAAATCTGCCCTAGGCTCTTGCCAACACCGTCCATGCAGGAAGAACTCTCAGATCTCAAGTCTTGGATGGGACCATTTGATTAGGTTACAAATAAAAGATAGTATATTACTTCCTCATACTTAATTCAAATCATCAGCCGGCTTGTTCTGCTTTCCAGACCAAAGAACAGCCCTTCAGAGTCTATCAACTGCATCAAGTACCAGTAGGCTGTCGCTAAGAATGCCTTGCTTTCTGATACTTTTAGCTGGACCTTGCCCTTAATTACACTGTGACTCTCGACTGAACATTTTGCAATTGCTCAGACCCCTCTTTACCCTAGAACGGTAGTCAGTCCAACTGCTAATAGAGTCTGATTTCGGCCAAGAAAGATCAAAGGGATACTTCACAGTTTAAAGGACATGCACATTGCTTTATCAAGTAGACTGTTTGGTACTAATTTTACAATTACCTATCATTCTTCCAGGTGATATGTATGGACCAGGTGATGTGTAGCTTGCAAAAGCTATAATGATATTTATGACAAAGCTCTTGACCTAATGAGCCAACAGGAAAGATGAGTCCTCAACCCAAAATAAAGCCTCATGTAATAAGGGTCAAGTGACAATGTCACTGCTGGAGAGTCACTCTCCAAAACCAGTCATAAATTCACTGCATATTTCACCAGTATGTACTTTAAAGCTGTTGAATTTATGAAAGTGACTGCCCTGTAACAAGAATCTGAAGCTTAATTCAATGTTCTTGGTTAATAACTGTGCTGTCATATAACTCAATTTTGCATTGTATTTAATATCTTCATGTCACAGAATATATCACTGCTCCATATTTAATTTGTGAGTTCTTCTCATCAGTGGTGTGTGTTGTGTATCTAAGTCTGCATGAAAATTAAGGCTATAACCTGTGATAGTATGGTCCATTTATTTAGGGGAAAAAATTAATAATTGGATAGTTTTACCATTGCTTTTTTACCAGAGAAAACACATTCGCTATCATCACTTCAGTTCTGTTTGCAATTAGCTTTGCTTTATTAAAAAACAAAACGCAAAAACACTCAAACACTTATCATTTTGTTTTTCTCTCAAATCTTGTAGAAGAAAATGAAATGCAATTTGTTTTTATAGGTAAAATGAAAAAAAATTTCTCTGTTTAAAACAACAGATATTGAATCACCCCTACTGCTTTAAAGCAGCAAAAATTTTAAAATAATAAAAAAATACATTGGAATCACACAATGTCTCCTAACTTTGTAAATTAAATTCTTAAAACTTGGGGAAAAAATATAAATCTTCCAGCAAAACAACTTCCATCAGAGAAGACGGAATGACTTAGGATCTAATGAGGAAAGTTTCTCAGGATCACTGAGAAAGGAAGTATGCAGTGTACAGTATGAAAAGTTGCGGGTGTTTACACAGTGATAGAATGACTTTTAAACGAGTCAAAGTTCTCTGCAATATCGCTCCACAGATAAATGAAGAAGGAAGCCCAATTTTTAATAAAACTGCATGAAAAATTTGATAAACAAACAAAAATCCTTCTAAGAGCAAGAAGGGTTTAATGAAAACTACATGCAGAATTACCATTTACCTGAGGTGCATCATATCTAGAAAATCAACTTCCCATTGACTTATATTGGCTAGGATTGATAAAGGATGAGAAAGAGAACTTGAAAGCATATATTTGCCAGAGTTCCACATTTGAATAACTTGAAGGCAGGTAATTTTATCTCTCTAGTGGTGTCCAACTCCAGGCAAATGTAGTGAAATAGGCAGGAAGTTTTAGTTTCCCCTTCTCTACCCTGTGGTTTTGCATGGACTTCCTAAATATTACTGGATCTCCCCAACTTCAAATACTCTTTTCTCTTCTTCCTAAGTATGTCTGCATGGTGTTGAGGGGTATTCCAACCAAAAGACTACTTTCATAGGAACATCACTATTGACGTAACTCTTTTGCAAGAAATAATCCCAATACTTTTCAACAGTGTGATCAGTTCCTGCTCTGTCTACTATTTTCTGTTTCTGACTTTTGTTTGTTGGCTGGTACCTGCCTGTACAGCTTATCTTATCAATTTGATCCCCTTAACTCTGTGGTGGGCTGGGAAGTGTTTAACAACCAGCTCTCCAGAAAAAATGAAATGCTTATGTGTATATAAGTTTATATTATATTTTATTGAAGTAAAAATGTATGGCAAACAATTTACAAATAGTAATAAAGTACACAGTATCTTTATTTTAAGTTCTATATAGACAATTGATTTTCACAGAATCCTTTTCTTTTTAGTTTTGCCAAATCCTTGTATCTTGTCCGCAGCCAACCTATGGTTGCAATTCGAACATGATTTGACAACATTTTGTGCTATTTACAAAGTAATGAGAAATATAACACACTCTTAAGTTTGCTCTGCCTTATTTACTTTCGTCTTCATTAATTTCTTAAGCCTAGGTGGTCCACAAAACAAAAAAAGAAGCCTCGTTTTGTAGCATTTGCCAATTTCCGTTGTATAAAAACTCCCATCAGGGCCAGTTTCTTGCTGCTGATGTGACATCACTGAGCACTGAGCTGGGGAGGAATCGGCAGTAAGTAGCACAGCATTTCCACTACAGAAATAATAGACATAAATCAATAGCATAGGTCATAGCAAATGGAGTAAAAATAATTAGGAAATAATGAGTTTTGAATAGCTACGTTTGTTTTGGTATA
The DNA here is from genome assembly GCF_964270905.1 of Leucopleurus acutus. NCBI lineage: Eukaryota > Metazoa > Chordata > Mammalia > Artiodactyla > Delphinidae > Leucopleurus > Leucopleurus acutus. The sequence goes on along the minus strand of NC_139160.1, from coordinate 72,232,912 downwards.
ATTAATTTAATTGTAGGTTTATTTGTAATATGATTTTTTTAAATGGCTACATTAATAACCAGAGTGAAAATTTTGTATAAATTCATCCGTCATCTCTCAGGGGCATCAGAGCAGATTCCAGCACACCTCTGCCTCTCTCCCTAAGCTGCACTCCAGTGCTGAGCCCTGAAGTCTGTTCTAGCCTCAAGAGCTGATGGTCTATTTTTACTCCTTCAAAAAGCTCTAACCCTATAATTCAACAGGGCTGCCTTTACCAGGCACTACTCTGAGCTCACTTCCTGTCTGCCCCACTCCCTGCAAAATGAAAGGCACACAGACTTGGACTTGAGTCCCATCTCTTTCATTTACAACTGTGTGACCTTGGGTAAGATGCTGAGTATCGTTAAGGCTCCATTTCCTCATCTGTAAAATGGAGATCATAATAGCAAGCTTACAGAATGTTTGTTAGAATAAATGTAGGGTCTAAAACATGCTCATCGAAGATACTGCATAAAGGTAAGACACACCTCCTCTTTCTCCCTCTGCTTTGATGGAACTATGTTCTCTGCAGACAGGAAGAGCAGGTCCAAGAGGCTTAAAAGGAACCTTCACTGCCAGCTACAGCCTTATGCTTTCAGCCACTGACCGAAAGGATGAGCCTGTCCACGCAACAAGTTCCTAGTTTATTGGGGCTGTTTCCTCTTGCTGGCCGCACATTTCAAGTTTTGATGCATCTTCTGTGTGTCTCTGGACTGTGGCTGCCATACAGCTGTCTCTCCTAGTGCTCTGCCCTAAGCCTTTGAGAAGCTGGCTTTGTCCTGGTTCTGGAAGCAGCATGTTTCCCAGCCATTGTTCCTGTCCTGGTATGTGGTACTAATGCTCCTTAATTTCTACAACACTGAGCTTCTCTGCCCATCCTTCCCTGATCCAATCTTTCCCCCTATTTTTCTGTTGCTTTTGTCATGAGACAACCTTCAAAAATTTGCCATTGCAGCCCTGGTAATCCTGAGATCGGGGCATATCTGAACATGAAACAAAGTGCAGCAAAGCACTAGAGCTGAGGTCAGAAGAGCGAGGTTCTAGTTCCGATGTTGACAGTAACCAGCTGTGGGACTTTGGAGAAATCAATAAACTGCTCAAAGCCACAGTTTCCTCAGTTGAAAATGAGGCCTAAGATTTCTCTAGGGTCCTTCCAGGTCTAAAGTTTAATGATTCCATGATTCTCATTTCACTGTTGCTCTCAGCAACTGCAGTAAACTGGAAATGTTCCCTCTGCCCGACTGCTGCTTAAGCAACCCTGAATCTGTGGAAACAACCTCTGCTCTTTGGTTTAATGGGTCCGTGAGCTCATCAGCTACAGAAGCAGGTAGGGGAAAACAATGCCTTACAATCCAAAGAAGGAAATAAACAATATTTTTTCTAATCTTAAAATATGAATTTATGTTTTATCTATAAAATTAACTTTAATTTTTCCAAAGCAGAACAAGTGATCTCCTGGGTAATATATAGTAAATAGGTAAACACTGTGAATACTGGTCAGATAAAGTCTCAACCTGGAAGTTGCAACCATAACTTACACCTCATATGTGAAAATGACACTCATGTTTGTTGAAAACATCATCTTACTGAGGAGCAATTAGGCAAAATAGTGATAATTATAATGATAATAAATTAATAATACTGAATTAAGTATAAAATTAAACTGATTTTTTAAATATTTTATATTCTCGTTCCATGTAAAAGATAAATCAGTGAAGTAAGCTACTGAACTGTGGCTATTGGCTGTCAGTATCCTTCTTGAAATGTAATTCACTGGATCCTGTATTCACCAATGTTTTCCTTACTTTATCTAAACGTTTATATTGATACCATTGATTATTCTTACTTAATTAAATCTTTCTTCTTTGGGATTTTTCATCAACATGCAACCCTCTAACCTTTTATAGTATCTCTTATGCTGACCCCCTCTTCCTTTGCCAACTTCTTATATATCCTAAGTTATTTCTAAGGATTCTACTCTTTAAGACCTTTCATCTTCTCTCTCTATTCTTTTTCCCTGGATGAGCAGGTCCACTTCTAATGCTCCAATTACCATCAGCAAGCTGATATTCACACATATATTCTTTGGTACATATAGATATAGTATATAGATATACTATATATGCACAATATATACATAATATGTATATAATATATACATAATATACATTTTATATACACACAGTAACATATAATAAAATTGTGTATGTTGCATATGTGTATATGCATCTCTATGTATGTATATGCATCTATATATATAAGTATATATATATATAATTTATAGCAATATTCTTGCCTCCTGCCTTTGGATATCTCTTGTTATTATTTTTAAGTATAGTTGATTTACAATATTGTGTTAGTTTCAGGTATACACCACAACGAGTCAGTCATATATGTATATATATTCTGCAGATTCTCTTCCCTTGTAGGTTATTACAAAAGATTGAGTATCATCCCCTGTGCTATATATTCAGTATGGACATCTGTGGTAACTTGCCTAAATTAACATCTCAGAGACCTTCATTTTCCTTGATGTCCTTGATGTCAGTGTCAATGTCAAAATCTTAAATGTCATTCTTGACTGCTTTCTCTCATTCATTCTCCCATATTTTATCAGTCAGTAACTTGCATTGATCTTTCAGAAAACTGTAGTTTTCTCCATCTCCGCTCCAATTATTCTGGTGTAAATTACCATCAAGCATGGCAATAAACTGCTAGCATGAGTCCCTGTTTCAGGCCTGACTGCTCCCACCCCAAATCCATTCATCTGACTGCAGCCAGAGTGTATTTTCTCCATATGTGATCCCATCAAGCCCTCTTTTACAATTTCCTCTTAACCTTAGCCTATATAGACCTACTTATCTTGTTTACATGGGATTTTAAGATTCATATATCAAATTTCCACCTGCTGCTCAATGCTCTGGGAATATAAATTAATTATAATTCCTTAGTGAGGTTCCTTTTTGCTTTTAAGAGCTTTTATAAGCTCTTCCTTCTAACTGAATAATTCTGCCTCTTACCTCCCTCCTGTGATTTATAATTCCATTTTTGGCTTAGACACCACATCAATATTTCCAGACAGAAATATTGGACCACCCTAAAGAGGAGTTAACTATACTTCTCAGCATCCGTATTGCACTAATATATTGGTATTATACTTGTCTAGTTAATTATACATCTCACTGCATGGTAATGTGCATAAGAGCAAATAGTATTTATGTCTTGTTCACAGTTGTATCTCCGGTAAATTTGGCAAATTTAGCAAATAAACATTAGAGAAGTCTATGTAAAGTTGAAGTTCAGATGAATAACAATTGTCTTTATGTCCCAACATTTAGAACATATGCTAGAAATTTGCTTGTTACCTAAAATTTAAATTTAACTGGGCATCCTGTATTTATTTGACAGCCTTAGTATCCAGATCTTGAAAAACATGACCATCAAATACTAGTTGTTCAATAAATATTCAATAATACTAAATGGCAACAGAATTATTATAAGATTTTACCCTATTTCTTCAAAATGTCACAACACAATTTAATATATTCATTTTGGGGAGTTAGCAACAAGTGTTCTTTGTTTTATTTAACAGCAGAGTCATTTTAAGACAGTTAATATTATGGGATTGATTGTGTATATATCACTTAGTTGCATACAATATGCTTGCATACAAGCCATTACTAGCAGATTCAGAGACCATGGTTTTTTTGTGTGTGTTGTGTTTTCGTTTTTCTCGCAGGTCAAAGATCAGACCTGTCTAACTTGCTGAGGAAAGCTTTCCTTAGGTTTTCATTTCACACATCCTCATGCAGAACAGTTCCCGCCATAGCACAGCTGCAGTCAGAAGCACTCCAATTGCTTACAAAGGAGAGAACCAGGGCCATCTGGTCCTGACCTGGAGGTAGCCTCTGGGGAGCAGAGGATCATTTCTTAACTTTCCACTCTGTCACTTTGATGCATACGTCCTATAATCTCATAAAGACATGCCTTGATTTTCTCTGAATTACTGTGGAGGAAAACTTACACAAAATATTAACTTAATTTTGTTGTGTTATGAAGTTCACTCAATAGAGTCTGATTTAAGAAAAGAAAATGAAAAAGATTAAATATAGCAGATGGTCTCCACCCATAACATGAGTAAAATGACTTAATGAAATTGATGAGAAGGGTATTCATAAATCTTAATGCTTATACACATGGATTGCATCTTTTCAAATTTACACAAATTATGTTGGTTGGCTTATGGCTTTCCATTTGTGATAAGCACGAATGTTAATACAAAAGTGGATGACTAAATTCCTGTGAGTTAGCAAAAATAATAAAGGACACCAAAAATCTACCTCTCTAAAAAAGTAATGAAATAACTAGGAGAAAAACAAAAATAGAAAACAAAACCAAACTGTGAGAATAGACTTTTTCAGAGTTTTGGAAACTATTCAAAAGCTTGCAGCAACCAGGGAGAATTCATTCAAGAAAAGTGTCTGGATCTTGGCAAGAACAGAGAGCTATGTGTCATTTTAACTTACCCTAGTCCCATGTCCCAATCCCTAGCTTGGTGGCAGCCTTGAAAATGACAGCCTGGATTCCACTACAAGTACAGGAGGAAGCGGAACTGACCTCATTTGCAAAGAATCCTATGTATTTATATTTATTTGCATTTATTGGTTTTTTGTTTACTGCTTGCTGGTGGCTATCTCTAGAAGATTGGCTCAAAAAGTTTACCTTTATCTCAGCTAACTCAGAATTTACCCAGTGCTAAAGCTGCTACCTGTGAACATCTGTCCAGAACATACACAGAAACATGTTTTAGTCACTGCTGCCTGAGGCAATGGATAACAGTTGGGGGAAAAAAAAAACCCAATAGATTAAATAAAAAGATTGTGAGGAAAGTTTGTGGAATGAGATGCTTTGGAGAATAACTTCTTTGAAAACTCCAACACATTCTTCAGTATCAAGAAAGACATATACATGCCCATGCTGCATATATATGTGCTCAGTAAAGACCTGAGAAGACCCTAAGCTCTCACCTCTGGTTGACTTTGAAGCTCTGTACAAGGAAGTAGTGAAGGCTAAAGCAGAGTTGTCAGCTGCTTGTCTAAGTGCCAAAGGTGCGCTTTAATGCAGACACGGAGACCCTCTGCAAAGACTGAGAGATTTTTGTTGGCACTTTCTAAGTCATTCCATGAATCCAATATTACCATGATATCAAAGACAGATAAAGGTGTTACAAGAAAAGGAAACTACAGACCAACCTCCATCATTAATATACATGCAAACTTCCTCAACAAAACACTAGTAAGCCAAATCCAGGAGCCATATTAAAAAGATTGCACACCACGATCAAATGGAATTTGTCTCAGGAATGCTAGGTTTTTTTGACATCCAAAAATCAATTAATGCAACATGCTGTATTAACAGAATAAAGAAAACAAAAACACATGATCATCTCAATTTATATAGAAAATTCCTTTGACAAAACTTCAACACCCTTTCATGAAAAAACAAACACAAAACTAGGAATATAAACTAGGGAGAGAACTACGAATAGAAAGGAACTTCCTCAACTTGATAAAGGGTATCTATGAAAAACTCATAGTTAACATGATACTTAATGGTGTCAAAATGAAACTTTCCCACTAAAACTAGGAAAAAGAAAATACCTTTTCTCACTACCTCTATTAGATATTATACAGAAAATCCTAGTCAGGGCAATTGAGCAAAGAAAGAAATAAAAAGCTTCCAAATCAAAAAGAAAGAATTAAAGGTGTCTTTAAAGGAGCCGTGGAGCCACAACTAAGGAGCCCACCTGCCGCAACTAAGACCTGGTGCAACCAAATTTAAAAAAAAAAAAACTTATCTATTTGCAGATGACATAATCTGAAATATAGAATATTCTGAAGAGTCTAACATTAACATCCAAAACAATAAAATAACTGTGAGACTTGTACACTGAAAACTGCAAAACTTTGCTGAAAGAATTTAACGACTTAAATAGCTATAAAGGCATCTTGTACTCATATATTAGAAGACAATATTACAAAAATGACAAAAATCCTCAAATTGTTCTATAAATTCATCGCAATCTCTATAAAAATTCTAACTGCCTTTTGCAGAAATTAACAAGTTAATCTTAAAACCCATATGGAAATACAAAGGACAATAAATAATTAAAAGAAATGTTAAAAAAGAAGAATGAAGTTGAAAGGCACACACTTCCTGATTTCAAAACTTCCTACAAAGCTGAAGTAATCAAATGGTGTGGTACTGACATTGAATAGACATATAGATCAGTGGATTAGAATTCAGACTTCAGAAATTACTCGCATTTACCATCAACAGATTTCCAACAATGATTTCAAGACTATCCAATGGGATAAGAATAGTCATTTCATTATAGTGTGTTTGTATAAATGTATACCCACATGTGAAAGAATGAATTCAGAACACTGTTTCACAGCATACACAAAAATTGACACAAGGGGATATATGTATATGTACAGCTGATTCACTTTGTTATAAAGTAGAAACTAACACATCATTGTAAAGAAATTATACTCCAATAAAGATGTTAAAAAAATTGACACAAAATGGATCAAGTATCTAAATGTGAGAGCTAAAACAATGAAATTCTTAGACGTAAACAGCAACATGCAAACTGGGAAGGAGACCATTTGAAAGGGAATATGAGCTGATCAAGCATATGTTCAATGAACTTCCACAATTGCCCATTGGGTACACTACAGAGGGAACATGGAAGTCCACCTCAGACACAAGAATGGGCCAAGTCATGAGGACTCGCCCTGGAAGAAACAAAAGCCAAATGTATGGTACAGTCATGGGACATCTGTCAGGGGCCAAGGGCAAACAACATGGCAAACTGGGTCGCAACAATAGGAGCATAAGTCCTGTATAAATGTGTCAAATTGACCACATTGTTCAGCTGGTCCCCAGTCATGGATTTAGGCGGTGCTTCACCACTGTGGGAACATATGTCCCATATGAGATGGGCATTCCAGTGCACCATGTAGATACTGGAACCACTATCCTGACTTTAGGAAAACATCTTTGCCTTGTGTTCAGATATCTAGCAGGATTCCAGTCTTGATCAAGCCACTGTGTTCACTGCATAAGCTACCCAGCAGTGGGCATGCTCCCATGGCATAAGATGGATAGTTCATACTCTCCCAGGCAAATGGAGAGATAGAATGATGGGACCTGCATATCCATCCAGTGCTTCCACAGAAGAGAAACCTGATTAAAAAAGCTCAACATCCATCCTTTAAATTCTGGGAACTTGTGTGAACATCAAGACTGGTGACCACTTCCTTACTAGCAATATCTGAGTTTGGAGAAACCTTCAATGAAGAATGAGAAAGGGTAATAGTTTAAAGTACCTGGAAAAGATGTGACTTTGTCCCCTATGGATTTCTGAGCTCCTGGAAGAAAATATAATTGGGGATTATGGATCCACATGAAGAGAAATGTAGAGTTCAGGTGTAGGAGGTCTAGACGAAGCAGGAGAACATCTGAGCTAGAACAACATTGGGAATGATGGAGCATATGGAACTAAGAGAGAGTTTCCTCTCTCTGGGACATCCTCATATTGAAGGAATCTGAATTCAAAGATGATGGATTCCACTGGACCACTGGGTGGCTGAGCTCTGTTCCAAGCTAACTATGAAATTGTCTTCAAGGAACTGGAGGTACAGTAGTTGCTCTCCTGTGAAGACCACTTGTGGACCTTTCCCACTGATGTAGAGAGGCTCTTTCTTCTCTTAATCAAGACCACCATGTTAAAGACAGTGACTAATTGTGCCTAATGGTGGATGTGCTAATCCAGAGCACTGAGCTTGACCTTGACTCCAGAGCTGAAGTCTTTACATTTCAAATCATCAGGAGATGATTGCTTTTATGAGTTTTTTTTTCAAGAAGAGCTTTAAATCAAGATATCACTGAATAGTAATTCTAATCATGTATAATAAAATCGCTTAAACTTAGACAACAATGCCATACAGTAATATTTCCCAAATACAGAAGTATTAACTTAAAGTTATTCTCCTTCACAATTTCTAGCTATGAAAAGAGGAAAGAAGAAACAAGAGGAAAATAATTTGATAGCATCATTTACTATTATATTTCAATTTATGTTAATGTAGGATGAAAAATTACTTTTTGTTCTAGGCTTCCTTGGTCATGCAAATTTCCCATAAAAAATAATTTCCCTTGTGTCACAGTTAATATTAACATGTTGACTCTTTTCTATAAAAAGGTGCTTTTGTCACAATGACTGTCACAGAAAAAAATAGTGGTAATGTATAACCCAATAGTCAAAAATAGAATGACAAAATTCCTGAAATAAATTATTTTCAAAGAGAAATAAAACCTCTTACGAGAGTACAAATAAAAATGAGTTAAGGGGCAATTAAAGTAGAAATGTATTCCTCCACTTCTTTTCAAAATAACTTCATTTTTTATGTAAATATTTGTATCCATCTTATTACTTAAATATGTATGTCTCTAAAGAGAGCAGAAAAAGGGACAGCCTTTGAATGAAGATGTAACTGTTTTTTTTTTGTTTTTGTTTTTTTTCCCCACTAAGCCTGTTATCACAGGTAAAATTACACTTATCTTTTGGTTCAGGAAGCCAGGAATAAAAAATTCAATGAACTTTTAATGTGTTTATACTTCAGGAATGCATTTCAACTTATGGTGTGCATATACATTCTAAATTAAGACAAGTTAATTAAACAAACTCCAGGAACTTAGTGCTCTGCTATCCTCATCACTAATTTGCTTTTGAGGAGTTTCCAAAATGTGTTTCAGTGTGTAGTTCTGGACTTTACTCTGCCACACTCTGAACCTTCTTAATTTGGGGCACAAACCATTGTTTCTTTTACTCTTTTCTTTTTCTTCTGCCCGTGTACTCACAATTGCTACTTTCTTTATGGGGAAAGTATAAATTTTATGGCTTTAGACTCATTTACACAATGAAATTGGTTGTCCATTTTAACATCTTTTATAGACTCCTCAGTGTGCAGACATGTCTATGTAATAAATAATTGTTGTCCTATGAATATTAAATGATTGGCATGGTGTGGGTAGCTCTCTATAGGATGATACCATTTCCATTATTAGACACCTGTCAACTATATCATAGGTTTCTGTCTGTTACATAATGGTTCTGAACCAGAGGCATATGGTGAGGTATGTCTAGTGTAGTATATGGAGGGTCATTGTTGCTAGTTTTCTTTCCCTCCTCCACCTATGATATAATCTCTCTTGTATGCAGGGCAAATAGGTTTATTTTTTCTCTACTACTTATTAGCCTTAGCCATTACACATTATCATTTATAAGAGTCTGAAGCACTATTGAGTTTCATTCTAATGGAATATTTTTTGTTGCATGTGAAAGTTCAATAAAGAGATTTTAACATTTTATTGTGAAAAATATTATACCAATCAAAATTGTGTTTTATTCTTGTGTTTGGAGATTTTATGTGTGTGTGCACGCACGTGTGCACTGTTTTCCAAAGCCTCAGCCATGTTGGAATAATAATTGTTAATATTTACTGCCCCAGCCCTGGGGAAAGGGGTATTATGTCTCTTAATCCCCAGAGCAAAGTAAAAGGGATTTAGGGGCTTGACATTTGATTCCATTCTTTTAGCACTAATTCCAGGGTTCCTGTCTGTGTGTGTGAAGGAGCCCTGATTGCTTCTCCCCCATGGCTGATGTTGATTTCAGCTTTGATTTTCCCACTGTCTGAGCTGAAAGCTCCAAAGTATCCTTTCTCACCTCTGAAGTAAGGCATAGGCTGAGCATCCCTTAGGGGTGTTGAACATTGGCTGCTGGCAGTGAATTTGTTCATCTGCTCTGTGTACCCAGGACAACGTAAGGGCTGGAAAATCATCCCCACTTCTCTGTAAGCACTGTGTATTAAGACTGGACTTCCCTAAAGCATGGATCTTAAAGAAAGGGATGAAGACTTTTTCCAGAATCTCACTCCCATTGATTAAGTATTCTTCCAAGGAGCCATCAAAGGCTGCTTTCTTGCCCGGGCTCTGGTGGGCAGAGCTGGGGGGTGGGATTGAAAGGGAAGGTAGGAGACTGGGGAGTGGGGTGTGTACAGCACTGGGGTGATGGGGCTTCAGAACTTGCTCCTCAAGCATGGTCTCTGGTACTAGTTTCATTTTTAAGCCCAAGTTACATAGAACATGTAATAACAAATCTTAATGATAATCTGAATTTTGAAGTTATAAACACTCAAGACAAATTGACATTTTGAATACAGAGGAACAAATTACCTCCTTGTTTTTTTGTGTTTTGATTTTTTTGCTGATATCATACTCTATAACAGGAAATTATTTCATATGATTCATTTAACTCCAACTCTGCTTCAAAATATAGGCAAACCAAGAGTAAAGGTCACAATCGGGGACACATGTAAAAAAACTCTGGTAAAAAGGGATATTATTATTATCTGAGTAGATATTTCATTATACTCTGAAAATAAGCTTCATGAAAAGCTGTTTTATTAAATTTATCCACAAGATAATTCCAAATGGAAAGAATAGTAAGTTCTTCAATGTGTCTTATTTGTTTCCCGATTATCTGATGGAAGTTAGGTTGGAGAAGGAAAGGGGAAAAAAAGAAAGAAAAACACTTCTAATTATCTTGCAATTTGCTTTAATTTAAATTGGAGTCTAATTGTTGTCACAACAGATTAAGAGAGGCTGCACAACGGAATGTAATGAATTCAGTGCCTTTCAGAACTAAGGGCTAAAACTTGGATTCACTGCGGGCATGCACTATATTCAACTTCAGACTTCTAGAAAAAGAAATGATTCTTAAGTCATAAACATAAACAAATAGGGAATTTAAAAATCAAGCAAAATTCAGACCAGTGGCACAGGTATTCAGGACAATGCCATAAACAGCAGTAACCCTATTTCATTTTTTTTTATTAGCAAAAATTCAACTGTTTTATAATACAGCATTGGTTTGTGCCTAATCTGAAATAGGCCTCTTTATTAATATTGCACTAAACCCCAGGAAATGATGGCATAGGCTACAGATTAGTGCCAAAATACATATGAAGCCAGTTGATTCTATTTATTAAGACCATATAAGGTCCCTGACCCTGTTGCCATGAACAAACACAGAGCCAGCTGCTACATAGCCCTTCTTTTATACAAACCTGTTCACTCATATCTGTTCTCAACTTCTCCTTTCATCGGGGTCAGAGCAATCCAAATCTGCGCAGGGCCCCAGCGGTGATAAGCAGGAGTGGGTTAGCGGAGGGGAGCCTGCAGCAAGCAGGCCAATTAGCCACGGCGACAACTGGGTGCTAACCAAAACCGGCTCCTTGCAGGCGTGCGTAAAACAGCACCTGGGGGCCGTCACATGCGACGAGGTGCCCTTTAGTGTTTTCTTTTTTCCTTGGAAAAAATTCTGTTGGCCGTTTGAATGGAAGCACTCATTTTGAATAGAAAACATACCATGGGAAAATAAGTTTTCTTTCTTTACATCTTTTTATACAGTTCAGGGTACGGGGCAAAAAAAAATAGGACTTGTAATTCAAAATGCGCATCAATTTCTACCCAAGTGACGTAACAGTTAGATGGAAGAAGTGTGCAAATACACACCAAAACCACTTCATGGGTATTTAAAAAAAAAAACTGAACTCAGCGTTTATTTATTCTTTTTGTTTGCTTTTTGTACTTAAATCTGCAACCTGATTTTAAATATCTTTAAAGCTTTCCCACTGCAGTCCTTACTTCTCTCTTCCAGAGTGAAATGTTTATATCACATAGAATGAGGGGACTTATGGGATTTCAAATCAGGTCAGTGGAGCAATTGCTAAGAAATGCCACAGAAATGATAACTTGAGAAACAAGCTCTGAAGATAAATTTCTATGGGGAATTGCTTGTCTGTAGAATTCAGTTCAACTGAGTAGAGGATGATGTTTTCAATTTATAGGTAAGTGCAAATGCCTTTGCTTTATCCATGATGACTAAATGATTCAGCTTCTTTGGCATTGTTGAGCTTGGTATTTGACAAAGAACCCTAAGGTAAATGGTAGAGAGACTATTAACCTAGTCTGCTGGTAGGCATGGAGATGAGATGCTTCTCTTTCCCTTCAAGGAGGACTTTGTGTGAGGAGTGCATTTTGCCCACAGCCTTCAACCTCTCACCCCAGGGACCCACTGTAGCTTTCATAATGAAGCCAGACTTTAGCCTGGGATCTTCCAGCCATTGATGAGCATCCCCCGCTCTCAACTACCTAGTATGAGAGAAGCCAACCCTAAAACATATATTAATTAAATGAAATCTGGATATGTCCAGAGAAACGATTATTTAAGAGTTTTGCAACTGACTGTGATGTTTTAAATTCTATTCCCATGTGGTTGTCCATTTTAAACTTGTGAAACCATGTGTGCCAGCACAGAGGATCCACTAGCTGCAACTCCCATTCTCCCCACCCGCCAACCCCAGTTTATTCCACTGGGCTTTCATGCAAATTTATTTCAATACTTCGAAAGTATTTCCATTAATCCTGCTGAAACTGACAATGCATCCCCTTTCAAATAACAGCCGGAGAGAAATCTTTTTAAATTGTCTCAATTTATTTGTCACCTGTTTCTTATAATTATTGATTTTTTTCACGCCATATCCAGCATTTCATAGTACTAGTTGTTGCCTTCCAAAATAAAACATCAACAACAACACACGAACCACCCAGGAGCCCAGGTCATCCATCTGGATCCTTGACCAATTCCTTTCTGTACTCTTCACTAATGAAACAAAATTCCAACCTCAGCCCCAAATAAAGGCATTGCCCATGATTCTGTACATCCTGACCGCTCTTTTTTTGTCCTTTAATCATTTCACCACTTACCCAGAGGTTAATTGTCTCTACTCTCAGTTTTCCACCCGTTTTGTAAGTTTCAGTGGCACAGCTATGATTTTATCCTGTCCATCACTGTGAGAGAAGCTGGCAGTAAGTCAACTAGTCAAAGCTTTTGAAAGAGGAATATTCACATTAATGTTGCAGGGTCTACATTTCACATCTCTGGCTCTATGCAGTATCTAGCAAAGGCAAACAATTTCTTGAAATTTGTAATAATAGAATGAATGCAAATTTGATGTTTTCTTCCTCTTTTCTCCCCGTTCCTACTCCCTAATAAGTTACATACAAAAACTCAGTCTAAATTTCCTGTCCATGTAGAGCCTCTTCTCCATCTCATTGTTGTAGTCCATATTTCAACTTTTATTATAATTCTATTTCTTCTATGACACCTTCATTAACTTCACACCAGAGATGCACTTATTTAACCAAAATTTGATTGTATTCATTTGCTCAACCCATGTTTCCTGAGTCTCTACTATGTCCTTTGTACAGATAGCAGATATATTCTGATTTCATGCAGCTTGTCCTCTACTGGAGACAAGTGCTAAATAAATATGTAATATCAATTTTGCTAGGTTCTTGGAAAAAAGAGCTTAGAAATCAAATGAGGAGCCATGATTAGAAAAAGTATTTATAAATTTTCTCTCTGAGAAAATAGTTGAGACCTAAAGAATGAGGTGATGTTCAACGTTGACGACGCCCAGACACTTCTACAAAGATACGTACGTTTGCATCTATATGTAGCTTCTTTTGCTTCAGAAACTAGGTTTCAGTTGGTCACTATCAATTAGCAAAAAGAAAGCATTACTGTCGATTAGAATATAGATGCGAACAAGCCACCAGCCTCTCCATCTGCTTACATCTCCCTCCCTCCAATGTGACAGAAGGAGGGTTTTGGGTAATTAATTGGAAAGCAAGAGATGGAAAGGCAGGAGGGCACTGTCTGGCGTCCTTCTCCCTCTGCGGTCCTCTCACCTGATTCCTGCCGTCACTGTCACTTTTCAGCGGGAGTGGGAATCCTCCCAACAGCTCTCACAAGAGCTTCCTTTCTACCTGCTGCTCAACCAAACGCTTTGCTAAGATCCCCTCACGCTCACCCTCATTCTCATGCTTAGCCACAGCCTTTCTGTTTATTCCAATATACCCCTTGTTTATTATGGATGTTTTAGTGAGTGGAGAAGGATGTATGTCTTCTATGGCTCTATTACCCGCAATTTAAGCTGTAAGTCTTCTTCAGTCAATAGGCACCTTTCCATCACAGAAGGATAGCTAGAAAAGTTCTTATAAATTCCTGAATCTGCCCTCCTTTCTTATGTTGGTAGGACAGGAGGGGTAGGAATTTGTCATGCCTGAATCCAGTGACACGGCCTAAAACCCAGCTCTCCTGATTTTGTGTATAGGATGAGCGTGTGTTTTGGGGGTCTGCGGAAGTCCTGGTTTATTAATAATCTTGTCTAATAAAAACAGGTGTATGTAATGCCCCTTGTCCCGGTGAAATCATTACTAGAAGCACTTTCACCTTCATGCATCTCTCCATTTGGAGACCATTTTATCTGCTCCCTCTATATAGAATCCACTTACCTTTTTACTGCACCACATACACATTTTTTGAATCTCACGGACGTCTCCGTTTATGCATATGCTGTGTTTCCGAATGTAACATATTGTTACATAAAATAAATGGTGTAGTTTTTCAAAAGTTTCCAAATGCACGATTTTTCTTAGGTGGAGAAGAGAGTCCCAGAATGGACCCATCCAGAGGTCTACGTTGCTCACTTAAGAACATCTTCTTATGTCTGTTAATTCTTCAAAAGAGCTACTGTATAGAAAGTTAAGGCTGGGATATGAAGGGCAGACGGCTCGGTGGTGCGTCTCCTCTCCAGGATGGAAACGGAAGGCAGGCATACACGTGGCCCTCCACTGAGAATCTCCGATGGTGAAAAGGGCTGCAGCTTTTAAAAATACACAATATCTACTTACTCAGTGGCTGTCACTGCTCCAGGCCCTTTACTGGCATCACCTCAGTTGACACAATGTCCTTATAAATTATGTACTTTATTTCCCCCATTTGATAGATGGTGAAAGTGCCCGACTTAATATGGTAAATGTGCCCGACTTAATAGCTTTTATTCCTTCCATTAAGCGTGCTGACTCCATTTTTGGTTAAGTTTATAACATTCCCTGTTGTTTGTATTTTTCCTCTGCACCTTCTATTTATTATTTCCTTTCTTTTCCTCATATAAATCCCAAAGATTATTATAATGAAAGCAAGACTATCTTTCTTAGGGGGCAGACAAGCAGGGAGAGATGAACATGGGTCATTTAACTTTGTGTTCTATTTTCCAGTTACTTTGGGATGAATCTGTGTCGGTGACAAGAGTGATTTTTAATAGTTACTAAAGTGATGGGTAAGCAGGCTGAGAAGTTTCGTATTATTTAGAGGAATAAATAAAGGCATTGAGGTCCATGAGAGCGTCAGGAGAGGCTGAACGGCAGACGAACAACCGAAAGGACAAGATCTTCTGTACAAAACTGCCTGACACCTTCATTTATTATTTCATCAACAGCAAAATAATAATTGAAGGACATTTACTGAGCTCTGTGGGGTGTAAGTGCTCAGCCATCTGACAAGGCTAGGGAATAGAATCTTCCCTTTATGTAACTATTCTCTCTAAGATTTATGACATGTATTACTAGGGTTTGTGACCCCCATAAAGAAAATGTCTCTGTAGAACTACTTTGAAAAAATTAATTTTCCTATGATGATTTGAAAGGAGAGTATTTTCATTGGCTGGGAGTAATCATGGTCAGAACATTGATAAATGTGAGATAGGAAGTTCCAGGTCATCAAATCCTAAATATGCTTACTTTGATCATTTATAAACTCAGTTTAGGAATAATATTTTTAGATTTTTCTTGTTAATTATTTCTCTGTTCATTCACCAGATATTTGTTAAGCATCTAATGTCGTGTTACTTGTAACTGGAAATATGAAAGTTGATGTTATGGTCTTTGACATAAAGGCTTATAATCCTAGAGGAAGAAGGAACAAAGTAGTAATTAAATTGCATTTGTTCTTCCTTCCTTCCTTCCCTCCTTCCTTCCTTCCTTCCCTCCTTCCTTCCTTCTTTCCTCCTTCTTTCCTCCTTCCTTCTTTTCTTCCTTCCCTCTCTCTTTCTTTCACCTATTTACATATTTTCCTGAGAATGAAGAATAGATTCAGGAATTAGAAAGATTGCTGAGGCTTGGATTATAAAACAACATGATTTGAGGAGTCTCAAAATTAAGGAATCTGGACATGGCAAGGTTCTTCATATATCTTGTCACATTTTATTACAATAAACTTGCACTTATATATAGGTGGATAAAGGAAGAAAAAGCATTGATTGAGCACCTACTCCATATCAGGGGCCATGCCACAAACATTTCTCCATGCATTTCTCACAACAATTGAAATTTGGTTTTCAATTTCTGAAATCGAAGCTTGTAAGATAAACTACAACCACATTTGCCTTCTCCAGAATGTATTAAAAATATACACAAAAGGACAGGCGAATAGAATCAAAACATAATACTACAAAAATCAGCTACACAAAAAAGAAGGTATTAAGGGTATTAAGGGAAAAAAATACTTTAAAACTGTTCCATGAGACAAAGAGACATCATCTACTGAGAACGGGTCAATTTCTTTATCAGGCAATTGCAGATCTCCACGCCTTTGGGGTCGGCTACTGGAAGATTCTTGTGATCCTTTGATGGTGTCACCTTTCCTGGAATTTTTATGTCCCACAAAGTCTTGCATGGCTGGCTTTGCATTTGTGGTAGCAGTCACCTCTTTAGTCATTACTAACTGACTTTGGGAGAGAATTGCCCTGTGTCGGCCCTGCTGGAAGTTCTGGGGCTTTTCTCAGACCTTCTGTGGTGAGGCTGTTTCTTGCTCCCTCTGTGGCAGAATTCATAAGCTTGCATGCCTTCTCTCCATCCTGTGGTGCACCAGGCCACAGGCTGACCACCCGCCTTTTGCTTTCCCATGGGCAAGACTAAAGCTCCCGTTGTGGTCTCTCCCTGACCCCCAGATTCGAGCTGCTTTTCTGGTGCCACTAGCCATCTGCCAATGTCTGCCCTCACCACGGGCAGAGCCGGCACAGAGAGCTGGCTGCAGGGTGAGTGTATGGGGTGTGGAGCAGGGGTCAGGTGCAGAGCACTGGGGGTGCCCATGGGCAGGGAGGCATCCATGGGCAAGGGGTCCCCAGAGGGTAGTAGGCAAGATTCTCTGCAGAGTCTGCCATTTAGTCCACAGGATCCAGGTCCATAGAACGCCCTCTGAGAGCTGATCTGCGTTTCTCCCAGCTTCCTGCCCCGGAGTCTTGGAGCCCAGGACTCTGTACTCTAGATGGAGCCAGAGAGAAACGGGCCTCTGCTAGTGTCTCACACAGCGGCGGAAGCCAGGCGTGCACTGTTGCGCTCACCCTCCCTCCTGGGAGGAATCACGGCTGAGAAACTCGGCTTGGCACTGTGCTCTTTGCCCAACCTCGGGGGAGAGGGGATGGGGGGAAAGTGAAACCATACCTCTGACCCTCTCCAATGCATCCAAACTTGTAGTTTTTGCTCCAACGTTGTGCTGGAATTTCTCTGCTGGAAACCCAGGTTTCCACAAAGGCTCTCTCATCCATGGGTGATTACCTAAGACAGTGTTCTCCAGGCTCCCAGATCGCAGCTGAGAGGGGCACAAGCCAGGTCACAGCCACTGCAGGGTCCACAGCTGGGACTGAGGTCCACACGTCTGTTACTAACACACAGGTGGGCCAGACTCCTCCGGCGTCTGGCGTATGGTGCCGCATCCCATGGCTCCCACAGATGCACTTTTGTCCGTGGCTGGATGCCAAATGGTTGTTGTTGAGCCATGTTCCTGATGTCATTCGGTCCGAAATAATGATCTTGACACATCAAATTAACTTCACCATCAACAAACTTTCAGTTTGCACAGGCTGAGTTTAAGACTGTATCTTCCTTAAGGCCCAGAAGCACCGTTTTCAGGTCAAAGGAACCAATAAAGTGTACGTATCACAAGCTAATGTTAAGACAAAATACATAAAGCTTGGCAATAGGCAGAAGGACCACATCCTGTCATTTCAGGGTCGCACTGGAGCATTGCCTAATGATTACACCATGGCTTTACTTAATTCCCAAGAGAATAAACTTTCATTTCCTTTAGTATCTTAGATGGATTAAGGCCAAGACCATGTAATGTTGCAGACTAACTTGCAGAGTTTTAACCTGTATTTATGTCTAGGAAGATGGAAAACAACAAAGGGTATGGTTCTATTGTGGGATATTAACCAGTTTTTGTATCTCACCTGGTAATTTTATTCCAGCATTCTTTCCTTCAGGGACAATATTTATTTAGTCCCTCGAGCTATATTTTCAACCAGATTTCCCATCCTGGTGATGCTTTCATTGATAAGTTAAACAGATCTTTGACACAGGCTCCATGTTTGTATGAGATTCATCATTTTTACTTTCTGTAAATTGTACTTTGAAACGTTTCATGTGTTCTTCTATGCCGTTTCTATGGATAACTCTCTGGGGTTAAAGAGAAATTTACTGGTTAAAAAGGCAAAACATAAAGGAAAACATATTTTCAATGTATCATGTTAAAGAGCTTCTAAATGTGCTTTATCCTTGCATGTTTATTTTATTATTCATCTTTCCATAGGCTTTCTGTTTTGTTGAACTTTTCTGTTTGCTCTGTGTTCAATGTTGATCACACTACAAATGAATCCGTGTATCAAAACCTTTCAGTGCAAAAGAAACTCACTAATACTTATTCCATCATTTTGTCACCTTTGTCTGAGTTGTAGCAGAAATCTGAGTATAAAGGAAATCTTGCACTTGTAAATTCATTTTCTTATACTGTGTAGCTAACCTCTGATCTACCTTACAGGTAGCAAATTGGAAGTAACTACGACTTAAATTTTTTCAATTAAGTTCTAAAGTCCTAAACAGTAATTTAGTTTTCCTCCCACAGTTAGAAAAGTACATGGAAAAATTGAAAGAGTAAATATTACAAAAGGAGATAGAAACTGGCTACCACATTAATTTACACCAGATTGTTCATCAAAGTTAAGTTGACATTAGTATTCGATTTGAAGACACAGATTTTATTAATAAGAAGTAGACAAGAAAAACAATGTTTAAAAAGTGCTTATGCTACACTTGCATTTCCAAGTTAATAGCAAGAGGAAAATATGATACAAAAGCCTTGCATGTTTTTGTTAAAAATTTACTGTGAATTTTCTATAAGACAAGATAGATACAAATTAAGGAATAGTTTTAAAGGCACTTGGAAAAAGTGTAGAACCAAAATAAATTTGTTTGAAGAACTACAAGGGAAGATTTAGACAACAGTACAATTTTGTTTTAAAGCACTCACTATCTTATAGCAATTTATCATGGCAAAATTAAAATTGAGACATTTTGCACACGCTAATGATTTAAGGGGTGATGAAGCCAATGTTTGGTGAATTAGAAGAAGAGGGTTTGAAACCAATTCCAGTGACTCCAGTTTTTTCCCATCCTGTCTTGGGCTGCTACTCAGGAACACAGCTCTCAGTCAATTGTTCAGCAAATCGCACCATAGAAAGTCTACGATCACCCATTCACACCTCAGGAAACTGTCATGAGCACGTGTGAAAACTTCAGTGTGATTCAGTGAGTGACACTATGGATTGGATATATCAACCTTGCTCACCAATATTCAACCTCCTGCTTATGCTTGTTGTAGATAAACAATAAGTCCATCTATTATCTCATAGTTCTGGAGGTCAGAAGTCCAAGCACAGTGTGGCTTGGACTCAATATCGAAGTATCAACAGGGCTGCATTCCTTTCTGGAGGCTTCAGAGAATTTCCTTTCAAGGTCATTCAGGTTGTTGGGCAAATTCATTTCCATGTAGTTGCTGGCTGTTGGCCAGGGTTTGCTCTCAGCTTCCAGAGGCTCTGCCTGTGCTCCTGAGTCCATGGCCTCCTTCCTCAGTCTCCAAGATAGCAGTGGGACGTTGAGACCTTCTCACACTTCAAATCTCCCTGGACTCCCTTTCTCTGCCTCTGATTCTCCTTATCTCTCTGAATCCAGCCAGAGAAATGCTTTCTTACCTGCTCATGTGATTCGATTGGAACCTTGTGGATGATGTGGGACCATCTCCTTATTTTAAGGTCTTTTTATAGTAACTTTAAGGATGCTCACAAAGGCCCTTCTCAGCAGTACCTAGATTAGTGTTTGATTGAATAACCAGGTGATGGGGTTACAGAGCACATCCTAGAATTCTGCCTACCTCCAGTGTTAAGAGCACGATCCACAGAACGTCACCCTACTAGTCAGCTAGCATTTCTCCTTACTTGATAATGGGAATGTTGGAACAATTAGCTTGGGCAGGTTGCCCTTTGACTGAGTTACATACATTTGCCAAACGTTCCCCTGAGCTTTCCTCTGAATCTCTGCTTCTCTATCTCATATATGAAATGCTTACGTACCCGATATAATGCTCTTTATTGTCTTTGTTATAGCACCTCAATATAGGCATTATTCAAAGGGACCTTGCTTCTTCTATTGTCTCAAGACCCCTCTTTCTTTAGGAATATCATGATCTCCAAGTTTACCACCTTCCTGTACGTTGAAAATCTCTGAATCCGTTTCCCTTCTTATCTTCATCCTGAACTTCAGTTAAAACTTACTACTATATTTTCCTCTAGTTAAGCAGGGGTCCTTAACATGAGGTCCTCAGAGGGTCTTTATATGGAAATTAGTTAAGATGGGGAACATTTACATCTTTCTTTACCTTAACATCTAGCTGAAGTTTAGCATTTTTCTTAATTAAAATGTGTTTCACAAGTCATAGTCGTATTAGCAATACCCTTGGTTTTTACACCAGAAAACCTCAGATATTTCCATATAAATGAGGATGGCTGCAAATACATAAAAATATTATTTGTAGTAGTTGCTACATTGTGACTTCCTTTGTAATTAATCCTTCGCTATACTACCATAGAGTATATATTCTACTACTATGTGTGATTGCAGCCTTCCTGACTCCAAGCCATCATGGGGCCTAACTTGTCCACCCTTGTGTTTTTCTGCATCCAGAAGTTGTTCCATCAGTGTGGAGGCCTGTCCTCATATTGGTACCCAGGATACCTCATATTGGCTTTGTGCTATGCCCCCTTGACAATCATTTTCTGAATAATATCTGGAAGGATGTGGGTCAAAGATTACCTGACAGTTTAACATTCATATTCAAGTTGATGCATAACAGAGTTCACACAGGGATCTCATTTAAAAATAAAATATAATTTTAATGTGTCTATATTTTAAATGTCAAATAGTTTAATGCATTATAAACGTGCACATATTACTGTATCACATTTTAATGTTTTGACAAACACATTTTAATACAATTTGCTCTCTTTGTAATTTTAGGGATTTATATACATTAAACCAATTAATCAAAAAAGGAGTTCATAGGCTTCACCAGACTGCTTAATGGGCTCTATGTAACACAAAAAAATGGGTTAAGAATTCCTGAAATACTAGAGTGTATTATGGTAAAACCAAACAACCATATTTCTACTAAATCCATCTTTTCACTTGACTTCTTAATAATACGTGTCATACACTTTTAGCCTATATAAATCTCATTTAATTTGAATCCAATTTATCTACTTAATAAATTCTCAACATTCATTTTATATATATATATCATATATATATAAAATTATAGATTATATATAGTCTATGGTCTATCTCTCTCTCTGTGTATATATATATATATATATATATATATATAGTATTTTTTTATTTTATAAATTATTTTCTAATTTTTATTACTGGTAATGTCAGATATACACAAATCAGAAGGATGCAGTAAATTCTCATGTTTTAATTATGGAACAGCAACAACTGATAACCCAGGGTCTATCTTTATTTCCATCCACTACCCTCACCCTAACTTCCCAGCTAATTTTGAAGTGAACCCTAGGTATCATGTATCCATTAATTTTTTTTTTTTTTTTTTTCTGTACACCGGCCTCTCACTGTTGTGGCCTCTCCCGTTGCGGAGCACAGGCTCCGGACGCGCAGGCTCAGCGGCCATGGCTCACGGGCCCAGCCGCTCTGCAGCATGCAGGATCCTCCCGGACCGGGGCACGAACCCGTGTCCCCTGAATCGGCAGGCGGACTCTCAATCACTGCGCCACCAGGGAAGCCCTCCATTAATTTTTTAAGTATGTACCTAAATGATAGGAAATCTCAGACACAAACAATATAATTACAATACTTAAAAACATTAAAAAACTATACTTTAACAATATAAAATATTACAGTAGTCTTTAAATTTTTCTAATTTACGTGTTTTGATTAGCCTTTTAATTTAAATGTTTAATTTTTTAATTAAATACTTTGAGATAACTCTATATTTACATGTAGCTTTAAGAAATAATACAGGGCTTCCCTGGTGGCGCAGTGGTTGAGAGTCCGTCTGCCAGTGCAGGGAACGCGGGTTCGTGCCCCGGTCCGGGAAGATCCCACATGCCGCGGAGCGGCTGGGCCTGTGAGCCATGGCCGCTGAGCCTGCGCGTCCGGAGCCTGTGCTCCGCAATGGGGGAGGCCACAGCAGTGAGAGGCCCGCGTACAGCAAATTAAAAAAAAAAAAAAAAAAAAGAAAGAAATAATACAGACATCCTAGGTACCCTTTACTCAGTTGCCATCAATGGTAACATCTTATAAAACTATAAAAGATACATATCTCACAATCAGGATACTGACATTGAATTAGTCAAGATACAAAACATTCACATCAGCACAGTGAGCCCTTACACTTCTTTTTTATAGACATAACTTCCAGCTCCCATCCTGTCTTTAACCCCTAGAAATCACTAATCTGTTCTCCACTTCTATAATATTGTCATTTTGAGAATGTCATATAAATTTATATTAAGTATTAACATTTTAACATTGGCTTTTCCATCCAGCATAATTCACCTTGCTCAATATTATTCTTTAATATGGTTGCATCAGGTTTTTTATTTCTTTGTATTTTTTTTTTTAAACAGTCAGCCATTAAAGGACATTTGGGTTGTTTCCAGTTTTAGGCTATAATGAATCAAGCTGCTATAAACATATAGGTACAGGTTTGGGGTGAACATAAGTTTTTATTTCTCTAGGATAAATGCCCAGGAGTACAGTTTCTGGGTGGTGTGGTATTTGCATTTTTTTTGACTGAAAAATTGTTTTTCAGAGTTGCTGTACTACTTTACATACCCACAACCAATGGGACATTGAATATTTAGTTTCTCTGCATCCTCACCAGTAGTTAGTGTTGTCACTAATTATTTTAGCTATTTGTAGCGGTATCTCATTGCGGTTTCTATGTGCATTTCTCAAATGGCTAATGAAGGTGATCATCAATTCATGGGTTTATTTGCCATCTTTGTAGCTACTCTAGTGAAATGTATATTCATGTATTTTTGAGCAGGACTGACACATATATATATATATATATATATATATATATATATATGGCGCAGTGATGGAAAGGATGAAGGAGTATAAGAGTGTTAACATCAAGACTCCCAAGGAAATGAATCAATAATTAGTAATTCCTATATCTCTGCTTCTTAAGTGGGTGATCAACAAGGGACAGACCATTTGGCTGACTACAAACCATGAAGGACATTTTTCAGTTGTAAAATTCTGCTCATAACATCAGGGTACATCAATTAAAATAAGAACTTTGCCAGATGTATTTCCTTAGAGGAATCTGCTTTGGAAGTTATATTGCTACTATCAACGATTCTATGCAGCATTTTCCCTTGACAAAACATAATACTTTCTGAAATACACACCCTTACTCTAACGACATTTATGGTGTCAGAAAAATCTCCTATTCTCTTATATAAATCAAAGGATTTAAAAGATAGAAAATACTAATATGTCAACCACAGTCTTCAGTATGAAATCACATTGACCATTACAAGTTCATTAGAAATGACTTTTTGTTGTTGTTCTAGAAGAATCTCTCCTATAGGCTCAGGATTTTTGCAGTCAATAAAACATTTCTTTTTAAAGTAATAAATAGTTAATTCCTAGTTCCACATTTCATTGTATATGTTTTCATCTTATTTTTTATTGTTGTGTTTCATATGTCTATGATTTGCAGAAATGTTGTTTTTGTTTTTAATAATAATCAGTTTTGAAGATTCTGCCAAATTGATTGAAAGTTGGGAAATGACCTTAACCGGATTACTTATAGCTGCACATTACTAAAGAACTTATTATATGGATGCCTTTATTAAATTGACTATTGTCAGACACAGTATCTAGAATGACTTGATCCTGTACATTTTTCTTGCATCATTATAAATTAAGACAAATTAATAGGCTAACTATTTGTATTAAAAAAAACTGTGACGTCATTAACTGTCAAGTGATCAAACTTCAAAGTGTTGCCTGGAGCAGAGACATTATCTTGAGAGGAGCCTTCACTCAAAGAAAAGAATAACATCATTATGATGAGAAAGATGAAAGTGTTTTTGTAGAGGTTGGATGCAATATTTAAGGGTTAATTTTATTTTTTTGTTTTTGTTAATTCGCATGTAGAATTCCTTTCAAAAAACTGGGAAATGAGGCCCGTGTTATTGAATATTGTAACCTTTGCACACTTGCAGGCATCCAAATACACTTGAAATGTCCTGATATTTTCATGTAAATTTTCAAAGTTAAAAATAATTATTTTAAGAATTTATAAAGGTTTTCTACTTTCCGAAAATTCACTAAGTGAAAAAAACTTATTTCCATTCCTATTAAGCATTTTTAGAATTAAATAAGTTTATAGATAACATAGGATAGATTCTCTTAAATTTAGAAGAGAGCACTGAGATTAAAATATAGAAATAATAAATTGCCTCAGAGTAAGTGAAATAATCACATAAATCAGGTAAGATTCTTTTTTCAAATATGTCTATTCCAAATGTTCTCTTCTGGTCATAAAATAATTATAATAAAATCAAGCCATACTTATGAAAATATCCTAAAATGATTTTAATATATGGGAAATTTATCCTTATTGTTAAATTAAATTACTGCATATACACTGAATTCTTTGTATTTCCAACATATAATTTTTCACCTCTTTTGAATGATCTAAGAGACCCGTTTAAAATTTCTAAATCTGCAGTGGGTTTTAAAAGAACTAATATTTTGGCCCAAGACCTTTGGCAATTACAGTGCAATACATCTGCAAACATAATGGATTCTGTTCTACTCTTAACTCCAAAAATGTGAACTTCAAAAAGTTCAGAGAAGATGTATTGCATTCTAGCATACGTATCTGTCATGCATAAGAAGTAGTTAACTAATTTGCTTGCTTTGGGTCATTTTTTTTCTTAGAAACTATATATAATTCTTTGAATTCAAACTCATAAAATCTGTTGATGAGATTCAACTTCAGAGGACTATTTCCTGGCTCATAATATTTCAAAAAACACATTTCTGGAAACTTTACTATATTAAATCTTATTAATACAGAGGTCTGGAGCAATCTTTATTGAGTTGTCATCAGAGTCTACAGAATATAAATCTAAACAAATGCGTTTAGTATAAAAAGAATTCTTTATTAAAACCACCTTTCTTTAAGGTTCTATTACCTCAGTATGTGACTTTGGTGTGTTTAAACCAGGGCTCTCCCTTATGTCACTGTAACCAGTCACTGCTTGCTTGCATTCCATCAAAACTGACACCATTAAGAATTTAGAAGAACCACTTGGAAAGCTCCCTGTTCTCATATAAAGTACACTCGGGGAAACTGATCATCTTAGGTACAGTTTTATTAGAAAGGGTGGATTACAAATATTCCTGTGGTTCAGGCAATTAAGTTTTTCCAAATGTCTGTGATTGCTTTTAATTCCCATGGCTCTACTTTTTTTCAATCTGTTTTCCTTTTTTGTAAAAATCATTCTTTTTTCCTCCTTATCACATTCCAAAAGATGAAATCAGTCATCAACTAAATGTCTGTTCTTTAAGCAAAGTGATCTATTTAATAAAACAAACTCGAAGTTTATCCATATTAGTGGTTAATTTTCTTAGGCTACTTAACATGCTGACATTTGATCCTCATCTTGCAAAGTGCACCCGTTTTTAAAATGTGTTTCCAAGGGAATGAAAAGGCTGAGCTTCGGAGACCCATAGATCGTTATATGTGATTTGCTACAGCTCACATTACTGCAAGGTGGAAACAATGTCAGTAGGAACAAAATCAACTTTTTATATAACTCATTGTACATAATAATCCATGAGCTAATAAAATCAGCATTAATATGCTGCCACTGTGCATAATAATTCTTAAATACAAGTTTCACATTTTAAATAGGGCAGGTATATAATATAACCAGTTATAATAAACTCTGACTTCACCGCTGCCTGTGAAATTCTTAAGCTAAGCTGGAATTAAATATGTATTTCCAACACTCTAACGGGCAGGGAAGGAATGCCCAGTGCTATTTTATTTCAAAACAAGGAAGGCACCATATGCTTTAACCAAATGAGGACAAGAGAAAGTTCATCTACCATGCAGCAGCTGATATGCATGTTGTCGTTCAGTTGAGTAAGCATTTCTACATTGGAACTAGAGCATTCGCCAACTGTCTTTAAGAGAGGGTGATACTTGACTTAAATTGAGCTAATTGTTAGGAAAAGAATACACCTCAGTGTTTATGTTTGATCAGGCTTCCTCTATGCCTACAGTGTATCAATTATTTTATTGTGAAATAGGACTATAAAACTAGACAAAGGCACTTTCACAGTTGAAATTCTTCCAAAGCTGTGGAATAAAAATCTGCATGTGATGAATGCCTCAATTTCAACATCCCTGAGACTGAACAACCATTCTTGGGGCTCAAAGTCCAAGATTGATAGATATCCCCAAACAGCCCTTTACTTCAGCACTTGCAATAAAGTTAGGAACCCCCATTCAATTCTTGAGCACATGTTCTTAAAATACCCAGGACCTAATTTCCCTATGGTCTTATTGGTTAATTTTAAGACAAGTTTACTGGTAAGGCACAAGAGTTGTCTGTGACTGCAGCTAGAGTGACTCTACCTTTGTATCCTGTGTCAGGCATCCACACGTTACAGGTGTCAGCTCAAAATTAAAAAGGAAAAAAAAATGTCTTTTGTCTGTAGCTTTCAGTCCATGTTCCCAAGCATTTTGAATGTACTATTGATCCTGTGAGATTGGAAAACCTTGTCCCAATGTACACTGAGCCTAGAAACTGCCACACCTTCCAACGTGGTGTTACATTTGGAAATTATGTGATTTCTTAAGCTCAATGACTATAAGTTTTACACGTACAAGTTAGCTTCAGAATATGCCAATTAATCATATGTTAAACCATCAATGCATTTCATTAAATTTCTAAGAAAATGTCACCTCTTGATTTCCTAAGAAGAAAATCTTCAGCAATTCTGCTGAGCCCCATTTCCTCCTACTGTCAGTTTTACTAATTATCTTGTGTCTCGCATTATTTTCCCCAACCAAATTAAAGTCATATTAATGTCAATACAAGACAAAATCTGGACACGTTATACCCCCACTGTCCTTTGGAACAATTTCCATTGTTAAGTTTTTGGATATGTATAATTTTGAATTTCTTTATATTTTCATTCTTTAAACCATAACCTATTCTATTGGTGTGGGTAGGTCAGATTTTTTTTCCTTTCTTTTTCCTATAATAGGTTCTAAAATTATTTATTGTTGAATTTTTTTAAGATTCTGAGTGAAAAGCATCACACACACCAGTTATACAGAAAATAATTTATTTGACACCAGAAGTGATCATATATTGTGAATTTGCAAAACAACAAAATGAAAGCTCCCAGTAAGTTTTGATCATATATAGTCTAAACATGTATTTTTATATACAGTATTCGAATGTACCACTATATTAATGTATTATATGTACTATGAACCACAAAAAATGAGATATTTAAAGAAAGAGAAAAACTTGAATTTAATAATATTTTTAGCATAGAATTATTTTATTGTCAGATTTTCTAGGATAGCATTATGTATGACTGTTTTTAATTTAAGAAAGCAATTCTGTGCTTTTTTTTCTCCTTTGTTTTGTTACAAGTTTTATAAGAAAAGTTTCAAACATACTAAAGCATTTGAATAATAATATAATACCTAGATATTCACCACCTAAATCCAACAGTCATTAACATTTTTATTATTTATATTTTTTTATTATTTGTTTGTGTGAGTGTGTGTAAGCACAACCATATGAAAATAAGCTAAAATTATTGGGACACCTCAACTTTAAACAACTCAACTTGCCTGTCTTATAACTAAAGACATTCTCTCCCATAATCAAAATGTCACTAGCACAGCAAATGAATGCAACAGTAGTTTCCCAATCTTACCTAATATTCAATTCATATTAAAATTTCCTAAATAATCCCCCAAAGTTGTTTTTGAAAGTATATATTGATCCAACAACAAGATCTTTAATACATATCACTAAATAATGGTATGTATGAGAAGTCTCTAAATAAGACATATTTTCTGTTGGGGAAATATTTAAATAATATGTAATCAAATGTAAAGCATTAGAAATAAAGTTTCCTTTCTTTGGTTCTGATCAGAGCGCCCTGATTTTATTTTAAGACATAATTATATGTAGTCTTTTTTTTTTTTTTACCACTTTTAGTGTTTAGAAACTTTACTTCCACTTAGATCATTCTATCTTCTCTACTTTTAAAACCACTGACTTTACTTTCCAATATTATTAAAATTTTTGTTTCAATCATGAAGATTGGTTTATAAAACACATGAAGATATGGTATTATATGTACTCTCAATTCTCCTCTTTCCATGGGTTTTTCTTCCTTTTTGATGCACTGAGTGTTTTGTTCATGTTCTTTTTTTTTTTTTTTTTTGCCTTTCTGTTTGAAGATCTTCCTTAAGCTGTATTTAAGGGTATGGTTACTAGCAAGAAATGTTTTTAATTTTCCTTCGTTTGAAAACATCTTTATTTCCCTATCATCCCTGGAGGAAAGTTTTCCTTACATTTTTTCTTCAACACTTTAAAAATGGTGTGCCACCTCCTGCTGCCTTCCATGGTTTCAGGTAAAAAATCTGCTGTCATTTGAGTTTCCCATGGATAATGTGCCATTTCTCTTTGTCCACTTCTAAGATTTTTTCCTTTATCTTTAGTTTTCAGAAGTTTAATTATGATGTGTCTTAGATTAGATTTTTTTTTTAGTTTTATCTTTTTTGTGATTCATTCAGTTTCTTTGTTCTGTAGATTTTTATCTTTCACATTTGGTAAGTTTTCAGCCATTATTACTTTAAATACTCTCAGTCCCACTTTCTTTTGCCTCTCCTGAAATTCTATTGATAATAATGTTGAATCTTTCGTTACTGTCCTATGAATTCCTGAAGCTCTGTTCTTTTTTATTTTCTCTACTTTATTTTCTCTACTTTTTCTCTGTTGTTCAGATTGGGCAAATTCTATTGGTCTGTCTTCAAGTTCACTGATCTTATATCCTATCATCTCCACTCAACTTTTAAGCCTGTGCAGCAAGCTTTATTTTTAAATTTATTTCTAAGTTATTTTTCAGTTTTATACTTATGATTTGGTTATTTTATATCACTTCTATTTCTTTGGTAAGATTTTCTATTTTTTGTTTGTTTCAATAGAATTTATAATTGTTATTTGAAGCATTTTTAGGATGGCTTCTTTAAAACCCTTGATGGATTTCAGTTTCCTCTAAGGCACTCCATTTTAATGGATTAAGCATTTAAACTATTTCCTCTGAAAACAAACTGAAAACAACCAATAGAAGTCATACTATAGCCCAGTTTTTGCTATAAATATCTTTTGGTAAGTTATTGGAGGAAAGGTTTTTTATTATTTACATATACATCCACTTTAGTCTCTTACAGTAATAGATATATACTGCATATTTGTTGGATAGTTAAATTTATGAATCTAAATTTATGTATGTAATTCACAGTTTGAAATCAATTATAGCATGATATGACCTCAGAATTCTTTTTTTTAATTAATTAATTAATTTATTTATTTATTTAGGCTGCACAGTGCAGTTTTTGGGATCTTAGTTCCCTGACCAGGGACTGAACTTGGGCTATCACAGTGAAAGCACTGAGTCCTAACCACTGGAGAGCCAGGAAATTCCAAATCTCAGAATTTTGAAACAACTTCTATTACATGCATTCTCTCATTATTTTATCATAAATTCCAATTTTAACAAATCAGAAGTCAATAATTATTTCCCCTTTGAAATCTGAGAAAACATGGATTTTTAAAATTTTAGAATAAAATGCACACCTCATCCTTTCATTTTTGCCAAAATATTGGCTTTATTGCTTTTAAGTTATTTTAAATGAGTTCACTTTTTTGCTTTCTTATTAAACAAGTTTTATTAACACCAAGAGCAGAAATGTCTATATATGCATCTTTTGAAATGGTATCATGATACAAAGTTAAATGCAAATTTGGCCACATACACAAACTTCAAGAACTATTTAGATAAATATTGATAAATTATATAAATATATATGTATGTAATTGCATATAGAATATTTCTAAATATATTTAATATTAATATTTGTATATGTTTTTGAGGGATGTTAGTTAACTCTCTGGTAGAAAAGTTTTGCTTTTGTTTTTGTATTTTTATAACAGAGGATTAGTTTTACATTTTAGAGTGACCACAGAATTGTAATCTCTCCATCACAACTGACACATAGCCAGCCGCCAGAAAAGATTCTTAATGAAGAAAAGTTAGGTATGAGAGTCCATTACACCAGAAGCAGCCAAGATTGCAAATCTTTTTACATCCAAACACCCCAAATATTTGTTAAATATCTACTTGGCTTAAACCATTATGAGAGATACAAAGAAGACCTTGCATTTTCCAAAATATAGCTTTAAGAGGGGTAAATAGAGGTTGGCAGAGTATCTGCAATTTGGTAGGCTACTTCTATCACATCCTGCCAAAAAATTTAGAATTTATTTTGTTATTCAAAAAAAGCCTGCTCTACAGCTACCACTATTCTCCACCGTGATTGTTTCTCTGCATGCTCTTGTCTTCATCTCTAAGATCTCTGTAATTAAATAAAGTGGTTAGAAACTTAAACAACAACAGTAATAACCACAACCACAGCTACCACCATCACCACAACAATATACACAGGCACTGCACACACACATGTCCACGTGCATGCACAAGCTTCCAAGGCTTTCCATTAGCTGCTAGTAATTAAATATTTCTTTAAAAAATTCTAATGCATTCCAAAGGACTTGCTTACTTTGAGGACAGAGGAATAGATTAAGAAGAAATATGGGAGATTATGTGATGTTTGAACACACAGAATCACCAAGGCCATGTGAGGTACTCGGAACCAAAGATAATGGTTAGTAAAAGACAGAGCCTCCAAGTTCAAAGAGCCCAGGGAACCCAGGAGGTGTGTATACTTGGTTGGAGTAGAGTTTGTGGCATTACAAGGAGTACTATAATTGTGGGTTTCATCTGGCAGCTCCACTCTTTTAAGAAGGGGAGAACATGGGCTTCCCTGGTGGCGCAGTGGTTGAGAGTCCGCCTGCCAATGCAGGGGACACGGGTTCATGCCCCGGTCCGGAGATCCCACAAGCCGCGGAGCGGCTGGGCCCGTGAGCCATGGCCACTGAGCCTGCGTGTCCGGAGCCTGTGCTCTGCAACGGGAGAGGCCACAACAGTGAGAGCCCCACGTACCGCAAAAAAAAAAAAAAGAAGGGGAGAACAGGTGAGCTGTTTCCCCACTGTTTGAGCAGACACACCTCTGTGTGCACAGTGGCCCCTAACAATAGGAGCAGGACTTCAGATCTAAATGATAAACCTGCAAATCAGTTTCCAAAAATCAATATATAAATAAAATGAGGACTACCATTATTTCTTTTTTTTTTTTTTGCGGTACACGGGCCTCTCACCACTGCAGCCTCTCCCGTTGCGGAGCACGGGCTCCGACGCGCAGGCTCAGCAGCCATGGCTCACGGGCCCAGCCGCTTCGCGGCATGTGGGATCCTCCCGGACAGGGGCACAAACCCAAGTCCCCTGAATCGGCAGGCGGACTCTCAACCACTGCGCCACCAGGGAAGCCCCTATTTCTTTTTTTTCAGTTGTTTAAAAAACAGGCATTTACTTCTGACAGTGTTGGAAACTGGAAGTCCAAGATCAAGGTGTTGGCAGGTTTGGTTTCTCCTGAGGCCTCTCTCCTTTGGCTGGCAGATAGCCACCTTCTCTCGGTATCCTAACATAGCCTTTTCTCTGTATGGGCATGTCATGGTGTCTTTCTCTTCTCATAAGGGACCCACCCTTACAGTCTCACTTAACCTTAAACTACCTCTTTAAAGGCCCTGTCTCCAAGTATAGTCACCTTGGAGATTAGGGTTTCAATATATTCAGTTTTGGGAGTGACATAATTCAGTCCATAAAACATGACTTTAAAAGTTCACAAGATATTTTACCTTACAGATATCCTATATTTTAGTAATTCTCCTGGCTTGACAATTAGATTTTTGACAGATTCTGCTACTATTCATAGTACTGTTATCTGCATTTTATACATACAGAAGCTACATCTGTATTTTTATCTACATCTTTGATAATTTCTTTAGTATATATGCACATATACTACCATTCTTTCTTTTTTTTCCATTTTTTTCTTTTCCGTTATTTCTTATAAACTTTCATTCTCAAAGTTTTCCTTGTCAGAAGAAGAAATAAAATACTTTGAATATCCAAAAACACTTTATTCTTACCTGTGGACACAGACACACTCATGCACACACACGGCCCTACATGTATATGAAACATGGAAGTTGTATCTATACATATAGTCCTAAGATATATTAAATGTGTTAGAAATAATATTTTATTGTTTTAAAAATTACCCTTGCCTTGCTTTGTATCTGTCAATTTTCTAATTAGTGATGATATAAACACAATGTGATTATTTCCCAGGTAAACAGTTTACAGATAAAATGAACTGTAAACATACGTATTTGATATTTGTTGCTTGACACATTCCAGCTGTTTGGTTTCTTAATCTTGGGTCTGTAGAAGACATTATTTTCATGTTAGTGTTTTGTGTCCCACGTTGCCTTTCTTGAGGCCAAATCTACAGTCATGTTTCAAAGATTCTTAAAGTTTTCATTTTTGTTTTTGTTTGGTTTTCTGTGAAGCAAATCAGTATGTCTGTTATCATAAAGGCATATATTTTTTAAAAATTTTATTTTATTGAAGTATAGTCGATCTACAATGTTGTGTTAGTTTCTGGTGTACGGCAAAGTGATTCAGCTGTACCTACATACATATAAGAGTTTGCATTTGCTAACCCCAAGCTCCTAATCCATCACTTCCCCAGTGGACGGTCTCTTTTCCTGAAGGTGCACAGAGTGGCTATGTCAATCCTGAATTCTCTCCTGCTGCAGCCAACACATCTACTTGCAGATGTAATCTACTCATCTTCAGGATTTATGTTCTTATCTGAAAATATGGAGTAGAAAACAGGAATGTGAGAAAGGAAGTTGAAGTTAGTTTTTTCCCCACTCGTGAGAAAAGAAAAATTGGGTACATTTGAATGCATTTACCATGGCAGAAATATGCACTTATTATGTTAGAAAAAGATACACTTTTGCATGTAATTGAATTCTGGTAATAGAACTGCTTCCACCAAAAACTCTTTGCCATCATTATTCAAGATAGATCTTGGAATCTAATGACCCATTAGACTGATCCCCAAATTCAAGGATATTAGCATGGTCTAGTCTGTCTAAAATTAGACAAACATTTCAAAAATACTGTTGATTTACTCCCGTTCCCAGCAGAAGTACAGAAACAGGATGCCTGCTGAGAAGAGGAAAGACTAAAGGAAATTCCATTTTCTATTTGTGTTTCTTTAATAGATGGTTGATTCCATTTCTAAATTTTGCATCAGAAAATAAACATTGAAAAAATCCTAATTCAAACGGCAATGTTTGGGCCTGCTATGATGTGTTTTATTGTCCTGACTATTCCCAGATGTCATTAATTTCAATTTGTTTAGAGTGCAATTCTTTATTTCTATATCCTATAATACAAAACCTTCTGAGAGTTGGACTATTAGAATACAGATCTTTATCTCTTTAGATATATACTGTTCCCCTCACAGGGGCAAAAACAGCTGACTTTTATCCACCGAGCTGAAGCTACTAGATAGCCCACTTTGTATAATGTGGCATATAGATGAGATGGAGCACAGAATACCCTTAAAATCTTTTAGCTGAATTGATTATGTATATATATGTATATATCTACATATATAGATATATATATTCATAGCTATATGTATGAATGATCTATAGTGTCATCTTAAAAAGAGTAAAGATCTAAAGAAGTAAAATCCATCTTCTATTATTTTAAACTTATTTTC
Organism: Leucopleurus acutus; assembly: GCF_964270905.1. Lineage (NCBI taxonomy): Eukaryota > Metazoa > Chordata > Mammalia > Artiodactyla > Delphinidae > Leucopleurus > Leucopleurus acutus. Next base: position 72,198,459 of record NC_139160.1, on the reverse strand, counting down.
GAAAATGTTCTATAAATAAAATATTATACACGATGGAATTTAACAGGTTGGTTTTGGCCTGTCCACAGAATAGTACTCTGTGTCTTATGCTATTTCATGTCACCGGATCTAGCATCTGGCTTTAGAAGGGATACAGGAGACCCTCTTTCTTGAGTTGGGAAACTCTAACCCAGGTGTGACAAGCTCTTTCTATAAAAGAGCCAGAGAGTAAATATTTATGGCATTGCAGGCCATGTGGTCTCTGTCACAGCTACTCAGCTCTGCTTTCAGTAAGAAACCAGCCATAGACAATATGCAAATGAATCAACTTGGCTGTGTTCCAGTAAAACTTTATATACAAAGATGGGTGGGGCCAGGATTTGGTCCAAGGGTCATAGTTGTTGATCCCTGACCTAATCATGAGATGAACCCACTCTACTCTTTAGCCCACTTAACATGCAGAGGACCCTGGGGCCAAGAACTTGTAAAGAAGAAAATACACACACATGCAAACATAACATACTGCCATACTATCAACACAAAATTTGTGTGAGATAAAAATACATATTACACATATTTATATGAATTTTCCACTAGTTTACAAAAAAAAAAAAACACTGTATTTTTGTACCTGTAGCCTTTAAAAGCAACAGTACAAAATCACTCCCCAAGTTAATACATATTAGCTATGGCACAGTAGCTAAAATAATAGTGAGCTCAAAACATAAAAATACTGACAATAATTCTGTAATAAGTGAGTTTTAATAATTCAGCATGCTAATTTTGGTTTACATTTTTCTTATAAACTCAATATCTAAGATGTGACCTCTCCCTATATATAACTCTAATGTCAACAGTAATATCCCATCCTTTGAAATTCAAATGAAATTTGCTCTAATCCCTTCCACATGCTATAGGGCTGATCCCTGCCATTCCAACTTCTTTTCCTGGGATTCACGTGGAAAAGGGAGTTCAAAGCTGGAAGAGTTTCCCTATTCCCTGGTGGCTCTCTATACAGTCTTCTGCTTCCAAGGCCATTGTCTGGTCATTCCACTTGCTCTTCCCATTTCAATGACACCATGACACTTCAGAGACAGAGCACAGACCCTTATCTTAAATGCACCAAAGGCTACATTAACTTCATACAAGAATTTTCTAAAATTTTGTGCTGAGAGATTTTATAATCTCCAGGTGAATCACTTCCTTCTCTTTCCAGATGCCTTAATTCCCCATTTCTGGGTCTTCTCAGCATGATCTCTCTCTGGAAATTCAATCCCCTTAGTTTTATTATGTAAAACAAATTAACTCTTCCACTTTTCATTAATGTATTCTGCTAACTGATGGAGGTTTAGTCAGTCTGTCCTTTATTAGTCAAGAGAAAAGCAAGATGAACAAGAAGAAGAAGGAAGGGCTTCCCTGGTGGCGCAGTGGTTGAGAGTCCGCCTGCCGATGCAGGGGACACGGATTCGTGCCCCGGTCCGGGAAGATCCCACATGCCGCGGAGCAGCTGGGCCCCGTGAGCCATGACCGCTGAGCCTGCGCGTCCGGAGCCTGTGCTCCGCAACGGGAGAGGCCGCAACAGTGAGAGGCCCGCGTACCGCAAAAAAAAAGAAGGAAGAGGTGAAGGTGAAGTAGGAGAAGCAGGGGGAAGAAAAGAGGTGAAAACCTTTTACCTCTCAGTATCGGAAAAAGCCCAGTGACCACCACCTTCCTCACTGCTATGAGTAAAAACACTGCCCTGGGAAGGGATATGCATCTCCTACCAGCTAATATTTGGAGTTCAGCTGCGGAGTGATGCTCTAGGGGAGACTTACCTGTGTGAAAAAGTTTGCTTCCATCTAATTAAACCTAAATTCTGATGCCACATTAAATTTTCCTGTCGTGATTTGGAAATGAGGCAGAATCTTTACATCAAGAGTAGCTGTCTCTAGATAGGGAAGACAGAGAGCCTGAGCGGTCCAAGGAAGGATGTAATTTTCGATCCTAATGCTAAATGGGTGTCACCAATGTAGCCAGTCATATGGGACTTTTCAAGAAGTGGGAATTCAAGCCACGGGAAATATTCTACGTTATTTGGAGAAGGGAAAAAAAAAAAAAAAGAACTACAAAACAACAGCAACAAAACCCTCTGTTTTTGTGGTTTCATTAACACAATTAAAGCATATGTATATATAAATATATGTATACACACATATGATGTGTATATGTATATTTTGTGCGTGTGTGTGTGTGTGTGTGTGTTGCAAGACAATCCCAATGCTATTAATCCTCATTAGCAGTTCTCTGGAAGCAATCACTAAGCTGGAGGTCAAAATTATGCCTGTTATTCAAAACTTCAAAGGAAGGAAATTCATAGTAGTCTCGCTTCTTGCCTTTTAGTTTAACCTTACCCACTAGTTCCAGCACCAGTAACAATAAAAATGTTTAGTCACTCTTCTACATATAAAACGTGTTTCACATTATTGATTTAACTGTACCCTGATGCTTTCTTCCCTAAATACCAGTTGAAGAAAAATATTGATTAAACCTAGAAATGCTTTATTGCAGTCTCCTTCTTAACTGTCTGTGGCATGAGGTTAATGAACATTTAATCAATTTCTGATTCATTGTGATTAGAAAATCAGTAAATTATTTCATTCAGCCTGAGAAGTACACTCATCACAAAGATATTTACTTGAGTTGAACTTTGACCATGAATCTGAAGGGGCATCAAATGGCATAATTAAGTAAATACATAAATTTTATTTTATAAGGTGAATATTACCCCATAGGGATATGCCAGGTTCTTGGTTTACATCCAGACTCCAGAACATTGGCAGAGCTCTCCAGGGCAAATCCTACCTGTTGTGAGAAATGCAATTACATCTTTCATATATACCTACTATGGACCAGTGGTAGGTATATACTTTTCTTGTAGTATTTTCTCTCAGTAATAATTACAGAAAGAGCTGGATTCTATCTCTCCCATTTATTCCACATGGGGTTGACACCACCCTCATGCCTTTTTCCTTGCAATGCAAAGATGGACTCACTGGATCAAAGTCGAGCAAAAAATCTGCAGCTTGGGATTATGATGCAAGAGATATTTTTAAGCTGGTCACTGTTGTAGATCAAGAGGTCATTTCTAGGCACAGCCAACCTTTGACCTACAGGAGTAACTTTTCATGGAAAGAGAGGAAAAACCTGGAGCATGTTATGCATATTACCTGACCCTGCCGTAAATGTAATGATTTTTCTACATGTATTATTGGAGTGCGTTTCCAAAATATGTAGGAATATAGAGATAATAGCCATGTTTGGCAGACTAAGAGATAATAATCACGTTTGGCAAACGTGTTTTCGTTGTTTGGCTTAGGAAATAAGACTGTTCTATCCCTTCTGCTTCTGCTGAATTAAAACTGAGAGAGTTGTAACCCTGTACCTCATTGTTCTCGTATAGAAAGTAATATTAATGCACTTTGCAGTAAAAGGGTAAATGAAACATTGTAGGATTTTAAATTGGTCATAAATGCTTAATAAAGATATGGGGACATGTGATAGTAATTGGCCCTAATGCTTTTGCTGAGGATGCAAGAGCAGTAATGAAAGGGTCTGTGAAGCTGTACTTGCTTCACAGCTGCATTAAGATTCTTTCCAGCGTTAGGATAGGTAATGTATAGTATGATGCTTATGTAAAAGCAAGAAAAAAGTGTGAAATGACACTGCAATCACTATTTAGCTTTCCTCCTCTTTCCTGTTTGCTGTTTGTCAACATATCCATGCCACAGTAGAGTGTCAAGTCTTCCTTGAGTGGAATCTCTCTGTCCAAAACCGAGACAATTGAGTCTCTTAGTGAGCATGCTTTCCTACAAGGGACTCACTTTAAAATTTAGTGATGGTCAATCAGTGGAGAAATGACTATTGCATTTTCATTACATCTTATAAGTATACATGTACTACTGCTTCTTTTAATGGATTTATTTATATTGAATTAGCTATTTTTAAATTAGCACCTAATACCTGACAGCAGCATTGAAAAGACAAAAGAATATCAAGTTAATAATTGTCATCCAGAAGATTTCAATCTGGTTGGAGATACAAGATTTAAAAAATACATGGAAAATTAAGGAGCAATGCAAATGTCAAATGAGACAGCCTGGGTTATAGGAAGTGTCAAAAAATTTCGAGCACAGGGATAATATGATCACTTAGAGGACTCAACAGATGAATCTTGCATCATCTCTCGGTTTCTAATTTCATCCCCAGATGTTCCAATTATTTAGAGGACTTATTACTATACTAGGCATTTCAGAATATAATAGAAGACTTTATTGGTTTATCTTCCCTAACTCTTAAATAACTCTGATCTGTGTCCATTGGTATTTTATGCTCACATCCCAACTGGGCTCAATTTTATATAAAGAAGAGAATGAAGAAGAATTTTTTCTCTCGTCAATTGCATATATTTTAAAAGTATTTGCTTAACAAATGTTGGTCTTTATGAAATGGAGACATGTCACTCCTCTGCATTATTTGGCCAGTCATGAAAGGCAAAATGATCGGGAGTGTGTACTTTTTTTTTTAACATCTTTATTGGAGTATAATTGCTTTACAATGGTGTGTTAGATTGTGTACCTTTATTATGATTCTTACAACCACCAGAATTAATGTTAAACAAATTTCATTCAATGTATAATAACCCCCATACATATTATACAACTATTTACATTAATAAATTGCAAAACATTATTTTTAGACTGAGTCTAAATTTATGTAAGAAATTATCAGAGGCATAGCTGAATTAATAATTTTGTTCACAAATGACAATTAACAATGTAATATAACCATCACAATTTTGAAACATAAAGGTAGAAATAATTCATTTATTTAATAAATTAGGTTACTAAAATTAAGTACTTACTGTGTGCCAAGTACTCGATTTGTGGTGTGCTCACACCAGGAGAAAGAGCGAAGCAGTAACCTCTTCTCAGATCTTTTGGTCTAGTGGGAATTACCTAATGGTTATATAATTGTTTGGTTCAGCGTTCACCAAAAATCACAGTCCTGAAAATACTGATGTACCTATACTGAAGTCGGCAGATTTGGCAAAAGAAAATACAAATCTGACCTGGGACACACCAGGTGTTTCACATGCCTAGAAGAGCCTGAATTTACATCTGCTGATATTTTTTCATCCTATAATACAGGCTTTTGTCTCTAATTTCAGGGATTTCACATTTGCTATTTGAGCTTTTCCTATTAGCTCTTCTTTAAACTCAGATCTTTTCAGTGTCCTCTAAGTAGGTCATTTGTATCTATTTTAAAAGGTCATTGTTCTCAGCTTGCACCTCTGCTTCTGCTTCTGTGCACTGGCAGAGAGCTCTGCCCCCATCCCTTCAAGGATCCCTACTCCTGAGCTGCCTTCCTGCTTACTCTCAGCACTTTTGATAATGGCTGTGCTTATTAAATTTTCTGCACATTCAACCAAATTCTGGGAATTTATGACTATCATGTTTGCTGCTTTATCATTCTTATTTTGCATGCTTCATTTTTTCTTTAATACTAGCTTTTATTTCCTGTGAACTTTATTTCTACCTGCTTAAGTAAGGTATTTAAGGCCATATGTTCAGGAGCTCTCTCGGGTATCCCTTTTCCATTGGCTCTGCCACGTGGCATATACAGTTCCATTTTAAGATGGTTATGACTATTTCACTGAATAAGCATTTAGGGTTTGCTTTTGTTAACTCATTGCATAAGTTATTTATCATTAATATTTAAAAATTTTTATTTCTCCTTTATCGTTGGTACTAATAAGGCTTCATTGAACTCATATTATGTGCCAGATAAACACCTCATATTTAATAAGGGTCATTGGTCATCGCTATCTTGTGAATACTAATTTTATTTCCTCCATAAGTAGAAGAAACTGACATACTCAGTTGCAGGTAATGAACACATTGGGCAAATGAGTGAAATTTGGGTCTCACACAGGGCGTGCCCTTGATCAGGGTGGTCCCTGAAATAATGGACAGCTTGAGAATGGGTTCACAAATGTCACAGAAGAACAGGAACTGACTAACCTTACTTGTACTAGCCTAAAGGCTTACAGGTATTGAGAATTTCATACAACTGGCCCAAATCCTTCCAGTAACTGGGATAATCTTAACTATACCTGACACAATTTTAAAAGACAATTGCCACCGCTAGGGAACTGGGGTATGTTGGCACTAGTCTTGTTATTAAAGTACAGTATCCTGGCTGCTTGAGGGACCTCCCTCAGTTGCCAGCCCATAGCTGGTCTCCTGCCCTAGTATTAATTACTAGTGTGTGCCTAGATCCCCAGATGCCTTATATTTCCCCCAGCTAGAATGTGGGCCCTGTTATTATTCTCAAGTTTTGCTGTAATCCAGTATCCCTCCCTAGTTCCTGGTAGCAACCTTCTTCTCCCATTCTCTGCACTGGGACGCTGCTTCTTGTGTTCATAACTATTTACTAGTTGGGGGCCTGATTCAATTCACCAGCATCTAAAGAAACAGAGGTCATCAGCTCTCTCTCCCCTGCTAAGCTTGTGTGTGATTTCTACTGGGGAACAGCTGCCTGCCTGCGGGATTAGCCTGTGTATATGGAAAACAGCCAGATTAGATTATACATCTCCAAGACATCTGAGGCTTTATGATTTAAACTTCTGAACACCTGCCTTGTAGCAAAACTTACAAATGAAACAGCTTTCTCCCTATTTTAAAAATATACCAAAAAAGAAAGGAAAAATATAACCATTACTATGAACATGTCAAACATATACAAACATATACATGTCGAGCATATACAAAAAAAGGGTAGTGATATACTAATCTCTATGTACCCACTGCCCACCTCCTACACCTGTCCATTGTGATGACTAATTTTTTGTGCAAACTTCAGTTGGGCTAAGGGGTGCTCAGCTGGTAAATTTATTTCTGGATGTGTCTATCAGGTGATTCCGGAAGAGAGAAGCCTTTGAATCAGTAGACTGAATAAAGAAGATCACCCTCACCAGTGTGGGTGGTCATCATCCAATCTGTTGAAGGCCTAAATAGAACAGACAGGTGGAGGACGCTGAATTTTCTGTCTCTGTTTGAGTTGAGACATCCATCTTCTTCCATTCTTCGACACCGGCGCTCCTGGTTCTTGGGCCTTAGACCTGCACTTGCACCATTAATCCCCCTTGTTCTCAAGCTTTTGGCTTCAGCCTAGATTACGCCACTGGCTTTTCTGTTTCTCTAGCTTGCAGAAGGCAGATGGTGGGATTTCTTGACCTCTATGATTACATGAGACAATTATTATAATAAATATCTATCTATCATTTATCTATCTATCTATCTATATCTTATTGGTTCCTATTCTTTGAAGAACCCTGACTAATATATCTTCTCATAAGTAACCTTGTTTCTTCTATACTCACAATTATTCCTTTCTCGCCTCACTTCTGTAGTTGATTATTTTAAAGCAAATATCGTAGATACTTACAGTTTCATCTTTATAGACATAATTATGTATTTTTAAACCACAACTCTATTTTTTCACATAACGATAATATCATTATCTCTCTAAAATTATTAATAATAATTCCTTTATGTCATCAGTTGTTCAGCCACTGATTCAGATTCCCCAAATATCTTCTCACACTCCCATTAGTTGATTGTTTGAAAAAGAGTCAAACATAATGAAGTTTATAAATATATGTTTGTAAAATTTAAATAACTTCAAGAAAACTATTTTTTAATTCATAATGAGAAGTACAAATAATCAGTCAATAAATTAAAAAATAAATGAAAAGCTGATGTGCTGCTTTTAACTGTATCACCCGTATATTGTGTCTGTATGAGTGCAATTCAGCAGAAAATTTGCTCTTACCTTGAAAGAGAGAGA